>NC_091635.1:7885000-8499327 GCF_027580195.1 Bos mutus | reverse complement strand
AGGTGGACCAAGGATGAAAATTCACACACACACTGCGTTCTAGCTGGATCTTCACAAATTGTGATCACTGGACCCACTTCTCTAACAGATCCTGGCAAGACCCAGGCTTTCTGGAGGACACTGAAGACTGTCCCTGCTGAAACAATTGTTTTCTTTTCTTTTTCTCTTGCTACTCCATGAGACATGCAGGATCCTAGTTCCCTGACCAGGGTTTGAACCTGTGTCCCCTGCAGTGAAAGCACTGGACGCCAGGGACGTCCCTGAAACAATTGTTTTTTTTTTCAGTTCCCCAATACGGCCACTTCCTCTCCCTGCAACCCAGCAACCAAGAAGGTATTTCCTCTCGGAGTTCAGTCAACTGTCTAATTCCTCCAGCTGACAAGCCACTGTTCAGAACCTCATGTTCTAGACAGGAACACTTCCCTGTATTCCTTGGAAGATAAAGAACGTTCCTCAGCAAAAACTGAGTAAACAAGTCCACACCTTGATTCTGGGTAACATGGCAAAAGCTAAAACCGAAGTAGTTGGCCTGAAGTTGCTTCCAGCTTTTATACTGTTTGCACAGACACCACGGAATCGAGAAACACAGGAGAGCCCAGAGTATTCCAAGGAAAATGTTTGCAGGCTGACAAATTATGACGCCACTTTCCAAAAATGTGCATATTAAGATATTGGCATTTTCTGCACTTAGCTAATGTAGTGGATAAAAGCCTGCTCAACTGGAGTGCAATTGGGGACTCTGATGCCTGGAAATGAGTACGTACTAAGCACTTGCGGATTATTTCGGTTCTTATTAGAATATATGGAACAGTATAGGCTTCCGATGCCAGGCACGAAAAGCAAATGGTACAGAAGGGAGACAGAACGTAGACTTGCAGGGATTTTCCTGGTAATCCTGCATTTAAGACTCCACACATCCACTGAAGGGAGCACAGGTTCCATCCCTGGTCGAGGAACTAAGATCACACATGCCATGTGGCCAAATAAATAAGTAAATTAATAGATTTAAAATAAAATACTTTTATTATCTTTACATTTGATTGGCTTAAAACCAAACAAATGAGACTCTCTTCACATGGTTGTGAGAGTTGCACATGGCCCACATTCAAGCTCCAAGTTCACCAACTGCGAGGCTTTCCCTGTGTCCCAAGGCCCTGTCTCTACAGAGCAGAGCAAAGAACCATCCAGTCTCAGAGACCTGTTCCGAGGAGAAAATGAAATGCAGGTGCCACAGCGAGCCCAGCACCAGGTGTGGGCTAAATGGTCATTTGTTGTTGTTTAGCCACTAAGTCGTGTCTGACTCTTTGCGACCCCATGGACTGTAGCCCGCCAGGCTCCTCTGTCCATGGGATTTCCCAGGCAGGAATACTGGAGTGGGCTGCCATTTCCTTCTCCAGGGTATCTTCCCGACCCAGGGATCGAACCCCTGTCTCCTGAGTCTCCTTGCATTGCAGGCGGATTCTTTACCGCTGAGCCCGTGGGGAAGCCCCAAGTGGTCCTTAGGTGGAAGCTGTCTTAGGTTTGTGGCTTTTGGTACCTTCCCCTGTGGGTCTACAGTGCAGTTGGTTGAATAAATAAGATTCTTGATTTCTGCTCCAGAATCTGAAGTCATTAAACCCCCACACAGAGCAGCTGTTTCCCCTTACTTGGTAAGCAATCCCTGATAGTAAATGCAAGCCTAGGGGAACAAATGAACCCTGTAGGTGACTCACGAGCTGCTGACCTTTCGCAGAGTGGAACTGTTACCAAGCAAGGACTCACAGGTGAGTCAGCTGCTGGGAGGTGAGGGCATAGCGTGGGGACACTCAGAACAAGGGCCCCGAGACTGACCCCACCTGCCTCTAGAGCGGATCTGAGTCATTTCAGTTTCCTCTTACTTGGGAAGAGGGAAGTAGAGGGTGATTTCCTTGATTTGTACCAAAATTAGAGAAGAAAAAGGTTGGTGAGGGGATCCAGAGTAAGAGTTTTGTCATTGTTTTATTTTCTGAAGTCTCCCTTATATGCCTAAGCAGAACTTCCCCCAAAGAATTCGATAGTCACAAATCCCCTCCCCAGGTTCCAATCACAACTTGGGAAGACTGACTCCTCTTTCTGGAGAAGAGATGTCCACACCCAAATGAGAATTTCCTGAAAGTTAAGTTGCTTCAGTCTCATCCAACTCTGCAACCCCGTGGACTGTAGCCCTCCAGGCTCCTCTCTGTCCATGGGATTCTCCAGGCAAGAATACTGGAGTGGGTTGCCTTTCCCTTCTCCAGGGGATCTTTCTGACCCAGGGATCAAACCCACATCTCAAACCCACATGTCTCCTGCTTTGGCAGGTGGGTTCTTTACCACTAGTATTACTCGGAAAGCCCCAAAACTACCATAGCTCTGGTCTGTTCTCCTAAAGGCCCATTTATCTTTCTGAAAAAGCCCTTTGTTTTCCCATAATTGTCCTTCCCCTCCCCTGCCCCTTCCCTTTTAAGATGGTTTGTGTTGCTGTTCAGTCTCTAAGCTGTGTCCGTCTCTTTATGACCCCCTGGACTGCAGCACGCCAGGCTTTCCTGTCCTTTGCTATCTCCTGGAGTTTGCTCAAACTCATGTCCTTTGAACTGGTAATCCAACCATCCCATCCTCTGGTTTACAAGCCCCCAATTCTAACTACCTCCTTGAGTCACATTTTTCATGAACTCCTGTATACCTGGGTGAATTTTAAAAATCTGTCTTTTCTCTCAATAAATTGTCTTTAATTTGCAGGACCCTGAGCAATAAACCTAAGAGGGTAGAAGAAACATTTTTCATCTCTGACACTGGAGTTCATGTCTTTACTGTTACCTGTTAAAAACAATTACTCAATAACCCTTGTTAGGCACGGTTAAGAGAACTGATTCCAGACTATCACGGTGGGTATGAGACCACGGCGAGGGGATTTTACAGTGGGGACTAGGGTATAGTCTCAATTAGGCTCAATTAGGAATATAGTGTGGGCAAGTGGGAGTGTATGGAAAATTACTAAGAGCAAAAACTATGTCAGGAACAGGGGGGTTCTGGCTGAACTGACCAAACAGGTTTCTTACTGAAGGCAGGCCAATTAGGGGTGGGGTCAGACCTCACCTGGGGGTTGGTGAAGGGTCAAGAATCTCATAACGAAAAAAAAAAAAAAAATCTCATAACGTATCAAGATGTGGGGCTGTGGTGGTTCTGGTTAAAGTAACTCAGCAAGACTTTTGTTAAAACTAGATTTTACAGGGAGGTGTAGACACCGGCCTAGGGGATGGTCCGGGGCCTGAGGAAAATTTGGTCAAATGAAGAATCTTTGTCAAAACTTACCCTCGGGGGCTTCCCAGGTGGTCCAGTGGTTAAGACTTTATGTTCCTGATGCAGGGGACGTGGGTTTGATCCCTGGTCGGGGAACTGGATCCCACAGACCACAACTGAGAGTCCACATGCTGCAATTAAGACCTGGTGCAAATGAATAATTTTTTTAGAAGTGAAATCCATTGTTTAAAAAAAAATAACCCTCATTTAGTCCTTTTGAAAAAAAAAATTATTTATTCATCTAGCCAGGTCAGGTTTCTGTTGCAGCACATGGGCCCTTTCGTTGCAGCCAGCAGGCTTGTCTCTAATTGTGGCGTGTGGGCTTAGTGGCCCTGCAGCCTGTGAGATCTTAGCTTCCAGACCAGGGATAGCACTCATGTTCCCTGAATTGGAAGGCAGATTCTTAACTACTAAACCACCAGGGAAGTCCCCTCATTTAGTCCTTTTGAGGTTTAATTGGAATGTTCTCTAATTAAAAGATATTATATAATAAAAAGAGAAAAGTAGATACTATATCATGAAAAGAGGATGGTAAGCATAATTTATTACAGGCCTAGTAGGTCCCACGGAGAAGGCAATGGCACCCCACTCCAGTACTCTTGCCTGGAAAATCCCATGGACGGAGGAGCCTGGTGGGCTGCAGTCCACGGGGTCGCTAAGAGTCGGATACGACTGAGCGATTTCACTTTCATTTTCACTTTCATGCTTTGGAGAAGGAAATGGCAACCCACTTCAGTGTTCTTGTCTGGAGAATCCCAGGGACAGGGGAGTCTGGTGGGCTGCCGTCTATGGGGTTGCACAGAGTCAGACATGACTGAAGCGACTTAGCAGCAGTAGGTCCCAAGTGTTTGCAGATGTCACCTCCTCGAGCCTCTCGTGTTCCAAGGAGGGTATGGATTCAGTGAGGGCCGGCGACTGCCCAGGATCCCGCTAGTGTCCACCTGTCACTCACAAATGTGGGCTGCGCACTCAGGCACTGTGCCAGGCACTGGGAATAGAGTGGCGAACAAGACAGTCACCACCGCCCTGGGACAGACTGGCTGGCTGAGAGAAGACCCCTTCTAAGAGTAAAACACACAGAAATGATGCCTTCAGGGAGAGCTCACGGGGTCCCCACCTTTGGAGGAGCGGGGAGGGGACACTGGTGGGACCGGCGCTGAGAGCAGAATCACAAGGAGCATCGGGTGGAGGAAGGTGGAGGGAAAGGTCCACCGGGGGCTGGAACAGCAAGAGCAGAGGCCACACGCAGGATGGAACTATGGTGGTTCTGTGGTCCGAAGGCAGTGCCACCCAGCTCCAAAGTCCACTCGACCTCACTGAGGCCTCTTTGCACCTGTAACCTGATAGAACTGGGCCTTTTGGCTGCCTGGTGTCAAGTTCAGTCGCTCAGTCATGTTGGACTCTTTGCAACCCCATGGACTGCAGCATGCCAGGCTTCCCTGTCGTTCACTATCTCCCGGAGTTTGCTCAAACTCCTGTCCATTGAGTCAGTGATGCCATCCTCAGCTAGCCAGCACTGAACTAGGACACTTTCATTTTGCTCCTAGAACAAAAACATAACCAGATGGGCCTTCTTGATCAAGTCAGGTGTTTAACCAAAACAAGTATGATGCCCAGCCAAAAAGACAAAAAGAGGGACAATTTAAAAAAAATTTTGGTCTGAAGCAGACTTGAGACAGAGGCTTTTAGCCTAATCTAATTCATGCCCTCCTTCTGGGAAGAGATTAGCGTTCCTGATGAAATTCATAAGGCTAGTTATCTAGGAAGCCAGTTATCTACCCACCCACCTGACTGTCTGGACCTTTAGCCAGTGATTCTTATTGTATTTAGCCTGATGATGATATTTTCTTAGAAAATATACCTACCTAAAAATGAGCTTCTTTTTTTAAAAAAATTGAAGCATAGGACTTCCCTGATGGTCCAGTGGTTAAGAATCCTTCTGCCAATGCAGGGGACACGGGTTCCCAGATCCCTGGTCTGGAAAGATTTTGCACGCCGTGGGGCAACTACGCCCATGCACCACAACTACCGAGCCTGCTCACCCTAGAACCCACGCTCCACAGCAAGAGAAGCCACCGTGATGAGAAGCTTGCACCCCGAATTAGAGAGTAGCCCCCGCTCGCCACAATTAGAGAAAGCCCTTGCGCAGCAGTGAAGACCCAGTTCAGTTCAGTTCAGTTGCTCAGTCGTATCCGACTCTTTGAGACCCCATGGCCTGCAGCACGCCAGGCCTCCCTGTCCATCACCAACTCCCGGAGTTTACCCAAACTCATATCCATTGAGTCGGTGATGCCATCCAACCATCTCATCCTCTGTCGTCCCCTTCTCCTCCTGCCTTTAATCTTTCCCAGCATCGGGGTCTTTTCAAATGAGTCAGCTCTTTGCATCAGGTGGCCAAAATATTGGAGTTTCAGCTTCAACATCAGTCCTTCCGATGAACACTCAGGGCTGATCTCCTTTAGGAAATGAAGACCCAGTGCAGCCAAAAAGAAATTAATTGAAAAACTAAAAAGATAGAAAAAAGTAAAATTGGGGTATAGTTGATTTACAAGTGTAAGTTGTATTAATCACTGCTGCACAGCAAAGTGATTTAGTTCAATGTACATTCTTTTTCAAATATTAGTTTTCCGTATGGTTTATCGCAGGATATTGAATACGGTTCTCTGTGCTATGCAGTAGAATCTTATTCACCCGTTCTATATATAAAAGCTTGCATCTGCTAACCTCAGCCTCCCACTCCGTCCCGCCTCAACCTGCTTCCCCTTGGCAGCCACCAGTGTGTTCTCGATGTCCGTGATTCTGTTTCTTTTTTAAAATTAGTGATTGATGCGGGTTTTCCTCGCTGCCCTGCCTGCAGGCCGGCTCTAGCTGTGGTTCATGGGGGCTGCTCTGTGTTGCAGCGCCCGCTTCTCACTGAGGTGGCTTCTCTGTTGCAGAGCATGGGCTCTAGGGCGGGGGCTCCCAGTGGCTGCAGCTCACGGAAGACCCATGGCGTCTTCCCAGACCAGGCATTGAACCCGTGTCCCCTGCATTGGCAGGTGGATTCTTAAGCACTGGGCCACCAGGGAAACCCTGTTTCTTGTTTCATAGATATGTTCATTGGTGTCATATTTTAGATTCCACATTGATATCATATGGTATTTGTCTTTCTCTTTCTGACCTACTTTACTTAGTATGATAATCTCTAGTTGCAACCAAAAAATCAACTTCTGATTTGCCCTACAGGGTCTCTCCCCTTGCCTACAAGATTGTAATAAAACTTTAACAGATACTTACAACTAAATTGTTTTAAGTCTTCTTTCACTCATCTAAAAAAAAAAAATTAGGGACTTTCCCGGTGGTCCAGTGGCTAAGACTCTGTGCTTCCAATGCAGGGGGCCCGGATTTGAAGATCCCTGATCAGGGAGCTAGATCTCATGTTCCTCGACTGAAGATCCTGCATGCTGCAACTAAGACCCGGCACAGGCAAACAATAAATAAAATTAATAAGTACTTAAAAATTAGAATGCATAGATTACTTAATGTGATTGACCTGCTTGTGTCAAGTTATGCTAAGAGGCTACTGTAAATGTAGGAAGAATCAGCAAAAGGTCCAAAGAAAGCTCAAAGAAATAGCGAGACAACTATAGGGGAACACTAAAAACCAAGAGTGGTTTTGCACATGCGCAATAGTGTAACCTCTGAATGGTGAAAAGAGATGATCTAAGATGCTTGTTGGAGAAGGCAACGGCACCCCACTCCAGTACTCTTGCCTGGAAAATCCCATGGACGGAGGAGCCTGGTAGGCTGCAGTCCATGGGGTCGCTAAGAGTCAGACACGACTGAGTGACTTCACTTTCACTTTTCACTTTCATGCACTGGAGAAGGAAATGGCAACCACTCCAGTGTTCTTGCCTGGAGAATCCCAGGAACGGGGGAGCCTGGTGGGCTGCCGTCTATGGGGTTGCACAGAGTCGGACACGACTGAAGTGGCTTACCAGCTTAGCAGCAAGATGCTTGTGCTGGGAGGAAGGGCAGAGGGAAGCAGAGGGGAGATGGTGAGAGCCCAGCCTGAATCCCCCAGGAAGAAAGGCAACAGCCCAGGATGAAGAAGGTGAGTCAAAAAGAGCAGCATACCTGTTATGCAGAAATAGGGAGAGAAAGGACTTCCCCAGTGGACCAGTGGTTAGGACTCGGCACTCCCAATACAGGGGGTCTGGGTTCAAACCCTGGTCAGGGAACTAGATCCATGTGCTGCAACTAAGACCCAGAGCTGCCAAGTAAATAAATACATATTTAAAAAATAATAAGATAAATTTTGCAATATGCCAGGTACTGAATAAATATTTTTTTAAAAATAGGAAGAAACAGGCAGATGAGGGAATTCCCTGGTAGTACAGTGGTTAGGACTCCACTCTTTCACTGCAAAGGGTGTGAGTTCCATCCCTGGTGGGCGAACCAAGAAGCCACAAGCCATGAGATGTGGTGGAAAAAAAAAAAAAAGAAACAGGGAGATAAGTGAACTTGGAAGGAAAATCACTGCCGATGGTGATTGCAGCCATGAAATTAAAAGACGCTTACTCCTTGAAAGGAAAGTTATGACCAACCTAGATAGCATATTAAAAAGCAGAGACATTACTTTGCCAACAAAGGTCCGTCTAGGCAAGGCTATGGTTTTTCCTGTGGTCATGTATGGATGTGAGAGTTGGACTATAAAGAAAGCTGAGTGCCAAAGAATTGATGCTTTTGAACTGTGGTGTTGGAGAAGACTCTTGAGAGTCCCTTGGACTGCAAGGAGATCCAACCAGTCCATCCTAAAGGAGATCAGCCCTGGGTGTTCATTGGAAGGACTGATGCTGAGGCTGAAACTCCAGTACTTTGGCCACCTCATGCAAAGAGTTGACTCATTGGAAAAGATCCTGATGCTGGGAGGGATTGGGAGCAGGAGAAGGGGACGACAGAGGATGAGATGGCTGGATGGCATCACCGACTCAATGCACATGAGTTTGGGTAGATTCCGGGAGTTGGTGATGGACAGGGAGGCCTGGCGTGCTGCGATTCATAGGGTCACAAAGAGTCGGACACGACTGAGCGACTGAACTGAACTGAACTGAGGCCAAGTGGAGAGGGCTGTGGGAAGCAGGCAACTGCTGTTCAGTGTCAGCATTTCCATCCTATGAATTTTTAAACTAGTGCTTTATTGAGCACACACACACACAAAACTAAACTAAAAAAAAACACCCAGCAGGGTTAATATAAATCTAACATGACCAGAGGAAGTGAGGCCTTTATTTCATTTTGACTTCTTAATATCTTCTTTTTCTTTCTCCCCATTAACTTACAAAGAGGTAATCAACTCTCAAGTAATTGGGAACAAAGACAGCACAATAGCGAAGGGGATTTTTGGAAGCGTTGCCCATAGCTCATTACAGTAATTCGTCATGACAGAAAGTGACAGCCTAATGAAGTTTGCAAGTGGCCACAAGTGTTGGAAATTTGACTCAGAGGGGACAGCCCGCACAGGTGGAATTCTAAAGGAATTCTGTCCCATAAGCAGGTGGCTAACGTAGCTGCTGATGGAAGTCGGTTATGAAAAGCCCATATCCTTGGATGAACCTATAGCCTGTTATGCAGAGTGAAGCGAGTCAGAAAGAGAAGAACATTGTACATTAACACATATATAAGGAATCTAGAAAAATGGTATCAAATGGTATTCTATTTTCAGGGAAAGAATGGACTCAGATAAAGAAAACAGACTTATGGACACAATGCGGGGAGAGGTGAGACAAAGGGAGAAAATGGCATCGATACGCGTGCACCACCATGTGTAAAATAGACAGCTGGTGAGAAGCTGCTATGCAACACAGGAAGCCCAGCCTGGCGCTCTGTGACCACCTGGGTGGGGGGGAGGAGGGGAGGCGGGGAGGCTCAAGAGGGAGGTGATACACGTATGGGTGCCTGCATGCTAAGCCGCTTTAGTAGTGTCCGTGTTCAACTTTTTGCGACCCTACGGACTTTATCCTGCCAGGCTCCCCTGTCCATGTGATTCTCCAGGCAAGAATACCGGAGTGGGTTGCCATGCCCTCCTCCAGGGGATCTTCCCAACCTAGGGATCAAACTTGTCTCTCTCACGTCTCCTGCATCAGCAGGCACGTTCTTTACCACTTTTGCCAACTGGCAATTATGGCTGATTTGTGTTGTTGTAAGGAAGAAATCAACACAACATTATAAGGCAATTTTCCTCTAATTAAAAGATAAATTTTAAAAGACCCCACATCTTGGTTTTGTTAACAAGGAATTTGTTGTTGAAAGAAAACAGGAGTCCTATTTTAACTCCATACAGTAATCTCAATGTCTGACTGCTGGTGGCTGCCGTCCTAAAGCAGCGTTGTGTAACCATCACCCAACTGCACAGCTGACGGGCAGAAGGGACACGTGAGCTTCCAATGACTTACTCAGCTCCACTTGAATTAAATTTGCAATAAAGACCTCCTTTTCTGCTGTAGCTGCAAAAAAAATCGGAAAAAAAATCAGAATGACTAATTGTTTTCAATGCATTCATTATGTGTATCCAAGAACAACCACAGCCAGCCTGTACACTTGTAACTATCATAAAGGGATGTGCTTTTTCTAGTTTTCTGGATGGTCAAGTGAAAGTGTGTGTGGAAGTGTTAGTGCCTCAGTCGTGTCTGCCTCTTTGCGACCTCAAGGACCTGCCAGGCTTCTCTGTCCTTTGAATTCTCCAGGCAAAAATACTGGAGTGGGCAGCCATTCCCTTCTCCAAGGGGAATCTTCCAACCCAGGGATCAAACCCAGGTCTTCGGCATTGCAGGTAAATTCTTTACCATCTGAGCCACTTTAATTGAATGATTTAAATGACACACTTCTACACTTTGTTCAAGAGACAAGTACACGGTTCCCATGAGGTGAAAACAGGCAAGAAAACAATCACAAAGCACTCGAGCTCTGGTGGAAGCATGCACAAGTGACCAGGGACCAGGATCCTTGCTGATGAGATGGGCAGGCATTCAGGTAGCCTCTGACTTCATCTACGAGGTTAAGGGCAAAGGGTGTTCATTTGTGAAAAAGGTCATTTGTCCCAGGAACTTTACTCATCACATCTAAACATTTTTCCATGTCACTCATCTCAGGACACCAAAGTTCAAATCAACAGAGTCAAGAGTGAAAGACTCCTCTAGCTGCCAAGGCAAAGATAACTCTCCCTGATCTGGGATCAGCTTAACAGGCAAATTTGTTAGTAGAAGAACAAGAAATATGTCTAAAATTAACTACTTTATTGGGTGCAGGGGAGCGGGAAAGGTCCCTAAAAGATGAAAAGAGAACATGTGAGCTACTGATACTCATCAGAGTAAAAGCCAAAGTCTCACAATTTCCTGCAAGATCCTGCAAGACCTGGTCCCCAGCTCCCTGCATTCCTGCTCATAAACCCTTCTTGCCTACCGTCCATTGTACTGGTGGCTTTGGCTGCTTCCACACTGGCTGTTCCCTCTGCCTGGGATGTTCTTCCAGGGTGTCCCGTGACCCACTCACTTCTTTTCGGATTTTGTTAAAGATCAAAGATTCAGGCCCTTCCTGAATACCCTAATTAGAATTGCAGGGACCTCCCTAGTGGTCCTGTGGTTAAGACTCCTTCCTTCCACTGCAGGGGGCATGCATTCAGTCCCAGGCCGGGAACTAAGATCCAACAGGCTGAGAGCAGTGCGGGCATGGGTGGGGAATAAATAAAAAACAATAAGTGAAATTGTAAACCTCACCCTCCACTCCTTCCTAGCCCAGATTTCTCCCCATCCCCCACACCCCTTTCACAATCATGTGACCCAAGGACTCTAATGATTTCACTGTCTCCCCTGCACTAGAATGTCAGCTCCCCGAAGATGAGTTACCTCTGTCTTGCTTTCTGTCCTGGCCTCACTCAGCCAGCAGTGAGTGTTCCATATTTGTTCAATCCATCAGAAAACTGTCACCAGGTTCATACACCAGAGAACATGTAGTACTCTACCTAAAATTACACTTTCAGAGTTGTAACTTTTTTTTTCCAGATCAACAGCATTTTTCCGGCAGACATTAATCAGCCATCTGAACCACACTGGCTCTGTACAAACTTCTTTTGGTCTTGATTTGTACCTCTCAATGTCAAATGTGAGCAATGTTCTGGCCAGAGATACTTCTAAACCCTTAACACCCTATCTGGGACTTCAAATTCTGGTATGTGTTGCACTGGATTCCTCATCAAAGAAAATCTTTCATGCTGAGTAGAACCACCTGTTGTCACCGGGAGTGACTCTGGCCAGAAAGCTTCATTGCAATGTGCTCTGATCCCCAAGTGTTCAGCTGGCCCGTGACATGATAAATGCTTCCCGGGCCTCTGTGCAGCTGGGACACCCCGGCAGATTTCTAAGAAAGAGCCCACCCATTCAGGTTAAGTCTTCTGCATAACTTTCTGATGAAATAAAATCTTGACTAAATTCCGAAAAAAGAAAAAAACCCCACCAACCCCCAAAATAGAGTAAATAAATAAATGAAACAAAGAAACTCCCACAAAATAAAAAAAAACTCTATACCAAATTACAAAAGAGAGCACAATCTGGTGTATGATTCCACCCTCTAGTGGACGAAGAAAGAAGCTCAAAATCTTGTCTTGATAGAACTACTCTTTAGCTTATTTTTTATTGTTTTCTGCTATAGTCCTTTTGGGTCCCAGGGCCATTTTTAACATAAGAAAAATGACTTCTTAGAGACCATATGTTTAATTATGCATTGCTACTATTATTCAATCCCTGAGTCAGGAAGATCCCTTGGAGAAGGAAAAAGGTAATCCACTCCAGTATTCTGGCCTGGGAAATCCCATGGACAGAGGAGTCCACGGGGTCGCAAAAGAGACATGACTTAATGACTAAGCAACAACTATTAAAGTAGCATGTTTTTTGAAAGACTGGAGTCCTGCCTGCTTCAACCCTCTTACATAATCCAGAGGAACAAACATCATAAATGGTAAGGCTCATCCATAGGACGGAGCAGCCTATTATATATACACGCATGTATTCTTTGGGGAAAATAAGCATGCTGTCACCACGCCTGGACCAGCGGAGGCCAACCCCACAGAAGGGCTGGAACGGAGTGATCAGGAGACAGCTGGGGGACATTCCAGGAGCCACGTGCGGGCATGCCATCAGCCACACGGAGTGTTCTCAGGAGTCTCCCCCCGTGGGTTCGAAGGTTCCCTCCACCACCTGCTCAGGTGCCCAGCACACTCGTCGTGTAGGAGAACTAGTGACGACTGATGTCGTGGGAATCCCTTGGCAGTCCAGTGGTTAGGACTCGGCTCTTTTGATCTTGGGTGGCCTCAGCCTGCAGCGGCTTGAAGCAGGGTTTCAATTCCCAGCCAGAGATTGAAGTCAGGCCACAGGAGGGAGAGCACTGAATCCTAGCCCCTAGATCACCAGGAGGGCTTCCGTGGTGGCTCAGATGGTAAAGATTCACTTGCAATGCAGGAGACCGGGGTTCAATTCCTGGGTCAGGAAGATCCCCTGGAGAAGGGAGTGGCTACCCACTCCAATGTTCTTCCCTGGAGAATTACATGGAGAGGGCCCTAGCGGGCTACAGTCCATGGTATCACAAAGAGCTGGGCACAATTGAGCGACTAACACACACACAGACACACACACACACACACACACACCCACAAGGAACCAGTGGGCCAGTGACAAGGCCCTGGCCTGTACGGCTTTGCAGAAATAAATTCCCACAAAGACAGAAAAAAGTAATGAAACTGTAAAGTATTTATTAGGAGGAAAAAGAGTACATGCGGACAGCCACACTGGCAGGCTCAGAGAGAGAGAGTCGCGCCCTTGTGGTAGTTTGAATTGCTTTTATGGGGCATTTCTTCCAGGTTTCCTTTGGCCAATCATCGTGCTTTGCCTGGTCTGTATTGGGCATATCTCAGGGTGCTCCCACGTGTGTGCATCTCTCAACCAGGATGGATTCTAGCAAAGAGGCCCAGGGGTGGGTTGGCATCACTTACTGTGGGGAAGCGTCCTTCTCCCTTTTTGACCTCCAAGGAGCTTTTCTGCGCATGTGTAGTCAGGAAGGTCTGCTTGACTTCAAGAATGAGGAATGTGTGGTCTTTTATCTCTTATCTGGGGCAGGGCCCAGCCTGCTCTCTCGCTCCTGCTGTCATGGAGCTTCTGTCCACAGGAAATGAATTCCAGCTGTTCACCCTGGGGCCTATCTCCTGTCTCACTCTCACTGCCAGGATCCAGATGCGATCCCTGGTCAGGGAACTAAGATCCTGCAAGCCACACGACATGGTTAAAAAGGAAAAGAAAAAACTGAGACTGTTCTCTAGAGGTGCAGTCACAGACAAAAGCTGAAGTTTCAGTGTTAAGAACCCACATCCAGGGGCTTCCCTGTAAAAAATCCACCTGCCAATACAGGAAACATAGGTTCCGCATCTGGTCTGGGAAGAGCCCACATGCGGTGGATCAACTAAGCCCACGCACCACAACTATTGGGCCTGTGCTCTGGAGCCTTGGAATCGCAATTACTGAGCCCAAGCACCGCAGCTACCGAAGCCCACGTGCCTAGAGCCCGTGCTCTGCAACAAGAGAAGCCACCAGGGAGAAGCCCTTGCGCTGTAACGAAGAGTAGCCCCCACTCGCCACAACTAGAGAAAAGCCTGCGCAGCAACAAAGACCCAGTAAAGAATAAATATAAGTAAACAAAAAGTTATGTATTAAAAAAAGAACCCACATCCAGGTAGCATTTCAGCAGATGGAAATAGGACAGGACACAAAGACGTGTTCGTTTAATGTCCAGTGTTGTAGAGACTGTTCCACTGGAGGACCCTCTGTCCTGTCTCCCTGGGAATAACGCAGAATGATCTGGACACTTACGTGTCACTAGTCGCTCCCGGGAACTCTATTCCCCTGTAGCGTTTCTCGCACTGCAGGCTTCATGCAAACCTTTCCCCTAAACCATAACTTCCCCCAAGGCCAGGACGTGTGTGTGACTCTATGGATCCAGGACCTGAGAGCTAGAAGAGTCCTGGGGGTGTCCCATGGTGGCACCCTCTGCTTTCTGGGCTGTAAACGTGTTAGTTGCTCAGTCCTGTCCAACTCTTTATGACCCCATGGGCTGTAGCCCGCCAGGCTCCTCTGTCCATGCGATTCTCCAGGCAAGAATACTGGAGTGGGTAGCCATTCCCTTCTCCAGGGATCTTCCTGACCCAGGGATTGAACCTGGGTCTCCTGCCTTGCAGGCAGATTCTATACCATCTGAGGTACCTGCTGTCCACAGAACTTATAAGAAACCTCTGGAACCAGGCCAGCTCAAGGCCTCACAGGGCTGTCTCAGTTCCCCCAGAGCATCTCCTACTTTATCTAGTTTCTTTTTTCCACACATTCATATTCTTTTTTATTATTTATTCTTTAAAAATTTTGTTTTAGATATGCTTAAGTTTTAAAAATTGTTTAAAGTTTTTAATTTCTAGTAGGAAAACTTATCTGATGAACACCCTAATGGCAAACCACTGTAAGAATGTTTCAGTTGCATTTGGGGCAGAGGAGTAGGAATTATCTTCAAAGTACCCCAGCTTTCTTCATAAGACGGTCAGAGATATGCTGGTTCATATTATTGTGACATCCATTAGGTGATCTAAGTTGCTTTTCCTTCAGCAGGGGCTTTATTTGTCAGAAGGGTATGATGCCTAGAGAAAACAAACAAACAAAAAGGCCCCAAAAGATAAAATTAAAAGAAGGGCTTTATGCTTGACCTCCAAATTTGGCTGACAATTTACCGATGAGATTCATAACCTTTGGGTTGCTCTGATATTTTGACATCTTTTCTGGGTTCTGGGCCATATCCCGGAAGGTCACAGTAACTTCTGGATCCTGCATGGCTGCAAGAAAATCTCTGGATCACTAAAAATTCCACTGAGCCCAGGCATTCCTGCTATTCTAGGCACACTCCCTCCCATCCCAGGCATTTCTCCAGGAAAATTACCAGGCGCCCCCACTAGGAAAGCCACCAGGGAAAGAGCAACACTGAGCTCCTGATTGTCATCTGGCTTCTCCCTCCCTCTGGGCTCTCTCGTGTTGTTCCCCATCAGTTCTCATTTTCAGATTTTTTGCTTCTAGATATGAATGGCGTCTCATTGTGGTTTTGATGTGTATTCCCCTGATGACTAAAGATGCTGACCATCTTTTTTTTTTAATTATCTATTTACTTATTTTTGGCTGGGCTGGATCTTTGTTGTGTCACACGGCTTTCTCTAGTTGCAGCAAGCAGGGGCTACTCTTCCTTGCAGTGCACGGGCTTCTCACTGGGGCGGCTTCTCTTGTGGAGCACAGGCCCCTGAGCGCCGGGGCTCCCTTAGTTGCGGCATGAGGGCTCTAGAGCGCGGGCTCAGTAGTTGTGGCACATGGGCTTAGCTGCTCTGAGGCACATGGGATCTTCCTGGACCAGGGGTTGAATCCATGTCCCCGGCATTGGCCGGCGGATTCCCAACCACTGGACCACCAGGCAAGTCCCAACGTTGACCACCTTTTCATGTGACCATCAGCCATTTGGATGTCTTCTTTGGAGATAAGTTTGAATTATTTGTCCATTTTTAAATGGTTGGTGGGTTTGGTTTTTTTTTTTTTTTTGGTCTCTTTGTTGTTGGGTTTTAAAAAGTTTATCTTTTTAAAGGATGGGGAACACATGTACACCCGTGGTGGATTCAAAAAAAGAAAAAAAATAAATAAAAAGTTTATCTGTATTAACTACTGGATTTCTGAAAAATATTGCATCTAAAAACAAAGATTTACTGATAAATGAAGGCTGGGACCTGCTGCAGCCTTTTTATGTCACATACAGAGAAATAGAGGCCCATGAGTTAAACTATACTGTAAGTAGCAAAACAGAGTCTGTCTGACTGCTTGCCTCACCTCCTCCCACGTCGCTCAGCACCTGGAGTGGGCAGCACGCACTGTCCTTCAAAACAAACCCTGTCCTTCAAGACTTGCAGAATGATGAGGCTGGCGGAGCTGGGAGTTGAGGGGGCATGGTGAGAAGTTCCCTGTAATTGAGGAAGGGAGAGAGTGGTGGCAAACAAGGCTAGATTCTGAAGGATTTGAATGCCAATAAGTTGGGGGTTTTAGCCTGGAGACCCCCAAGTCACAAATTCAAGCACCCTCCTGGGACCGCAGGTGGTATAAATGTGAACAATCGTGTAAAGCAGTAGGGAGTGGAGGGGGCCTGTGGCTAACCAGAGGGCCCGCCCAGCCTAAAGGCAGATTCCAAGATTGCTGGTTACAGCATATTCAGAGTGACGTCGGTTTGGGGGGTTCCAGGTAGGTTTAGTGGGGTGACGCAGTGTCCTGAGGCCGATGGTCTGGGAAGAGGCTCCTGTTTGTTGAACCTGCCCAGTTGTGGGCACAGAGAGGGCCAATGGCTTCCTGGCTGGCCAAACTTCTCTACAGCATGACTCTTTTCACCTGGAAAACAGGAGTGATCATTCTATCTATCCCCTGCCTCGGGATGCGCCTCCATTCCGGAAATCTAGCTGGCCTCCTGCTTCACTTGCTCTAAAGGCCCTCCCCTCCAAGCTACGGCGCTCCTCTCCAGCATCTCGCGGCTGCGGCCCCTTTAAGGTGGCCATGGAGGACCCAGTTTCAGAGCTAAGGCGATCTTCTAGCTGCCATCTCTGTGGTAAGCCGTCGCTTACGGCCGGAAGTGCGTGTTCAGACCTGCTTTTGACTCTAGATTGGGAAGGCAGGGCCGCCACGTGTTATGTGGTGTCAGAGGGGCTGTGCTCGCTCGCTCCCACCCGCTGGCCGAACCCCAAACCCGCAGAATGACGCTGATCCGCGGCGCCAGTTCCCGCCCTGGGGCGCTGACGAAGCTCCCGGCAACCGGACTTCAGGAATCATTCCCAGCATAGAAATTGGGTGTTGGGCGGAAGAGGCCAAACTCAGGCACCAGGAACGGGGTGAAGGGCTACAGTAGGAGGCCCTGCACCCCTTAGAAAGGTATTGGATCCCGGGCTGGAAGGGCAGCGTGAGGTTTAGGGTGTGTGTAAACATCCATGAAACTTATTCCGGCCGCCGCCCCTGACCTTGGGCGTGGGGTTTATTCTCCTAGAGCACGTGGGTCTCTTTCCCCAGGGTTTTATGAGAAGATGAAAGCTCTCTGGCCCCCGGCGGTTGGATGAAGGCATCGCCATCTTTGCTACTCCTCTGCGGCGAGCCTAGAGCATATTCTGAGTGACGTCAGTTTGGGGGATCCAGGTAAGTCAAGGGTGGAGACGCAGGCTCCTGAAGCCAGTGGTCTGGGGAGAGGCTCCTGTGTTGTTGAACCTGCCCAGTTGTGGGTGCAACCTTGTACCAGGCAGCCCGACCCTGACCTAAAGTAAATTCCTAGGAGAACTGTTTTCCTGGGTTTTGACTTTGCAGTAACAGGTGTGAACATTCTAGCAGCAATTTGATGATCATGTATGATACTGCAAACAGAACGTTCATTGAAAGGAAAATACCTATAAACAGTGTTCATGTATATTTGTTTTATTCAATACTTTATGATACCTTGTTCTCAGGGAACTACAGCCTAGTTGGGGAAATAACCCTAACGAGAGTATAATTCAAGCTGATATTAATGCTCTGAAGGAAAGCACAGGCTTACAAGAATGCGTGTCTCAAAGAACCTGATGGAGACTGGAAGGTTTTCCTGAGGATGAGACCCTGAGTGGGCTCGGAAGGATGTGTAGGAGTTTGCTGGGAAGGCCAGGGGGCAGCGTGTGCAGAGGTCCAGTGGCCTAGCTAGTATTGGCTAGTGGAGGAACTGAACAAAGCCCACTGTAGCCCAGAACATGAAGTGGAAAATGGCGTGAAAAGCTGAAAAGGTGGGGGAGGGACAGGCCACGCAGGGCCTGCAGCTCATTTGAGGATTCGGAGCTTTGTCCTGAGGATTATAGGAGGTCAGTGTGGGTTTTAAACAAGATGATGTGCTAAAAACTGTTATTTCAAAAGAGCCCTGTGTACAGAGCAGCAGTCAAGCATCTCTGTGATGCTGGAAATGGTCTATATCTGTGCTGTTCAGTAGGGTGGCCACAATCCTGGAGTGCAATTTTGTTTTATTTATTTATTTTTTTGGCTTCACGGGGTCTTTGTTGTGGCGCATGGGCTTAGTTGGTCTGTGGCATGTGGGACTCTTCCTGGACCAAGGATCGAGCCTGTGTCCCCTGGACTGGCAGGTGGATTCTTAACCACTGGACCACCAGGGAAGTCCCTGAAATGTTAATTTAAATGTAAATGGCTACGTGTGCCTAGCAGCTGCTGCGTGGAACAGTGCAGGTCTAGAAGTTACTGGAAGGGCAGTGCCACCCTTACTGGAATCGTGACACCTGAGCCCTTTCACTTCCTGGGCAGAGGCCGAGACGAGTTCCACTTGGAGAGAATCCTCCTGTTGGCCTTTGCTAGGGATCTCACACAGTAACTACTAGTGGAACTGGTTCATTTTTATTTCCTTGGTGTGGTTCACCCTACTCCGTGAAGCATCATTCCTCCTCCTCTTGTCTTTGCCCTTCTTTTTGTCAGCACACTGATGGAGAAGCAATCCTTCATCACGTTGAAGTACCTACAGCAGTCAGAGTGTTATGTCTCTGCTTCGGAGGGAACGTCAAGAAAAGCGTGGTCCCTGCCCTTCTGGGGTTTGGGGTGCAGAGAGGTAGACAGCAGGAAGTGCCGGACCCCAGCAAGGCGAGTTTCCAGTGGGACCCGGCAGGATGTAACCCTGTGAGGAAGTGAAGGCCGTTTCCAGCTGATGAAACGTGACAGAAGGCAGGAAGCATGAAAGTGAGAGGATTGGGGAGCTGAAGAGTTGGGGCCAAACTGGGGGACTACCCAGTGAGAGAGAACGGGAGGAGAATGGAGGGATAGGCAGGCTGGTCTTGAGTTATGGGGGTTGTCAGAGGGCAGTTTACTGTGCCTGGTGTGGGCAAGTTTCTGAGGGCCCCACGTGGTGGTGGGTGGATGCCCCGGTGTGCTCGGAGTGGTGGTGGGGGTTGTTGTTAGGAAGTCACTGGGTTGGAGCCTGTAGGCTTGGAAGGAGGGGGGCCGCTGGGTCGCTGCAGGGTGGGCACCAGCCACATGGTGTTCTGGGTGGAAGGTATATTTTAGGTTTTGAAGGGTATTTTATCGTATAAGACAGTTTTACATTCTCTGAATATTCAGACTTGCTGAAGTTGAACGAAGAACTGATGCACTGTACTCTCTTTGCAGGTGAGTTCACTGGAGGAGGTGTGTGCTTGCCGAGTGAACACCGGCTGAGTTTGTTTCTGCCTGGTTCTCTGTGCCTGAAATATAGTCGTTGTGTTTTAGCGTTTTCTGAGTTTGTCTGATAGCTTCTGCGCTCGGTGACCACCTGCTGAGTGTGTGCCCTTGGCCTCCAGGGGGCACAGTGAGCAGCTCAGTTTCTGACCGAAGAGTGGCTCAAGGTCACACACCCTCCCGGCTGCTAGTGCCCTAGACCTGTGACTTAGTCCCTGAGCACCCGACTCTCACCCAGGCTTCTCAGTGGGCGAGGAGCCCCCATCCCCAGCACACACGCAGGACCTGGGGGCTTTGTGTTAACAGAGGTTGGGGACTCTGCTGGCACGGGGTGGGGCCATACTTCCCAGCAGAGATTCTCCCGAGTCCCAGTGTCTTCGACTATTTCTCCTTCTGTTGATGTGGAGAAGGAAAGTCGGCCTGTGTTTTGAGCTGTGATGGTGGTAGTGCCATCATCAGACTGTCAGGCCATCTTTCTGTTGTCGTAAGTTTTTTTGCGGTATAGAAAGGTCCCCAGGCCAGGCCACGCTATAATCTGGGGCTTGCCGTCAGTGGCTGTGCACCTGACTCCAGGCTCAGGCAAACGCTCGTGATACACACGTTGTCACGTGAGTTCTATAGAGTTAACTTGGCAGTCAAGGCCCTCCAGAGCCTGCTGCACCGGCCTTGTCAGGCTTACCCCCTGTGTCACCACCTCTGTCCCCACATGGCTTGCAGAAGTCACGATCCAGAGGAGGAGACAAGCCCAGGAGTGTTTGGCGGGCTGCCTGATGCTTAGCTGGGTGATTTCCACTCATCTCTTCCAGTGTAGTGGTTCAGAGAGGCCCAGGAGAACCTGGCGAAGCCCTGTCACCTCTCTGAGTGGCCCTGTCTGTCCTCACTCAGGTCAGGGGGCTCCAGCAGTCCCAGGGTTCAGCAGACAGAGGCTGCCTTCCAAACCCACCCAGCAGGACCTTTCCCCTTGGGGTCCCAGGGGTCCCAGATTTTGAATGCTGCAGCATCATGGGCAGTGTGCCCTTTGTACCTGACACCCCCAGAACACCTCCTTTGCGGGGAGGAGAGCATCCTGCCCTGGCTTTGACGACTGTACCTTGGGCTGCTGCCGTGTCCCCTCTGCCTCACAGCAGGGGAGTACTTCGGACAGGCCAGGTTTCTTGTGGCTGCTCTCATCTCACCCCACAACAGTCATGTGAAGCAGGGACCCTGATTGTCATCTCCATCGTGCAGATGAAAGAACTGAGGCCTTGAGGTTAGGGATACAGAACTGGCAGAGGTAGACCCTGAACCCAGAGTGGACGCTCTTAGCACCACACACCCAAACCCCACTCCAGAGACGTAGTCCAAGCAGGGCTGCCGAGTTTAGCAAATCAAAACAGGCTGCCCAAGTTAAGTTTGAATTTCAGATAAACAAAAAAAATTTTTAATAGTATAGCCTAAATATTGCATGGGATATACTGACTAAAAAATTCTGTTGTTGGTTTGGAATTCAGATCTCATCAGGTATTCTGTATTTTATCTGACAACCCTAACCAAGGCAAAAGCCTCTGCACAGCCCTGTGAGAGGAAGTGGGCGTGGGACTGGGAAGGTACCACCAGCGTAACAGGTTGTACAGAGCAAGGGCCAGGAAGTTTGTGGAAACCTCTTGGAAAACAGACCTTTCAGTCCCCAGAGCCATTCACAAAGTCTCCTCAAGCAAAGATGGGGCAGAGTGTGGCCTGTAGTTCCTGAGGAATTGCTCACACGTGCAGAGAAGGGGGCCTCGGGGATGGTGGGGGGCGAGGTGGGGCAGAGGCGCCCAGGTGTGTTGAGTTAGAGTTTGCCGCGCCTTGTGGTCCACTGTGTAGTGTGGGCTTCAAGGAGTCAGCCTGGGGCTCTGCGGCCATGGCAGCTGGCACACCGAGGAGCTGGGGCCAGAACAGAGTCCCGTGGTGGCCCTGAGGACTCCTGACAGTATTGGAGGTAACGCAAGCTGCCGGGGTCCAGCCCCGGCTGATCCAGGGTATTCGAAGGGGAGACGGTTAGGCGACCTATTCAAATGTTAATTAGAGATATAAAGAGTAATAGAATGAGGATAGCTCAGTAGGAAAATTCAGTGGAGAAAAGAGGCTGAGTAGCTTGGTTTACGCGGAAAATCAATATAACCCGTGATACCAGGTTAGCTCTGACCACGGAGGCCGCAGGCGCCCTCTCGAATAGCAGAAGGTGCCCCACCTTAGACACCTTCTCGAGTGGGTCTTAGAAGCCCAGGCAAATAAATGGTCGCAGAGGATATCCGCGCTCCAGATGGAGACTCAGCTGGAATTTAAAGGGAAGAATGACATGGGGAGACCAAGCGTTGGTGAGGAAGACCTGTAGCTTTATTTTCAACAGGGGCTTTTATACCCTAAGTTACACATAGAGGATAATAGGGGATGCAAAGTCAGCAGTTTTTGATCCTTATCAAAAACCAGGGTTTCTTTCCTGCAAATTTATCGTATACAAATGGTTTAGGTGATTTACATAATCTTCTGGCCAGAAGGCCTATTAACATTTTATGGCTCTTGACAAAGACTTATCAACCGTTAAGACTTATTTTCTCTAAGAGTAATTATTTTAAGGTTTGGCGCCATCTTCCGAAGATAAAATTGCATTCCTATAGAGCGAATGTGTAATGGGTTTACAACAAAGGAAAGAATTTATTACCTTAAGGGTCTAAAGTTACTAACACCAAGGCCACTACTTATTTTTTCTACATACCAACTATTAATTAATACATATTCAAGGATACAATTAAGGGGATGTGAAAACTTGGCAGCAAGCATTGGCTCATCAGTGAAATCTTTTACTAGTTTATTCTGACAGTTTCTAACTCTCTGAGAGGTTCTAAGCTATTTGAATATCTTAAGCTTCCCGTGCCTCTCGAGGCTGGGAGACTAAACAATCGTATGCATAGCTGTAGGAGTCTGGGTAAACTTGTCAGGCGAGTTAGAGAGCTATCTGAGGGGTTTGGATTTAAACACTCCTAATTGCCCAGGAACTTTATTAATTGGAGCTGTAAGTTAGCTCTTTGACAGAGCGAGATGGTGGTAGGGGACAGCCCCCAGTAAAGTCAGAGGTGAGAGCACAAAGCAATAAAGTAGGCAGACTCTGGTTTTTTGGGGATAGATGCTCGAGAATATCCGGGGGGACTCCTGAGGCTCGATCCCGCCTTTGCATATGCCGAGCCTCCTTCCTCATGACCTTTGTCACGAGTGGAGTGTCTCTCGCCGGCTCCCGGCAGCAAGCCACACAAAAAATTTTAGATTGATGATAGCCATGTTGAAAAAGTGAAACGTGAAATTACTCGTAATAATTTATTTAACTCGGTATGCCAACAATGGGCTTCCCAGTTGGCACTAGTGGTAAAGAACCCGCCTGCCAATACAGGAGACATAAGAGACTTGGGTTCAACCCCTGTGTCAAAAAGATCCCCTGGAGGAGGGCATGGCACCCACTCCAGTATCCTTGCCTGGAGAATGCTGTGGACAGAGGAATCTGGTGTCTCCTTTGTCCATGGGGTTGCAAAGAGTTGGACACAACTTAAGCTACTTAGCACGCACGCACACGCACGCGCCACAGATGGTTTCAATGTGCAGTCGGACAAAAATTACTAGTGAGACATTTTACTTTTTTAAAAAACTGGATCTTCAGAACCCAGTGTGTATTTTACACTGGTGGCTCGTCTGGGTTTGCCCCAGCCCCACTCTGAGTCCCAGTGGTCACGTGTGGCTGCCACCATGGAAGGGGCACATCTGAGACCTGCAGGCGAGTCAAGCCTTTGCCCTGATTCTCAGGTGTCCAGGGAGGGAGGGAGTGAGCTCACACTGTGGAGGCTGGCTTTCCTGTCTTTGGGGTCATCTGATCTTCAGCGCCACCTCAGGGCCTAGGTATTACTATGCTGCTCTTTTGCCTGAGATCACTGGACAAATGCTAGTGGGTGTCCTCAACTGCCTGATTGCCATCACGGTCTGCAGGATCTGGGATGTCTTCAGGGTCATTCCAGGGGCAGGACTCCCAACCAGCCATTGCTTCCGTCTTCCATCCTCTGTCTGGTCAGCTTGCTCAGGGTTCTGGCTGCCAGAAAGGCAGGCCAGTTCCAGTCAAGGCCAGCCCTGCCCTCCCAGTCAGCCCCTCCAGGTTGCTCCCAGGATGGGACGTGAGCCTGGCTGAAAACATATCTGGAGTCTGAAAGGAGATCAGCTCCATCCTGCTTTTTGTGAAAGGAGCCACTGGGGACCAAGGCCCCCAAGTGCCCGATCTTACCAGAGAGGTAGGGGCACCCCCAAAGCCCGCCCACCTAGTGCTTACAAG
The DNA here is from genome assembly GCF_027580195.1 of Bos mutus. Classification (NCBI taxonomy): domain Eukaryota; kingdom Metazoa; phylum Chordata; class Mammalia; order Artiodactyla; family Bovidae; genus Bos; species Bos mutus. The sequence continues at coordinate 8,475,396 of NC_091635.1, read as the reverse complement.
TGTCCTGGGGACAGCTGGTGCATCACTATTAAACCTATTCATTTCGCCGGGCACTTGAAGGGCCCCTCTGACTGCTGTGACTCTGCAGGGCGGCCGGAACCCATTTCCTGAGGATGATAGATTTCTTCTCATTTGCTGCTCTCAAGCTGTGGTTGCTTCTGTGTCCAGGAGCAAAACACTTTCAAGAGGCCGTCTCCTGGGACTAACCTCTGGGGGAGGGGCCTTTGGAAGGGGAGATGTCCTCGGCCCCGTCTGCGTGGCGGTAGGGGTGACTGGCTCCCGATGCACAGGGATGTCAGGCCCAGGGAGAGGAGAGGAGGGATGGGCAGGCTAGGGCAGAGGATGAGGCTGGGAGGGGGTGAGGAGGGGGTGGGAGGGGAGGGTGGGCTGCTAGCCTGTAGCTCCTGCTTGGATGTCCTCTGAGCGGTGCTTCTCAACTTTGGTTGCACTTCCGAATCACCTGGCACTTTAAACATCCCGATGCAGACTTCCCCGGTGGTCCAGTGGTTAAGACTCCAGGGGAGGGGACCCAGGTTTGATCCCTGGCCAGGGAACTAAGATTCCCATGTGCCACACAAGGGGCCCGATGTAAATAAATAAAATATTAAAAAAGAGACTTCTCTGGACTTCCCTGGTGGTCCAGTGGTTAAGACTCCATGCTCCCAAAGCCGGGGCCCTGGTTTCTACCCCTGGTCAAGGAATTAGATTCTGCATGCTTCAACCAAGACCTGGTGCAGTCAAATAAGTAAACAATAAATAAATATTCTGCCACCAGGCACCGCTGACAAGAGAGACAGATTTTGAAGGGTCCAGGGTGTGGCCTGGGATCCGGATCTTTCAGCATTGCATGGGTCATTCTAACATCCTGGATCGAGGCGCTCTCTGTCCTGCAGGTGTAAAAAGACCAAGATAATCTTCTGTCTAGAGAAACTGTCGGACTTGCAAATGGGCCAGGAGACACTGGGCGGGCCAGGTGTGGCCCATCCCCAGGGGTTGCCCGGACCTTGGTCTTTCTTTTGAAGAGGCTGTTCTACAGCTCAGATCGGGGAGAAATTGGGCTGTAGAAAATGGAAACAGTTCCTGTCCACAACGATGCAAATGGATCTCGTCCCACACAGATAGGATTGGCTTCTGTCATCTGGAAAAGACGACCTCAAACATTACCTTTTATTGCCCCATCGACCAGTTCTGCATCTGTTAGCAAGTTCGGTCTAGCGTTCCAGATTGCCTGTCTACATGGCTGATTTTCAGATTTTCCTTTCAGCTGGTCTTAACATCTTATCAGCTCCCTCATTAATTAATGAGCTGGAAACAGTGACTTACATATGTCCATTTTATGTGTGAAAGTGCTGTGTTCAACTTTTGAAAATTATAATTCAGCCCCTCTCGGGGGGAGTGGGGTGCGCCTTCCTGCCCCCTCGGCCTCTCCGGGCCTCCTGCTGTGTCTACCGCCTGGTGCCAGCTGCACCTCCCCGTCTCCCCAGCGAGGCTCAGATGTAGTCACAGGAAGCTGCTTATAGGTGTTGTTTAGTCACCAAGTCGCGTTCAGCTCTTTTGCAACCCCATGGTCTGTAGTCCGCAAGGCTCCTCTGTCCATGGGATTTCCTAGGCAAGAATACTGGAGTGGGTTGCCATCTCCTTCTCCAGGGAATCTTCCCAACCCAGGAATTGAACCTGCGTCTCCTGCATCAGCAAGCAGATTCTTTACCACTTTTGGCCACAACCTGCAGCAATGTGGGATCCTTGTTCCCCAACCAGGGCTTGAACCCGCATTCCCTACATTGAAAGAGTGGAGTTGTAACCTCTGGACCACCAGGGAAGTCCCCATAGTAGTTATAAATAATTTTTAAATGTCTCCCACATGGAGTTAGATCCCCTTTTCCATTCTTGATACGGTTTTTTACCTTTTTTCTTGGTTAAAGTTTTTCATAAGTTTTTCAAAGAAAAAACTTGTTTTATTGATGCTCTCTGTTTTCTATTTCATGAGTTTTTGCATTTGCCTTTGTTATTTCTTTTATCTCACTTTCTTAAGCTTTACTCTGCTGTCTTTTTTTCCTGGCTCCTTGAATTGCCTGCTTGACTCATATTTTCCACCTTTCTTATTTTCAGAGATTTCGGGCACCCTTTAAGTACCATGTTAGCTGCATCTCCCGTGTCTTGATGCCCTACTGGACACCTACACGCTGCTTCAGACTTTCATGGCCCTTCTCCAGCTGCTGCCAGCACTTCTGCCAGCACCACCCCCCAGAGCCGGCATCCAGGCTTGAGAACGCCGGGGCTGCACACTCCATAAATCACAGCCGTGGGGTCACAGCACTTCTGCAGCATTCTGTCTTCAGTACAAGTCACGGGGTCAGCCAGATTCAAGAGAAAGGGGAATAGACCCGACCTCTTGTCAGAGAGCGACAAAGAATTTTCTACTCTTTTCCATCCACCATCACAATGACTATATGGCCCATTTAGTCTACCTGTATAAAGTTCAAAACAGACAAGACGAATCTACAGCAATAGATATGTGAATAGTGGTTGCTTCTGGGGGCTGGGGCTGGACTGAAAAAGAGTACAGGGGGATTTTCTCAGGTGCAGACAAGACTACAGTGATTGGGGGAGGTGTCAGTTACATGGATGTATATGTATTTGTCAAAACTCACCAAACTGGACACTTAAGAGCTGTGGGTTTTAGTGTATAAAATTATACCTTAATAAATAAACAGGCAACAACAAATACTACAGAGTTGTCTTAGTCTTCGTTCTGCTCCCCACTCAACACAACACACACACACGCACTCACACCAGAGCCAGAGACAGAGGCTTGAGAAGTAATCTTCCCAAGCTTATTTGGGAAGTAATCTTATTTGGGAAGTAATCCCAGTGGGCAAGAGTGAGGGATGTGGAGAACAGGAGAGGAGGGAAAACCAGTTCAGGACGCATCATCAGTTTTACCAGTGCTGGTGGTGACTGGTGTCTGGTTTGACCAGGACCTTCTCAGGAGCCTTATGAAATGCGTCTCAGGACTGTCTGCCCGGAAGGACAAACGGGAAGCACTGTTTCACTGGCTCGTGTGCCCCGTGGGTCCAAGCTGACTTCTGACGCGACTTCTGGGCTGTGAAGTACGTTAACTCCTGGTACTTGCCAAGATGGCGCTGTTTGTTGAAGGTGTGACCAAGCGCCAAGATGGCGCCGACGACTCTTGTTGCGCTCAGGTGTGACCGCCAGCGCCAAGATGGCGCCGACGACTCTCGCTCGTGTGCTCACAGCTCTGGGTGTGCCAGTGTGTTCTGGCACTTGTGGACACAGTGCCACACGTCTGCCAGCAGCCTGGCGCACCTACCAAATCCTGGCAGACAGACAGCTGCGCTGCGGGAGGCTACTCCTCACCAGGTAGCTTCCGTGAACCTCTGATGAGCCAGCCTCCTGCTCTCTCGAGTTCAGATGCTTCCCGATGATGGAGTATCTGCTGAGACCAGTGGATCTGATACTATCCATCATCTGCACATTATCGCATCTCCTTCGCCTCCAGGAGTTGGGAGTGGAAATTTATTGAGACAGAAGGGAACTTTCTGGGGGGGAGGTAATACCACTATAAGGATGTAATCACTCCATATAGTGATGGAGGTTTGGTTAAACAGTGTACAAATTTGTCAAGACACAGTGAGTGTGCACTTCAGATCTGGGCATTTCACTGTGTGTAAATTTTATCTCAAAAGTAAAAACATATAAAGAAATAGCTCTAGCTAATGATATGTATGCTGAGTTCTTCAGGAGAAGTGTACAGATGACAGCAATTAACTTTGCAATGCATCAAAAATTACGATGCATGGGCTGCCTCAGGCAAGTCACTGAACCCTTCTGTTTCAGGCTCAGTCTCTCCATGTGTGCTAAGGGTCGAGTTAGGCCCACCTTGAAGGTAGGGTCAAATGGAATCCGGTTTATAAAACAGTTTGTGCCTGCTACAAATGCATTCTTGATACATAGTTTTTATTCCTCTACGTAGGTAGGTAAAGACACTTGCCCAGAAATACTTGGTTTTGGTCTGGAGCACCATTCAGGACAATGACTGTAGGGATTTGAACTGAGAAGACGTCTCATCAAGTACCGTATTTCTGATGTAGTTATTCAGAGATCCTCTACGTGCACCGTTTCTCGGCTTCTTTGATTCTCAGTGGAGCCTGAAAAGAAGACCTAGCCCATCTCACCATGTGTCACAGCATGTCGGTGTCACCGAATTCTTCACCACGTTTGGTCTCCCGTCTTTCTTTCAGAACAGCAGCCACAGGACGAGTAGCGTGCGCGTGTTTTATAAACTCTTTCTCCCTCCTGTCGATTTCTTGGCAAGTGTCTGATTCCATTATGATATGGAGAATCAACTTCGGGCCGCGGGAGGCTCATTGAGGTTGCTGCGATGCCGGGGCATCTATTCATCATCCGCTCCCATGCTGCTTCCAGCCTTGTCACTCAGCACAACAAATGCTTAATGGGTCCTGGCTCCCACGAGGCCTCAGATTTCACCACCAGGAGGCTCTGGAGTGGGTCTGCTGCTTCCTGCTTTGGTGAAAAAAAAACCCAAAAACCTGGCAGAGGGGTAATCATAAAGTTTTATTCTCCCATCTCCTCCTTCTCATTTGTAAGGGCTTGCACACACACACGACTTATTTATATTCTGACTCTGAAAGAAGCTTGCCGAGCGAATGCCTGCTGGGTAATTGAAATGACGGTCTTCAGAATTTTTCTAGTTCCTGTCAGCGTGCGATCAATTATCGACAGTGGTAGTCCTGAAGGATATACTGCTCTTGCGTGTGCTTGCGGAGGCTTCCCGAGGGTCTTTAGCAGCCAGTTTGACTTTATTTACAGCGGCTGTCTCTTCCGGTGACTTCATGGTGAAGTGCTGGGTGGTACCCGGTGGTCCGGAAGAGCCCTTCTGGATAGAGAATGATGGAAACATTGTAATAGGAAAGAATCTTTGTATTCTGAGTTCATCACTAAAGGGATGTTGCCATTATGCCTTAAATTACACATAATGGCCCATCTTCGGGAACCCTGCCTCCTAGGTAATGAGCTCTGAAGTAAAATACCTTTGTTTAGGGACTTCCAAGGTGGTGCTGATGGTAAAGAACCCTCCTGCCATTGCAGGAGACATAAGAGATGCAGGTTTGATTCCTGGGTTGGGAAGATCCCCTGGAGGAGGGCATGGCAACCCACTCCAGTATTGTTGCCTAGAGAATGCCCTGGACAGAGGAGCCTGGTGGGCTACAATGCATGGGGTCGCAAAGAGGCAGACACGATTGAAGCAGCTTAGCACACATGCACGCCCCTTTGTTTAGCTCATAGGCAACATTCTAACCAGGCCCACCTGTCAGTGACTGCAGGGAGGAAGACATGCACACCTCCCCTCCAGAGGCTGACTGGAAATGTTTGACTTTACTCTCTCCTCTTTCAGTATAGAAGAAGCCTGAATTCTGACTCAAGATGGTTCTTTGTGATGTAAGTACACTATCTTCTTGGTCTGCCAGCTTTCTGAATAAAGTCACTATTCTTTGCCCCAACAACTCATCTCTCTATTTATTGGTCTGTCATGTGGCAAGCAGTACGAGCTTGGACTCGGTAATAACATCTTTCAGCATACTTTTTCCTCATGGTTTTCCCATTCTTTTTTCTTTATGGTGCCTCTAATAATTTGCCCAGGACAGAAATCAGTATAGCAGAGAGCTGAGCACACAGAGTCAGACAACCCTGCCTGCAAATCCTGGGTCTGCAATTGTAGTCGGTGAAATCTTTGCTTCTAATTCTTTACTCCCTCTCATTATCAGAATGAGAAATTGTTGCCCTTTGGGCACGTGGCTCTTTAGTTCTTCACTTTCTGCCATAAGGGTGGTGTCATCTGCATATCTGAGGTCATTGATATTTCTCCTGGCAATCTTGATTCCAGCTTGTGCTTCATCCAGCCCCACATTTCACATGAGGTACTCTGCATAGAAGTTAAATAAACAGGGTGACAATATACAGCCTTGAGGTACTCCTTTTCCTATTTGGAACCAGTCTGATGTTCCACATCCAGTTCTAACTGTTGCTTCCTGACCTGAGTACAGATTTCTCAAGAGGCAGCTCAGGTGGTCTGGTATTCCCATCTCTTGAAGAATTTTCCACAGTTTATTGTGATCCACACAAAGGCTTTGGCATAGTCAATAAAGCAGAAATAGATGTTTTTCCGGAACTCTCTTGCTTTTTCCATGATCCAGCGGATGTTGGCAATTTGATCTCTGGTTCCTCTGCCTTTTCTAAATCCAGCTTGAACATCAGGAAGTTCACGTTTCATGTATTGCTGAAGCCTGGCTGGGAGAATTTTGAGCATTACTTTACTAGCGTGTGAGATGAATGCAATTGTGCAGTAGTTTGAGCATTCTTTGGCATTGCCTTTCTCTGGGATTGGAATGAAAACTGACCTTCTCCAGTCCTGTGGCCACTGCTGAGTTTTCCACATTTGCTGACATATTGAGTGCAGCACTTTCACAGCATCATCATTTAGGATTTGAAATAGCTCAACTGGAATTCCGTCACCTCCACTATGGAAGGACTGATGTTGAAGCTGAAACTCCAATACTTTGGCCACCTGGTGCCAAGGAGCTGACTCATTTAAAAAGACCCTGATGCTGAGAAAGATTGAGGGCAGGAGGAAAAGGGGACAACAGAGGATGAGATGGTTGGATGGCATCACCAACTCAGTGGACATGGGTTTGGGTGAACTCCAGGAGTTGGTGATGGACAGGGAGGCCTGGCATGCTGTGGTTCATGGGGTCGCAAAGAGTCAGACACGACTGACTGACTGAACTGAACTGGGCATGTGGCTTTGCAGCCCATCCTGCTAGAGTGAGCAGAGTACATGCGATGTGGGAGCCTGGTCCAGCTGAGGGCTTTAGGGTGCGGTATGTTTGGTTTACATGTCCTCCATCTCCCTGAGAAGAAGACTCAGGGAATCTGGTCCCAGAAGGATGCAGGAGGAGCTGAGCCAAAGCCATCCTGCAGCCTGGAGATGATCCCAGCCGACCCAAAGAACTGTTAGAAAAATAAACATTGGCGGATGTGACTCACTTTCCTTTACAGGACCAGAGAGTAAACAGTCTGGACTTTGTAGGCCATCGGTCTCTGATGCAAGTCCTCTACCCCACCATTGTGATATGGGAGCAGCTGCAGACAGTACATAAACAAATAAGCGATACTGGATCTAATAGAATTTATTTATTTATTTGGTTGCACTGGGTCTTAGTCGTGACTCGAAGAATCTTCGATCTTAGTTGTGGCATGTGGGATCTAGTTCCTTGACCAGGGATCGAATCCGGGCCCCCTGCACTGGGAGCTCGGAGTCTTAGCCACTGGACCACCAGGGAAGTCCCAGGACATTGAAATTTAAATTTCACGTGATTCTTGTCACAATGCATTCCACTTTTGAGGTGTGTGTGTGTTTTTAAACCATTAAAAAATGTAAAGACCATACCTAGCCATGGGCCATGGAAAGACAGGTGGTGGGCTAGATCTGGCCCACTGGCCATGGTTTGATTTCCCCCTAAACCTCAACTTTTTCATCATAAGATGGAGGGAGCAATAAAGTATTTCCCTCTGGGGAAATGAAATGATGTATAGGGGTGGCTTTGATGGTATTTAATCTATGATGGTTAATCATTATTAATTACGAGCAGTAGTTACGACTTTACAGCCTGCCATTCTAGTAGAGGGCAAGAGAAGTGCTCTTTGCTTCAAGCCAAACCAAGAGAGGGAATGATTCCCTTGCAAGCAAATCTTCAACAAGTGGGGCTCTGAGGGGACAGCTCTGAAGTGGGGGTCCCTACAAGGAGAGGCTGCAGGCAGCTCACTCCCAGCCAGGCTCCTGTGGATCTGCAAATCTTCTAGACTCCTTTCTCAAGACAGACTGGGGCACAGAGGAGGTGTGCCCAGGAGAGCTTGGTCTGCATCCTCTAGAGTTTTGGGTGTAAAACATAGAAACAGATGTCTGCTTCCACCTGGAGCACTCGAAGGGAGAAATGTGGCTGGAGCAGCTGGTGAAGGCTGGGCAGTTGGGGACTGTGATGAGATGGCCCAGGAAGAAAGGATAGAGGATCCCCCAACCTGTGTCTTCACTGGTCTTAAAAGGCACTGCAGAAGTTCTCATTGACTCCTGCGGTTCCGTGTCAATGACAGTGACCTGAGAAGAGGCGGGAGTCAGGGATTGTCCAGGCTGCCCTCAAGTGGACCACTGGGGAAGGAAGGGCGTGAGGAGACATGTGGACAATCCTTTCAGAGGGGATGGAGACGATGTCCAGAGTGAGTCTGAACAGTACCCTAGGAAACTCGAGGGGGCGGGGGAATGGTGGTCTCCGTGGAGACCACCTTGAGAGCAGAAGCTGCTTGGGGCAGATGGACCAAAGACGGAGTCGAAGGGCAGTGGGTCCCTTCCACTCCTGTCTCAGAGACTTGGCTGGGCTGGGCGGGAGCCTGGGACCCTTGAGAACTTTGAGCTCGATGTGAGGCAGTGATTTAAAGCCAGAAGGATTTGTAATAACTGAAAGTGATGGGGAAACAGCGGGATCTGCCTGGGCCCTCGGTAGGAGACAGAAAGCAGAATTTGATAAAGTGCAGCTGACGGCATTGATTAGAGAAAATATAAAACCATTTTATGTTTATACCCCCGAGTCTGAGATGCTCAATAAACCAGCTACGCAATTGATTCCAATCCTCATATTTTCTCTCCACCCCAGCTCCTCTACCCTGGGGGAAATGTTACAAGCCAGTTTCACCTTTTTGACAAAGGAAGAAGAAAGGAGAGCTCTGCTGGATGGCTACTTGCAAGGACTCACTGAGGCCTAGTGTGCACCTGTTATCACTGGGACCCCCTGAATTAGGTGTGACCTCAGTTCCCTTTCACTCTGAAGATTTGACCTCAGGTTATGCGTGATCCACGTGGCTTATAAAACCACGTGTGCATGCGTGTTAAGTTGATTCAGTCATGTCTGACTCTTTGCAACCCTGTGGACTATAGCCCGCCAGGCTCCTCTGTCCGTGGGATTCTCCAGGCAAGAATACTGGAGTGAGTTGCCATGCCCTCCTCCAGGGGATCTTCCTGACTCAGGGATCAAACCTGAGTCTCTTGCATCTCTTGCATTGGCAGGCGGGTTCTTTACCACTAACACCTCCTGGGAAGCCCATAAAACCATGGAAATACAGCTAAAAGAGAGAATTTATGCTTCTGAGCTCAAAGAAACCAAATGTTTGCTTCCTTTCTGGGTCTTTTCCCCTACTTTTTCTCTTAAAATTTCCCAGTTTGAACTTTATCTTCTCTACCAGTATGATTTAAAGACCTAGAACTTGAGGTACAAGCCTTAACTAATGGAGCTCTGAGGTTCCCCTAGCCTGCTTAAAATGCAAATTAAGTCACAAAAAATAAAGCCATATTCTTTGTATGTCTTAATATAGAGACATATTCTTTATGTATTAATATATATCTTAAGATCTTAACATATGTCTTTATATTATTTAAATGTCTTTAGAATTTGTTGTGGAGAAGGCAATGGCACCCCACTCCAGTACTTTTGCCTGGAAAATCCCATGGACGAAGGAGCCTGGTAGGCTGCAGTCCATGAGGTCGCTAAGAGTCGGACACAACTGAGTGACTTCACTTTCACTCTTCACTTTCATGCATTGGAGAAGGAAATGGCAACCCACTCCAGTGCTCTTGCCTGGAGAATCCCAGGGACGGGAGAGCCTGGTGGGCTGCCATCTATGGGGTCGCACAGAGTCGGACACGTCTGAAGCGACTTAGCAGCAGCAGCAGCAGAATTTGTTGACTTGAATTTATAGCCATCACACCTAGAAAGCTTTCTCAACTTTGAGAATCTATAAGTGTACACCCAGGGGCTTGGGGAAGAATGGATATGTGTATGCGCATGGCTGAATGCCTACCTGAAACTACCAAAACATTGTTAATCAGCTATACTCCAATACAAAATAAAAAAGTTTATTAAGAAAACAAAAATATCCACCCAGGATTTTCTTCTAGTGTTTCAATGCTTTCATTTTTTACATTGATATCTCTGATCCAAATTGGATTAATTTGTCTGTTAGGAGGGAGATGAGAGGCATGGTTTTAAAACAAATATGTGGGGGCTTCCCTGACAGTCCAGTGGTTAGGGCTCCATACTCTCATTGCTGAGGGCCTGGGGTTCAATCCCAGGTCAGGGAGCTCAGATCCCACTAGCTGCATGGTACAACCAAGAAAATAAAAATAATAAAGCATTTCTTTTTTAAAAAAAAATTAAAAATAAAATAAATGTGTGCTCCCCTGAATCATGTAATGCCTCAGTTACCAACTTCCCACCTCTGTCTCACACCTGACAGGCGATGTTCATGTGGGTGATGCCCCCCTCTGAGCCTGCGCAGGACTGAGCAGGTGGCTGGAGGCTCAGGAGCGCAGGTGGGACCCAGACACGGAGGGAAGGTCGTTCTCACAAAGTCAGTGGAGGAGGCTGGAGGGAGGCATTTTCCAAGGAAAGCAGCAGAAAGAGCAGAGCAGGTGTTAAGAACTGAACTCGGTGGCCTTGCTTGAGCTAGAAAGTGGGAACAGGAAGCAGGACCCTATGGATAACAGTGTGGTTTGGAGGGTGAAGGAGAGAATGGAGAAACTTAGCGTGGTAGCAGTTTGGCTAATTATCACACAGGAGGACAGTCCCAGCAGCTGGAATTTCCTCTGCTGCAGCCGGGATCTCATTAGCTTTAGGGGATACCTGGTTGCAGAAGCAAGAGGACCAGCTTTGGGGTGTCAGTGCTAGCCTAGCCTAGGGGACCTTGACCAGGTTAATTACTCTCCCTCAAAAGCCTCTACTTCCTCCTTTATACACCAGAAACAATTCCTGTCTCGGGGGCTGTTCTGAGGATTAGGCGAGAACATCTGTAAAGCTCGCAGCACAGTGCCTTGTTCCCTGGGAGAGGTTATGTGTTTACTAATTTTTCTTTTCCCCCACCCCACTTTCTTTTGATTCCACAAGAGGGATGCAGTGGCTGAGGATGCAAAGATATACACATTTCCCCAGGTGAAAAGGGTGTAAAGGCCTTCCAGATCGCTTCTCGGCCCTTTGGGTAAAATCAAGTATACAGGCCTTTCAGATGGTTGTGTTTAGGTTTGGAGATGGTGGTGAGAATGGCAGGGGTGGGTGCTGTGGGCTGTGAAGCAGAACTTCTTTATAATGCCCAGCCTGGAGGGGAGCAGAAGCTAACCACACACTGTACCTCCTCTCCTAGGTTCCACATGTCCGTAGCTGGTATTTATTGTCTGCAGATTCCAATTGGCCTAGGACTAGAGGAAAGAAACATGGGGGTCTGAAACTGCCGCCAGTACTGTGGGGGCTTCAGGAACCAACTCGGCACCAGTTGGTTGGAGAAATATAATTCCCACATGAGACCCATCTCCTGACTCTAAAATAGAAACACACCAGCAAGGCCGACCTGTAAAGGAGGGAGGAGGCTTACTGGAGCATCTTCTTAGCTCTCGAGTGGTACCCAGTTGGTGACGTGTGGATCTGAGTCATCACCAGCAGCAGATGTCAATTTCCACAGGGGTCAATTTCCATGAATCTTGAAGTCATCTTGTAGCTATGAGAACACAAGTCACCTCTTCTTCCATGTTATTTTGTGATTACTGCTTGAAAGAGACAGAGACAAAGAGAGAAACTGACAGATGGGTGTGTGGGGACAAGAGGGGGGAGGGGGAAAGAGACAGAGACAAACAGAGAAACTGACAGATGGGTGTGCAGGGACGAGAGAGATAGAGAGAGATCGACAGTATGCATGAAGGAAGGAATCTCAATAAAAGAATTCCAAGTCCAGTTTTTGTCTCTCTAGGAGTTCTCATTTTTCAATCTGTCACAGGGATCTCAGTGCTCATGTGAAAACTCAGTTCTCCATAATCCTGCAGCTCTATGGCCCAGTGACAGCCTGAGTGTGGGGACATGTCACCCATTTGTTGTTCTGACCCTGCCACACACCCACCATCCATCAGTCATGGCTGCAGGGAGCAGAGAGTTTCCATGCTCCCCAGTTGTGCGATCTCTCTCCATCTGCTGGAAATGGCCTCTGCAGACTGGAGGCAGTGGGACTGGCCCCAGGTGGGCCCCTTTGCCTCCTCCATCCCTTTGCCTTGGGCAGTTCTCCAAGGTCCCTGCGGCTCAGACCATCCTGAGGCTGACTGCCTTAGAATGACCTCCCAGCGACACCCATCAAGTTGTTCTGGAAATCTCCTTTATTCTGTGCTTCAAGGGTTCCAAAGAAGAGGAGCTTTCTAAGCAGAGGGGTACGTCTGGCCTTGCGGTTATGTTGGTGATGGGGGTGAAACATGGATGTGGCCTTGGCGATGAGGGGGCCCGCGGTGCCTGAAGAGGAAGTGGGCTCGTGGGAGTGTCAGTGGGCAAAGGACACTTGGGGCCCTCAGCTCCTTGCCCACCCCCCTTGCTCGCCTCCCCCCTGCTTCCTGCCAAACCTCGCTGGTCCCCCACCAGGTCCGCATGCTGGCCTCGTGACAACTTGTGCTGGGGTCACGTGGTGGGATGGGAGGGGGGGTTATCAGTCCAAAACACGCCAGCCGCCGGCATGTTTTATGGGATTCTGAAAGCGTGGCGAGTGGAAGAAAAATCTTCCCCTAAGCTTCCCTCAGAAGATAGAGCGGGGAAAAAAATGAGGAATGGGAGAGATGAAAAGACTTTTTTCTTGCCCAAATAGGAGCCACACTTCAGATGAAAATAACGCATCTTGAAGGTGGTGATAAGATAGGAGAGAAAATTGCTCTCGAAGCGTTTAAGGCGGTCCCTCCCTCTTATCTTCCATGCCCCTGCCCGCGGGAAGACGGTGTTTTCAGCTGATTGAAAAGAACCCAGTAGGTGGAACAAAAGCTGGTTTCTGAGAACATTAGCCCATTGTTTAAAGTGTTTAATTTCAAGCCTTCAACACTTTCTTTTTTTTTTTTTTTTTAACAAATCCATGAGGCAACTGTAGGGAGAAAACAAGAGGAGCCTACCAATTAGTGCTGTCTTGCTTGCTTGTCCAACTGCTCCATCTTTTGTTAAAGCCGTAAATGCATTTTTCCAAGCCACTTGGCTTCTCGGATGCTGTATATTTAATCTGCCTGGAACATTCCACAGATCGGGCACTTTTCAAAGCATTTCATTAGTGCCTGTGTGACTGCCCCATGAGGGTGCACACCCATCCCCTCCCAGACAGTGCAGTGCTCAGCTGAACAGGCAGCCTTCTTGGCTGGCTTTGGTCACAGAAAATGCGTCACTTGTGGTTATGGGTTGACTTGCGTCCCTTCCAGATTCACATGCTGAAGTTCTAACCTCCGTGGCCTCAGCACATAATTTGGAAGTAGGGTCATTGCAGATATAATTAGTTAAAGTGAAGTGAAAGTCTCTCAGTCGTGTCCAACTCTTTGCGACCCCATGGACTATACAGTCCGTGGAATTCTCCAGGCCAGAACACTGGAGTTGGTAGCCTTTCCCTTCTCCAGGGGATCTTCGCAACCCAGGGATCAAACCCAGGTCTCCCGCATTGCAGGCGGATTCTTTACCAGCTGAGCCACCAGGGAAGACCAAGAATACTGGAGTGGGTAGGCTATCCCTTCTGCAGGGGATCTTCCCAACCCAGGAATCGAACCAGGGTCTCCTGCATTGCATGCAGATAACTAGTTAAGATGAGGTCATTAGGATGGGCCCTAATTCAATATGACCGGCGTCCTTATAAAAGGGGAAATTTGGTCACAGAGACACATATGGGGGAAAGATGGCATTCCAAAAGCCGAGGAGCAGACTTCCCTGGTGGTGCAGTGGATAAGAATCTACCTGCCAGGGAACGCGGGTGCAATCCCTGGTCAGGGAAGATTCCATGTGCGATGGAGCAAGGAAGCTCGTGTACCGCAACCACTGAGCCAGCGCTCCAGAGCCCGTGCTCCAAGCACAGCAACAAACAGTAGCCCCTGCTCTCTGGAACTAGAGAAAGTCTAGAGAGCAGCAACGAAGACCCAGGGCAGCCATAAATAAATAAACAAGTACAAATACGAAAAAGAAAAATGTCAGGGGCATGCCTTAAAACAAGACAAAGAGTCAAGGAGAGGAGCCTGAAACACATTCTCCCATCAGCCTCAGAAGGAACCAATGCTGCTGATGCCTTGCTTTCAGACTTCTGACCTCCAGAACTGGGCAAGAATAAACCCCCACTGTTTAAGCCACCAGTCTGTGGCGCTTTGTTACAGCAGACACTAGGAGCTCAGACTTCGTAGGAAAAGCCCCTTCATGGTCCAGAGGGTGCGGGAGGCTGCCTCAGTTTCACCAGGTGGCCGAGCACGGACCTGGTTTAGGGGGTGGCGTCAGCTTTATTCAGTCCTGTTTCTCAGCCCTCGTTTGCCCTCACCCGCCTGACTCACGCCCGGGACCACCAGTCCAGGAGGACACTGAGGCCCGGTCCTGCTCCTTCAGCAGCCCCTCCTGTGGACCATCAGGTCCTGGGGTGACCACCCTAGAGCGGCCGCAGGTCTCAGGCGTCCTTGCCTGGATGGCACATCCCTGACCTTCAGCTGTCATCTTCCCAAGGCTCTTGAGCCCACATGGGTAAAACACTTCCTTAACATTCTAAGAGGCGGACCACCCGACCCAGGAAGCCTGGCTTTCTAGGATGTGTTTTTTTCACTGAGGACAATTGTCTGGACACTTGTTCTTTAGAGGCCTGCGAGGACCAGTTGGGTACTGAGAACATCTTCTGAGCCCGTTCCGATCACGAGAAACAGGCTAAGGGGCTGGATGCTAGAACATGCTCGATGCGGCTGGTGCCTGACCACCTGCGCCTGCCAGGAGCAGGGACGAGGTGGGAGGTGTGACTGAACTGGGGACCCTTCATGGGGCAGGGACCACTCTGTAGCCTTTTTTTTTTTTTTCTGGCCTTACTGTGTGGCATGTGGGATGTTAGTTCCCCAACCAGAGATTGAACTCATGATCCCTACCGTGTAACTGTGGAGTCTTAACCATTGGACCGCCAGGGAAGTCCCTCTGAAGTCTTTTAAAGATGGGAAATGATGGAGCTGCTTGTGGGAAGTGATTTCCAGAGTGAACAAGGCTAGACGTGATCACTGTTTTGAGGTGGGAACCAGAAAACTAAGTGGAGAGGCCGAAGTGAAAAGGAGTCCCCCTAAAACCAGGTTCTTCTTCTGTTTATGATTCCAACACTCGTTCCCCTAAAGATTGGGGAGTATCAAAGAAAAGGGGGCCCCTTGCGGGGTCCTCCTGGGTACAAAAACCTTTCTGCTTCCCCAGTTTCTTGTTTGTATGAAAAAGGCTTCAGCCTCCTCAACCTTCCCTGAGTTCAAAGGACAGATTCAAACAGTTACTAATCGGGGAAGGGAGTGGATGCAGAAATAAAGGAGGAGCAGCCAAGAAAAAATAATGCAGCGGTAAAGCAGGGTCCTTCACAATATACTCCAAGTTCTTTGACAGAAGCTAAGCCCCCCTCGCAGGTGGAGGGTGGTAACTTCAGGCTAAGCATAAACATGTGGACCCCAGACTGATCGGAACTGGAAGGCTGATGATGGCGATTCCTGGATTTCCTCTTCACCAACCAATCAGAGGAGGGTCACGGACCTGCGACCCACCTCCCAGATTTTGCCTATAAAACCTCTTCCCTGAAAGCCAGTGGGGAGTTAGGGCTTTCTGAGCACTAGCTGAGCCAGCCCCCGCAGTAAACATTTCTCTGCTCCAAGTGCTGACATTTCAGTTTGCTTGGCCTCACTGTGTATCAGGCACAGCGGACAGCGTGGGGCTTAGGTGAGGGCTTAGGTGGGGCTTAGGTGAGGGCTTAGGTGAGGGAGTGGAGGACATGAGTGGAGACCTGTTCTCCACTCCAAGGTAAAAAGGGAACCTGGATAACAAGTGCTACATCTCCGAGGGTTACTGGGAGCTCAAATGTGTCTCCCCCCGCCCCATTCATGTCCTAACTCTTGGTACCTGTGAATGTGACCTTACTAGGACATAGTCATTGCAGATGTAATCAAGTTAAAATGAAGATAAACTTTAAAAATTTGTTTTTATTTTGGCTGTGCGGTACAGCTTGCAGGATGTCAGTTCCCTAACCAGGGATCGAACCCGGGTCACGGCACTGAAAACGTGGAGTCCTAACCACTGTTCAGTTCAGTTCAGTTCAGTTCAGTCGCTCAGTCGTGACTGACTCTTTGCGACCCCATGAATTGCAGCACGCCAGGCCTCCCTGTCCATCACCAACTCCTGGAGTTCACTCAAACTCATGTCCATTGAGTCGGTGATGCCATCCAGCCATCTCATCCTCTGTCGTCCCCTTCTCCTCCTGCCCCCAATCCCTCCCAGCATCAGAGTCTTTTCCAATGAGTCAACTCGTCGCGTGAGGTGGCCAAAGTACTGGAGTTTCAGCTTTGGCATCATTCCTTCCAAAGAACACCCAGGGCTGATCTCCTTTAGAATGGACTGGTTGGATCTCCTTGCAGTCCAAGGGACTCTCAAGAGTCTTCTCCAACACCACAGTTCAAAAGCATCAATTCTTCGGCGCTCAGCTTTCTTCACAGTCCAACTCTCACATCCATACATGACTACTGGAAAAACCATAGCCTTGACTAGACGGACCTTTGTTGGCAAAGTAATGTCTCTGCTTTTGAATATGCTATCTAGGTTGGTCATAACTTTCCTTCCAAGGAGTAAGCATCTTATAATTTCATGGCTGCAGTCACCATCTGCAGTGATTTTGGAGCCCAGAAAAATAAAGTCTGACACTGTTTCCATTGTTTCCCCATCTATTTCCCATGAAGTGATGGGACCAGATGCCATGATCTTCGTTTTCTGAATGTTGAGCTTTAAGTCAGCTTTTTCACTCTCCTTTTTCACTTTCATCAAGAGGCTTTTGAGTTCCTCTCCACTTTCTGCCATAAGGGTGGTGTCATCGGCATATCTGAGGTTATTGATATTTCTGCCAGCAATCTTGATTCCAGCTTGTGCTTCTTCCAGCCCAGCATTTCTCATTATGTACTCTGCATATAAGTTAAATAAGCAGGGTGACAATATACAGCCTTGACATACTCCTTTTCCTATTTGGAACCAGTCTGTCGTTCCATGTCCAGTTCTAACTGTTGCTTCCTGACCTGCATATAGGTTTCTCAAGAGGCAGGTCAGGTGGTCTGGTATTCCCATCTCTTTCAGAATTTTCCACAGTTTATTGTGATCCACACAGTCAAAGGCTTTGGCCTAACCATTGTACCACCAGGGAACTCCCAAGACGAAGATACACTTGATTAAGGTAGATTGTTGTTGTCGTTCAGGCATGTCCAACTCTTTGTGACCCCATGGACTTCAGCATGCCAGGCTTCCCTATCCTTCACTATCTCCCAGAATTTGCTCAGACTCAAAGTCTATTGAATCAGTGATGCCATCCAACCATCTCTTCCTCTGTGGCCTCCTTCTCCTGTTGCCTTCAATTTTTCCCAGCACCAGGGTCTTTTCCAATGAGAAGGGTCTTCGTATCAGGTGGCCAAAGTATTGGAGCTTCAGCATCAGTTCTTCCAATGAGTATTCAGGGTTGGTTTCCTTTAGTACTAACTGGTTTGGTCTCCTTGCAGTACAAGAGAGTTGGACCATAAAGAAGACTGAGCACTGAAGAATTGATGCTTTCAAACTGTGGTGGTGGAGAAGACTCTTGAGAGTTCCTTGGACAGCAAAGAGATTAAATCAGTCAACCCTAAAGGAAATCAATCCTGAATAGTCATTGGAAAGACTGATGCTGAAGCTCAAGCTCCAATACTTTGGCCACTTGATGCAAAGAGCCGACCCATCAGAAAAGACCCTGATGCTGGGAAAGATTGAGGGCAAGAAGAAAAGGGGACAATAGAGGATGAGATTGTTGGATGGTATCACCCACTCAATGGACATGAGTTTGAGCAAACATCAGGATATACTGAAGGACAGGGAAGCCTGGCATGCTACAGTCCATAGGGTTCCAAAAGTTAGATACAACTGAGCAACTGAACAACCGTTCTAGAACACTCCTGACTACTGGGTGTGGCTCAGCTGGTAAAGAATCAGCCCGCAATGCGGGAGACCTGGGTTTGATCCCTGGGTTGGGAAGATCCCCTGGAGAAGGGAAAAGCTACCCACCCACTCCAGTATTCTGGCCTGGAGAATTCAGGACTATACAGTCCATGGGGTCACAAAGAGTCAGACACGACTGAGTGACTTTCTTTTCACCAGGTCTGGGAAGCCACTGCTGCTGCTAAGTAGCTTCTGTCGTGTCCGACTCTGTGCGACCCCACAGACGGCAGCCCACCAGGCTCCTCCGTCCCTGGGATTTTCCAGGTGAGAGTACTGGAGTGGGGTGCCATTGCCTTCTAGAAGCCACTAGATGGCAGTAAAGACCGAGTTTGGATCCAGTCTAACCGAGAGGGGGTGGAAGGGAGGAGGGAACCCAGAGGAGCCCAGAAAGGGGGGGAGCTTGAGTCACCTGTGTTGGTGAGGGACCCAGGAAGGGGGACCAAAGGCCCAAGGTGTGGGGAGTGTGGGCTGGGAGCCCCATGGTTGGACCCACAGAAGCCTCTTTCTTGGAAGGACGTCCCTTGGGGAGTCCGTCTGGCCTCTCAGTTTTGAAGCAGGCTGCTTTCCAGGGCCCCAGACCTTCCTCACAGGGCTTCCAGGGCCAGAGGTTGATGGTCAGATGGGGCCCACCTGCGTGTCAGGCCAGGGAGACCCAGGAAGTTGGGAGGGGGCACATCTGAGCAGAGCAGAGGCTGGGAGAAAGCTGGTGCTACCACCTGTCAGCTGGTGACCCAGCCAGCTTACTAAACCTCTCCTCCCTTGTGAACTGGGGTCTGGATGGTATCTACCTGGTCTGCTTTCATGAGACAGTGCCAGGCATTCAGTCCAGCCCAGAGCACTCGCCATTGTCAGCAATGCCAACTCAGTCATCCGTGTTGTTCTTAATGGTATAGGGTGACCTCAGAAAGGTGGGATGGGGAAAAAAGACAAAACCAAACCAAACTTGACTCTTCTGCCTGCATGGGCAGTCTGGACATGGAAGCCCAGCTTTGAATGGCATCGTGGTCCACCCAGCCTTGTCTTAGACATCTTCCCAGGGTGACCCCTTTCTATGGGTCTCTTGGGATATCTGCACAGATATACCTAAGCTCCTTGCCAACTCAGGAGTCACACCATGTGCCAGGTTCCTATTGGGCGGGGCCTCTATCTGCCATTATCTGTGATGGTCAGGGACGATACAGGAGTTGTGCCCTGGAGGAGGGGCTGGCAAGGGAAAACCAAGGGAGGAAGCCCCAAACTGGACATCAGTCTCAGGGCTAGGCTCACAGTGGGAGCCTCGCCTGGAGTCTATTGAGAAAGGATTGAGGTGGGGTGGAAGATCTAAGAGGCCACGTGTGTGAAGGTTCAAGGGGCCACTGGCAGGGGAGAAACTCCAGAGAGTGGTGCATGCCAGCCTTCAGGTCCTTCTGCAGCTGGTTTGGTGAATGAGGCTGAGCAATGAGTGCTCAGAGAGGAGAGTGCAGACTGGAGCACCTTCACCAGGCTCATAGGAGCGTTTGTCTGGTTCTCTGGAAGGAAGTGGGGGATGCTTATGGGTTGGGCAGGGGCCTGTGTGTCCTTCCCATGAGGCCTTCTATGCAGAGTGTTCACTGTCTGTAAACAGAGAGAAAAAGTATCAGTAAGTGAAGGTCTCCTGCTCACTTCAGGCACTGTATTCTTTATTCACGTCACGTACATCACACAGGATCCTTCCGGATCCGTTAGTTCCTCCAGATCTTTGGGAACCTCTGGAGGATCATCTTTTGTCAGCGAGTCTGGCCACATTCTGTCTCCCTGAAATCACAGCCATCCTGCAAGATGCTTCGTGGGCTCTTTGGACCTAGTGTTGACAGTGGTGACAAGGCATCAGGGAAGTTTAATTAGGATGTTTTTAGTTTTTAAAAAATAAATACAACAGTGACAGCTAGCATCTGGGGGGTGTGAGTGATGAACTAAGCATTTTGTGTGCATTGCTGTTGCTGTTGTTTAGTTGCTGAGTCGTGTACGACTCTTTTGAGACCTCATGGACTGTTGCTCCCCAGCCTCCTCTGTCCATGGAATTCTCTAGGCAAGAATACTGGAGTGGGTAGCCATGTCCTTCTCCAGGGGAATCTTCCCTGTCCAGGGATTGAACCTGGGTCTCCTGCATTGCAGGCAATTCTTTCCCAACTGAGCCCTAGGGAAGCAATGGTCCCCAAAGATGTCCTCCATCTCCTGGAATCTGTGAATATGTTAGTTTCATGGTGTGCAGTCAGGGCTTAATCTTGCCCAGAGAGAGGCTCCAGGGAGGTCAGCTCTGAGCCCTTGAAATATCCTACCTGATCAGTGTTTCGTTTACCTGGGCTCCTTGGCCAGCCAGGTAGTCCTTGCTAATGATGTGATTTGGTAGTGGGGGGCAGGGCTTGAAGAGCTTGGGCCATGTGGTATCCGCTTGAGTTTTGGAGGGGTTTCAGACTAAAGCCAACCATGTGTCTACATGACTGAAACCCATTGAAGACTCTGGGCACCAAGGCTCTGGGGAGCATTCCTGGTTGGAAATATTTCATCTGTATTTTTGCACACTGTTGCCAGGAGAATCGAGAGCTGGCCACACGACTCCCCTGGTAGAGAACACCTGGAAACTTATACCTGGTCTTCATGGGTGCTGCCCAGGGTACCTCTTTCCACTGCTGATTTTAACCTGTGTCCTTTCACTGCAATAAACCATAAGTATGAGAATAATAGATCCCCCTGCTCCCCTGCATTCTATGAGTCTTTCTAGTGAATTATCAAAACTGAAGAAGCTCTTGGGGGTTTCCAAAGCTTGGAGATGGCAAAAGGGACTTTGCAGGTATGATTAAAGTGAGAGATCTGAAAATAGGGAGATTCTTTGGGATGCTTGGCAAGGGGTGGGGAGGCTTAATCTCATGAGCCTTTAAAAGTGGAGATGTTTTTCCAGCTGAAGTCAGAAGAGGAAGCAGAAACACTTGAAGTGGTGGCCCCTCCACCTGCTGTTGGTAGCGGGAGCCCATGGAAGGCGTGAGACAGAATGTCAACATCATTTGGGAGCAAAGACTGGCCCCAGGTGACAGCCAGCAAGGAAGGGGGAGCCTGGGTCCTACAGCTCCACAGAACTGAACTTGGCAATTACCCGAATGACCTTGGAGACAGACTCTTCTCAGCATTTGCTGATTACAGCCCAGCCTGGCCGACACCTTGATTTTGCCCTTGTAAAACCTGGAGCCGAGAAACCAGCAGACCAACTGGACTTCTACCCTATGAGCTAATTAATTTGTGTTGTTGTAAGCGGCTAAATTTGTGGCAATTGGTTACAGCTGCACCAGGAAATTGATGCATTCACCCTTCCTGAGTTCTTTCCATTTCTGTTTTCCAGACCAAATTGCCTGATCTCTGGCCCCCTTGCAGCAGTGTGTCCCATCCTGGCTGTCTCCAGGGTTTGTTGCTCTCAGCCCTGGCTCCGAGTTGGAGGCCTGAGTACCAGAGTTCAAAAGTATTTCTGAGATTTTCAGTATGAAACAGGGTCTTGGAAGCCTGGAGGATGAGGCAGGGAAGATGTGTTTGGCTCAACAAAAGCTATTTTGAATTTCAACACAAAGATTCCAAATCTAGAAACCTTCTCCAGCACACAGACTGCATGGAAAATTAAAGTTGCTTAAATATAATTATCTGGCTTTATGCTGAGTTAAAGAAACGAGGCACAAAAGAGTCCATTTTCTGTGATTCCACTTCGGTAACGTTCTAGAATAGGCAAAACTAATCTATGTGACAGAAATCAGAAGAGTGTTAGTCTTGGGGTGTGAGTTGGGGGTAGGGGTTGACTGGGGAAGGACAGGAGGGAACTCTCTGGGGTGACAGAAGTGTTCTAAATTTTGATAGGAGTGTGGGATGCACTGGGATACATATTTGTCAAAAATCCTCCAATTGTGTACTTCAGATATGTTCATTTCAACATATGTAAATTATACTTTGATTGGAAATTAGAAATGAAATTAGAATAATTGCTTAGAAAACTAATTGAGTAATGCAAATAAGTCTTTATCATTTAGAGGAAAGGAGCTATAGCTTTGCAGATAAAACAGACTTCTCTCTAGAACTTTGTGTGTGTGACCCCTACTCCATTTTTAAATTTATTTTAAAAGGCATTAAAAATTGTGTTAGTCTCCTTTGCTACATGGATTTCAAACTACATGTGTGTGTTAGTAGCTCAGTCACGTCCAACTCTTTGCAACCACATGGACTGTAGCCCACTAGGCTCCTCTGTGCATGGGATTCTCCAGGCAAGAATACTGGAGTGGATTGCCATTTCCTCCTCCAGGGGATCTTCCCGACCTAGGGATCGAACCCAGGTCTCCTGCATTTCAGGGATATTCTTCACTGTCTGAGCCACTGGGGAAGGCACATGGAACGCAGTAAATCTCATTTTATTTTACTTATTTTAAAATATCTGTTTATTTTTGGTGGTGCTGGGTCTTCACTGCTGTGCACGTGCTTTCTCTCATTGCGGTGCGAGGGCTTCTTGTTGAGGCAGCTTCTCTCGTTGCTGAGCATGGACTTTAGGTGCCATTGCGGCGTTTGGGCTCAGTCGCCCAGCAACATGTGGAATCTTCCCAGACCAGGAATAGAACTGGTGTCCCTTGCATTGCTAGGCAGATTCTTAACCACTGAGCCACCAGTGGAGCCCTAAATCTCATTTTAGCTTTTACCAATCTAAAACACCCTTTAACAGGCAATCTGGGCTCTGAAGTTCAGTGGTGGTGGACAGACACTGGTCTATTTCTGCTATTCTCCACCCATGTGGGTTCTAATTGTATAGGAAGGTCATCAGTGTGTGATAGGCTGGGAGAAGACGGGGATTCTGCTGTTGGGTTTAGTCTGCCTGAAGTAGGGGCCGAGCACAGGACCTGGAGGTGCCTGTCAGATGGGCTCCAGGCCCATCCCACGGCCCCACCTGCATTTGTATCCAGGAGAGGCTGTGTCTTAACCGAGTGTGTTGAGAAAACATTCCCTCAGGCACTGAGGCGTGACTATTCTTTTCTACATCCCCTAGACTTGGTCTGGCCTTGAGATTTGCTTTGGCCAACAGAATGTGGCGGAGGTGGCACGTGACGGGTGCTGTGTGCTCAGTCACGTCTGACTCTTTGTGACCCCACGGACTGCAGCCTGCCAGGCTTCTCTACCTATGGAATTTCCCAGGCAAGAATACTGGAGCAGGTTGCAATTTCCTACTCCAGGGGAATCTTCCTGCCCCAGGGATTGAACTCATGTCTCCTGCATTGGCAGGTAGATTCTTTACCGCTGTACTTCCTGGGAAGCCCCACTGCACTTGATGAGTTTTGGCAAACCACGCGCTTTGAGGGGACCATGCGCCAAAAGACTGCCCTCAGTTCACATACCACCCCCAAATTCTGGGTCGCCAGATCACACTCACTTCAGCTGGTTGTGAATTCGAGGTTCCCCACAACCATCTTCAGTTTGGATAATTCACTTAGAAAGACTCACAGCGCTCAAGAAGGTGCTGTATTGACTATTACAGTAGTATTACCACGGGTGGATGCAAATTTGAACCAACCAAAGGGCAAGGTGAAGGGCAGGTCAGGGTTCAAACGTGAAGCTTCCCGTCATCCTCCCCATGGCATCCTCCCCCTGGACAGTGTTATCTCCCAGTCACAATATGTGACAGTCCTCGAATCTTGCCAACCAGGGAAGCTCATGCCACCACAGCGTCCCGAGGCTTTACTGGGGTTCAATCACATACTGCTACACGGCTGATCTTCAGTTTTGTTTCTTTAGAAGTTGCACCTGATGCGGCATGTCTCAAAACCCCTTCATAAATCACATTGTTTTAAATTCTAGGGTCTAAGGCCCATCAGGCAGAACATGGCAGCAGCCTAGACATCACTTCCAGTAGCTGAGGGCAGAGGCCACACCTCCCTTTGGTTAATATTAATCCTTCACTCAGACATCATATAATTTCCAAGCCTAGACCTTAAGAGACCTTGCAGCTTCCACTGGTACCCTCTTGGAAAACCCCTTGTTGTTTGTTGTTCAGTTGCCAACTTTGTCACCCCATGGACTGCAGCACACCAGGCTTCCGTGTCCTTCACTATCTGCTGGAGTTTGCTCAAACAAGTCCATTGAGTCAGTTGACATGAAAGTCCCTGAACCTTGTGAGAAAGCCCAGACTAGTCTCCTTGAGGATGGGATGCCCCACGGAGGGAGATGTCACCCGACAGCCAACGCCAGTCTCTCGGCAGAGTGCATAAAGGCGAGCAGGCTGTCCAGCCTCAGAGTCTCCAGATGACTGCAGCCATGTAAGTAGAGCTAGGCTAGGTTGCCAGATAAAATACAGGATTCCCAGTGAAACTTGAATTTTACATTAACAGTGAATGCTTTGTGTAGCATAAATGGTTGCTTGGGACATATTCTGAAAAATTATTTGTGGTTTCTTTGAAATTAACATTTAATGGTGCATCATGTATTCTTATTTGCCGGATCTGACCATCCTACCATGAGGGAGACTGTGAAAGACCCTCCCAGTGGTGCCCAGCCTGAATTGTTGACTCAGGGAGTTAGGAGCAAATAAGAGAGTCTTGTTTTAAGCCCCTAAGTTTTGGGGTGCTTTGTTTCACAGCAGTAGATAATAGATGTGACATCTCCAACAGTGAGTCTGAAACAGGACTCTTAAACTTCTCTGGGCATTAGAATCACCCAGAGAGGCTGTCAGCAAGCAGTTTGGGGGGAAAAAAAAAAACTAATAGCATTTCAGGTTTAACCTAGATAGAACGTTTTTAGTGTAAAATCAATTTGTAAAATTGTAGACATCTTTACTTGGAAAATCTTTGTTTCCTTAGGAAATTACCTTCTGTTGAGCAATGATTAAACCATAGCAATTATACAAGCTAATAATAAATAGTTTTTTAAATGCACTTTGCTGAGGCCCACCCCCAGAGTTTCTGATTCAGTGGTTCGGGGTTAGGGTCCAGGAATCTTCATTTCTGATAAGTTCTCTGGTGAAACTGGTGCCCTGGCCTAGGGTCCATACTTTGAGAAGCAGGGGTCAATTTGACTCAAGGCTCAGTGGTAAAGAATCCACCTGCCAATGCAGGAGATGCAGGTTCGATCCGTGGGAAAAGGAAGATGCCCTGGAAAAGGAAATGGCAAGCACTCCAGTATTTTTGCCTGGGAAATTCCATGGACAGAGGAACCTGGCGGGCTACAGTCCATGGGACTGCAAAAGAGTCAGGCATTACTCAGCGACTAAACAATAAAAATAATAGTTTCACGACCAGTGATTGGTTCAGGAATGACCATGTGACTCCATTCTGACCAATGAGTGCTGAGAGAAAGTCTGCTGAAGACTTCTAGGAAAGACCTTCATAGCTCTTTTCTTCCTTTGGATGGTATTCTCTGAATTCAGTGCCTGGAGCTGGCTCAGCCATCTGGCAGCCCTGAGGGGAGCCAGCCTGGGGCCCTGGCCAACACCCTGGGGAAGGCAGAGCCGGGAGAGAGAGAAGCTGGGTCCTTGTGTCCCTGTTGATCAGCTGACAGCAGCCTGCTCCCTGCCCCTCCCCAACAGCTCCTGCTCCAGAGACAGCAAACTTCTTACCTGTAAAACCAAATTGATTCAGGGTCTCTATCACCTCAGCTAAAAGTGTTTGTGTTAGCCGCTCAGTCATGTCCGACTCTTTGAACCCCATGGAGCCCGCCAGGCTCCTCTGTCCATGGGATTTTAGGCAAGAATACTGGAGTGGGTTGCCATTCCCCTCTCCAGGGGATCTTCCCAACTGAGGAGTTGAACTCAGGTGTCCAGCACTGCAGGCAGATTCTTTACTCTCTGAGCCACCAGGGAAGCCACTAGATAAAAGTACCTAAACCGATTTACCAATAAGCGATTGCCAAATGCCACGACAGATGCTAGAACGGAAAAAGACTCAGAACCTACCTAACACAGCTCCCTTAGGGGATTTTTGAAGCTTTTCATGGACCGAGCCAGCGGTGATGTTGGGGTGCAGATGCTGGGATGTGAGGTTGGGAGAGGACGCAAACCTTTCTCCTTGTGCCCAAGTTTCAAGGTTAGAGCATCAGGGTAAAGGAACCACTTGACAGCTGATGTCCGGAGTGCCACGTGCATCGTCGATACTCAACTCTATTTGGGGGGAGGAGAGCTGGTGAGGGGGACTCTGCAAGCTCTTTTCAGCTTCCCCGGAGTGGGGTGGAGGAAGTGGGGCTGCTTCCTAAAAAATTTCATGTGGGGAGACTACAGTCGTCGAGGAGAATTAAAAGGGATTTACGCTCCTGGGTTTGGCTAAAGGAGACAAATAAACCCTCGGTTATTGGATTAGCATCACAGAGGCCGCGACTGATTCAACTTTCCTTTCCGGTGCTTCGTGAGCCGGACAGTAGAATCTCAGAAGTCCTTGGCCACTGTCCAAACCCTGCCTTGGGGCTGCTAAAAGCCTTTTGTCTCTTTGGGGCATGGTCTAAAAATAAAAAATAAAGTCCAAAGTCCTCAGCACAAACCATTTAGATGCCACATTGTGACTGATGCCCTTTTTCTGGCAAATATAGTTCCCAGAACAAAACAAAGGAAGAAAGGAGAACGGGATGATGGAGCTGGGTGCCTACCAGGCAACTTGAGGCTCAGTCCTTCAAGGTCAGAGCCTACGCAGCAGGGCTCTGGGAAATGGGCAAAATAGGAAGTCATCTGTGGCCATAAAGGTAATTTGTGTGAAAGCCAGACTTGGAAGGAGTCATCGGTATGACTTCTTTAAAAAAAGAAAATGGAGTTAAGGTGTCCCTGGTGGTCCAGTGATTAAGAATCCGCCTGCAGGGCACATGGGTTCAATCCCTGGTCCAGGAGGGTCCCACATGCTGCACAGCAACTAAGCCCGTCTGCCTAAACTTGAGACTCCGTGCGCTGCAAAGAAAGATCCCGAAGGACGCAACAAAGACCCTGTGTGCCAAAGCTAAGACCCGATGCAACCAAATAAATAAATATCAAAAACCAAAATGTTAGGAGGACTAAATGAGCTAATGCGTCTTAAAGACTTAGAACAGGGCTTGTTGTGTAGTATGTGCTATATAGGTATTTGCTGTAATTATAATGACTTCTGCTTATAATCAGATACTTTTTAAAAGAAAAATACTTCCTTCTTTCTTCCTTTCCTCAGGATTGGAGCATGTGCTGTGAAAGGGTTTGGGGTAGGGAGGGTCTGGTGGGGACAGCAGGGGCTGGCTCCATGGATGTGACGAGAAAGACAGTTTCTCATTCTTGGCGGTTGTCCCTGGTGGGACCCGGGGAGGGCAAGAATCTACCCCGGCCACAGAGATCTTCATCCAATCTAGAAATTCTGCGAAGAGGCCTTCAACGTGCTGTCAACAGATTGTTGCTAGGAAAGGTATAGCTTAGCATCTGACCGGAGCCAAAGTGACACCCGAGGACGGGGTTAGTCCCAGGGGAGGTGTAGTTTTCAGGTATTCAGGGAGCTCTGCCCAGTGAAAAGCACCGCATACAGGTTTCCTCCCCTAACACCTAGGGCCCTGGGGAGGAGTAGGAGAGTCAGCAGGGGACAGGAAGGCGGTGCTTATATCCCCTTTCGGGTATCAGGGAGGCACCTGGATGCCCGGTGTCCAGATGCTTTGCCTGTGTGGCTTTGCCACAAGGGGGAGCGCCAAACACCACAAGGAGCTTCCATGCGCCGCCTGTAAAAGAAAAAGGAAAACCATTAGCATCTTCTCCTGGCGAGGGGCTTTAGCGGCAGTGGGTCATTCCTAAGCCAGGTGGTGCAGACAAGGCAAATGAGGAGCTGAGGGGCGTTTGGAGTAATTTCTCTGCCTGGCCTGCAGGCAGGGCCTGAAGGTGGAAGCCTGGCCTTCTTCAAAGACACTCAGTCTCCCTGAGAGAGGCTGATCTGGGCAGGTGCAGGAGGCTGGGAGGCAGGAGGTAGAGACGTGGGTACCCAAAGGGGCCCCAGAGGGATGGTGGGTGGGTGTCAGAGCCTGCCTCTCCTAGGAAACTGCCTGGCTGCTGCAGCTTCTGGGATTAACAGCGAACTTAGGCCCCAGAGGTCTGCTGAGAAATGAGGCCTGTCTGCTGGGGTCTCCAGAGCCTTCTGCATGCAGCAGCTAAATGTCACAGTATTGACAGAGTGCCTGGCCCTGCAGGCATCGTGGGTGCTCTGATTGCCCACAGGATGCCCGCTGGTGTCCAGGGTGGAATGTTTCTGCCAGGGCTTTCCAAGGTGAAACTCAACCTTACCTCTGCTATCAGATCCCCGGTCTCCGGCCCAGAGCTTGTAAACACACACATACACACGCATGCACACTCCTGCACACACATACACACACACATGGGCTTCCCAGGTGGCGCTAGTGGTAAAGAACCCCCCTGCCAACGCAGGAGATGTTAAGAGACGTGGGTTCGATCCCTGGGTGGGGAAGATCCCCTGGAGGAGGGCATGGCAACCCTCTCCCGTATTCTTGCCTGGAGAATCCAAAGCACAGAGGGTTACAGTCCATAGGGTCTCAAAGAGTTGGACACGACTGAAGCGGCTCAGCACGAGCACACACACACACCTCTACCGCCTGGAGATAATGTGATGAGACAGGCCAAGACGAACAGAAAAATGGAGAGGCTGACAGAAGCCAAACCTCCAGGCTGCTGGCTACCTAGAAACAGCTCCCCTGAGTGTGACTGAGGCAGAAACCTAGTGATTTGCCTGCTGACATCCCATGGACGCGCCACTAATGTCATTTGCTTCTAAGTGGGGCCGGCTGTGCTTTTCTGGTGACTCAGCACTGGTGGGGGGAACGGGGAGCCGGGCAGGGAAGGGGCCGACCTGCTCTGGGCCAGGCTGAACTGGCTGGAGAATCCAGCCCCCCAGCCCCCCATGCCGACCCCCTAGATGTTGGAGAGGCAGGGGGCTGGTCCCCCTCAGCTGGCTGCGGAACTGTGACCTCAGCCTGGCTCGGCTCTGTACATGACCTTTCGACCTTGACCGTGGAGCTAGGAGATTCCTGTTTCTGCCCTGGGTGCTCTGGGGCCACCCCCGCCCCTGCTCACAGGGTGAGGAGCTGCTGGGCTGACCAGCATCTTGGGTGCAGACTTTAGATAACAGCCTCCTCTGGCTTCTGGCTGAAGGGCTTCCCAAGCTGGCTTCCACTGTCCCCTCAAATTCTGCATCTGAACCACACCCTGCACGGCCCGTCTCTCCTGCCCCTTCCTGCCGCCCGAATTCCTTCCATCCTCTGATCCCTCAGAGTCCTGTCCTCAACTCCACAAACTTTTTTTTTTAAGGTATGTGTCTTTTTAAAATAATGAATCAATTAATTTTTGGCTGTGCTGGGTCTTATTGCTGTGCTTGGGCTTTCTCTAGTTGCTGTGGCTTCTCTCGTTGCTGAGCACGGGCTCTGGGGTGTGTGGGCTCAGTCATGGCGGCACGTGGACCCAGTTGCCTCAAGGCCTGTGGGATCTTCCCAGACCAGGGCTCGAACCTGTGTCCCCTGCACTGGCAGGAGGATTCTTAGCCATCAGACCGCTAGGAAAGTCCCACTATTTTTTTTTTTTAAATGAGCCTTTTTTTCTCACAAAATGGCCTTCTTTCTGCCCACCTCCTCCTGGGAGGGCTGTTGGTGAGAAGGAGTAAAGGAGAGGCTTCGTTTATGTGATTCTCCACCAGAGTCTATCTGCAGAGGTTTGTAGGAAGGAGGCCTCCAGCAGGATCGCAGGTAGAGGAGGGAGTGAAGAAGAGGGAGCGGGGAGATGGAAAAAAAAAAGGAGGGGGCAAAAGGGAGGGAGGCCAGGAGAGAAGCCCCTCCCAGTGGGACGTGGGTTCCGGAAGGAATCCTGATGACCCCACAGGGAATGGAGGGAACGTTTGCATTGTCCTACCCCACCAATTCAGTGAGAGACCTGATGCCCCTGGAAGGGACAACCTGACCTGCCCTGTAGACGGCCTTAAGCCCCTCTCACTGAGGTCCCCCTTGGCCCTCAAGATGGAGCCTGGACTCCCTGAAGCCCTGCCTGTCCCAGGACGGCCCTCTCTGAGGCTGTTGCCCTGAGCTCAGTGCTGCAGCCAGAGTGACGCACACAGAAAAAGCAGAGGCAGGATATGAACACAGGTTTCTCCAAATCCCAGGCCTGGACTCCACTGCACTGGGACTTCCTCTCGCTATTTTCCTATGGTTGCCTGTGTGTGTGCTTAGTCATGTCCAGCTCTGTGCGACCCCATGGACTGTAGCCTGCCAGGCTCCTCCGTCCATGGAATTCTCCAGGCAAGGATACTGGAGTGGGTTGCCATTTCCTCTTCCAGTTTCCCTGCGGTTGGGTCTCCTGTTACTTGGATCCTGTGTTTTTGTCTAACTTACGTCCTTGTTGGAACTGTGGAACACATCCACCAGTACCTTCCACAGAAGGGGTAATTGGGAGGTGATGTCTTGGTGACTCTGAACTCCTTCTGTATAGAGGGTTCTACTCTGCCCGGTCCTCATATTGGCTCCCTCCATGATTGAAAGAGACAAAATCATCTGGAACAAAACCCCAGGCCAGAGCCAGGTGAGTTCAGGTATCACTTGAGGAGGATAAACTCTGGGTCGTCAGCCTCCAGAGGAACCTGCCTCCTGCATTTGCCCAGGCCTCAGCTTCTCTGACCTTGCAGGGCTTGTTTTCCCAACCAGCCTGCCTGAGAGCTAAGGCCTGGTCTCGTGGTCTGTAACCTCTAAAGGACCATCTGAAAGGGCTCCTGCCTTGGGTACCAGCCTGGGAGGTCCAACCTCAGCGGCCGCAGGCTCTTCCCAAACCCTGATTTTTTTTTTTTTTGGTAAAAGAGAACATACCTCCTGACCCCATGTAGTCTACGTCCTTCTCCAGACCTGTTTCTATTGTGTATCATTAGGCAGTTCAGAGGGCTTCCCCAGTGGCTCAGTGTGCAATGCAGGAGCCGCAGGAGGCTCGAGTTCAATCCCTGGGTTAGGAAAATCCCCTGGAGGAGGAAATGGCAACCCACTCCAGTATGCTTGCCTGAAGAATCCCATGGACAGAGGAGCTTGATGGGCTACAGTTCACAGAGTCGCAAAGAGTCAGATACGACTGAGCAACTTAGCATTCATGCACACCAGACAGTTCAGGTGGGAAGGGCCCTGAGCTCAGAGTCCGAAGCCGGATTTGAACCTCAAACCACCATAAGCAAATCACTCAGCTCCATTTTACAGATGAGGAAGTAGAAGCTCAGAGATCGAGAAATACCTTCCCATGGTCATGTTCAAATGAGAATATATACGAAGGGTTTATATAGTATCTCAACCCCACACAGAGTTTGGGACTGTTAGGACTCTTGAAGGAAATAAAGCCATTCCCGGGGGGCCCGTCTCTTGGTTAATTTGCCAGGTTGCTGAGGGTTTCAGGGTCCGTCTTACCCTTGTGTAGGTGCAGAATTGAGCGATTTTCTTAAAGCCAGAGGGATGCAGAGTTTCCAGGGACTCATTTTAAAGCAGAAGGAATGAAAGTGTTCAGAGCAGTGGTTCAACCTTGGCTGAACATTAGACTTACCTGGGGAGCTTTAAAAAAAAATCTTGCTGCCTAGGCTGTACCCCAGGACCATTAAATCAGGATCTCTGAAGCGAGGTCCTGCCATCAGTATTGTTTAACGCTCCCAGAGAATTTCAACAGTAGCCAGAGTTGAGGGAAAATCTTGCATCAGAGATTCCCATAAGGGGGTGATTCTCAACCCTGGGCCTTCAGATCCTCCTCTTGGGAGAACCCTGACGCCCAACCTCACCACAGAGGCCTGGATTGACTTGCTTTGGGGAAAAGTAGCCCAAGTGATTCAGAAATGCAGGCGGGTAGAAAAAGTTTGCTCTAACACTGTTCTCATCCTTCTCTGAGGCGACCAGGAATTAGAAGGAAGAGGCTGAGAGTGGGTATCTTGTGATCCCCGGACCTTCGGGACATAACGTTTGCTTTGCCTGGAGGAGCCAAGGGGAGCCGGTGCTGCCTTTCGACTGCTTGTCCTGCCTCCACAGCTGCTGCTGGCATTTCTTTCCAAACCATTTCCCCCATCGTTGTTCCCATCGGTGCAGCAGACCCCGCAAACCCCAGGGTGACGGAAGGCAGCTTTTCAGCTCAGCTGGAAAACTCCATTGGCAAAGTGGACGGGGCCTGGGCTGGAGGGTGTTACTTCCTGAACACATGCCTGTAGAAGAAACTTAAGGTGGTTCCTTTGCCCACCATAGTCAAGAGGTCCGCCTGGGGACTTCCTTGGTGGCTCAGTGGTAAAGAATCTGCCTGCCAGTGCAGGAGACATAGGTTCAACCTCTGATCGGGGAAGATCACACATCCTGTGGAGCTACTAAGCCTGTGAGCCACAACTCTTGAGCCTATGCCTTAGAGCCTGGGAGTCACTGAAGCCCGCACACCCTAGAACTTGTGATCCCCAAGAGAAGCCACCACGGTGAGAAGCCTGCGTGCTGCAACTAGAGAATAGCCCACGCAGCAACGAAGACCCAGCATAGCCAAAAATAAAAATAAATATTTGAAGAGGTAAACCTGGAATCTGGTTCACTCAGAGACTACACACAGACTATCCCACCCTTAAGAATAAACTGTGATGGGGGGATTGTTATTGGAAGTGGCATATGCCTTTTCCCTGGAGAGAAATGAAACAATCTGAGTTTGTCCTTCTATGGAGAACTTGCCCATTGGGACATGGCTTTCTTACTGCCTAACGGTGTACAGAGCACCCTCATGAAGGAGGTATAAACCCAGTCACTTCCTGGTCCATAGAGGACCGAGGCTGGTCAAAAAGCAGCAGGATATGGCTTTCACTTCCTGACCATCAGGACAATGCCCTGTGCTAGCCCTCCTTGTGAGCTGTTGGATTCACTCTGATGCATTAACAGCCTCAGTGCCAGGCATGGTTGAGTTACCAGAACTCCTGAATGAAGACTGCAGTCCTTGCCTTTAGGACCTCCCCGCTGGTGCCCCGTCAGTGAGAACCGGGACCAGGCTGAGCTTAGAGGCGGGTGGGGTTAGAGGAAGGGATTCACTCACCCTTCCTTCGCCTGGACTTTGGATAGGGGTTTTCTCAGCCCCATATAGGATAATTATCAATTATCAAATAGGAGAATTGCTTTACTTCAACGGATTTTGTGAGGCTCAAACATGATAATGTGAGTGAATTGGCTTTGAGAAGCATTTCCCAGGCATATACACACAAGGGATTACAGGGCGAGGTCCCTCTGGCTCGGCGGTGCTGTGACTTGTGCACAGCCCACGATCCCCCGTGGAATTGGGGACTGCGGAATTCATTGCCTTTGGAGGCTCAGTGTGCTGTGCATGCACAGTGAAGAGAAACGGGGGGTGGGGGTGGGGGGCGGCCTTTGCCTTTTATGGTAGTCTGGGAACTTGAAACACTCAAACCCATCCTTCCCCAAAAGCTTTTTATAGTCCTTCAGAAGCCTATGTCTGGGCAGATCCACGTATCACAGGTATGCGGCTAGACAGGGCTCATTAATGCCCTAATTAATACAGGGGGTAATTAAATGCTTTTGACACTTGTTACCATCTGCTGAGGTTGGAGTAAAGTCTGAAAGTTCTGTGGGTTTTATTAAAGCCTTCGAGTCCCCACCACCCCCTTGGGCTGAGGTCCTGTGTGGTTTCCACCCCAGAAACTAAGCAAACACTATCAGAAGACGGATTCGATCCTTAACTGATTTCCATTTTAAGATACAAGCTTTGGGGATTATTACGAAATTACTTCAGTTAATTAAGAAAGGGAAAAGCTTTGAAGTAATTTACTAGTGTTTATGCATTTGGTCCCAGAGTGGTCTCCGTGGATACACTAACTTCTGGCTTTCCCTGTCACTGACTACAAGGAGAATCTGGGAGATTAACTACTGACATTGATTTTTTTGAGTCATCAGATGAATCCCTCAGTAACTCCGAAAAATCTTGGTCAGATGGGTTCGGAAAACGGATTGAAGAAATGGCCCTTCTTCTTCTCCTCCAGTAAACATGGGAAGAGACCGTTCCCATGGTTGAAGGGAGGTGGATATCTCATTATGCCACCTCCCTGTCTCCCTTTTCCCCAGATGCAGCCTAAACCTTCTATTAATTGATTTGCATGTTTACACTTGGTTCTGGGAGAAAGGGAAAACTTTTATTCAGAAAGAGTGTCTTGTCACTTCTGGGGGAGTGTCTACAGTTTCCCTAATGATTAGTACAGGCTCTTGACATATACCAGAACGATCCTTTGTCAAATATATGTATCGCACATACTTCCTTTTGCTCTGTGGGTTGTGCCTCCCTAATAAGCAACCAACATCTGCCAAAAGAGAACCAGGCATTAGAGATAACTGATAAAGAATACTCATAGGGACTTCCCTGCTGGTGCAGTAGTTAAGAATCCACCTTCCAAGGCAGGACACTCGAGTTCGGTCCCTGGTCCGGAAACTAAGATCCCACGTGCGGGGGAGCAACTAAGCCCATGTGCCACAACCAGAGAGTCCACGTCCCACGATGAAAGAGCCACGCGATGCAACAAAGATCTCACGTGCCACAGCGAAGATGGATACAGACACACACACACAGAGACTACTTATAAAGTAGCGTTACCAACACAACCAACCCGGGTCTGATCCACTGCTCGGTCTAACTACCAAGTCACAGGAAATATGGGGGATGAAGCAACAAGGTAAACCAAACCACGGAGTGTAGGATTTGGCCCACAGGACTCCCTACAGGTCAAGTGAGCCTCCTCTTCAACAAATAAGATGCAAGGAAAATGGGTAGATTTAAAGAAACTGAAAATCATACCAACCAATCACAATATTTGAAGCTCATATGGATCCTGATCATAGTAAAACTGTGTAATAGTTAAGACATTTGGAGACATCTGAACACTGACTGGATATTTGATGTTGTGAATGAACCAGGCTTTTTTCTATAAAGTGTGATAATGGTATTGTGCTTTTAAGAATACTTCCCTTTCAGAGATGCCTACAGAAATACCTATGGAAAAATATTAAGAATTTGCTTAAATAAAATCTTATGGGAAAGGAGATTAGTCTATCCTCGCCCCCCCACCATAGACTGAAGCTGATCTTTTTCTCTTCTCTCTCTCTCTTTTTTTTTTGGCCATGCCAGGCAGCATGCAGGATCTTAGTTCTCCAACCAAGGATTGAACCCATGCCCCCTGCAGTGGTATAGAATGGAGTTCTAACCACTGGACTGCCAGGGAAGTCCCAGGGGAAAACTGAATTTACCAAGGGTTGTTAATTATTGAAGCTGGGTGATGACTCCATGGAGATTCATTATAGTATCCCTCTGTGTAATCATTTGAAACTTTCTACAGTGAAAAGGATTTTTCAACTAGGGTTTGCTGCAAGTCAGGGTGCCAGATGAAGCATCACTAAAGTCTTAAAAGCAGCAGGTCCCTCTTCACCCCATGATTTGATTTTTTGGCTTCACATGCCACTGACCCTTGAGAACTAACCCCACAGTGCTGTTCCACCATTCACAGTTCCCTTCATTGCATGAGGATGCTGTGAAAGCTTCCTGTTGCCTAGCAATGGCTGGCAGGAAATCGATCCCCTGCTCTGTAACACAGTAGTCGAATATCGATTATCTGGGTGATTTGGAGATTTGACTTTCTGGACGAACGCATTTTTTTTCCTGGGTAACTGATCAGGACTGTGGCAGGGGTGAGCAACAGATATTCCACAGAGGAGGAGGAGGGGCTGAGATCAGGTAGAAAGACCGGCAAGGAAAAAGAGAGTGGTTGGGGCAAGGGTGGAGAGCAACCAACTGATGTCAGTGACGTCAGAGTCTGCTCTCCAAGACATTCCGGGGGGCCTGCTCTCAATTCAGCACCTCTGCAGCTGGACAGCACCTTGGGAGGCCAGGTTTTTTGAGGGTGGGCCTCTACAGAACACATTCCTTCACTTGTTAGGATGGTTCCTGTTATAGCTGGCTAGTTCAGCTGCTTAATACACGAAGTTAAGGGGGTCAAGGCCCCAGCCTGGAGCCTGACATTGACCAATTGGCTTGACCAGCTGAACTAGCTTTGTTCTACTTATAACCATATTGATATGTATTAAGGGGTGACTTTTTGCTAGATATTTAATGGGTCTGACTCCATGTAAGACCCTCACTCCTGGAAAAGCTGCCCTAAGTTTATGGTCTTCTTTAGGCTGCAGTCCGTGGGATTGCTAGGAGTCGGACACGACTGAGCGACTTCACTTTCACTTTTCACTTTTATGCAGTGGAGAAGGAAATGGCAACCCACTCCAGTGTTCTTGCCTGGAGAATCCCAGGGATGGAGGAGCCTGGTGGGCTGCCGTCTATGGGGTCGCACAGAGTCAGACACGACTGAAGCGACTTAGCAGCAGCAGGGGGTGATCAGCAATAGTTATTATTGTTGTTCAGTTGCTCAGTCGCATCCTACTCTGTGTGACCCCATGGACTGCAACACGCCAGGCTTCCCTGTCCTTCACTCTTTCCCAGCATTTGCTCAAACTCACGTCCACTGAGTCGGTGATAACATCCAACCATCTTGTCCTCTGTCATCGCCCTCTCCTTTTGCCTTCAATCTTTCCCAGCATCAAGGTCTTTTCCAATGAGTCAGCTCTTCACATCAGGAGGCCAAAGGATTGGAGCTTCAGCAATGGTGATTGCTGCCAATTTCATCTTCAGAACTATGATGGGAAAGGAAGCCTGTCACCTTAAATTAGTCAGTTATTCTTCCTTTCCAACCAGTCGCAAAACTCAGTGGCATACAACCGTAGGCAATCACTACCCACTCATCCGTCCATAGATCAATGGGGGTTGGGGCTGATCTTGTTTGGGCTCAGTGGGAATCGGCTCCACCATGTGAGCGGGATCCAGACTCGCTCCATGTACACCTGCCCTCATTGGACTTGGAGTTATTCAGGGCACATTTGAGTCATAGGTGAAGGCAGATGGGCAATAGGTCAAGCCTATTCACATTTACGTACTTCAACCTACTGCTTATATTATGTCTGCTAACGTTTCATGGGTCAAAGCAAGTCTCAAGGTCAAGCTCAGTATCAGTGTGGCAGGGAAGTATGCTCTGCCTGTGGTGTACAGTGAATATTTGGTGACCAGTAATTTATCACACCCTACACCTGAAAGGTGATCTGTGCTCTAGCTTGACTAGTCCTGAGAGAGATATCGGTGGGAGGGGAACATTGAGTGCACATTCCAGTTAGGAACTGCATAGGCAGGGTCTGGTTCTGGCCCACCTGCCCTCCGTGGGTCTCTGAACCTGATAAGAAGTGGGGAAAGGATGCAGGACCCTGGAATCTGCTGGCCGCCAGCACAGGGGCTCTGAGAACCCCTGGAGGCTGGGAAAATATGTCTGCAGCTTTTCCTGAGCTGAGCAGCTTTGCAGCATGAGTTCTCCTGTGTGTGCCTGTTCGTGCATCTCTCCCTCTATTTATAGACTCCTGAGAGGGGCAGGGATAAGTAAGGCCTCCATCATCACCAGGCAAAGAAGGCAAAGGGACTGTCAAGCCTGCCAAAGACGTGTCGAAGATGCAGTCATGTTTGCACAGAAATCCCTGGCGCGCAATAAAGGCTGGGAAGAGCAAAGAGACTGAAATTAAAACACAGGCTGGCTAGTTACTAAATACAATGTTTTCTGGGAGATGTTAGCAGCTGTTTCAATTCCAGAGCATGCAATATCATGTAACTCTGTCTTAGTAGCAACTACACAGGGCTCTGGCTGGGAACTGACACAGAGTAACCAGAAAGGCAAATGCATCAGCAAACCCACAGATTCCTAGACTGGGGCAAATAGCAGGTGGGTCCAGAGAGCCCCTGGGTGCTTCCCATGGCTGAACCTCAGAGAGTGGGAGATGCTCGCCTTCCTCCTTCCTGGCAGAAAGTGACAATAAATTACCTCAGCCCTGGCACACAGGAGAACTCTTTCTCTGCCTCCTACCTGCCACCATAGGTTTTTTTTTTTCCCCCCTTTTAAATACAGGATCAGGGAGAAGATGAGAGCATTTCTGGAAATAGTAGGGAAGGCTCCCTGCAGAATGTAATAATGAATTAAATCTTGAAAGATATTTAGGCCAAGAGGAGTGCATAAGGACATTCTGGACTAAGGAAAAAGCAGGAGGAGACAAGGAGTCAAAAAATAACAGTATGTTGTCTATATCAGTCAATAATTGCTGCAATAGTGCCATGTAACAAACATTCTAAAAAGCAGGTGAGGGTGGGCTGTATTCCATGTACGTTCATTCATCTGAGGACCCAGGCACAGCAGCTACCATAGGAAGCTCTTCTGGGCATGGCGGAAGTGCTAGAGGCAAGCTCCAACGCACCTTTGCCTATGTCATGGCTGCTCCATCCCACTGATCAATGCAAGTCACTTGGTCAAGACTTGCCTTTGGTGGGAAGAACTGCAAATGACATCAGAAAAGCTCTAGGTACAGGGAGGGATGATGAATTGGGGCCAATACTAACATCTCCCACAGTATCTGAGGGGCATCCACAAACAATCAAACAATTTGCAGGAGTGTTGAATGCAAGATGGGGTGGGGAGGAGAAGGCATTGAAGAGACAGGCAAAGTGGACAACTGGAGCTTTGGGGTGCTATGCGAGGAGCTTGGGCTTTTTCAGTGGGCAATAGGGGGACCAGTCTTAGCTCCCACTGCTATAGACTGGGGTGTTTCAACAACAGACATTTATTTCTTGCAGTTCTGGAAGCTTGGAAGTCTAAGATAAAGGTGCTTGATGATTCTGTTTCTAGTAAGAGTCCTGGCTTGCAGATGGCCACCTTTTCACTGTGTCTTCATAAGGTGTGTGTGGGGGGGAACTCTCTGGAGTCACTTCTTTTAAGGGCCCTAATCCCACCATGATCACATCTAATCCCAAGCCCTACCCTTGTGACCTCATCTAAACCCAAGCACCTTCCCAAATACCATCGTATCATATTAGGGCTTAGGGCTTCAATATATGAAGTGGAGACCAGGATGCAATTCAGCCTTAGCAGAGCCTGTGAAGGATTTGGGGCTGCAGGGTAGCATGACCAGGTTTGTGTTTTGAAGTGTATTTGTGTTTTGACTGCACAGGAGAGATCTGAAGTGTGAAGATTGCTTGTGGTAGTGTGTGTGTGTGCATCTCTCCCTCTGTTGGAACAGGTTTGAACCGTCCTGTGATCATAAGAAAGGATAGGAAGGCAGAGAAGACAATTTTGAGAATCGTGTAGGCAAGAATGCCAAGGTAGATCAGGTGATGTGAGCCACCAGGGCAGACCTCCTGGGTTTCCATTTTGGGGGATGTGAGCCCCAAACCCACCCCCCCTGCCCCAAGATTTCAGGATGAGATGCTGGTCTGAGGAGGAGTAACGAGAATGTGCATTCCAGTGTAAACCTGCCCAGGCATCACAGACGTCTTCCTCTGGAGCCACCGAGGGGACCTTGGGGACCTTCTGTGGTTTATTCACTGCTGGACCCTTGGTGTCTCAAACTGTGCCTGATACCCCATAGGTACCCGGAAAATGAGTGGATGGTTGAGATCTGCCCAGGCATTTGAGTCTGGAATTCAGGGAGAATGCTGGTCATGATTTGGGGTCATCCAGATTTAGGTGGTCACTACAACATCTGGGAACAAATACCCTCACCCTCAGCTCTTCTAGTTTCCCATCCCTCTAAGACACACTGCTAAATATATGTTTTTAATTTGGGGCCTATCTTGCTTTCTAAGTCTTCTTTGGGCTTCCCTGGTGTCTCAGATGGTAAAGAATTTGCCTGCAATACAGGAGACCTGGGTTCAATCCCTGGGTGGGGAAGATCCCCTGGAGAAGGGAATGGCAACCCCCTCCAGTATTCTTGCCTGGAGAATTCCAGGGACAGAGGGATCTGGCAGGTCACAATCCTTGGGGTCACAGAGTTGGATATGACTGAACAACTCACATACACACTCACACACTCAAGCTGAGTTGGGGAATTATGTTCAGACCACCCTGAGTCCTTACAAAGATTCCTTCCAGAATCAATACCCAAGGCCATTTAAATATTGTCGATACCAAGCCAGCTCCCCCTGCCCCCTGCTCATCTCCCTTGCTCAGCTCCAAATGATGTTTAATTTTTCTATAAA
The DNA here is from genome assembly GCF_027580195.1 of Bos mutus. Classification (NCBI taxonomy): domain Eukaryota; kingdom Metazoa; phylum Chordata; class Mammalia; order Artiodactyla; family Bovidae; genus Bos; species Bos mutus. Next base: position 8,435,172 of record NC_091635.1, on the reverse strand, counting down.
TTAACTCCCACAGTGTCACACCACATTACCACACCTTGGAACATTCCTATTTCAATCTGTGAGCAGCTGACATGCCGAGTGATGCCACGATTTTCTCCGGGGACGTTTTCCTGTAATGTAGCTGATTAAAATATAGCTGACTGCAGGAGAAGCAGCCGCGCTCCAGCCGGCCTCGGGTGAGCCAGCGAAACCCAGAGATAATGAATAATGGTTTATGGCAAAACTGATAATGTACCTGCTATTATATTGACTGGGGCGTCGGCTCCAGTTAATCGTGCTAAATTGCTAGGCCAAAGCTCTGTTCCACTGGAGGCCCGCCTGCTACCTTCGTCTTCTGAAAATGTCCATTTGTCTGAAGTTGGGTTCCTGTTTCTTCCTCCTGTAACCCCATTCAAATGAGATGGCTATTTTTGCTGGCGGCTGCCTGTGGGAGTGTGAGTTTGGAATATGCATGAAAGCTATGAACTCCATCTGCCAGCCTATGTACACACCTTCTTCTTGGGGCAACATTCCATGTGTGATGGGCACTGGGTGCCATACCTTCCAGAAGCACGTTGTCCAGGGGAGGAGACGGATACTCTACCCATCCTTTCTGTGCCGCCTGTTAAGGGCTGTGTGTGGGGCTCAGCTTTCCCTCTAGTGTTAGTCTCTCAGTGGTGTCCGACTCATCGCAACTCCATGGACTGTAGCCTGCCAGGATCCTCTGTCCATGGGATTCTCCAGGCAAGAATACTGGAATGGGTTGCCATTCCCTTCTCCAGGGGATCTTCCTGATCCAGGGATCAAACCTGAGTCTCCTACACGGCAGGCAGACCCTTTACTGTCTGAGTCACCAGGGAAGCTCCAAGTCTGTCTAGAAGTCGGTTCAAATCCTGCCTCCCCCACTTTCTAGCCGTGAAACTCAATCCTCCACCCCTTGTCTGTAAAGTGGTGAGGGTCTCGTGCCCACTTCAGCAGGCCGTGGCATTAAACGGGCCACAGAAGTCATGCTGAGTACTGTGCTTGGGATAAAGCGAGCTCCTGCCCAGCGGGCCTTGTGGTCACAACCAAGGCCGGTAGAAAGGGCCACCGGGCAAAGCGGGAGGAGGGAGCAGCTCCGGGAAGGCCGGGGCAGCGCCACAGAGGAGGTGACTGGGAGCAGCTCCGGGAAGGCCGGGGCAGCGTCACAGAGGAGGTGACTGGGAGCAGCTCCGGGAAGGCCGGGGCAGTGTCACAGAGGAGGTGACTGGGAGCAGCTCTGGGAAGGCCGGGGCAGTGCCACAGAGGAGGTGACTGGGAGCAGCTCCGGGAAGGCCGGGGCAGCGTCACAGAGGAGGTGACTGGGAGCAGCTCCGGGAAGGCCGGGGCAGCGTCACAGAGGAGGTGACTGGGGCTTCAGTTTGTAGGAGGGGAGAGGTCGAAGGAGCTGCTGGTGCGAGCACTTGGCATGGCCAGAGAGGGCAGGGTGAGGCCTGTCCTCCGACTTCAGCCAAGGCTGGTGGGTTGGCCTCGCCGTCTGCCAGTGCGGCCCTGACTCCATCAGGCCCCGCTCGGAGCAGCCTCAAAGACAGAGGCGCCATCACCCCTGGAGACAGGCCTCCACCCGGCCCTGGAGTCGTGGCCTCCTGCCCTGTGGAGGGTAAGTCTGGGAGCAGTCCTGTGGCTCCTAGGGGTCCCCAGAGGCTGGGCTCTCAATACATCCTTCACTGGCTTGTCCTTCCCTCCCGCTTCCTGGGATCGCACCACAACAACCCACCCATGTCCTTGCCTCAGGTTCTGTTCTCAGGGAACCCAGCCAAGGGAGAGGAGCGTACCCCTCGCTGTCCCCCTGCCACCGAGTTGACCCTTCCCCCAGCCGAATCTTGAGAAGAGGAATCGTGGGCACAACCACCCCCCTCCCCCGGCCGGTGACACTGGGACACAAGCGGGGGGCAAACCACCTCCAAAGGGAAGCCTGGCTGGGGGCTGGGAGCCTCCTGAGTGGTAACCGGGGTTTCTGCCACCACTGCGGCCCACCCTCTGTCTCACCACAGTCCTCAGGGGGCCTGGGAAGGTGGGGGAGGGGCCTCGGCTCCACCCACCGGAAGCTGCCCACCCGCGCCCAGTCCTGGAACCGCCCACGTGCAGCTAGACTGGCTGACTCGCCCAGTGCAGACTGGGGCGATTTCAAGTGTGTCAGTTGTCAAGGGCACAGAAACGGTGCCTGACAACTCCACACATCCCAGCATCCCACGTGGAACAGTCGCTTTGGGTCCCGAGGCATCTACAGCCGGAGGGTGGGGTGGTTCTGGGGCTGCGGGTTGGGCTTGGCCCACTGCTGGCCCGTGCAGGCATCTGCTGTTGGCCGGGCCGAGTGGTCCAGGGCGGACATAGCAGGGTCCACATTGCTGCCATCCTCCACGGGCCAGCGGGGGCTGCTGCTCACCCTGGTGGTGGGGAGAGGAGGTCCCAGGAGAAAGAGGAGGTTGCGGCTTGGGCCTGGCAATGCTACACTTCGGCCCCATTTTTGTGGCCAAAGCAAGTCACATGGTCAGTCCAGATTCAAGGGGTGGGGAATAGTCTCTGTGCTGTCACAAAGGGTGTGGGGAGAGGGGAGGGCGGGAGGATTGGGGTCGTTCTTACAATCAGTCCAGAGGCAGCCTGTTGTCGGGAGAGAACCAGGTCCACGCTCCTTTCTGCTCCTTCTCGCTGTGCAGACTTGGGCTGATGCTAAACCTCTCGTCTCAGCTTCATCATCTGCAAAAGGAGATTAAACCCACCAGGTGGCTTCTTGTGTATAATAGATTAGAGACGACTCATCTAACCACATTTACTGAGCATGTACTATGTGCTACGCATTTTCTAGAAACTGGGATCATCAGTGAGTTGGACGAAGATGCCTGTCCTCATGGAGCTTACATTCCAGCAGCAGGAGACAGACTGTGAACAAGAGGTAAGATAAGTACGTGAAAGAGAATTTAGAAGGTGCCAGGTGTGGTGGGTGGCAAAGTAAGGCAGAGAGGAGGTGGGGGGAGTCTGGCGTGTGTTGGGGTAGGATGCAATCAGAACGGAGGTGACATTTGATCCCAGGTGTCAAGGTGATGAGGAAGTTAGCATTCCAGGCAGAGGGAGCAGGGCAGAGGCCCTGAGGCAGGGGTGTGGCTGGTGGGTTTGAAGAAGAGGAAGGAGCAGAGTGAGTGAGATGAGGGCACTTAGGAAGTGGGGCCAGATGGCGCCACGCTTGGAAGCCCTGCAAGGACTTTACTTGGTGAAACGGGAGCCCGGGGAGAACCTGGAGCATCTGACTGCCATGTGTGGAAGGTCCCTGTGCTTCCCCTTCGGAGAATGCACCATGGGAACAGTACTGCTGAGAACCACAAAAGCAAGACCAGTTGGGGGCAACATCACATTCCTTGTGGTGGAGGCTGGGTGGGAGCAGCAGGGGAAGTGGGGGAATGATGGTCCTACTCTGGGTCTATTTTGTTTTAATGCTTATTTTTATTTATTTATTTGGCTAGGTCTTAGTTGTGGCACATGGGGTCTTTAGTTGTGGCATGTGGGATTTAACTCCCCTGACCAGGGATCGAACCTGAGCCCCCTGCATGGGGAGGACAGAGTCTCAGCCACTGGACCACCAGGGAATTCCCATCTGGGTCTGTTGTGAAGGCCCCGGGTCCCACCTCCACGTTTACTAGCTGTGTGGCCTTGGTCAAGTCTCTGCCTTTGAAAGAGAAGGGGTTAATAATGGCATCTTCCTCACGGGGTGCCCTGGGGACCAAAGGAACTGAAGTCTGAAATACCATCTGGTAGATTTCGGGACAAGAGATGACGCTGTGATGCAGGGCGGGCACTGAGGCCCCCATGGGGATGCCCACTGACGCCCTCCCGACCTCTGCTGCCTCCCCCTTTGCCGTGGTACAGAGAGCAGGAGGCCCAGAGTCCCTCCCCGGACAGGGTCTCAAGCAGGGGTTCTCCCTTGAGCTCTGTGGTGGGCGCCCATCCGTCTTCCCCAGCTCCATATCCTGGGTAATGGCTCAGAGAGAAAGCCCAGCTGCTGAGCTGTGGCTATTTCCCCCGGGGTCTGTGGAGACTATTTCTCACCTTCAGAGCCCGGAGGGGTTGGTTCTGCGCAGCCTGCTCTGAACTTCCTGACCTCAGGGCTGGCGGGCATACTCCCTCCAGGCTTGGAAGCCCCCTGCCCTCTCCTCCCCCATCCAGGCCAGATAAAGACCACCAGTGGTCGAGACTCCATCCTGCTGGTTAAAGGCAATTCATTAAATGGACAATCAGATGCGAATTGGCGTGCATGGTCTTGGTGAGGGTTTTTTTTTTTTACATAAGTAAATGGCTAAATCAGGAAAACATCTTTGGGCAGACCATCTGTCTCAATTTGAGCTTTGAAAAATACGGTCACCTAGCAATGTTCCCATGTCAGATTCTAAAAACAAAAACCAGGCAGGCAAGCGCACATCGCTCATGCTCTCAAGTGGATTGTCTGCCTCCGCTTCTTGAACCACTGGAGACCTCCTTCCAACCACAGCTGGCAGGGTCTGGGGCCGCCCAGAGGAGGGACCAGGGGGAGGGCCTGGGGCTCTTTGCAGAGGAGCGGGGAGGAGCAGCCCCACACCTGCCTCTGGGGCCTCAGTCTGTCCACAGCTGGCCACACCAAGAGAGGCATACACAGCGTTATCCGTGTTCTCCTGTTTTATTTTCGACACCTCTGGGGCTTGCACTGTGGCTGAACGGGGCTGGCCTTTGGGGCACCCTCATGATGCAGAAATCAGACATAGCAGCTGGGCATCCTCTAGAGAAGCTGAGACAACTCAGAACTGAAAGATATGGAGGAGTGTGATGGAGATGTGGTGGGTGGCGAGTGGAGGAGTTGAGTTCCAAGTATTGGAGGCACAAAACCATCCAAAGACAGCGCCTTGGCGAGAAGGCCATAGGGGAGATTCAAGAATGGAGCTTGAAAGTGAAGTTGCTCAGTCGTGTCCGACTCTTTTCGATCCCATGGACTGTAGCCTACCACGCTCCTCCATCCATGGGATTCTCCAGGCAAGAGTCCTGGAGTGGGTTGCCTTTTCCTTCTCCAGGGGATCTTCCTGACCCAGGGATCAAACCCAGGTCTCCCACATTGCAGGCAGACGCTTCACCCTCTGAGCCACCAGGGAAGCCCCATGGAACTTGGGCTGGACCAAATACTCTGAGTAATTTTTCACTTCCATGACCTTTTCCTTCTGCTTATTATAGCATTTGAATATCAGTGAAGGCCCAAACACCCCAGGTATTAAATCAGAGGGCACTTAATGTAGGGGAGGTTGGGAAAGGCAGTCAGAGTCTGCCCTCTTGCTGCCCTGCGTGGTTACAAAGTGGGCCTGAAATGTGTCCTCAGAGAGAGAAAGCGTGTGTGAGGGCATCTCCCTTTGTTTGGAAATACATCTGCTCTGGGCTTGATTGTACTTCTTTGCTTGCTTTAAGTGGGTCTGCCATATGGCATGTGGCCAATGCCACTGTGGGCAAGGGGTGGGGTCCCTCACCTGCAGCGTGAGAGGGGTGCTTGCTGACGATGGCCCTGCACCAGCTATAAGGTGAGACCCACTGGCCATGGGGAACATGCTCTATTTAAAAGAAAAAAATTTATTCAGCTGAGCTGTGTCTTAGTTGCAGCTTTCAGGATCTGGTTCCTGACCAGGGATCAAGGCTGGGCCCCCTGCATTGGGAGTGTGGAGTATTAGCCACTGGACCACTGGGGAAGCCCCAGGACTGACATGCTCTTGAATCTGCTCTAGCCCTTCTCATCGTGGTGCACCCAGTTCCTGTGTGAGTCGGGTCTTTCACAGTGACCCCCAACAGCTGCAAACTGGGGCTGCTGCCCTTGGTAGATCCCTCAGCAGTGAGCCCCCTCCCCGGCAGGTTGCAACAGGCACTACGCGCTCCAGAGTTGATGGCTGCACAAATGGCGGAGGAGCTAGGATCTAACGGGGGCAGAGAAGCGACCTTGAAGTTAGCGTTGATAGGAAGTTGCTACCACCCTTAGGGCTGCAGGGACGAAGGCAGATGTGGAGCCACAAGACCTTAGGACTGGGGTCACTGGTGGGGCCACCCGGAGGAGACACATCCCCTGGGAAGGCGTTGCCCCAGGGCAGAGGAAGAAAAAGGAGCTCAGGGGGTACTCCCACCCTCCCGTTCCCCACTAGTGGCCCCTGTGGCCTGAAACCAGTCAGAAGCTCACTGACATGGAAGCCCCAGGAAACAGACTGCAGGGCTCAGACCCCTGGAACTCAGCCATGGAAGGTGAGGAGTGGATCTGCGTACAAATAAGCCCAAGACTGAGTGGGTCACACATACACACTCAGGACAAAACTCAAAAGGCATAGGATGGTTTTCTTTGGCTGCTGTAATGAATTACACAAAGCTGGCGGTTCGTATATATAAGCAAATGGAGTGCATAAACCCACTGTTCTGCTCTTTGCTTTCTTCACTTAGCTGGACCCAGGAAGGACTGCCTTATTCCTTGCATCCACTGTATGAATTGCTGCCATTTATTTAACGGGTCCTCTGGATTTTATGTTGTTTCCAATATTCTGCCATTGCACATAATACTGCAAGAAATATTCATATTCCTGTGTCATATTCTTGGCTGTTGCGCACCAGTGTATTTATAGGATAAATGCCTGTAGTGGAATTGGTGGGTCAAAGGCCGCCAGTGTGTGATGGATGTCATCTGGTCAGCGGGCTGCTTTCCTGGAGGTTTTGCCTTTAACATGCCTGTGAACAATGTACAAGGGACCTGCTTCCCCACGGTCTGGCTCACTGACACAGGCTGCCATCAACCCTGTTCTTCTTGCTGGTATGATGGGTAAAAAATGGTATTTTGGTATCAGATCAGATCAGTCGCTCAGTCGTGTCCGACTCTTTGTGACCCCATGAATCGCAGCACGCCAGGCCTCCCTGTCCATCACCAACACCCGGAGTTCACTGAGACTCACGTCCATCGAGTCAGTGATGCCATCCAGCCATCTCATCCTCTGTCGTCCCCTTCTCCTCCTGTCCCCAATCCCTCAGCTTTCTTTTTTACATCTGAGGTGAAATTCACATAAGAGAAAATTAGCCATTTTTTAAAAAAAAGACTTCAGGAACTTCCCTGATAGTCCAGTGGTTAAAACTTTGCACTTCCATGGCAAGGGGCAGGGGTGTGATCTCTGGTCAGGGAACCAAGATCCCACATGCCCCAGCCAAAAAGTAAAAAGATAATAAAAATATTTGTAAAAGACTTTATTGTGTAGAGCAGTTAGTTTTAGGTTCACAGCAAAACTGAGCAGAAGGTCCAGAGATTTCCCATAAACCCCTTCCCTCAACTCATGCACTGCGTCCCGCTTACCAACCCTCTCCATCAGGGCAGCACATCGATTTCAACAAATGAACTTCCACTGACACACCATAATCACCCAGAATCCATTGTCTGCATTAGGGTTTGTTCTTGTTCTATAGATTTTTTAAAAAATTATTTATTTAGCTGCACTGAGCCTTCACTGCAGCACCTGGGATTTTTAGTTGTAGCATGCAGGATCTTAGTTCCCCACCCAGTGATCAAACCCACATCCCCTGCATTGCAAGGTGGATTCCCAACCACTGGAACACCAGGGAAGTCCCTGGATAAATGTTTATAGATACTTACCCATCACAGCTATTGCAGAGATCTTGAAATAGCATTTACACTTATTACTATTACAAAAGTACAGTGGTTATTAGGACTTCCACTGGGTCATGCTTTAATGTGCTGCTATAAAGCTACATGGCTTTCTATTTTTTTAAAAGAGAAATATTTTGACAACTAGATTTCAATACAGTTGGAAGTTGCCTAATTCATGGGGCGTTGGTAGTAAATAGTTCATTTCTGTAATACTATCCCTGAGTACGGGCTTTCCTGGTGGCTCAGATGCTAAAGAATCCGCCTGCAATGCGGGAGACCTGGCTTTGATCCCTGGGTTGGGAAGAAGATCCCCTGGAGAAGGGCATGGCAACCCATTCCAGTATTCTTGCCCGGAGAATCCCCATGGACAGAGGAGCCTGGTGGGCTACAGTCCATGGGGTTGCAAAGACTTGGGCATGACTGAGCAATTAAGCACACATCCCTCCGTATGGGGCCAGATGCCCAGATCCCTACCACCCCTCCTCTCCCTCTGTGGGCATGGTGCCCGAGAAACTCAATTCACCTTCCACCACCCCCACTCCTTCACTCACCTACTCCATTTTCCCTTTACCTTCTCCCCTTGCCTACCAGGAAACTCGTACTCATCCTTCAAAATCCAGCTTGTATATGGCAACGCCCCCAGTGTTGGGCACACCCATGACTCCTCTATGGACATGCCATCTGACACCTACAGGATGAATGTTATAAATGTACAGAGTTGGGTGAATAGTAAATTAACACAATACAGCCTGCAGTAGGCAAATAGCCTGCTCTTCCTTTTCCCCAAATAAGTGTACACTCTTTGATTCATGTCTCTTGTTTGGAATTTGTAGGGAATAAGAGAAGGCTAGACAGGTGTTTCCTGCAGCACTGTCCATAATAAATGACTTCACCTTTCTAGTCTCCACTTATAAAATCAGAGTCTTAAGCCTTCCTACAGAGGTGGTGTGAGGATTAAAAGGGACAGTGTGTGCAGAGTGCCTGGCACCTAACAAGTGCTCAATAAACGGGGGTTGTTATTAATCTTACAAGACAGCAAGAAGTCACTGGCAAAAGGGTGAAATAAATGAGTTATGAGAGAGTTCACAGGAGAGAGGATGCACCTCCAGTGGAGGGATGAAATGAGAAGGGAATAGACATCTGGATCTGGGAGGTGCCTGGTGGAAATGCCAAGGCTGTTTCACCTGCAAGCTCTCTGCAGGGTTTTGGCTGGTGCCTAGGGTACCACCATGGAATCAGCATTAGATTTCCATCCTCCTTGAGTGTTTCACTCCTACATGATGGAGATGCTGATTGCAAATTGTCTCTTCCCTTTCATTTCAGCAAGAAATTTGACTAGGCAAATTCTATTTTGTTATGTTGCTGTGCGTATTTTAAAAGTTCTTGAAGAATCGTCCAACAATCTGTAATTCAGTCTTTTCCCTGAGTGAGATGGGGCTTGACCCCAGTTAGTCTAAATTACAGCGGGTTTTGGAAGATGGAAGCCAGCAACCACCTACGGGGGACCACCTGCCGTTGCTGTTCTCTCCTTGGAGATTATCTGGGGAGCGTGTGGGGTGATGTCAACCTCTTCCCAGGTGCAGACCCTGTGCAAAGCACCAGTTTCTCCAGATAAGTGGCTGTTCCTATGGCTCAATTACGTCTTCACGCTTCTACAAACTTTTGCCGGCCGTGATTCCAGGTACAGAATTGTAAAAGTGTTGGGGGTCTGGACCACGCTTCCTGGGTGGGTGGTCTGTGACTGGATCTATCCTCTGTGTGAGGGTCCCTTCCCTCATCACCCCTCCTTGTCCACCGTCTCCCTCTGCGTTTCCTACCTGCAAGCCCTACCTCCCTCCCCTGCTCCAGGGGCTGGAAGCTGCAGCAATCCTGAGGCTCACTGCAAGGCTCACTGGGTGGGAGAACGTGGTACTTGAGCGCGCCATTAAGCAGCCTGCTTCTAGTCCTGGCTGCTGCCCCACGCCTCAGTTTCCCTATCTGTAAAGTGGAGACAAAGTGGTTGTTAAGTATTTCATGAATTAAAAATTACAAAGTTCTTGGACTTCCCTGGCAGTCAAATGGCTAAGACTCCACGCTTCCAATTCAGGCAGTATGGGTTCGATCCCTGATAAGGGAACTAAGATCTCACATGCTGTGCAATGCAGCCAAAAAAACAAAAAATTATAGATTTCTAGAAGCCGTGTCCTGCCCAGAGGAAGCTCTCCCTGCATGTTTGTTAAATTACATCCATTCATTCATTCATTCTCAATGATGCCATCCAACTATCTCATCCTCTGTAGCCTCCTTCTCCTCTTGCCCTCAATCTTTCCCAGCATCAGACTCTTTTCCCAATGACTCAGCTCTTGCCATCAGGTGGCCAAAGTATTGCAGCTTCAGCTTCAGCATCAATTCTTCCGATGAATATTCAGGGTTGATTTCCTTCAAGATTGACTGGTTTGATCGCCTTGCTGTCCAAGGGACTCTCAAGAGTCTTCTCCAACACTACAATTCGAAAGCATCAATTTGGCGCTCAGCCTTCTTTATGGTCCAGCTCTCACATCTGTACATGATTATTACTATTACTATCATATATTAGCCAGAGCTAATACAGGGACCTTACTTGGGAACAGAATTTTTGCAGATATAATTAAGTTTCAGACAAGGCCCACCTGGACTAAAGTGGACCCAAATTCAGTATGACTGATGTCTTTATTTACTTATTTTTCTTTTTAAAAAAGAACTCTTGCTATTTATTTCAACTTCCAGCTGTGCCAGGCAGCTTGTGGGACTGGGGATTAGTTCTCTGACCAGGGATTGAACCTGTGCCCCCCTCACCAGTAGAAGAGTGGGGTTCTAACTACTGGACCACCAGGGAATTCCCCTTTATGACTGATGTCTTTATAACAAGAGACAGACAGACTGACACAGGAAGAAGGCCCTGTAACAACTGAATCAGAAATCAGAGTGATGCTGCCACCAGGCAAGGATGTCAAAGATTGCGGGCAGCCCCCAGACGCCAGGAGAGAGGACTGGGACAGATTCTCCATTGCCCCCGCCCCCCTCCCCACCTCCCACTCCCCGCCCCACAACCACAAAGGAACCAACTCTGCTGATGCCTTGATGTCAGACTTCCAGTCCCCAGAACTGTGAGAGAGATTTCTGCTGTGTCAAGTCCCCAGATGATGGTGCTCTGGTATCGCAGCCCCAGGACTTGAATACAGCCTCCTCATCCCTATTGAACTGCTTCCCTGGTGGCTCAGATGGCAAAGAATCTGCCTGCAATGTGGGAGACCAGGGTTTGATCCCTGGGCTTGGAAGATTCCCTGGAGGAGGGCATGGCAACCCACTTCAGTATTCTTGCCTGGAGAATCCCATGGACAGAGGAGCCTGGCGGGCTACAGTCCATGAGATCACAAAGAGCTGGACACAACTGAGCGACTAAACAGCCCATCCCTATAATCATACACATTCTGGTTTAGGCAGTTGGCAATCCACTCCAGTATTCTCGCCTGGATAATCCCATGGATGGAGAAGCCTAGCAGGCTACAGTCCATAGGGTCGCACAGAGTCAGACACGCCTGAAGCGACTAAGCAGCAGCAACAGCAACAACATTCCTATTGAACCTCACAGCATGAAGCTCTCACCAGCAGTGTTGGCTGAAGAGGGGTCTGTGTGTCCCATGAACACTCTGCTCTGAAGAGTGAGCCCATCCAGGGCAGACCAGACTTGGAGCTCAGGGCATCTGTGAAGTGGAGTGGCATGCACTGGGGTGGGGCCAGGAGGCGCTCCTCTGGGTACTGGCAGAGATGGCTGGTTCCCTCTGACTATGGACAGAGTCTCTGACCTCCAGACACCACTGGCCTAAGTTCAGTCTCGGGGCCCATTGGAGATGAGGCTGTTGATTCTGAAAGAGGGCTCAGTGAGAACTGTAGATCGGGAGCCACCTACACACAGGCAGAAGACAGGATTCTGTCCCACCGGAGGGCCTCTGTTCCTGGGGAAGAATTTCTGTTCTGAGATCCAGGAAAAATGAGAGCTGTCTCAGATCTTTTTTGGCCTGTGTCGCTCCTGCCCTTGGGTACCCTTTTCCATGCGTTTTCATTAACAAATGTAGGAACTTAATCAGCACTGATTTCAACATGATTTAAAGCACTCCATGCATGCATGCTAAGTCACTTCAGTCGTGTCCTACTCTTTATGACCACATGGACTGTAGCCTGCCAGGCTCTTCTGTCCATGGGATTCTCCAGGCAAGAATACCGGAGGGCGTTGCCAGGCCCTCCTCCAGGGGATCTTCCCGACCCAGAGGTCGAACCTGCATCTCTTATGTCTCCTGCACTGGCAGGCAGGTTATTTACCACTGAGCCACCACTGAGCTCTTTCAAGCTCTCCAGATTTTGCAGTTTTGATTGATGTGCGTTTGTATATGTTAAACATTAGTGACATCAGTAGATATACTGGCACGTCAATAAAGCAGAACTGATGTTATTTTGTCTAAATTCCTGTCCTTGGACTCGGTCTGCATGTTTTGATTTTTGATCTCTGTGCCTCCTTCCAAAATGCTAAAAATCCCAGAATTTGCTTAGCTGTAGCCCAGGTTTGGGGGGGAATGCTTTTATTCAGAGGCCTTTCTGAGGCCATTGCCTGGAACATCGACTCTGGAAGAATACCTGTAATGACAGTCGAACATGAAGCGCCCCAGGCTACGACTGGCCTGGGTCTGCATTAACCAGTTAGTGCCCAGAAAACAATTTTGATGAGAAATGGCACATCGGATTTCCAGACAAACGTCAGCATATGATGGCTTCGTAACACAAAGCCCTCTGGATTAATTAGCGCACGTTTTCACAGTTACTTCTGCACTATGAGACACCTCAGCTTGTTCGGATGGAGCCTGCCTCAGCCCATCACCTTACCTCTGGGCACTTGAAGACCAGTCAGTGGTGGGTAGGACGTAATTAACGGGGATCAAGGAGCTTGCTGGGCCCTCCGCCACTGGAGCACCGGAGGGTCCCTCTCCCCACATCAAGGAGTAAAAGCTACCGGCTAGGACAGGACAGACCCTAGAAAAGTGTCTAAATGCCACTGTTGGTGGGGTAGGTAAGTGTGGCCCCAAAGAGGGAGCCTGGGGTTAGGAGGAACCATATAAAGGTCAGAAAAGTTCTTTGGAGGTTTTCGTAGCAACCTGATAACCCAGTTGCTGGAAAAGACCAGGGCTTCCCAGGTGGTACTAGTGGTAAAGAATCTGCCTGCCAATGTAGGAGAGTCAAGAGATGAGGGTTCAGTCCGTGGGTCATGAGGATCTCCTTGAGAAGGAAGTTGCAACCCACTCTGGTATTCTTGCCTGGAGAATTCCATGGACAGAGGATCCAGGTGGGCTATAGTTCATGGGGTTGTAAGGAGTCGGACACCACTGAGCGACTAAGCCCAGAAAAGACCAGATCTGGAGAATCTGATGACATGAATCCCTTGATGTAAACCTCAGCTCCCTGGCTTATGGATGGTTCAATCTCCCATGGCCAGTGCCTCCCCTCAATCCAGATCAGTCCAGCCCCAACCTGGTCGCCTTTCCAGGCCAGCCTCACAGGAGGACCCTGTGCTGGGTTAGATGCTCTACTGTCACCAACTTGAAATGCTTCATATTTTTTGAATGAGGAGCCCTGCAGTTTTATTTTACAAAGGGGGCCAGAAACGAGGTAGCTGGCCTTGCTCCTGCCCTATCAGAATTTTCTGTTTTCTTGTCTGTCTCTGCTTCGGAACTGTTGTTGCTGTTGTTTAGTCTGTAAGTCATGGCCAACTCTTTGCGACCCCATGGACTGTAGCCCACCAGACACCTCTGTCCATGGGATTTTCCAGGCAAGAATACTGGTAGGGGTTGCCATTTCCTTCTCCAGAGTTTCTTCCCAACCCAGGGATTGAAGCCACATCTCCTGTGTCTCCTGCATTGCAAGTGGATTCTTTACCACTGAGCTACAAGGGAAGCCCCCCTTCTGGACTACAGACACATAACCCTCTCGGGCCATTTTACTGACACCTGAGGGGCTTCCCAGCTGGTGCATTCCTGCCTGCCAATGCAGGAGATGCAGGTTCGATCCCTGGGTCAGGAAGATTCCCTGGAGGAGGGCATGACAACCCACGCCAGTGTTCTTTCCTGGAGAGTCCCATGGACAGAGGAGCCTGATGGGTTACAGTCCATAGGGTTGCAAAGAGTCAGACACAACCGAAGCCACTTGGCATGCATGCATGAGTCCCCAGAAAGAGCCTGCTCATAGATGGACTTATTAGGGTGGTCAGAAGGATAAGGTTTCTAAGCAGCAAAGCGTGACCAGTAGAGACTGGTCAGGTGGACTCCAAGCCAGCGCTCACCCGCCTCACCACATTCAGGTCCCTAGGAGAACTCCGATTTTGACTCCTGGTCAGCATCTCTCTCAGTGGCTGCTGGCAGGTGGCACAACCTGTTAGCTGGTCTGGTGGGGCTGTATTTCATGCAATGCCAGTGAGTCTCTGCTTCTGAATCTCACTCCTGGGGAAGAACTTAACAGCTGGGTTGGCATTTAAATATCCTAAAATTGCTACTAAGAGTTTAGTCTAGGGTAGATCCTTACGCTTGCAAATGAAATGTGTCTTTGCTCATGTAGAGAGCTTGGCAGAAAAACATTTGGGGAGCAAACTAGGCTGGGCATGTAGGCAAGAAATGGAGCTGATCCAAACGGAGCAGGCGGCTGTGGGAGCCCTCCTTTGGTAGATGGGGGTAGTCTTTTCAAAGAGGTAAAGTCAATTACCCTGTGCTCTGCTGGGCCTTAGGTGCCAGGTGCCGACAATAAGGTACACGCAAGAATAAATTCTTAATTTTGGCACTTTAATTTCATCCTTCCCTCCCAAAGCTCCAGACTGAGCAGCTGTTTAGCAGGAAAAGAAATTCAAAGCAGGGTAATAAAGAAGATTAGGTGACGAGAGCAGCCAGTGGTGTGGAACTGTATTAACCATGTTTCCAGCTTCTGTTAACTCAGTGTCTTGACACGCAGATGCCAGATCTGCCTTGCTCTGGACAACTCGATGATACGCCCGGGGCATCTTGCCTTGGCCTCCTGCTCCATCACCAGCTTCCACCCCAGCTCCCTTCTTACTCTCCACCCTGCACCTCCCCCCAGCTCAGAGGGAGTCCTCCTCCCTGGGGGCCACGCTTTTCCAATTCAATCCATAAGTCCACATCTCAGCCACATCCTTTATCAGACTCACACTCCTGAACCTAATCACCCCAGTGCCAGCCTCTATGCCCCAGAGCTGGCTGATATTATGCAAAGTAGCCAATCCTGGGCCTGCTTACCCTCCCTCACCCCTTTCTTTCCAAGGAAACCACAATAAAAGCTCCTGCTCACAGCTCCTTCCTCTCCCCCTGCCTCCCGACAGCTGCTGATGCTTCCCCACGTGGCCCCTCCGTGGAATGGTATGTATCCCCTCTCTTGGAAACTATGAGTAATTAGCTATCTTTTTGGTGGGAGACATCTCCTGATCTTTTGTACCATAACTCAAATTTTCTATTCATGCACTCTATTTTAAAACACTAACAAACATCCAGGCTTCTTGCAAACATCCAGGCTTCTTGCCCATTTCCAGGATAGGCAGAAGAATTCAACAAATGTTTCTCTCTTCACCCACTCATCCATCCATACATACATACATATATCCGTCCATTATCTATTGAGTAATTTGGTGGTTTTAAAACACCTGCCAAAGTGGAACTTGTCTATTTCCTTTATTACATTGTCTTTTAGGAGCTTTCACTTTTATTGTAGTGAGTTCTAATTATCTTATTCAGTATAATTTTTGCTTTGGGGCTCTTAAGAAGCCCTTCTCTATCTTAAAAAAGGGAGATGTACTATATTTTCTCCTAAAAGATTTAAAGGTTTTCTTTCCCACATCTCAGACTTTAACTCATCTGAAATTGATTTTCATGCATGATATATGATAAACCCGGGTACTCTGTGGTAAAGAATCCACCTGCAATGCAGGAGATGCAGATTCAATCCCTGGGTCGAGAAGATCCCCTGGAAAAGGAAATGGCAACCCACTCCAATATGCTTGCCTGCAAAATCCCATGGGCAGAGGGGCCTGGTGGGCTACAGTCCATGGGTCGCAAAGGAGTCAGACAAGACTTAGCGACCAAACAACAATACGATGAACACCAATTTTATGTTTTTCTTCACAGATAGCCAGGCATGCTAGTACCGTTTATTGTATGACTCAATCTTCCCACCACTGACTTGTCCTGATACCTCCGTCATTTGCCAAGTTTCTGCAAATGATCATCTGCTCTGGTTTGCCTATTCCATCTCATTGGTTTATTTGTCTTAGATCCAAACCGCACTGTTTTATTTCTATATATTGCTTTATAGTAAGTATTTACATCTGAAAAGACAAATTTCTTATCCATCTGAAAAACTGTCTTGGCAACTGTTGGACTTTCACACATGGGCTTGGTGGCAGATGTGGTGGCCCACGGAATGAAGACACCACTCTAAGGGGTCAAATAACAAGCTAGCTGGAGTCCTGGATGCTGGACAACCTCACGGGCCACAAACATCAGCCCTGGACCACCTCCAGGTACTCTTGTGAGGGAGACATACTCCTTCTTCTTAAGTCACTATTAATTTGCATGGATATCAATTAAATGCAGCCAAATATTTATCTTAGGTAATACTATTTTTCTTCTTTATTAACTTAGATAAAGATCTCGGTAAAACACTGAATCCAAATGATGGAGCAGGCAACCTTATCTTATTCTTGGCTTTAGAGAAAACAATTGTAATGTTGTACCATTGAGTATGATGCTTTTAAAAAGGAGCACGTCAAGGCTGTATATTGTCACCCTGCGTATTTAACTTATATGCAGAGTACATCATGAGAAATGCTGGGCTAGATGAAGCACAAGCTGGAATCAAGATTGCCAGGAGAAATATCAATAACCTCAGATGTGCAGATGACACCACCCTTATGGCAGAAAGTGAAGAAGAACTAAGCTTCTTGATGAAAGTGAAAGAGGAGAGTGAAAAAGCTGACTTAAAGCTCAACATGCAGAAAACTAAGATCATGGCATCTGGTCCCAGCATTTCATGGCAAATAGAGGGGGAAACAATGGAAACAGTGAGAGACTTTATTTTGGGGGGCTCCAGAATCACTGCAGATGGTGATTGCAGCCATGAAATTAAGACGCTTGCTCCTTGGAAGAAAAGTTATGACCAACCTAGACAGCATATTAAAAAGCAGAGATATTACTTTGCCAACAAAGGTCCACCTAGTCAAGGCTATGGTTTCTCCAGTGGTCTTGTACGGATGTGAGAGTTGGACTATAAAGAAAGCTGAGTGCCAAAGAATTGATGCTTTTGAACTGTGGTGTTGGAGAAGACTCTTGAGAGTCCCTTGGACTGGTTGGAGATCCAACCAGTCCATCCTAAAGGAAATCAGTCCTGAATATTCATTGGAAGGACTGAGGCTGAAGCTGAAACTCCAATACTCTGGCCACCTGATGCGAAGAACTGACTCATTTGAAAAGACCCTCATGCTGGGAAAGATTGAAGGTTGGAGGAGAAGGGGATGACAGAGGATGAGGTGGTTGGATGGCATCACCAACTCAATGGACATGAGTCTGAGTAAACTCCGGGAGTTGGTGATGGTCAGGGAGGCCTGGCATGCTGCAGTCCATGGGGTCACAAAGAGTCAGACAGGACTGAGCGACTGAAATGATGCTTTTATGGTAGATGTTTCTTATCAGCTTAAGAAAGCTTCCATCTATTCTTTAAAAAATTATGAGTAGGAGCTTCCCTGGTGGCTCAGTGGTAAAGAAACCTCCTGCCAATACAGGAGACATGGGTTCGATCCCTGATTCGGGAAGATCCCACATGCCTCGGCGTGCCACAGCTACTGAGCCTATGCTCTGGAGCCTGGGAGCCTCAACTACTGAGCCCATGTACCACAGCTACTGAAGGTTGCTCACCGAGAGCCTGTGCTCCAAAACACGGAGAAGTCACGACAGTGAAAAGCCCGTGCACCGCAACTAGAGAAAAAGCCTGGCAGCAGTGAAGACCCAGCACAGTAAAAACTAACTAAATAAAATTATATAAAAGTTATAACTGGATATTACATTTTGTCAAATGCCTTCCCTGCATTTGATAATAATAATCATCATCATAAGATTATTATATATATGGACTTTCTCCTTTAACCTTTTAATACGGTGAATGATTTCAGCAGATATTTTAGTGTTAAGCTGTCTTTATATTCCTGAGTTTAAGACTGTGCTCACGATAAAGTATATATATATATATAGATTGCTGGATTTGGTTTGCTAATTCTGATGTAGGATTTGCGCATCTGTGTTCCTATTTTTCTTGTAGGTACTGTTCTTGCCTGCTTTGGGGATTAAAATTCCACTACTCTTATGAAGGGAGTTGGGAAGTCCTTCCTCCCGCCCCATCCTAGGAAATTTCTATGGAACAATTTGTATTTTAAAAGGGTTAAGTATTCCTTGAAGGTTTGGTAAAACTTGTCTCTGTATTATTGAATAAAACTTACAAGTACAAAACTTACTTGGTAATATTGTCCAGTTTGGTGCTTTTTATTGCAAATAGATTTGTGACTGCTGGTTTAATGTTCTTAATGCTTGCTGCTACTGCTAAGTCACTTCAGTCGTGTCCGACTCTGTGCAACCCTATAGACGGCAGCCTACCAGGCTCCCCCGTCCCTGGGATTCTCTAGGCAAAAACACTGGAGTGAGTTGCCATTTCCTTCTCCAATGCATGAAAGTGAAAAGTAAAAATGAAGTTGCTCAGTCGTGTCTGACCCTCAGCGACCCCATGGACTGCAGCCTACCAGGCTCCTCCATCCATGGGATTTTCCAGGCAGGAGTAATGGAGTGGGGTGCCATTGCCTTCTTAATGCTTACAGGGTTTCTATTACTTTTTGAGACAGTTCTGATCATTTCTACTTTGTCTATGCATTTGTCTATATCATCTGTTTTTAAACATTTTGACTTAAAGGTGTCCCTAATGCTCTCTTTATTGTTCTAAAGAACTCTACTGTGGAAAAAAAAAAAAAAAAAACTCTACTGTGGGGACTTCACTGGCTAAGAATCCACCTGCCAATGCAGGAGACACAGGTTTGATCCCTGGTCAGGGAACTAAAATCCCACATGCCCATGTGCCACAACTACTGAGCCCAGATGCCCTGGAGCCCGTTTGCTGCAGCAAAGATCTCATGTGCCACACTGGAGACCTGATGCAGACAACAAATAAATAAATACCATTAAAGAAAAAAAGAAGCTAAAGAAGAATCAACTCTAAACATTCATTAAAAGGACTGATGCTGAAACTGAAGATCCAATACTTTGGCCACCTGATGTGAAGAGCCAACTCATTGGGAAAACAAAGGCAAAACAAGAAGGGGGTGGCAGAGGATGAGATGGTTATGTAGCATCACTGATTCGATGGACATAAATTTGAGGAAACTCCAGGAGATAGTGGAGGACAGAGGAGCCTGGCGTGCTGCAGTCTGTGGGGTTGCAAAGAGTGGGACATGACTTAACAAGTAAACAACAACACAAGAAGAACTTGTTTTAAACAGGAACTCTACTGTGTAGTTATATCTGCCTTTGAATTCCTGATAACATTCATTTGTGATTTCCTTTTTATTCCCTGATCTTTACTTCTAAAAGTTTATCTACTTTGTCTTCTTGAAGAATCAACTTTGCACTGATTAATTAATTCTTTTGTAGATTTTGTTTCACTGATTCCTGTACTTATCTTTATTATTTCCTTCTTCCTATTCTTTGAAATATTTCTCTGGTATTCTAATTTCTTGTGTTGAATGCTTAATTAATTTTCACTATTACTTGTTAACGAGTTTTTAAAATTATTCATCACTGCTTCAGTTATTGCCCCTGTTTGGAAATGCAGCTTTTTCATTGACATTCAGTTCTAAGTATTTGATGCTTTTTATCATGCTTTATCCTCTGAATTATTTAGAAGTGTGCTTTTCAGTTTCCAAACATTTGTGATTTCTCGTTTCTTTAGTGTCAGGAAGTGACCTAGATGATATCAATTTTCTGGTATTTGTTGAAACTTCCTTTGTAGCCTAAGATCTGGTTAAATATATTAAGTAACAGACACGTGTTTGAAAAGAATATTTAGTTCCTGTATATGTCTAGATCAAGCTTTTGCTAATTACACAGTTCAAATCTTCTGTGGCCTTAATTATTTTCTGACAGGGAAATGTTAGATTTTTTCACTGTGATTTTAAGTTATTAGTTTCTCCTGCAGTTTTGCCCTTTTGTTTGGCCACACTGCTTGGCTTATGGGATCTTAATTCCCCAACCAGGGATTGAACCCAGGGATTTCACAGCAGTGAAAGTGTCAAGTCCTAACCACTGGACCACCAGGGAATTCCCAGTTTGCTTTCTACATGCGTGTGTGCATGCTAAGTCGCTTCGGTCATGCCCGACTCTTTGCGACCCCATGGACTGTAACCCACCAGGCCCCTCTGTCCACGGGATTCTCCAGGCAAGAATACTAGAGTGCATCGCCATGCCCTCCTCCAGGGGATTTTCCTGGCCCAGGGATGAACCCAGGTCTTCTGCTTGGCAGGAGGATCCTTTACCACTGGTGCCACCTGGGAAGCCCATGCCTCCTATATTAGAGACTAAATGGAGGCACGGAGGCTCAGGCGTGGCATATTTTCTTGAAGAATCCTTCCTTTCATTATTGAGTAAAGCCTTGCTCTCTGTCTTAATGACTCCTTTTCTGGCCGTAGTCCTGCTACACCAGTTCAATCCTTATCTGTTTTCAACCTTTCTGTATTGTTTGGGGTCAGTTGTATCTTAAAACATCTTGTATAGGTGGATTTTTTTTTCATCCATATCAGTTAGTCAGGATTTTTTTTCATCCAGTTAGTATGTCAATTAAAACACAAGTGTAATACATTTATTATTATTGTAATTACAGATATATTTGGGGTTTTTTTTGTTTAATTATTTTTTTTAATGAATGGTTCTTTCTTTCTTTCTTTATTCACCACACTGCACAGCATTTGAGATCTTAGTTCACCAACCAAAGATCAAATCTGTGTCCCCTGCAGTGGAAGTGTGGAGTCTTAACCACTGGGCCACTAGGGCAGTCCCTATTATGGGTATATTGGGATTTACGCCTGTTGTCTTTATCATGTCTCCTCCCTAAGTTTTCCCTCTTGTCTTGTATGTTATTCTCAGCTAGCTTTTAAGTTTCAGTCTTTTTTTAAGCCCCTTGATTCATCATCATTATTATTAATATTACTGTTAATTGTAGTCAATGCATCCTAGGTTATCATTTAAATCATTCTGGATTTAACTTTCACTCCAAGTCTAGTAATAGTTCTTTCAGTGAGGATCCATGAATAGCAAACTCTTTTTTTTGTCCCTGTCTGAAAATGTCTCTATTATAACCTTACAATTTTGGATGATAGTTTAGCTGGGCATATAATTCTAGGTTAGCAGACACATTCTCTCACTACTTCCCAGACAGCTTTGTTTCTAGGGTCACTGGTGATGCTGAGAAGCATCGATCAAATGGTCATCTCTCTTCAGGTAGCGAGTCTTATCTCTTTGGTTGCTTTTAAGATTGCTGTGTCTTTGATGTCCTCTTGTTTCTCCACAATGTGTCTAGATGCCTATTTATTTTTATTTGTCCTATTTAGATACTATGACTATTCACTCTGCCTCATTCTTTCAATTATGGCAAAACTCTGTAATTTTTTCCCTTTAAAGTTGCCTCTCCTCATTGCCTTTATTCTTTACTTCTAGACCATCTTTATTCTCTTCTTCTGGACATCTGAAGATGTGTCTTCAATGTACTCATTCCACACTCCACATTTATGATTATGTTTTCACATTTTTGTTCTCTCTATATTTCACGTTGTACTTTTGGATGATTTCTTCTTATTTACATTCTACTTCTCTAATTCTTTCTTTAGTGTTGTAAAAATTGCAGTTTATCTCACAAACTTAATTATACTTTCAATGAAAAAAAATTTTTTTTTTACTTTTAAGCCTGGTTGTTCTCATGCCTGCCTTTTTTCTTTTCAAGATATTGTGGCTCTGATTCTTTTCACTTCTTGTATCATTTAAAATACACTTTAAATGAAAAAATACACTTTAAATGTAGTTCAGATGTTCTATTAACTTTACTTATTGAGGAGATAATTCTCCTCTTGCTATTTCTAATGTCTCTTTTTGGTAATGGTTTCTTTACACACAAGTTTGCAATTTTTCAACTGTGGACCCACATTAAGAGTGTGCCACTGCCCTGTGGGAGTCCAGTATGCTCCAGATTGTGTAATTGTCCCTGAAGAGAAGTTTCATATTTGCTTCTGCCAGAGTACAGGTGTTTAAATGGTTCTGGATCAGATTTATGTTATTCTTGTGACTTGGATTTCCTCCCATCTCTTGGATTTCATAAAATTATACATTTCCTGTTTTTGGCAGAGGCTTGGGGTTTTGATTTCTGACAGATGGACTTGTTTCTGTGTG
This sequence comes from Bos mutus, assembly GCF_027580195.1. Taxonomy (NCBI): domain Eukaryota; kingdom Metazoa; phylum Chordata; class Mammalia; order Artiodactyla; family Bovidae; genus Bos; species Bos mutus. The sequence goes on along the minus strand of NC_091635.1, from coordinate 8,412,987 downwards.
AGTCTCAGAGACACTGGCCCAATAGGTGGAGTTTTTCTAGCCGCATTTGAACCAGCTTCAGGGCAGGGATGAGCAGCTCAGAAAGACTCTAGGCTTCAAACAGGCCTTCCATTCCAGCTATGTCACCTCAGGTGAGCTCCAAGCATCACCTCTTGTCAACACATCAGAACCTCAGCCCCATCCCCAAACCTGGGAGTGTTGGGGTCAGCCTCTACTATCCTGCTCCAGTCTTTAAAGATCTATTTTCCACCCTGTGAACTTTTTTCTCTCTTTTGACTGTGAATGCTCATTTTAAAAACCTCTTGGTAGTGGCATTATATTCTTACTTATCCCTGTGCTAGAAGAGATGAGAGAAAAGCCCCCATCCACTTTGTCTGCTAGAAGCCCCTCTCCTCCATTCACCTGCTCTCCACCTGGTTTTAGCATAGACACAGATGTGTTTCCAAAGACCCTCAGATAGCAGAGGTAGGAGGGTGACACAGACCAGCAAAGGAGAGGAGGACAAATAAGGATGGAGGGACACCTGACCCAAGTGACTGCAGGCCCAGTCTCTACAGGGATGGATTTGGGGAGACCTGGTTTTAGGGTCAGGGACAGGTCTACTTAAATAGGCAACTTGGGTGGGGTGATTGGAGAGACCCCTCCAAAGAGTAGATGTCTTATGTCTGACTCTGTTATCTTCTCAACAGTAACATGACCTCATGGGAATTAATACCATGGTCACCCTCCATCAGCGCCGTGGTCCAGCCTGGTTAGCCACCTCCCTCTAGCAGAGGTCCAGTCTACAGACCAACTCAGCCCCTGAGTGCACTGAGACCCATGGCTCTAGAATGCAGGATGGAAAGAGGACCCTGGAGGGAGAGCTTCACAGAGCCAAAAAAAAAAAAAAAAAAAAACCAGGGAGGAGGCATCAATCTCGTAAAGAGAAGCCTTCACTTCCAATCTCCAATCAGGCAGAGGAGACAGAAGGGGCAGCTGTCATCAAGCTGTCACAGCTCCAGAGTCACGGCTGAATAATGGCTTGGAACTTCAAGTCTGGGATGGGGCTCTTCAAGCCATATTTCATAGGAGACATTCTGAGCCCTCATCGGGAGGAAGAAATACGGTTGTTAAACAGACAGCTAATGGTACAGCATTCATCTGGGGGCAAATCAGTGAGGTTCGTTAAGCGGACCAGCCCAACCTTGGAAGAGGGATGCAAAATTAGCCAGAGGATGCGAGAAAAACACTGGAGAGGAGTGGCAGAGAGGAAGCTTGTCTTCCAGGCAGTGGTTCAGCAACAGGAAAGGGAAAGGAAGGGAAGGAGTTGGAGGTTTGTTTTCTTCCCTGCTCCTTGCAAGCAATGTTTTGACTCTGCGGCACAGACTTCCAAAATGAATCTCCCATCAGTGCATCTGACTAGCTACCCACCCCTACTTCCAAGATCACCAACTTTCACTGTTAAATTCCTACTCTGTGCCACTCCTCAAACCTTTGCACAAAAGCCTGCACCATCACCCCGACCTCTGGGTAATGAGAAAATGGAGAACACCCTTCTCTCTTCAAGAAAAAGCTGGACTCTACCTGCCCAGGGAAATCTATATGTAAATTCAGATACTTTGCAGTCTTTCCTGTGCAACACTTTTGGTCTCCAGCCAGGTAGCAAGTGAAGATAAGAAAGGCTGGCTGCAGATTGCCAGTCGGAGCTGGAGCTGCTAGGATGAGGGGTTTCTGTTTGGGCGGGGACTGGGGGAGGGGGATCCATGTCCCAAAAGCACGACAAAAAGTCTCTGCTTTGTCCCAGAGAGCCCCAGCAGATAGCATACTTTCAATGCCTAACATTATCATGAACGTACTTGAAAAAAAAAAAAAAAGGAAGAATGCAGGTGGAAGAAAATTAAATAGGTTTAGATGTTACAAAGCAAACCTTTCTAAAGGCATGACATTCCCTAGGGTGTGTCTTCTGTCACTGTCCAAGTTGGCCTGGTGACTGGCCCTGCCTGCCTTCTGTGCTTCAAGGCTCAGAGCCACCTTGCCCTGGTGTTGCCAGGTTGAGTGGTGCAAAGGCAAACAAGTCCTGAGTCTCAGGGGCTCCTTGCAAATAGTGTCCACTGTGGGTCATCTGCGGCTCTGCCTCCACATGATGACAGAGGCAGAGGTTGGAATGATGTAGCCAGGAAATCCAGGAACACTTGGGGCCACCAGGAGGTGGAAGGGGCAAGGATGAATTCTCCCTAGTGGGTTTGGAGCACAGTCCTATGACACCCTGACTTCTGACCTCTAGCCTCCAGAATCCTAGAGAATCCTTTTCTGTTGTTTCAAGTTCATGGCACTTGGTTACAGAAACTTCCAGAAACTGATACAAAGATGCATCTTTACTCTGGGACCCAGGCTGACCAAGCAGCCTCTACCCAGAACACTGGAGGTTTTCTGGAAGGAAGAGAAAGCAAGGCACAGGGCTTCCCTGGTGGCTCAGTGGTAAAGAATCTGTCTGCCAATGCTGGAGACACGGGTTCGATTCCAAATCTGGGAAGATCCCGTATGCCACAGAGCAACTAAGCTCATGCTCCACAACTATTGAGCTTGTGCTCTAGAGCCCAGAAACTGCAGCTACTGAGCCCACATACCCCAGCTACAGAATCCCATGTGCCCTCGAGCCCATGCTCTGCAACAAGAGAAGCCGCTGCAGTGAGAAGCCTGTGCACCACAATTAGAGAGTTGCCCCATCTTGCCACAACTGGAGAAAAGCCTATTCAGCAACAAAGACCCAAAAGTAAAATTATATCAAAAAAGAAAAGAAATCAAGGCACACAGTATGAGCTGGTCCTCAAAGCTTCCACCTAAAAGTGATCCAGTCACTCTGCTCATATTTCGTTGTTCACCAGGATACCCCTGAGTCCAAAAAGCAGGGGAATCTAATCCTCCACTGCAGAGGTTGGCGAACTTCTTTAAAGGGCCACATAGTAAATATTTTGGGGCTTCTCTGGTAGCTCAGCTGGTGAAGAATCTGTCTGCAATGCAGGAGACCCCAGTTTGATTCCTGGTTCAGGAAGATCCCCTGAAGAAGGGACAGGATACTCCCCTCCAGTATTCATGGTCTTCCCTGGTGGCTCAGATGGTAAAGAATCTACCCACAATGCAGAAGACCTGGGTTCGATCCCTGGGTTGGGAAGATCCCCTGGAGGAGAGCATGGCAACACACCCTAGTATTCTAGCCTGGAGAATCCCCATGGACGGAGGAGCCTGGTGGGCTATACAGTCCATAGGGTCGCAAAGAGTCAGACACCACTGCATAACTAAGCACACACATGGTAAATATTTTAGATTGTGGGCTTCATGATCTCTGTCATGGCCCCTAAGAGAGCCATGAAATGTGTCTGCTACAGTTGAGAGAAGCCAGATACCCAGCCCAGCCTGAAGAAGCTTGCATGAAGAGGGATGGGGGTCTGTACCCCCAGAGACGTCACGGCAGGGAAATGGGCTTTGGCTGTCCTGTGGCAGTGCCAGGAGAGGGCTGGGGCATGGGAGGACAGCCCACAGGCCCAGGTTTGTTAGTCCAAGCAGGGAGGTGGGATAGTCTTTGTGAACCAGAGAGAGAATCTGCCAGGAACCACACACGGACCTGTTCAATGGGACCGTCTGATGGGGTTGGGGGTGGTACACCGTAGGATGCTGCACGAACTCCTGATGGATGTCCAGCCAGAGGAAGGAGTCACATGGGGCCATTCAGAATTTGACACAAGCACACCAGGGGTCACAGGAACCCCCAGAGTCAGGCAAGTTACTCTTTCTCTTTCCTCCAAAACTCTGCCTCTGTATTTCTATTCGGCATCAGTTCATGGAGGGCCAATATTTTGGCGACAGGAACGTTTAAGCAATACATGGAAGCCAGGAGGGGAAGCTTCTCTTTGCAGCCAGATCCAGGAGTGTTTTTCTTTTACCATTCTGCCTCCTTGCAGGAGTCTCCATGAACCCCTTGAGGTGGCCAACGGTTTGGGGTGCTGGGATTTTCTGCTTTTGAGCTGCACTTGTTCTGCATGTGGCCTCTCTCACAGGGGTAGGAACCCGGTTAAGGCACTATGAAGTGGCGCTATGGAAGTCAGACTCGAGAATGGTGGGAGAGCAGTAGAAAAATAAAACCTCATTGTCTCTGATATTTCAGGTGGCCTCAGGGTTAATTGCGGTGCCAGGAGCTGTGAGTGGGATCCGCAGTCCTCCACGGTGGCCAGGGCAACTTCTGGAACACTCCTTAATTAATAGCTGTCCTTTTCTGCTGTGGTTTCTGGGTCTCTCATCAGCCAATTGAACTGTTCTCCTGGAAACAAAGACCCGTCAGGAGGTGCTGCGCTTCCAGTAATTTCTTTCCTCCACCTCTTTGTCTGGAGAAGAGTTCACTGAATGGCGTGTCCAATGAATTCCATTTCTCAGTGACAAAACCCCTGGGGGGGGAGGCGGTTGCTATAGTAATGGGGGTGGGCCACCCTCTTAATTTGCAGAGGAACAATGAGGAAGTCGCTGACCCTCAGCAGGAAGCCTTAAGTTGAAATGGCCATTGTCTCCGAGTTCTCTCCCGTCATCTCTGGGTGAGAGAGAAATGAACCCACAAGGTTGGATCAAGGGCAGGATAAGAACAATTGCCCAAGACCTCTGGGGGCCCCGGATGGTAACATTTCTGCTTCTAGTTCTTTCCAAATGTGTTTGCAGGACGCATCGCCATCCAACTCTCCTGGGAGACAGAGCGCAAATGTTGGTGGTGTTTAGTTGCTAAGTCATGTCCAACTTTTCGTGACCCCATGGACTGTAGTCCACCAGGTCCTCTGTCCATGGGATTTCCCAGGAAGGAATACTGGAGCAGGTTGCAGAAGTGTAGCCTGTGCATTTAAACTTATAACTATCCACCACTCCCAAAAACAGATTGGGAGCAGACAGCCTCCCAAGGCCAGGGCTGGGAGGAGGACGGGATGGATGGGAGGGACTTCCTGGTACCATTAGCTGCCTTCACAGTCAGGCAGAACTTGTGCGGGTTTTGCTTTTAGCTCAGGATGAGGCAAAGCGAAAAAGGGAAACCAGAGGGGAAGGCTGGGAAGAACCCCATCTCTGCTGGTCCTGATGCAAGACTGGTCATCGTGCCCAAACGACCTTCACTTTCCCCTCCACGATCTTTAGCCCTCCACATCCCAGGCTCTGGGGCTCAGGGTTCAGGCTACCAGCAGGACTGGGGGTGCACAGGCATGCACTCCATCCAGAGACCACAAAATTTGAATCAAATTTCACTTTCAACTAAGGAAAGTCAGGAGAGCCAGTCACAAGGTGTCCTTAGCAGAACAAAGGCCTCCAGAGATGTCCACGTCCTGATCTTAGGAGCTTGTGAATATATTACCTTATATATTTCATCTTTGTCCCAGGCACAGGTCCAGAGCTCCAAAGACCTCAACCTTTCCTAAGTGTTAAGAGTATCCTCTATCATTCATAAGGAGACCCCAACGTCTTAAAAAATTGATGCATAGTTGATTTACAATGTTTTAGGTGTACAGAAAACTGATTCAGATATTCTTTTTCAGATTCTTTTCTAAGTTATTACCAGATCTTGAATATAGTTTCCAGTAGGTCCTTGTTGGTTATCCATTTTATACACAGTAATGGGTATCTGTTAATACAAATTCCTAATTTATCCCCCCCATAAGAAGACCCTTTTGATCTCACCTGAGTTTATGCTGATGAGGTAACTGAGGGTGCTCCCCCCTCCCCTAGCTACAGATGATCTGTGATGGGATAAAAGGAAGAGGAATCCAAAAAAAAAGAGGGGATATACGTATATGTACAGCTGACTCACTTTGCTATAGAGCGGAAACTAACGCAACATTGTAAAGCAACTATACTCCAAAAAAAATTTTTTTTAATCTAGAAAGACTGAGAATTTATAAAAAGTCTAAAACATCAAGTAGAATTTTTAAATGTTCATATAGCTTTCCCTTCTACTTTTTTTTGCTTCGTATTTCCTGGCATTTCTAGGGCGAATTATATTACTTGTAATCTTAAAACACAATAAAATACATTCCCTAGAAAATAAACATGAAATGGCAGACTGAAAAACAAGATTATAAAGATTTTAAATAAATAAATTTCAACTCCAAAAGAAGAGAGAGAAATAAGACACAGAGAGAACCAAGCCATAGTTTGTAGGAGGGTGGAAGGGAGACGTCCAGCCTCCGGCGCTGTGAGAAATGGACGTCTGCTGTTGATAATCCCCTCAGTCTACAGTAATGGGTTATACAGCAGCCTGAACTAAGAGACAGCATCAGCCCACAGGACTTGGGGGGGGGGGTGCGGGGGGCGGTGACTCTCAGGATGGAGGAGAATGAAAGGAGAGAAGGTTCCAGGGAGGAGGATTTGGCCTCCATCCTTTGCAAAGATTCCCAGACATGCAGAGGCTGCCTGAGAGCTCACAGCAGACGGACTCACACCAGACAGTCTGGGTCTCCAGAACACGTGTCACAAGGCATACACTGGTGTGTGCCCAAGGAGGGCAGGGAGGCTGTTCACATACACACAAGACTGGGTACGGTGCCTGGGCAAACCCCCACCCATATCCACTTGGGAGACCCCAGCCCAAGCTGGGAGAGGAGTCACTGCTCAGAGGACAGCCAGGGAAGCCAGAACCCCTTCAGAGAACGCGTCTTAACCGGGGTCTGGGAGGGAAGAGCCCTTGGACATGTAAACTTTGACACGTGCTCATAGCCAAGTGGTCAGAAAGGTGGTGTTTTTTTTTCCTGAACAGCTCATGTTAAAGAAGCACCAGGCAGGGACTTCCCTGATGGTCCAGTGGTTACGGCTCCAGGCTCCCAGTACAGGGGGCCCAGGTTTGATCCCTGGTCGGGGAACTCGATCCCACGTGTCGCAACTAAGAGTTTGCATGCTACAATTAAGACCAGGAGCGGCCAAGTGAATTTTTTTTTTTAATAAAAGGATAATAAAGAAACAGCAGGCAAGCTTTTACAAACAGCCAAGACCTTTCTGAGGAGCCCTGGAAACAGGGCGCGCCCTGCAGTGACCCGGTAATGAAGAGAGAACAGAACCCTCAGGAGCAATAGCACTTCGGGTCCCAGAAGGGCAGGACCTATTTGACCCCTGCTGGGGCGGCTGTAAAGAGAAGGCAACAGAAGTCCATCTCAGGAAGGGAGGAAAAAAACAAACCAAAAAACTCATATATTTTCTGAGCCAAAAATTTTGCCTGGGTCCCCCCTTCACCTCGAGAATGTGTTTAAATCAAAAAGATAAGAGGAGCCAGGTCTGTTCCCCGTGGGCAGCCCGGTCCAGCTCTCTCCAGCCCGGGGGTGGGGGTGGAGGGTAGGTTCAGCTATTTCCGATTCCTCCGCAAGTCACTCCTTCCAGCAACCCCTCGAATCCAGGTAACCACAGTGAATCTGGAGCATCGCCAAAACAGCCATTAACGTTAAGTCCCATTCTGTGATTCATTGAACTACTCTCCTTTATGAAAAGGATAAAAATCTCATGAGCAGAAATTGAAAAACCTGCAAAAATATGTATCTGTTAATATAACAATGGAATCGCAAGGGAAGGAAGGACGGCTGTCATCTTGGGGACTCTGTCCCAGGGTGCTCTCATGGGTAAGATGCAAACATCTTCACCGTCACCGCGCTCCCTCCAAGTCATCTTTGGAATCCAGATCCACTTCACTGAGGGCAGCAGTTGGGGGTCCCTGAAACCCAGGAGAGAGTCATAATTTTGTGAATTGAATTCTTTTTCCAGAGCCTCGGGGGTGATTGCTATTTAAAAGGGAAATTTTAGGGACTTCCCTGGTGGCCCAGTGGCTAAGACTCCTCGCTCCCATGCCTGGGGCCTGGGTTCAATCCCTGGTCAGGGAACTAGATCCCGCTTGCTGCAATTAAAGATCTCACACATGGCAATGAAGATCCCAAGTGCTGCAATGAAGACCTGGCAGAGCCAAAGAATATTTGTTTTTAAAAAAGGAAACTTTAGGTGTGGTAAAAAATATATATATATTATAATGCCCATCAGCCCTCTCTATTCTTTTTATGGTAAAGCTGATTTAAAAAAAAATATTTATTTGGCTGTGTTGAGTCTTGGTTGCAGCGCTCGCGGGCTCTCTGTGGGGGCAGATGGGCTTCTCTCCATCTGTGGCTTGTGGGCTCAGTAACCCTTTGGCATGTGGGATCTTGGTTCCCTGACTAGATATTGAACCTGTGTCCCCTGCATTAGAAGGCAAATTCTTAACCACTGGACCACCAGGGAGGTCCTGGTAAAACTGATTTTTGACTCCTGTGTTTAGATCTGGGAAGAGTGTCCATGAGGGAAAGGATGGGCAGCTACAGAAGCTTGTTGGTAATGGTCCAGCCGAATGTTCTAAGGCAACGGGCAGTTTGCAGGGGATGGACACAGGGAGACTCGATCCTATTAGCACGTTTCCGGGGAAGGAGCTACGAGGACTCTGAGCCCTAAAGCTTCAGGCCAAGGGAACCAATTGGCTACTCTGTGGACGGTTCAGCAGAGCCTTGGCACTCCCCTGCTCCCCTTAGCATCCCCATCTCTGTCTTCACTGTCAGGACTATCACAGATGAAGCTGCCGTAACTGTTTCTGTAGGAGTCTTTGAATACATACGTTTTCTTTTCTCTTGAGTAAATACGTTTTCATTTCATTTGGGAGCGGAGTGATGGGTCATCTGGTAAAAGGATGTTTAACTTCTTAAGAAACGAACCAGCTGTTTTCCGAAGTGGTTGTGCCATTTTTTCATTCCCACCAGCAACATCTGAGCATTCCAGTCCCTTAATATCCTCTCCAATAGTCATCTTGAGAGGTGTGTGGGGTTATCTCGGGATAGTTTTAATTTACTCACATTTCCCTGCTGGCTAATGATGGTGAACATCTCTTCATGAGCTTCTTTGCTAGCTGTACATCTTCTTCTGTGACATGCGTGTGTTCAAATTTATTGTCCATTAAAAAAAAATGTAGCCTTTGTCTTCTTCTCTCATAGTAAGAGTATTTTATACATTTTGGGTTGGGAGTGGGTGGGACATGGTTGCCAGCTCTTCATCTTTTCACACACCAATCCATCAACTCTATATCCTGAATCCTTCAAAGCTGACTTTCAAAATCCCAGATCCCAGGTTCTTGCCAATCAGAAGCCTTGGTTCTTTTTTTTTTTTTTTTTTAGAAGCCTTGGTTTTAAAACTCAGACTCACCTTCTGCTTTTCTGCTCTGTCCTACCTTCCCTCCATCCTGACGGGCCTGGCTCTGGCGAGGGAGGTGATGAGCTGGACAGCTCATTTCCAAGCAACTTTGTCCTTGCCCGACCCAGGGTCTCTGCCTGCTTCCAGGGAGCCACTAACCACCCCGCAGTGTGCTTTCTGAGCAGAACCTCCCAACTTCCAGGTGATAACAGGAGGGGTTTCAACAAAGAAAGCCTTTAATGTCCAAACCTAGGAATTCTGGGCTGTGAAATTTGGAGCTGGGATGAGGGGATACCAGCTTTCCCCCTTGGACTCTGTAACTCCTCTGGAATCCTGTAATTCTTGTCTTTGCATCAAACAAGTACCTTTCTGAGTCCCATGTGAACCCAGAAATAGGCAGGTAGGACTCTGTTTATGGGCACCTTGATGTCCCCCTTCCAAGAGGGAGTTGCCTTATTACTTCAAAGCAAACCTCTGCTTCTCCCAGTTGCCAGTTCCCAGCCCTACTGTCTCTCTTTCCACAACATCTCCCAGCACTATTTGCTTTGCATGTGTTGTGTCTACGGTACCTTGTCCAGTTCCCCCACGAGGATGTAAGCGCCTCCAGGGCAGGAATCTTTGTCAGATGCATCCATCCCTGCATCTCTGGGACTGCGCCGGGCACGGAGGAACACCAGAATGACTATTGCTTGAGTAAGGATGATCCCAGGAGGCCAAGCTCCTTGGGGTCAGCCTCGGGGCCTCTCCCTCCTGATGCCCAGCTTTCGCAGCAGGGGGTCCTTGAGTTGTTGGGGTCTCTAAGGGGTGGGAGGATCTCACCACTCCATGCACAGAGGCTGAAATTACACCAAATTCCCTCCCCTGCTCCTCCCCACCACTGCCTTTCTGCCTGACATGATGCTCAATTCCCTGAATTTGCTAGCAAATGGTAGAGGATTCCCTCCAGTACCTCCCTAGTTCTTGCCTGGAGAATCCCAGGGATCGGGGAGCCTGGTAGTTTACCATCTATGGGGTCACACAGAGTCGGACACGACTGAAGTGACTTAGCGTAGCGTAGTCAGCCCAGGAGACACTGGTGAGGTCTAAAGCTGTTTCTAAGGCAACGGGATCAAGGATTTGATGCTGAAGGGCTTGGTACAAAGAGGGGTGCCTCCTGCCCTCCTGGGGAGGGATGTATGAATTGGGTATGGGTGGGGCACTTGGAATAGGACCTCATCATGAAGTGGAAACCACGGAGGCATCAATACACCTGGATGCTTCTTGTAAATGTGTCACCTTCTTAACTTCTCGGACCTTCAGTGCCCGCATCCCTAAAAATGCCTCTGGCTTAGCAGATGTGAGGTGCCCAGCATGGGCCTCGCATGTAGCAGGAGTCAGTAGAGAGGGCCCTTGGTCACCAAGAGCCCTGGCGTCTGCGAGGCACCACTCAGGGTCAAGGGCTCAGAACCTGCGGGAAGGGTGTTGGTTGGGAACAGTTCCCAACATGTCCTGACTCTTCCTAATCCCATCCCAGTCTCCCAGTTTGTAGAGCTTTCACTCAAAGACCCTTTCTTGTCCCACCTCATCCCCGGCAGCTCAGTTCCCAAGAGATACTTGATGCTCTCGCTGCTCCTGTCGCAGCAGACCTGCCCAGGGTTGCACTTCTTCAGGGCCTGCTTCCAGCTGGAGCAAACGCACACGGGGGTTAGTCAAGGCACCCAGCTCTCTGCCGGCATGTTTCCTGGATGGCATCTTGCCTTTCCCAGGGGACAGCAGGCCAGAATCCATGTAGCATTTGTTTCCACCCCAGCTCTGAGGAGTGGCTCTAAGGGCAGGGAGTCCAGATTTCCAATGGGCAGACTCTGCACGCTTAGGGGTGCAGACCTCAGGAGTAAGCCAGCCACAGTATTTTTACAAATGTGAGTAATATTAGTCTCATAGGTCTGTCTTTCAATCCCTCCCAAGTGGCATGATTAGCCATAAAATATATTAGTCCCTACTAGAAAGGCCTCAAGAAACCACCGGGTCTGACTTCACAGACAGCTACAGGGCTGGGTATGGGGGATGGAACTGGGTGCGGGATGCCCCAGGGTGTGGAAAATTGGAGAGCACGTGACCCCGCTAAAGGGAGGCTGCTACCCAGGGGTGTCGCCACATTGGTACCTCCTAGCTGGGCCACCTCAGGCAGGTTACTTAACCTCTCTGAACCATTGTGTCTGCATCTGTAAAATGGGCCAGATGAGAGAATCTGCTGTATCTCAAAGGATCCAACGAGACAACGGGTCCAAACAGCCTGTCCAGTGTGGGTGTGGCAGCTGTCACTGTCATCCTCTCTCCAAGCCCCTTCTGTGTTTTGCTCGCTTGACAAGTATTTATTGAGCACCTGTGTGGTGGGTGCTGGAGCTGCCCAGATCCCTACTCAGTAAGGAAGGACTGGGGGCCTGAGTCACCGACTCCCAGCCCACACTGGCAGCCCCTCCTGGGGAGGTTTACTTCAGCTGAAGACAGCTACCTTGCCTGGATGACATTCCCTTCGCAGAGTGACCCATGTCAAAGGACTGATCGACATAGGGGTATAAATAAAGTCCGGGCCTCTCCTCCCACCTCGGGATGGCTTTGTGGGTCACCCATCTTCAGAACGCCCTGTGGGGTCCCCTGGGGATTCTGTTGTGACCACATCACACCCCAGCTTTCCCCTTGGCCCAATCTGCTTCCTTCCTTCCCCTCCAGAGGTGTGATCCCAAGAGTACCCTATCCACCTTGAGATGCTAATCTCTGACTCATAGTCTGCCCCCTGGAGAATCCAGCCTCGGGTGCTTGAAGGGCCCAAAAATACCCAAGTGGAATTGGACTTTGGAGCTGAGTCATCTACCATCTCGCTGGCAAGCAGCGAGGACCCCAGCTGTGGTGGGGGGAATCGTAGATCATGGTGTAGGTAGCAGACATTGTGAGAAATTTCCCCCTGATGACCTGGCAAGGTCAGGGAGGAGAACACATCAGCTGGTGTGGTGTGTGTGTTAGTCACTCAGTCGTGTTCAACTCTGCGACTCCATGGACTGTAGCCCACCAGGCTTTTTTGTCCACGGACTTCTTCAAGCAAGAATACTGGAGTCAGTTGCCATTCCTTTCTCCAGGGGATCTTCCCAACCCAGGATTGAACCTGGATCTCCTGCACTGCAGGCAGATTCTTTAGCATCTGAGCCACCAGGGCAGCCCCAGCTGGTGTGGTATATCTGGCATTTGATAAACACTGAGGAAACCCTGGAGAAGGCAATGGCACCCCACTCCAGTACTCTTGCCTGGCAAATCCCATGGACGGAGGAGCCTGGTAGGCTGCAGTCCATGAGGTCGAGAAGAGTCGGACACGACTGAGCGACTTCACTTTCACTTTTCACTTTCATGCCTTGGAGAAGGAAATGGCAACCCACTCCAGTGTTCTTGCCTGGAGAATCCCAGGGACGGGGGAGCTTGGTGGGCTGCTGTCTATGGGGTCACACAGAGTCGGACACGACTGAAGTGACTTAGCAGCAGCAGCAGAGGAAACCCCTGAAGATGAATGATGCTATGGGAAGAGATAATATAAAGCTGAGAGGGATTAATGCACAATTAAAAGCCAATTGTTGGGACTTCCCTGGTAGTCCAATGACTAAGGCTCCGTGCTTCCAGTACAGGAGGTCCAGGTTTGATCTCTGGTTGGGGAACAAGATCCCACATCCCACAATGAAGACAGACCTGGCACAGCCAAATAAATAATTTTTTTTCAAAAGCTAAGTGTGAAAGATGGAGGACCCTCTTGGAAAAACAGAAGAGACTCTGATCTCTTGGGATGAGACCTCAGTTTTGTCCCAAGATGTGGCCCTAAAAAATAGCAGAACTCTGTAGAAGGCTAAACTCCTAATCCAGAAAGATCTGCCATTGCCAAGGTCAGAGCCCTGGTTGGAATGAATAGGAACCTGATACATGGGATAAGAACAAATGGGTTGATGTTCCCCAAATCTTAAATCCCAAGATTTCCCCAAACTCTGTGAGCCTGCAGAGAGGTTCGTGACCACATGTAAAGGGCCAGCACCCCCACTCCTTGACAGCAATGTGGAGGCATCTCCCGTGCAAAACAACATGCGTCTTTTCCAGAAACTGCTCCCTGGCTACCAACACATGGGGCAAGGTTGCAACGTAGCTCAGCTGAGGGCACTCGGGGCCTAATGAAAGAAGAAGACCAGACCACAAAGGAGCTTGGGAAACAGCCAGCCAATTCCTGCAGGAGGCAGACAAGTCCGTATGGAACCCGTGCCAGAGGTACTTGACCAGGTAGGTGGAACCTGGGGCCAGGGAGGGGGGCACTCTGCTGGGCAGGGACCCCTGGATGTGATTTGAGCACTCTATTGGAATGGCTCCCAGCAGGGTAGTGAGGTGAAGACCCAGATGGAGAGGTAGAAATGCCAGAATTCCACAGGGTCAAAAAGCCAGACAAGTGGGTGTGTTTGAGGAGATATACCAGAAAAAGCCAGAAAACCACCAGATGAGCAGGTCGCATGGGAAGGCCCAGAGGACACACCATTTACCAAAGGGTGTGGAATGTGCTGGAGAGAGGGCAGCAGCGACTCTAGGAGGTGCCTTGGTGACTCCTCTGTAAGCCCAGGCTGATGGTAGGCGGTACCACTGTCCTACCGGCATTGCTGATAGCAGTGGCAGGGAGAAGACCCCACCACTCCACTCTCTACAGAAGCAACAGAAGCCATGTGGCAGCACTTAACCACCAGCATCTCTGTGAATGCAGCAATCACAATGAGCAGGAAGTTCAGAGGCCGCCATACTGGTACCACTCCTTGGGGCCTCCAAGGCCGTATCCAAGGCCATTGCAAATGCATATACCCCTGAGGCCAACAAGTCTACTGGCAATGTGTCCTACATTAAGAAACATAATCCCAAACTGGAGGTTGCTTGTCAGTGTCCTGCAGGGGCGTATCGGTGACTAGGCTCACACAAGGATCATCTAATTTATATGGACGTGTGCACCTTGGTTTGACCTACTTTTTAGTATGGGTTAGGGAATTTTACAATGCTGAAGGGCAGATGTCAGCTTGCAGAAAACTGTTAGCTATGCAAATGATTCTTGTCTAATAACAATTCAGATGAATTTTGTCTGGCACAGATGCAAATAATTTCTGTCCTGTAGAAATGCTAATCCCAAAAGGTACAGTCTTAATGCCCTGGAGTTTATATATTAACCAGTTTTCTATGTAACCCAGCCGCCTTATTCAAGATTTCTTTCAGTGCCTATATGTATCCAGTCTCTCGAATTCTCTTTGAACCAGTTTTGTCGTCCTGCTGCTTTCTCCTCTGATGAGTTCAAGGTCTTTGACACACAGCCACTTTCTAGTGGAACAGGAATCATGCTTTTTCACTTTTTGAAAATAAAACCTTGACCCCCTAGCACACATGCACATAAAAGCGTTTGTGGCATTATTGCGTGAAAGAGAAGTACTAGAAATGAATGTCAATCAGGAAGGAACAGGTTAAATTAATTATGGTGCATAGACAAAAGGCATATTGTGCAGCTCTTACAAAGGATGAGGCAATTGCATTTACATGGAAAAATCTCTGAGATTTAATGTTAAATTTAAAAATAGCAAGGTTGAGTATGACATGAGATCATTTGGATAAAAGAGGTGAATACCCTTCCCTTCTCTCTCCAGAGGGATTGATAGATAGATAGATTTCTGTATATCTCTTAACCTATATCTACAGATACACACACATTTTTTTAAGTACATCTCTGGAAATCTACATAAGACACTTGTAACTATTAACCTCTGGAGAGAGTAGATGGATTGGAAAAAGGGAGGTAAGAAGGAGAGACACTTTTTACTGCAAAACTTTTACTTTTTGCATTTTGTATTATTTACATATATATTCCAACAAGCAAGTTAATAAGAATTCAAATAGGGGAAAAGAATGCCCAGAAGAGAACACAATATTCTAGAGGTAATAGAACAGTGTACAGGGCTTAAGACCACAACCTCTGAGATCTGAATTTCTCTGACTGTAGACTAAGTCTATAATGGATTTTCCCCTAAGGTTTATTGAAGTATAGTTAAATACAGTTAAATTTATAGTTTGTACATGTACATTTTGACAAAAGTATGCAGTCACCTAACCACGACCGTAATAACCAAGGTGCAAAGCATAACACTTTCAAGAGTCACCTGTGTGATTGCGTCGTGACATGGCGCACTCCTCTCTATGGCTGACAGCTGTTGCATTGCATGAACGCACCACAGTTTATCTGTTCACCCACTGAGGGTATTGTGTTGTTTCCAGTCTGTTGTGGTTATGAGCCAAAGCTGCTGTAGACGTCCCCATGTGAGTTTCTGGGTGAACATATTTTTTTAACTTTTCTTGGATGTGGGAACTTAGTGTTACCAAACCAAATGTGGATAATGGCTTGATACCTGCGTAAGTAATGACAGTCTAATGACACTGGCTTGTGGTGAAGGAAAGTGCAGAACTTACTGCAAGCACCAGCCAAGGAGTCCAGGGTAGCTAGTGCTCAAAAGACTCAACTCCCTGATGAGTGTCAGGGAAGCATTTATAAAGGCAAGGTGACGGGGAGTCGCAGGGTATGTGATCAGCTCTTGCACAATTCCGAGTGGTGGATGGTGAGGGGGCAGGGGCGTGTCACAGGGGTTAACCTGATCAATCCTCAGACTCCAGTCGATCTGGAGGCTACATGCTCACCATTGCGATGTGTTAACCTCTTCCATCTGGTGAGGGTTTTAGCACCTGTAAAACAACTCAGGGATGTACATCAGATATTGCCATCCATGTGCTTCAGGGAGGAACTAAAGATCCTGTGGCCACCATAAGGCTGATTTATTGTTAAATTGTTACCAGTTCTACTGACCCAACTGTTCCTTTTGTCACTACCTGTTCACACCCTCTCAATCATTCATTCTTGAGTCAGGATCTTGTGTCTCAGAGGAGGCCTGGGAGACTACAGGTGTTCTACAAACAAGAAGACATGAGAAAGACAGCCTGTCCTGAGAACACCCCAGGGTCCTGCTTGATCACACAGGGAGCGGGACGCCAGGTTTGCTCAATTTTGTAAGAAGCTGCCAGACAGAGAAGCCGTCCCATTTTTCATTCCCATCCGCAGTATACGAAAGTTCCTGTTGCTCTGTATCCTCTGCTACTGTGTCACTAGGATCCCCTCCGGAGTGAGAATTCAACAGAAGCCTCGTAAGGTCATGTTTATTTTAGAGAGAGCTCCTCCAGCTCCCCCCGTACCTCCCAGTGCCAACGGGTAGGGCTGTACAGTACCCTCCTATGTGCCACGATCCTGCTTGGCGGCCTTCGTTTTCCCTAACAATTGTTTTAACATCCCTAGCTGGGGTTTGGTTGGGTGAGAAGCCCAGGGTCGGGGAAGGGTGAGCTGTCACTGGTGCTATTGTCTTATAAACAGCCCCTCGGTGACCCCTCTGTCCTCAGCAACCCCTCTTCACTCTTGGGTTCTTCAGTGTCTCTTGACCTGAGCCCTGAGCCTCGGGAGGGTCCTGTGGCCAGCCCCTGATCCCTCTCTCTGCGGCTGTCACAGCCTACTCTGGGCTGAAACACGCTCCACCGGGGTAGCCCCACAAAAGCCTCCTATCACTGTCTCTTCCAGGGACCAGGGAGCCCCCTTCCCAGGGCTACCTTTGCTGTTGTGGCTCTTCCTCTCCTGCTTGTACCCTTGCCTTTCAGTGGGGACTTGATGCTCGTGTGCACAGCTCTCAAAGTGGAAGCCTCACCCCAAGACTGAATTGGGGCACAGCAGGAAATAGAAGCTCTCACAACATGCATGAAATTGGACATTGATCCATGCTTGTAACACCCCAGGTGCAAGGCTTCACATGCTTTTCTCATTTATTTATTTTTTTAAGATTTGTTTGGTTGCATCGGGTCTTAGTTGGGGCACATGGGTTTAGCTGCTCCACAGCATGTGGGGGGTCTTAGTTTTCCAACAGGGATCGAACCCATGACCCCTGCATTGCAAGGCGGATTCTTTACTACCGGACCACCAGGGAAGTCCCTCGTTTATTTCTTGTTGTTATTCTTTCCCCATTTTACAGTTTAAAACTGAACCAGAAAAATCGTCTCACTCCAAATTGAAGGAAACCAGAATTCCAACCCCAGCATGTCTGACATGAAGGTCCAGGTGACTCTGCAGCCTCCCTGAGGCCCTGCAGGACCATTGTCCACAGACAATGCAGCTCCAGCATTCAGGAATCAGCAGAGTCCTCACTAAGTACTGCGGTGTGTGTGGGGGTGTTCCTGCCCACCCAGACACCTGCATCCTGAATCCTCACCCATATTTGTGTTCCAAGAAAACTGCCAACACTAGCTTTCTCCAGGGCCCTGCCACCCCTTGCCCCGTCTTTCTCTCCTCCAGGTTATGAATGCACCCCAATTAGAGCCTCACTTGGGGCCACCTCCTGCTCTGATGGCAGTTGTAGGAGGAAGGAGATGAGATGCCTGGCGGGGATACCTGAGATCATGTCATCCGGTCCCATCATTTCATGGCAAATGGGGAAACAGTGGAAACAGTGACAGACTATTTTCTTGGGCTCCAAAATCACTGAAGATGGTTACTGCAGTCATGAAATTAAAAGATGCTTGCTCCTCGGAAGAAAAGCTATGACCAACCTAGACAGCATATTAAAAAGCAGAGATATTACTTTGCCAACAAACGTCCATATAGTCAAAGCAATGATTTTTCCAGTAGTCATGTATGGATGTGAGGGTTGGACCACAAAGAAAGCTGAGTGCTGAAGAACTGATGCTTTTGAATTTTGGTGTTGGAGAAGAGACTCTTGAGAGTCCCTTGGACAGCAAGGAGACCAAACCAGTCAATCCAAAAGGAAATCAGTTCTGAATATTCATTGGAAGGACTGATGCTGAAGCTCCAATACTTTGGCCACCTGATGTGAAGAGCTGACTTATTGGAAAAGACCCTGATGCTAGGAAAGATTGAAGGCGGGAGGAGAAGGGGGCGACAGAGGATGACTTGGTTGGATGGCATCATCGACTCAATGGACATGAGTTTGAGCAAGCTCCAGCACTTGGTGATGGACAGAGAAGCCTGGCATGCTGCAGTCCATGGGGTCACAGAGTCGGACACAACTGAGCAACTGAACTGAACTCCCCATAATCCCCTACCTGATCTGCAGGTACCACCACCTGCAGAGCTTCAGAGAAACTGACATGTATTGAAGGTCTGGGCTTCCCTGGTGGCTCAGTGGTAGAGAATCCACCTGCCAATTCAGGAGACACGGATTGGATCCCTAGGTCAGGAAAATCCCCTGGAGAAACAAATGGCAACATACTCCAGTACTCTTGCCTGCGAAATCCCATGGACAGAGGAGCCTGGCGGGCGACAGTCCATGGGGTCACAAAGAGTCGGGCACGAATAAGCCACTAAACAACAGCAACAACGCTGAAGGCCTACCAAAGTCACTAGCATTAGGGACACTGTCTCTGATTTTCCAATAACCCTTTCAGGTAGGGGACGACCGTCCCCATTCTTCTGATGAGGAAGCTGAGTCTCAGAGGCTAAGAAACATGTCAGAGACCAGCAGCTGGTAAGTGGCATCGACATTAACATGCTGCTGTCTGAAAGGTGCTCACATCCGTGTGTTCCATACACAGTGACAGGACTCCCACCCCCGCCACAGCCTGGCATGGCCCCGGGAGGCAGCTAAGCCCCAGAGGCTGAGCACAAGAGGCCCCACGCCTGGACACTCTCAAGGCCACTGGGTTGGGATCCTGGGGAATTCTGGAGGGTGAAATCTGGGCACCCCTCTCCCCAAGGTCTCAGAGGAAAAAAAACACACTGTTGTTGGTCAAGATCCTGGGTCAGTCCTCTGTCGCCTGCGTGGTCCTGCCGGCCGCCCAAGACCACGCAGCCCGGTCAACTCCTGCACAAATCGATTCAGCATTTCCTAATCTGTGCAGAGCGGGAGAGGCAGCCATGATAGACAGTGGAAAAAACCCAAGGAGGCAAGTGGAGAAGGGGGTGTGGTGCGCTGGAAAGGAAAAGGAAGAGGAAGTGAAATTTGACTTTTAAAGGAGAACTGTCTCCAAAATTGGTAATTGGAGAGAACTTTGGAAACTTCCCTGGTGGCTCAGACGGTGGTAAAGCGTCAGCCTGCAATGAGGGAGACCTGGGTTCGATTCCTGGGTCGGGAAGATCCCCTGGAGAAGGAAATGGCAATCCACTCCAGCACTCTTGCCTGGAAAATCCCATGGACGGAGGAGCCTGATAGGCTACAGTCCATGGGGTCGCAAAGAGTAGGACACGACTGAGCGACTCCACTCTCACTTTGGAAAAACAGCTGGTCCAGTGCCCTTCCCGCTCCCCACTTCCCACCGTCACCCCCTGACAACTTTCCCAGCAGAGTGTGTACCAGGGCGCAGGGCGGGGGTGGGGTGGCGTCTTGGTTCAGCGTAGACACTGAGGGGCTGGAGGGAGTGGCGGAGGCTGGGGGCCAGCAGCTCGCTGGGTGGGGAGGGCGCTCAGGAGGGGTGGGGGCGGGGTGGTGGGGACTGGAAGGAGCTCCTGCTTCGTGCCAGGCTCCGTGCCAGGCGCCCGCACGCTGAGCTCGTTAAATTCCAACACCGCCCTCCCCGCCTCCCCCCGCCCCTCCTCAAGCCTCAGGACGAGGTCTCACAGTCTCCAGATGATGAGGGGGGAAGCCTGGCCTTGGGAAATTTCCATTCTCACCGCCAAGGGCTGACAATCGATCCTGCCCTCTGGGCACCCTTGCCCTGAGCCCCCATTCTCCTTCCCCACCTGGGAGGCAGAGAAGGAAAGGGTTGGCGGGGGCAGTTACTGGCCACTGGGGTCTCCTGCATTCCCAGGCGCGGCTCCTCATACATAAAACAGGAGGAACCTTCTCCTCCGCAGTTAATCAAAACCTCCGGGCAAAGACTGCAAATGAAGGGCCCCTGTCAAGTCATTTCCCTTGCAAATGAAGCCACTGCTCAAGCATCCTTTCCTCTTTTAAACCTCATCAACTCAGCAGTCGACCCAGAAGCCCGGGCTGATCTGCTCGCTTGGTTCTCGAGCAGGTAGCTGGCACATTTCAATTAGCTTGACAAGTCCCCTGTAAGTAGGGGCAGTGTCTTCTATCCCTGACCTTCACTGAAGCCCAGGGGACTGAGGCTCCCGCCCCCAGCTGTAATTAGTGGATTTACAAGGTTGGTGCCCCAAAGCCAGGCCCAGCTGAGAGATCTCCTGAGCAGGTCCCCAAACACACACACCAAATCTTAAGGAGCCCCCAGTGGGGCCTTGGTGGAGGGACCTCAGCTTGCAGAGCTCAGCCCAGATAAACCAAGAGATGAAGAAAAGATCCATTACTCACTCTGGGCACCTGGAGTTTCCCTATCTGTAAAATGCGTTAATATGATTATATGCCTTGTAGAGCCATCCGTAGTAGTAAATGAGATGGTCTGGGCATAGCCCTTGGCACAGTATCTGGCACTTATAAAGCATTTCATAAATGTTAGCCAGGATTTATGTCAATATTCTATCAGCACCAACATCAGACCACCTCTACTGTGGACAGCTGCCAGATTGTAGCATCAGCCATTCACTGGAAGAGCAGGAGCTCTGATGAGTTACCTAACCTCTCTGTGCTTTCCTGCTCTCATTCCACAAATAATGTACTAATTTTGTGGGGTCAGTGAGGGGACTTAGATAAAAGAGCTCGAGAACTCTGAGAGGCACACAGACTCTAGAGCCAGATTCCCAGGTCCACTTGTCTGTGTGACCTTGGGCAAACTGCTTTACCTGTCTGTGTTCCATGGTCTTCCTCTGTAGCGTGAAGGATTACAGTGTTACCCACATCGAGGACTAGGAGACATCACTAAAGGATAATTTCTATAAGTAAAATCGTGGCTCAAACAGAAAATGAACACGTAGCAAAGATTTTCTTGAACTCGTTAATTCCTGAGGGAACCACAGCCAGTACAAAGGAGAATTCAAAGAACACACACGTGCGGATAGCTGGGAATGCTGAAATGAATTTACAAACAGGGGCAAACCTGCGATAGTCAATTGCGTTCTATCAGACTCAGCTCCTATGCATTCCTATGGACAAAAATCGTGTGCCTTACTATCAGTTTTCTACAACTCAGAATTGTAAAATAGCTCCAAGATGACACGTAGTGGAGATAACCCCAAAGGTGTGTGAGGCAGGACATACAGTAAGAGGTTTGGGAGTTTTGTCTGTCACGGTCTTCCACCATATACACAGAGCTTGGAATAGAGTGAGTGCTATACAGGTTTTCGTAAAAAAATAATGTGGAAATCCATAAATGAAGGTCGACTAAGTGAGAATAGGCAACAACCATTTATTCAAGGTTCCTATAGCCCCCATCACTTTTCTTCCAGAAGAAACAAAATCAGGCAGAGGAGTGGGAAGGCTTTCCAAGGGCCCCACGTGTGCCCTGGGAACCGACAGCCTGGGCAAGCTGGTCAGGGGGTGGTCCTCTAGCTGCGGGTCACCCCACGTGATTGGTTAGAGGTGCATATCTGGTGCTCTCTGATTGGTCCTAAGTTGGAGGTGGGGTCAAAAATTAGGGTTGCTACTGGTTATGAATCAAGTCCTGGCTGTTTGGGGCCAATTGTTACAGGGGTGGTTGTTAGGCTTCCAGGATGTTTGCTAGAGACAGTGGTCTGACTTCCTCCAAATCTGACTTACAAGCCATCAGGCCAGCTTTCTGGACTGGTTACTGTAAATAGTGGTTTGGTTTCCTGGGCTGGTTGCTGCAGGCTGTGAGTCAGAGTTCTATTTTTATATACAGTCTGACCATAGCTTTTGGATATTGAGTCTCCAAGTAACCACAGTGCCTGATGCCTTGTACTCTCCATCAGTGGTAATTACTATCAGCTGATACTCACTGATTATACACGATAGCTAATCCTGACTGGTTTAAGCAGAATCAGAAACTTACTGCCTTGGGAGCTTCTCAGAAGCTGTCAGGAGGCTGGAGAGCCAGGCCAGGGAGGATGGGAACCAGAGTGGCTCCAGCCCCATGCCTGACAACACCTGTGTCAGCTCTGTGTCACTCTTGGAGATAAGGTCCTCGGGGAGGATGGGCGTCTCTGTTGATCTGCCTTGGGTCATATGCCGCCAAAGGAGAGAGTGGCTTTGCTCCCAAGGAAACCGGGGTTTTGACACCACAAGAGCAATATGCTCAGTCACTGCACCTCCAGAAAAATACCAGCATCCACTCAACCACCCCAGGGCATGGGTGCCATGGAAAATCCATGTTTCCATGAGGGGACAATGAGGCACACAGGAGGTGAGTAATTTGTGGGATTCAAACAAATTCAAAGTCTGCTCTCTTCAAAGTCCAGACTCTCTCCCGCTATGTCCTTTTGCCTTGTTGAGTAGGTAATCCTGGTGTTCCCTGATGCTTAGGTACTTCGGAGCTCCCACCTGCCCATCCCGGCACAGCACATGGAGTCCTTCCTGTCCTTTAAATTCGGGCCCTTCTCTGCTTGAACACCCTTAAAAGTCCATTCACATCACTAATTACCATGTGTGTGGCCTCCTTCCCCAGCAGCAGACAGCTCCTGGAGGTCACCTGTCAGTAAACATAGGAAAACTTTAAATGGAAATCTTGAAACCAAAGGGTCCATAAGAGAGGAACTAACAGAGCAAGGAGAGTGAGCAGACTTTCTGGGGTTCATTTTCTTATCGTTGAATTTTAAGAGTTCTTTGCATATTTTGGATCGCAGTCGTTTATCAGATGCGTCCTTTGGTAAATATTTTCTCCTAGTCTGTGACTCGGAGAAGGCAATGGCACCCCACTCCAGTACTCTTGCCTGGAAAATCCCATGGACGGAGGAGCCTGGTAGGCTGCAGTCCATGGGGTCGCTAGGAGTCAGACATGACTGAGCAACTTCACTTTCACTTTTCACTTTCATGCATTGGAGGAGGAAATGGCACCCTACTCCAGTGTTCTTGCCTGGAGAATCCCAGGGACGGGGGAGCCTGGTGGGCTGCCGTCTACGGGGTCGCACAGAGTCGGACACAACTGAAGTGACTTAGCAGCAGCAGCCACAGCAGTCTGTGACTTGTCTTCTCATTCTCTTGAAATAGATCACACTTGGCTAAGTTCAGTTAAATCTTATTCTAAAATCCTGCTTCTGAGAGAGGCAAGAAATTTGTGCCCCTCATTTGCACTCATCTCACACGCTAGTAAAGTAATACTCAAAATTCTCCAAGCCAGGCTTCAGCAATACGTGAACCGTGAACTTCCAAATGTTCAAGCTGGTTTTTAAAAAGGCAGAGGAACCAAAAGATCAAATTGTCAACATCCGCTGGATCACCAAAAAAGCAAGAGAGTTCCAGAAAAACATTTATTTCTGCTTTATTGACTATGCCAAAGCCTTTGACTGTGTGGATCACAATAAACTGTGGAAAATTCTTCAAGAGATGGGAATACTAGATCACCTGACCCGCCTCTTGAGAAACCTATATGCAGGTCAGGAGCAACAGTTAGAACTGGACGTGGAACAACGGGCTGGTTCCAAATAGGAAAAGGAGTACGTCAAGGCTGTATATTGTCACCCTGCTTATTTAACTTCTATGCAGAGTACATCATGAGAAACGCTGGGCTGGAAGAAGCACAAGCTGGAATCAAGATTGCCGGGAGAAATATCAATAACCTCAGATATGCAGATGACACCACCCTTATGGCAGAAAGTGAAGAGGAACTAAAAAGCCTCTTGATGAAAGTGAAAGAGGAGAGTGAAAAAGTTGGCTTAAAGCTCAATATTCAGAAAACGAAGATCATGGCATCTGGTCCCATCACTTCATGGGAAATAGATGGGGAAACAGTGGAAACAGTGTCAGAGTTTATTTTTTTGGGCTCCAAAATCACTACAGATGATGACTGCAACCATGAAATTAAAAGACGCTTACTCCTTGGAAGAAAAGTTATGACGAACCTAGATAGCATATTGAAAAGCAGAGACATTACTTTGCCAACAAAGGTCCGTCTAGTCAAGGCTATGGTTTTTCCTGTGGTCATGTGTGGATGTGAGAGTTGGACTGTGAAGAAGTCTGAGTGCCGAAGAACTGATGCTTTTGAACTGTGGTGTTGGAGAAGACTCTTGAGAGTCCCTTGGACTGCAAGGAGATCCAACCAGTCCATTCTAAAGGAGATCAGTCCTAGGTGTTCTTTGGAAGGAATGATGCTAAAGCTGAAACTCCAGTACTTTGGCCACCTTATGGGAAGAGTTGACTCATTGGCAAAGACTCTGATGCTGGGAGGGATTGGGGGCAGGAGGAGAGGGGGACAACAGAGGATGAGATGGCTGGATGGCATCACTGACTCGATGGACGTGAGTTTGAGTGAACTCCTGGAGTTGGTGATGGACAGGCCTGGCATGCTGCGATTCATGGGGTCACAAAGAGTCGGACATGACTGAGCGATTGAAAACTGAACTGACCCTCTCAGAGATCCCACAGGAATGGGGAAGCCCCCATCTTCATCCCTGTGTGATCCCCATGGAGATGCTTCTCTTCCAAGATACTGATGGTCCCTGGAGGTGAGTTTGGGATTGGGATTCTTTGCCAGGGTTCCTGAGGCCAGAGCTCTTTAGATCCATCTCTATATCTGTGCACCATCGCTATTGAAGACCTGTCACCTGGTAGGGGTCCTCATGGACCTGGGACACAGGTTTCCCCACCATCAGAATCATCCACCCTCAAAGCTCTGATCTACTTCCTTCCTGGGGAAGCTGCATCCCAGGGTAGCTAGTGTCCCCATTCTGAAAACCCCAGAACTGTCCACCCCCAGTAATTCAGTCATCTGGACTCAAGCCCACCCCACCTTATTCTTTTGGGGGTGGGAAAGAAGAAAGAGCTCTTTGAAGTTGGGTTCTTTTACAAGAAGGACAAATTAGACATGCCACAAGGGAAATTAACCTGTCGCAAATGGTCACTGGGAGCCCAGAATGGTGCCTTTGTTCAAAGCCGGGTTTTCTGAGTTCTGGAATTCTGCCAGGAGTCACTGCCTCCAGGGAGCTTTTTCTTTCCCCACCTCCCAACTATCCCCAGCCAACTGAGCTACCCCCACCCCCTGTGTTGCCATAGCATAGTGGCTGCAACTCTGATGCCACACTGATGGGATGGGGGAGTCACCAGTCCCTCTCCCTGATGGGCTGTGAGCTCCCTGAGATCAGGGTTGTGTCTTATCTGTCTCTCCAACATCTGGTACAGATGGAGCCAACGTATTCCCCACTGTTCTTGTTCAGTTGCTAAGTCCTGTCCAACTCTGCGATCTCATGGACTGCAGCACATCAGGCTTCCCTGTCCTTCACTATCTCCCTGAGTTTGCTCAAACTCATGTCTATTGAGTTGGTGATGCTATCCAACCATCTCATCCTGTTGCCCTCTTCTCTTCCTGCCCTCAGTCTTTCCCAGCATCAGGGCCTTTTCTAATGAGTCAGCTCTTTGCATCAGGTGGCCAAAGTATTGGAGGTTCAGCATCAGTCCTTGAAGGCGCCAACTCCAAGTCTTGGGTTGGTGCAGGAGGCACCCCACCTTGGGGAAGCTCCTAGGCTGATAGGGTTGGGGGTAAGTGCTTGAGTCCTTGGCCTTTGGTTTCACCGCACTTGCCTTGACTCCACTTTATGCCACTTTCCTGTGCCCACACACATCCCCCTGCTGGTGAGAGCAGCTCCTTTGAGATGCCTTTTGCATTTTCATTAATTTCTATTGAATAATTGAAACCAGAAAACTAATACTTTCAACCTAAACCTGAATTGCAGTGTGTGTGCTGTTTATAATTGTAATTCCACTGGAGTCAGAAACATTTGAGCGAGTCCTTCTTCTCCAGGGACAGAGGGAACAAAGCTCTGTCTGGAGGGCTTAAAACCCAGTGCCAGGCTCAGGCAGCGCACCCGGACGTCTTTTTTTAATTAACAGATGGATGGAAGGAAACAAGGACCCCGAAGATCAAGCCAGCTGTAATAGAAGCTTCCAAAATTAGGGATGATTCTCCTTACTTTCTGGGCTGGAACCAATTTTGTTTCTTTCATCAAAAATGAAACGGAAATCGCAGAACACCAAGGGGCTGAGGACCTGGCCTGAAAAAGTTTTGCTTTTCCTTTCTTTCCTATCTGATGCCAGCCCACCTCACAACTCGATGTGACCTGCCTCCAGCCTTCTCCCAAAGGCAGAATTCTTAAAGCATGGGCACCATCCTGGGCCCTGGAGCATGTTTAGTGATGATGGGGAAGCAGAAAGCAGAGAGTTTGGTCTGCAGTCCTCAGCATGATCCCCTTTGGGGACAGCCATGTGACAACTCTAGCAGGCGTAGACACCCTTCTTGTCCCTTTTACTACTATTTCTCCCACTCTGGGCAGGAATTAGGGGTCCTCAGTGTCACCTCAATGCAGTTCCCATTAGCCTTAGTTGGGATACAGAGGGATGAACATCTCGGACTTTAGAGAAACATAAAGAGCAAGTGAGCAGGGCAAATGCAGATGGTCATGTTCACGTGACCGCTGATCTCTGGGAGGAGCCTTGGCATCCCGATGTGTCCTGTTAATACCATTCTTTCCCCAGGAGAAGGGGAAGGACACAATTATTATCCAGAGTCAGCAGTGACTCACAGGCTCTTGGAGGGGGTTTTCCCAAGGGGGTCTCAACAGGAAAAGATTAAGGCTGATGTATCCAGGGAAGCCAGGAGAGGACCCAGTTGGAGAGAGATGGAAAGCTGAGTGTGAGGCAGTTCCCAGGAGAAGCTACCTCCCGGGTCCACCTTGGAGGCCCCTGGAGAGGTGGGAGATGCAGAGGGGAGGGTTCTCTAGGCTCCACCACCTGTCCTTGTTCAAGTTCGGCTTGTTCAAGCCTCACCTGGCTGATCATCACAAGCCTTGGTAGCTTACGGTTCTGCTGCTACATTTTTCACTGTAATTTAAATGCCTCTCCATTTGGGGGTTGACCACAGTACCTCGAGGGTCTAGCTCTGGTATGGAACGGGAGTTTAGGACTCAGTGTAGAAAGGAGTCTGATCACCACTGTCCCCATTCCTGTATTTGCTCCACCTGCGCCTCTTTCCGCCGCCCCCCCCTTGCCCCTTCCTGCCTCAGGGCCATTGCACAGCCTGTTCCCTCTGCCTGGGATGCTGTTCCTTTTGAAAAGCTCACTTCCTCTGGCTTCCTGGCCAAATGCCACCTCTGTAAGTACCCTCTTATAAATCAATAGCCACCTTCACACTCCCTCTCCTTGCTGTAATTTTTTAGTTTTGTTTATTGTCTAGCTTCCACCAGCTGCAGTATCAGCTCAGTGGGAACAAGCGTTTGTGGACAGATTCCCTACATAGATTCAGCACATAGTAGATGCTCAACAAACACTTCCTGAATGAACGAGCAAATCACAATTGCTGGCAGGGGAAGGAGAGCAGGGTATTGGGTCTAAGAAGTAGAAATCTCAACTTTGGGCTCAGTTGGCACAGAGACCACGTGGCCCAGAACTGGTACCAGTGGCTGTGTCTTGCCCCTTCCTGGAGGGTAGCCACCTGCTTCTAGGCCATCTGCTTCCCTCTGTACTGGTGGCCACAGCTGCACCAGCTCTCTCAGACTTGAGGGCCCACTCTAATCTCTGGGGTGCCCCCCTCCCTCCCTAGGGCTCCTCCCATGCTTTCTGGCTGCACCTTTATCCCCATGACCAGGCCCCTTGCTCGCACCTTTCCAGGCCCCATCTGCAAAGTTGGAATCAGAGAGAGGAATGGGGCATCTGAGCCAGCTCTCCATGGCAAATCAAAGTTTAAAAGATGCCACTTTTAACTATGCTTGAGCACAATGTACCCTGAGGCTTTTTGTGGTAAACAGTTCTCAATACACAGTTTCTTCATTAGTTATTATTTTCTTAAGCAGTGGCAAGGCAGGAGGCAGGGTCCTGCTCAGTCCACCATAAGTCAGCTGTCAAACCCTGGGATGAGTGGGGCTCTGGGCAGCTGCCTGCCTGGACCTGGGGGAGTGGGAGTAGCCTGAATGAAGCCAGAGCCATGACGTGCAGATTTCAGGAGGAAAGAAAGCAGGGGGAAGGGGGAGGGCCGCACTGGCAAAGACACCCCTTCCACCCCATGAGACATCCTTCCGGGGAGCCCCTCCATGGGATAATCAGGACTTTAGCAGAGGGGGAAAGAGAAGAGAATTATCACTTACTGAACAGTGACTGAGGTACCTTACATGTGGCAAGAACCCATTTTTCATAAATGACATGCAGATAAGACATAAAAAGCCCTAATTTGTAGCATGTGCCAATTTCCAAGGCATAAACACTCCCACCACAGCCAGTTTCAAGACACCAACTATGTGATACTTGGCTTGTAAAACTGCTAAAAATTTAAAAACCATTTCTGCGAGCCAGTAGGAACCAGCCCCGCTAGCCCCCCAGTATATACGATAGGATTCAAAACTTCTCTGCAAGGAGGCGTGATGCTTAGTTAATTTCATGTGTCAGCTTGACTATGCCACGTGTGCCCAGATATTTGGTCAAATGTTATCCTTGGTGTGTCTCTGAGGGTGTTTCTGGATGAGATTGGCATTTGAGTGAGTAGGCCAGTAAGCAGATTGCCCTCTCCAGTGTCAGTGGGCCTTGTCTAATCAGTTGAGGACCCGAATAGGACAAAAAGGCTGACCCTTCCATGAATAAGGCCTGACTGTCTTGAGCTGGGATATTGACCATTTCTCACCTTTGTACTGAAACTGAAACACTGGTTCTTCTGGGTCTTAAGCCTGCTGATTTTTGGACTGGAGCTTACACTATTGGCTCACCTGATTCTTTAGGCTTTTGGACTCAGACTTGAATTACACTATCAGCCCTCCTGGGTCTCCAGCTTGCTGGCTGGACATCATGAGTGCTGCCCACCTTCATTTTGTAGATAGATAGATATCTCCTATTGGTTCTGCTTCTCTGGAGAAACCTAGTTAATACAGAGGTAGTTGTGGTCACCAGCATAATGCCCCCAGCCCACCAGAGATGTCCATGTTCTAATCCCCAGAACCTATAAATATGTTACATCATGTGTTGATTAATTTTGTGTGTCAACTTCACAGGGCCCCAGTGCTCAGATATGTGGTTAAACATACTCTGGATGTTTCCGTGAGGGTTTTGGGATGAGATTAACATTTAAGCAGATGGACTTTGAATAAAGCAGATTGCCCTTCATAAAATAGGTAGGCCTTACCCATTTGAAAGCCTGAATAGGACAAAAGACTGAGCTCCCCTAGGAGAAAATTCTGCCTTCAGGCTTGAACTGCAACATCAGCTCTTCCCTGGGTCTCCAGCCAGGTGGTCCACTTCAGACTTTGTACTATCCAGTCTCCATTATCATAGCCAATGTCTTAAAATAAATCTCTTGATATATGTACCTACCCTGCATATATACATACACACACATCTGCCTCTCTGGAGAACTCTGGCAAGGGAGAAGACGGGAGAATTACGGTTGCAGATGGAATTAAGGTTGCTAATCAGGAGTCAAAGTCAGGGAGATTGTCCTGGATAATCCACAAGGGCACAATGGAACCACAAGAGGGGCAGGAGGGTCAGTGTCCAAGTGATGAGATGTGACAAGGACTTGACCAGCCATTGACAGCTTTGAGGATGTAGAGGGGCCACGAACCAAGGAACGCAGGCAACCTCCAGAAGGAGGAAAAGGCAGGAACAGGCTCTTTCCCAGAATCTCTAGAAGGGACACAGCCTTGCTGACACCTTGATTTTAGCCATGAGACCCATCTTCAACTTTGACCTCCAGAATTGTAAACTGATACATTGGTGGTGTTTTATGCCTCTAAATTTGTGGTCATCTGTTACAGCAGCTGTGGGAAACTAATCCCAATATGTTTTGTCCACAGTTAACTAGACGATGCTCCTAAAGCTCAGAGAAGCGGCCTGTCCAGGTTGCCATAGTGGTGAGCATCAAAGGGGTTTGAGCCCAAGGGGTATCTGATTCCAAAGCCCGAGTTCTTTGTTCTGTGTTCTGTCTCATAAGAAAAGCCACTCTTGAAATATAAATGCCCTTGGGGAGGTTACCAACTTAGTTCTACTTCAGCCTAAGTAACTGGAAAGTTTTCTTTTCAGAAAATAAACCATCACAAAAGGCAATGTCCAGGTGAAGGCACAGCTGAGGTTGCAAGAAAGACGGAACCTGCCCCTTCCTCAGGGTGGTGTGGCCCAAATGAAGCTGGATATGAAGACTCCCAGGTGGTCAGCGGAAACGTACAGACTTTAAGTCTATGAGGCCAAGGGGCGTTTCCAAGCTCTGCACCGAGAGGCTTGGGTATCGACCCCTCCCTGGAAGCCGGAGGTGTGGCCTGTGGTTTGAGGTAGAGAAAAGCAACCTCTTAAGGCCCACAGCTTCAAAAGAAATTACCTGTCCCAGGGCAAGGAGATGAGGAGGAGGCTGGTCTATTTTCCTGGAAGAGGTGAAATATGAGGAGATGCTGGCCGAGCACTTTCCAGAACGGATGAAAACCAAGCATCATCAGGTGCAGGAAGCCCGGTGAGTCCCATTCCCCAGGCCTTGGGTGCTTGTGCCCAAGACACGGGCACTAGATAGGAGAACGTGTATCTCTTGGGTCAAATGCCGCACCAAGCACTTAGGCTGGTTGCCAACGTTTGTTGAATGAATGAGTGATAGGGAACAAGATGGAAAATGAGGACGCCAACTTTAGACAAGACGCATTCACAGTCTCTATCCACCCTTCATCCCCGCCTTCTGAGGACCCCAGAACTGGTGGCCAGGAGAGGGCTTCCGGAGGTCCGAGGCAGGGATTAGGGCAAGGGTATCAAGCATCCTGGGTTTGTCTCGCCTGGGTCCAAGGAGCCCCCACACGGCCCAGCCCCCCAGCTGCAATTTTCTCCAGAATCACTCGTCTCCAGAGCCCCATATTCAAATAAGCACAGAAGTTGAGCGTGGGCTATATTTAGCAGAGTCAGAGGGAGACGATTGAGCAGAGTTGATCTGGAAGTCGGGCTCGAGGGACCGCGCCCCTCCCGCTGGATGTGCCTGGATAACGCTCCCAGGTGCCCTGAGAGCCCACGTTTGGGGGTCTGTGGGGGGAGAACCAGCATGATCCACAGCCTGCCTGGGCACCAGCGTTGTTTCTCCTTTGAGAGCTTTTACCGAGTCAGCACCACGCTTTTATGAGAAAAGATGGACTGGGCTGTGTTCTGGGGCTGACAGCCTGGCCAGGGAGCCATCCTGCTTGTGACCGAGGGCATTTGGCTCCGGCCTCTGGGCCGGTAACCTCTCGCTCCTGTTATTATCTTTAAAAGCAGCAGCAATCTGCCCCCTTGTGTATTAGTTTCCTGCAGTTGCTGTAATCAATTATCACAAACTGCATGGCTTAAAACAGCAGAAATTTTTTCCCTCACAGTTCTGGCGGTTAGAAGGCTGAGCTGAAGAAGGTGTTGGCAGGGCCACGCTCCCTCCAAAGGCTCTGGGGAGAAACTTCCCTGCCTGTCCCGGCTTCCTGTGTTGCACGCATGCTCGGCGTTCCGTGCTTTGTAGCTACGTCGCTCTAATCTCTGCTCCGTCTCCAGGTGGTCTTCTCCCCTGTGTGTATGTGTCCAAATTTCCCTGTTTCCTAAGGACTCTGGGCCCATCCTAATCCGATACGACCTCATCTTAATTACATCTATGAAGACTTTCCAGATAACATTCACAGGCACCGGGGTTGGACTTTGATACATCTGGGGTGGGGAGGAGCGTACTATTCAATCGTGACACCATCCATCTCCTTCTACCCAAGGACAGCATCACCCCCCACCCCCTTCTCCAGCAACCGTGGTGCAGAGAAGGCCCTCCAGGTGGAAGTCGAATATGTGGTTCAGCTGTGGGCTGGGTGCTGCTCTCATGAGCCTGACTGATCTCACCGGCCAGGTACCTGGAGGCAGCCCTCAGCCTTCACAGCCCACTTACTCAACACCCACCTCATCTCACTCGTTGCATCCTGGGTCTTACCTGCCTCACCTCCTTTCATCCTCAACTCCCCTGTGTGCTGGGATCATTTTCCTCGGATCACACAGGAGGAAACAGGAGTAAAACAAGGTGAGCCCCGTGGCAGCAGGTTGGGTGTCCAGAAGCCAGCCCGGGTCTGACTCGGCTCCTGTAAGAGCTGGAACCGGGGCTCTCACCCTCATTTCCCCTTCCAAGCTGGGGGACAGGGGGCTGTACAGGTGGAGCCTGGGGGGAGCAGAAGGGGCCTCTCCCTAGCACAGTCCTGACACAATCCCCCCCACCCCACCTCCACTTAAGGAAATGTTGTGACCACTTTAAAGGTTAACTAGACAAGATGCTGGAGGAAACAGTGTGACCATGGGGCAGAAAGAAGTTGAAATGTGGACCTTTTTCTCCTGAGACTTTACCCTGCCCTGGGCTCATCTCCCCAGACAATTCAGGAGGAACCTGTGGGGTTCTGGGGTGGGGGGACTTTGAGTCAGCCAAAGAGAGGGGGTGCGGCTGTGGTGCCAGGGCACAGGGGAGGCAAATTCGCCAGGCCCAGCCCCAGGTTAGAGGGTCCCTGATGACCAGGAGGAGAAACGGGAGTCAGGAGTGCCTCCCAGCCCTCTGCAGAGACCAGAGGAGACCCTGGCCCCTTGGCAGCCCTCCCACCTCCCCGGTTCTTGGCAAGCACACTGGTCAGTAGCCTCCCTGACTCTCCCTCCTGTCCTTGAACTCAGGATTCAGTCTGGGAGCCAGCTGAGGCCTGTGTGCGCTCTTGGCCCCAAGCCCAGGCTGGACCCAGTCTCTTCCCTCCTCATTCTGAGGCTTGGCAGCCTTCCGAGCCCTGTTCTGTAGGGAGGAGCTGCTCTGGGTCTGGAGACTGCAGGGGGTGGAAGCGGAGGGGGTGTAAGCCTTTAAATGAGGCCTCCTCCAGCACCCTCAACCTAGCCCAGACTCTGAGAACAAAGCTGAAGTTTGAGGGAGCAGAGCGGAGCCATCCAGGCATGATGGGGAGGCCCGTGGTTCATGTTGGATGCATATTAGAAACACCAAAGGAGGTTCTCAGGCCTGCCCATCACCCAGAGATTTTGGTTTAATTAGTCTGAGTGCATCCTGCATGTGAAGATGGCTAACACTCCCCACAGAGGACTGGGATGGGGCTTCACCACGCCTGTGGCCACTCCGTGCCTGTTTCAACAGGGGTGGGGTGAAGCAAAGGGTGGCCAGCTTCGGTTTTAGGGAGAAAGGGCCCCCTTAAAACTAGCATCTGGCCTTATATTGGGGTTGTAGTTTCTTCCCAGGGCCTGGCTTCTTTCTCCTGCCACTCACCTGCCCTTCCAGCTTCACCTTCCACCTCACATTAAGATTTTAAGAGAATTCAAATCTAGGCTCCCATACAAAAAACTCTCAAAACTTACAAAACTTAACAATAAGAAAGCAACTAGGGTTTAGAAATGGGCAAGAGACCTGATCAGACACCTCACCAAGAAGATATATACTGATGGCCAGTAAGCATATGAAAAGATGCTCCACATCCTATGTTATCAGGGGATTGCAACTAAGACCCTATTAATAATGAGTAAAACACCTACCCTACTCCAGTATTCTTGGCTGGGAAATCCCACAGACAGAGGAGCCTGGCGGGCTCACAGTCCATGGGGTCACAAAGAGTGGGACACTAAACAGCAACCCAGTTGGTCTAGACCAGTGGTTTGCAACGTGTGGCCATTATCTTGGTCAAGTTCCCAAGCCCTACCCCAGACAGATTGAATCAGAAACTCGGTAGGGTGAGAGCAGCCTGGGCTTTAATAAGCTCAGAGTCAGAGGACTCTGATGCTGCCAGAGTTTGAGAACCACTGGCTTAGAACAGGGTTTCTTACCTTGGTTCTGCCGACGTCCCAGGCCAATGGTTCGTTGCTGGGGCCTGTCCTGTGCACTGCAGGAGGCTAACACACATGTCTGTCCTCTCCCCACTGATTTCTGGTAGCAGGCCACTCCCCCAGCCCAGTTGTGACTGTCAAACATCTCCAGACAGTGCCGGTTGGCGTCTGGGGAGCTCATTGTCCCTGTTGAGAACTAGGGGAGCATCTCAAACATAGAATTATGCAAAACCATGAATACATCCTGTGACTTGGGCACGATGCTGGGCTATCCCTCTATTGGGTCATTTGATCCTCACTTTAAGGTAAATTGTGTCCATCTCACTGCTTACAAGCTGTGTGACCTTGGGCAAGTTACTTAAACTCTCTGTTGCCTCAGTCTTCTCAACTGTCAAATGGGGGATAATTCAGTTCACTTCAGTCGCACAGTCATGTCTACCTCTGCGACCCCATGGACTGCAGCACGCCAGGCTTCCCTGTCCATCACCAACTCCCAGAGCTTGCTCAAACCATGTCCACTGAGTCAGTGATGTGATCCAACCATCTCATTCTCTGTTGTCCCCTTCTCTTCCTGCCTTCAATCTTTCCCAGCATCAGGGTCTTTTCCATTAAGTCAGCTCTTTGCATCAGGTGGCCAGTTTTGGAGCTTCAGCTGGGGGATAACTGGTGCCTACCTAACAGGATGGCCAAGGACATAAAATGACAAATTGTATTCCAAACCCTCAGCATGGTGTCTGAAGCACAATAAATGCCCAGGAAATATCGGTCTTTTTTTCTAAACTGAAGTCTAGCTCATTTACAATACTATATTAGTTTCAAGTGTACAGCCAAATGATTCAGTTATGTATATTTAAGATTCTTTTCTATTACAGATTATGACAAGATGTTGTCATCTCTGTGCTGTACAGTAAATCCTTATTGTCTATTTTATGTATGTGTGCATGCTAAGTTGCTTTAGTCATGTCTGCTCTTTGTGACCCTATGAACCATAGCCCACCAGGCTCTTCTGTCTGTGGGAGTCTCTAAGAAGACTGGAGTGGGTTGCCATGCCCTCCTCCAGGGGATCTTCCCAACCCAGGGATCAAACCTGTGTCTCCTTTATGGGCAGGCAATTCTTTACCACTAGTACCATCTGGGTAGCAGTGTGTATCTGTTAACTTCATCTTCCTAATTTCTCTCTCCCCTAATTTCTCTTTCCCCGTTGGTAACCGTAAATTTGTTTTGTCTCTTTCAATTTTGTAAACAAATTCATTTTTATTATTTTTAAACACATGTAAGTGACATCATATACACCACATCTAATGAGATGACTGTGGATTTTGTATCTTATTGATGTGGTATATCACATTTGTGTATGTTGAATCATCCTTGCAACTCGAATGAAGCCCACTTGATCATGGTGTGGGATCCTTTTTATATATCGTTGGATTCATTTGCTAATATTTTGTCGAGGAGTTTTGCACCTATATCCATCAAAGATATTGGCCTATAATTTTCTTTTCTAGTGTTTTTGTCTGGTTTTGGTATTAGGGTGATGGTGGTTTCATAGAATGACTTTGGGAGTGTTCCCTCCTCATCAGTCTTTTGGAATAGTTTGAGGATTGGTGTAAGTTCTTTGTATGTTTTTTAGAATTCTCCAGTGAAACCATCTGGTCCTGGACTTTTGTTTACAGGGATTTTTTTGTTTTATTAAATTACAGATTCTATTTCACTTCTAGAGGTCGGTCTGTTCAAATTATCTGTTTCTTTTTGACTTAATTTTGTCAGGCTGTACGTTTTTAGAAAGTTGCCCATTTCTTCTAGGTTGTCCAATTTGTTGACATATAAATGTTTATAGTGTTTTCTTATGATTTTATTTCTGCAAGATCAGTTGTCATTTCTCCTCTTTCATTTCTTATTTTGTTTATTTGGGTTCTCTCTGTTTTCTTGTTGCTGAACCTGGCTAGAACGTCATCGATTTTTTTTATCCTTTCAAAGAAACCTTATTGATCTTCTGTCCGTCTAGTCAAGGCTATGGTTTTTCCAGTAGTCATGTATGGATGTGAGAGTTGGACTGTGAAGAAAGCTGAGCACCAAAGAATTGATGCTTTTGAACTGTGGTGTTGGAGAAGACTCTTGAGAGTCCCTTGGAATGCAAGGAGATCCAAACAATCCATCCTAAAGGAGATCAGTCCTGGGTGTTCATTGGAAGGACTGATGTTGAAGCTGAAACTCCAGTACTTTGGCCACCTGATGCGAAGAACTGACTCATTTGAAAAGACCCTGATGCTGGGAAAGATTGAAGGCAGGAGGAGAAGGGGACGACAGAGGATGAGATGGCTAGATGGCATCACTGACTCAATGGATATGGGTTTGGGTGGACTCCGGGAGTTGGTGTGGGAGACCTGGCGTGCTGCAGTTCATGGGGTCGCAAAGAGCTGGACACAACTGAGCAACTGAACTGAACTGATCTTCTGTTTGCTTTTTTAAAAATCTCTATTTCATTTATTTACTCTCTAATTTTTATCATTTCTTTCATTCTGCTGACTTTGGGGTTTTTGTTCTTCTTTTTCTAAGTTCTTTTAGGTGGTAGATTAGGTTGTTTATTTGAGATTTTTCTTGTTTCTTGAGGGAGGCCTGTATCTCTATGAAAGCTCCTCTTAGAACTCCTTTAGTTGCATCCCATAGATTTTTGTTTCCATTGTCATTTGTCTCGAAGTATTTTCTGATTTCCTCTTTGATTTCATCATCAGCCCATTATTTTTTAGTAGCATGTTGCTTAGTCTCCATGTAATCTTTTTCTCTCTCCTTTTTCTTTCAGTGGTTGATTTCCAGTTTCATACAATTGTGGTCAGAAAAGATGCTTGAAATAATTCCTATTCTCTTAAATTTGTTGAGGCTTATTTTGTGTTATACCTTGTGGCCTATCCTAGAGAATATTCCATGAGCACTTGAACAGGAAGAAAGTTATTTATTTATGGTTGTGCTGGGTCTTTGTTGCTGCTTGCAGGGCCAGGTCTTCATTGTGGTGTGGAGGCTTCTCACTGCGGTGGCTTCTCTTCTTGCAGAACACAGGCTCTAGGGCATAAGGACTTCAGTGGTTTTGATGCTCGGGCTCAGTAGTTGCTGCACAGGCTCAGTTGCCTTGCAGCGTGCGGGATCTTCCTATATCAGGGATCAAACCCGTGTTCCCTGCCCTGGCAGGCAGATTCTTAACCACTGGCCCACCAGGGAAGTCCCCATGTTATGTCTTTTGAGAGCATTTAGTCCATTGACATTTAAAATAGTTATCGACAAGTGTGTATTTGTTGCCATTTTAAACCTTGTTTTCTAGTTGATTTCATAGTTCTTCTTTATTCTTTTTCTTTAGTGTCCTGATGGTTTTCTCTTGTACTGGGCTTGAGTTCTTTCTTTCTAGTTTTTGGTGATTCTTTTGTATGTTTTTGCTCTCTGGTGACCCTGTGTAAACTGTGTGAATCCAATGTTTTTGGTGTGAGGGCTGTTTTTGGTGTGGGTGCCTGCTATGTCTTTCCTCAGGGTGTGCTGGCCATTGTCCTCTTGATGGGGAGTGTGTTTGGTGTTGGGGAGACCAGAGCCTACACTGGATGTTGGGTAGGGCAGCCTCTTTGCTCTGTGGTTTTCACAGCCCTGTTGGGGGCAGGGTCTGCTCCCCAGTCGTTGGAGTAAAAAACCCCAGATCTGGCTTTAAGCTTCAGTGTGAGGTAGGCAGGAGTGGAGTGCTCCTGCTGGGAAAGAAACCCTTGTGTATTCCTCCCCAGGGGCTGTCAACAGGGGACATGCAATTCTGTGACGCCACCACCCAGTGTGCGTACCAACAAAGTCTGCTGCTGCTGGACCCACCCTGGACTCGCCTCTGCTGAGGGAACACTGATAACTGGCTCAGATGTCAGCCCTGCCCCTGCAGTGTATACTCTCACAAAGCCCATGGCCACTGTAGCCATGCGCTGCCTGAGCCAACTGACAGCGGAGGGTCCTGTGGCAGACTCATGGCCCATCTTATACGCGTTAACAGAGGTGGCCTAGACGACATTCTAGGCCCTTTGGGCTGTTTCTGCACAGCTAAAACGAGCCTTCTCCCTGGGTCCGTCAGCTGAAACCCCATCTACTGCACACCCTGTACATACTGGCAGGAGCGTGTTTCAGGCTGGGAAGTACAGCGATGTGACAGCTGTCAGTGCTGGTCTCCCTCTGCCCTGCCTGGCAGCAAGGCAGTACCTTCACAGTCCTCTTGAGCAAACACCAGGCCATTCCACCTCCCTGTCTGCCCAGCAGGCCTCCCAAATGGCAAAGGGGGTTCCCAGGATGAGGGACCCTTTCCTTTTTCACAGCTCCCTCCCAGGGGTGCAGATTCCATCCTGCTTTTTTTTTTCCCGTCCTACCCGGTTACATGGGGTTCTTTCTTGCAGCTTTGGTTGTGAAGGATCTTCTGCCAGCTTTCAGCTGGTTTTCTGTGAGAATTGTTCCACGTGTACATGTATTTTTGATGTGTTCATTGGGAGATGAACTCATCTTTTTCCTCTGCTGTCCTGACCTCCCTCCCCTAGTCAGTCATCTTATCACGATCCAGCTCAGAGATTCTCATAAAAATGCATTTCTGTCCTTTGACCTCACAGCAAGCACAGCCAGCAGAGGCCAGACCCAGGTGGGCAGAACCGGGTACAGCCTGCTGGTCAAGCAGGGTCCCTAAAGTCACAGTGTTGGGGTGGTCAGAAGGGCCCATGGACTTCTGACACCTGCAGGGATTTCCTCTGAGCAACCTGACATAGCACCAACCTTGTAGATGGAGTGACAATGTGGAAGAGGGGCCCACGGGCCCCAGATATCTGCCCCCAACCCTGGGTGTTCACATCCCACTCCTCCTCCAGGCCTGGGCATACCAGGAAAAAGATGAGAAATAGCACAACTCCTCCTCTGCACCTCACATCCCAATAAAATATTTATTATTTCAAGAAATAAATCTTTAAAAAAAGAGAGAGAAAAGAGTATCTCTATTGCTTTCCCCCGACAGGTCAGGTCCTTGGTGACTACTGAGTTTCTGTGGCCACAGGGGCCACCCCGACCGAGAGGGCTCTCTGATGGGAGGGGTCCAGCCTCAGGCCCACAGCGGGGCTAGTCCCCCCTCTCTGGACTCAGGGTCCTGTGGCTGCTTCCCCAAAAGGGTGGAGGGGCAGGCCTAGGTGGGTGGGGCAGGTTGCCAGAAAGGGAGTGGGATTAAAAACCAACTGGGGTTGGGTGGCAGTGTGTCTGAAGTCCTGGTCTTTTTCCTCAAGCAGGGCTCTGGGCTCAGGCTGAAGGGGAAGGCATGCCACACAAAGATGGACGGACAGCTGGATCCAGAGGAGGTGTGAGGCTGGAGGAAGCTGGAGGTAGGGACGCAGATGCAGCACTGATGGGGTGGGAGGGCACAGCGGGTAGCAGGCCTAGGGAGCCAGGAAATAGGCCAGGTGTGCTGTGGGTGGGGCTGAAGGTCCATCCCAAGCCTGTGAAAGATGCCTGGGGGTGGGGCAGGGCCTGAGGCTTTGGAAGCAAGTCCACGGTCTGGAGTCACAGTCATGCTGGGGGAGGTTTCAGAAAATGCCCAAAGTGAAGAGAGTTGGAACAAGCAAAAGGGAGACAATTCAACCCAAGGTCCAGGTGGTCCCTGCAGCCTCCGACCATAGTCCCCAAGGGTGGAAGGGAGAGGGAATTTGGGAAAGCTAATAGGAGGCCTCAACAGGGTCCCCCAGCCTGGCCTTCCCTCAGGCCCCCCACCCTTTCTGCCCACATTGCAAACAGCTCCAGAGGGACAAGGTTGACCCCTCACACATCACTCCCCACTCTGTGGACCGTTCAATGGGCCATCAAGCAAGTATCACCCCGCTTCCTCTGTCGTATACCCAGAGGGCCCCTCCTGGTCCCAAGAAGGACAAGAGCCCTCTCTCCATCTGGCTCAGATCTGGTCTTGCACAGAGCAAGGGACCTCTGACCACCTGCTCCTGGGCCACTCAGTGGGACCCTTGTACCAACCTCCAGCTGTTTGGCCACTGTGCTGCCATGCGCCCCTGGGAGGAGCATGAGGAGCCTGCCTGGGGTGGGCACCAGGTGCTTGGCAGAGTCTCCCCCCTCCCTAGACCTACACACCAATCTGCCCTGCCCATGTCCCGGTCAAGGAAGAAGGCTTCAGTTCGGGGGCGTCGAGGGGAGGGAGGGTCACTGGAGCTCGGAATCTGCTGGTGCTTTCTCCTGCAGTGGGGAGGGCCAGCCGGGCGGTCACCCTCACAGACAGTCCTGGCACAAGGCCACCTGGCCCTTGCGGAAGTCTCGGCAGGGGCAGAGCCGCCGATATTTCGTGCTGGAGCCGGCACAGCTGAAGAGCAGAGGTTCCTTCTGCAGGAAGCACTCCTGGCCGGGCTGGGCGAAGGCCGGGTACAGGTGGTTCATCTCTGACTCAATGCCGTCGCAGGGCACCTGCAGCCTGGGTGGGCACCACCGGAGGCGGTCACTCAGTGGGCACTGCCCATTCCCCCCACCCCGGCCCACCCGTTCTGGACCCAGGGATGTTTCTAGGAGGCGCTGGGATAAACGCTGGGGTGGGCAGCTCCTGACAGTGGGCAGGAGGGCAGGGCCACAGGCTGATACATCAGGAGAAATCGGGCAGTTTCTGCAGCCTGGACCTAGAAGATGCCCAGACAGCCTGGGCAGGGGTGTAGAGCTGCAATGTGGAAACCTGCCTGGAAGGTCCCTTCCAGATCCTTCCTCTCTGGGAAGCACTGAGTCCCCCTCACCCTTGCTGGCAGGCCAGGGGGCAAGGCAGTCAAGGGAGTGAGGGGCTACAGGTGAAGTCAGCTGGGCCGGGTCAGGCAGGGGGCTCACTCACTTCTGGAAGGCGTCCTGGCTGTTGAGGAAAGGGAAGAAAGAGGGCTCGCAGATCAGCCCGTGGTCCAAGCAGGCGTCCGTGCAGGCCGTCCCCGCAGCAGCCAGCCAGGCCCGGAGGGAGTGCGCTGGAGGCCAGGCCCCCGGGGCCAAGCTGGCGTTGCGGGCCCATTCAAGGTGGGTGGCGTTGGGAGCCAGGATGAAGGGGCTCTGCGGGGCTCGGGTCCCAGGTGGGGCAGGACCTGGGGCTGCACAAAAGTCCTGCCGGGAGGAAAGCAGAGTTTGGAGGAAAAATGGGGCACCTCTCTCCCGCCAACTCAACCTACTCCCGACTTCCCCCTCACTTGCTACCAAACTTTTAAGCAGCTTTATAATAAAATGAAAAATAAGAGACTTTGCATTTCCGTGCTATGATATGGAGGCTTGGATGCGAGAGCTGGGGGTCCAGGAGAGGGGCGCTCCAGGCCTGGTCTCTGAGCAGTACTGCTGGCCCCTCAACAGTCCATCTCCACCCTCCACAGGGAAGGAAACAGGCTGGAGAAAGACGGGGGGGCTAAAGCACCCTGCACCCCGGGCAGAGGTGGGTCCTCAGACTCTGGAGCCGCCCCACCCCAGAGACCGAGAGTGGGGGACCCACACACCTGGTGCTGGATGTAGGCGTGGATTCGCTCCAGCATCCCCTCACACGTGTACTCGTAGGGCAGGTAGGGGTCCACCTGTGGGAGAGACAGGCAGACACATGGGTCAGGAGAAACCCTGGGGCTCCCCAGACCTGGCCGCTTGGCTCTGGGAGCAGAGATCTGGGGGCTCAGGCATCCTGCACCCAGCTAGCCGACCACTCCATCCACTCAGATGCCTGCTCCCCAATGCCCCCCACAGTGGCCCCCAGGGACTCAGGACAGCTCATCTCTCCTTGGCTCCTTTCCAGCTATACCAAGTTTTCCCTCTTTCCCTAAAGCTCATTGTTCTATCTCCACTTGGGCTGTGATGTCTGCTCTTTCCGAGCCAAACCCTGGATTCATCTTCCCCTTCCCAGGTGGCTCAGGGGTAAAGAATCCACTGACAGGAGACATGAGTTCAATCCCTGGGTCAGGAAATTCATCTGGAGGAGGAAATGGCAACCTTCGCTAGTATTCTTTGCTTCCCTAGTTGCTCAGTTCAGCTGGTATAGAATCCGCCTACAACACAGGAGACCCCAGTTTGATTCTTGGGTCAAAAAGTTCCCCTGGAGAAGGGATAGGCTACCCACTCCAGTATTCTTGGGCTTCCCTGGTGGCTCAGTTAGTAAAGAATCTGCCCACAATGCGGGAGACCTGGGTTCGATCCCTGGGGTGGGAAGGTCCCCTGAAGGAGGGCATGGCAACCCACTTCAGTATTCTTGCCTGGAGAATCCCCACAGACAGAGGAGCCTGGGGGGCTACAGGCCATGGGGTCACCAAGAGTCAGACACGACAGTGATCAAGCACAGCATAGCTTAGATGTCACCTCCTCCAGGAAGCAGACCCAGAGTAACACCTCCTGTTTAACTCCTGTTAAAAGACCACTTTCCTTGGCCCTCACCCCAGACCTCCCCAGTGTAGAACTGGCTCCTGTGTTATCATTTCTGATGTGTCCCTTGTCTCCCTCAGGTTAGGAGCCCCATGCACTCTGGGACCATGACTTGTTCACCATTGAATCCCTGATGCCTCACCCACTGCCTGGTACCCAGTCGTCACTGGGGAAGTAGTCGTAGAATGGAAAAGCATCCCGGCTCTGCCTGTGTCCTGCCCAAGATGCGGAAGGTTCACGCAAAGGAACCCAGAGCATCTCTCAGCCTGATGGAATGAGATCACATTTGTGAAGCTTCCTGCCCAGATCAGGCACCTGGGAGCTCTATGAACTAGGTGCCCCAAACAGAGGCCACACACCGTCCATCTAAATATCAAAGTTACAGAGCAGCGCACACTGGGGCTGATGGGAGCAGATGGATTAGGCAGCTGGGGCCCGAGCAGTGAAGGGAACAAAGGGAGGAAGCGATGAGGGACCTGCCTCCTGGGAGTGGGGACCCGCACCTCTCCTCCACTCTTCCTGCCTGGCCACCCCTGCCCTGTTCACACCAACCCCCCGGGGGCCCAGCACACAGCCAGCCCGGAGGAAAGATCGGCCAGGTGGGCAGGAGGCAAGATCAGGCTGACATGGGAGACAGTCCATCTCAGACTCAGAGAAAGATGTTTTAGCCTTCAACACCCATGCCCAACTCCCCACGTGTGTGTGTGTGTGTGTGTATGTGTTGGCACCACACCCAGCCAGCCCACCTCCTGTTAATGCCATTTTCCAGCCAGCAGCACCAGGAATCAGGTAGCTTCAGCCCTGGTAGTGAAATCCTGCAGGTCTGCTCGAGGCCACACTCCCCCTGCACCCGCCCTTCCTCATCATCAGAGGTGGGTGGAGTCAGAGCCCAATCCTGCCTCCAGGAGACCCCACCTCGAGGGGCTACAGGCCCATCCTGAGCCCTCTGGCCAGGGGGATATGCCTGACATCAAGCTGAGGAGGGTCTTGAGAAGCGGCAGCCGCCACCAGGACCGAGTCTCAGGACAAGACCCCTCCCATCTGACCTTGCCCCAGTCCTCACTTCACCTGCACTGTGAGCCGGTGTCCTTAATCCAGGGGCAGTTCCGGGGTCCCAGAGAATTCCCCGGGTCCACACCCAGCCACATCCTTCACAGTCCATCGACCAGCACAGCTTTTCAGCCCTGAGCTCTGCACGGTCAGTCCCAGCCCGAGCTGCTGGCCCCCGAGGCCCCAGCCGCCAGCTGCTGCTCTAGCAGGTCCCCAGTTGCCTCGGGTACAAGGCTTCAAGTCCTGGTTATAAATAAACCCCCCGGAGAAGAGACTTCCCCTCCAAATGTCACTGC
Source organism: Bos mutus (assembly GCF_027580195.1). Taxonomy (NCBI): domain Eukaryota; kingdom Metazoa; phylum Chordata; class Mammalia; order Artiodactyla; family Bovidae; genus Bos; species Bos mutus. Next base: position 8,369,177 of record NC_091635.1, on the reverse strand, counting down.
CTGCTCTAGCAGCAGCCACCGAGTTATCCCCCTCGTGGTTTGAAGCCTATCACGCGGTGATTCAAAGCCGGGCACCCCCTGAATGAGGGAACATTTCAGAGCAGCCACGTCCCACCTGCCGTGAATCTCCCACCGGACGAGCCAGCCTGCCTGGAAATTACCCCCATTAGGTCTAATTACAGGTGTGCACAGTGATCCGTCTCACAGAATGGCAGGTGCTGGTCCTGCTGGAATTACCGGCCTGTGATAATGAGAACGGCGGGCGGGGAGAAAGCGGGCGTCCCTCCCCCCACCTCCCTGTCCCTCCTCTCCCTCCCCTCACCTCGAATGGCCTCACCCTGGACAGAGAGATGCTTGAAGGGCAAACCCAGTGAGGCTGAGAGGCCTGAAAAGAGCCCCCACCTGGAGCCTCCTCGCTGCCTGTTGTGGGGGTGGTGGCAGGCAAAGGGTGGGGGCCGCCGGGCTGATGCCTCAGGTCCCTCTCGGCCCCTCCCCTTCCCTCTCCCCGCAAAAGGCCCACGACTCGAAGAAGCTGTGTCCCCTGATGGCGGCCCTCGTTCGCTCTCTGAGCTCCTGCCAGCTATCTCTGTTTTTTAAACTAGGATGATCAGATTTACCCAGGGGGCTTGTTTAGAACGCAGACTCTAGTCCAAGTTCGATGCAGGAAACAGGGCACTCAAAGCTGGTGCTCTGGGACAACCCACAGAGGTGGGATGGGGAGGGAGGTAGGAGGGGGGTTCCGGATGGGGGACACATGTACACCCGTGGCTGATTCATGTCAATGAATGGCAAAAACTACCACAATATTGTAAAGTAATTAGCCTCCAATTAAAATAAATTAAAAAAAAAAAAGTAAAACGCAGACTCCAAGCCACACCTGTCCTTTGAAATCAGAAGCCGGGGACAGGCCCAAGAGTCTGCCTTTTAAACACCTTCCAGGCTAACTGGGAGGTGGGGTAGGAGTGGGGGTGGTTAAAAGCAGAGGGGCCTCGGGCTGGTTTGGAGTCCAGCTGCAAGAGTCAGCCTGGTGAATCTGCAATACCTTAGTTCCCGGACCCTTACGTTCTTGTGATTTTTAATTAATAATTAACACAATTAAACAGATGTTCATGTTTTTAAAAAATCAAGAGAAAACAAGGCAAAGGAAGTTTTCCTCTGACCCCAGATGCCCAGACCCCGCCCGGGGGCAGCCACGTTATCAGTTTCTTGTGTGTCCAACCAGAAATAATGTGTGAATAGATGAACGGGCTCACACGCACAGACCACCCCCACCCCATTTTTATTCTGCAGCTGGGAACACCATCTCCACAGGGCTGGGATCTCACTGAGTTTCTCTCGAGGGAGGGATTCTGGAGGTGGGGCCAGGCCTCTGGCCTGGAGGTGGACAAAAGCCTTCGGAGGTCCCCCTCTCACCCCTGCCTCTGTCCCCACCTCCAGGTGGAAGCCTCGGATGACTGATTTGGCAAGGGGTGGGCAGAGGGAACGGGAAGGGGGTGGTGGTTTCCTCCAGGATAGCATCCCACAGCACCCTCCCCCATACCTTCCATGGAGGTACCTCTTCAGCCCAGTGTTGAGAGCTGACCCCCTCCCCCACCCCTCACCCATCCAGCGATGGATGGAGCTGGGGGAGGAACACCTCGATTTCCTCATTTCTCAGGTAGGACAATTCGGGATCTGAGTACCCCACCTCTCAGAGGTCCCCGCTAGCATTGGACACCAGGTGCCTGCAGGCAGGGGTAACCTCCATAACACACCCTGACTCACTGTCCCTCTAGAACCTTCCTTCTTGGGATCACCCCCCAAATAAACTACTTGTCGTCAAATCCCTGTCTGGGGTCAGCTCCTGGAAGAACCCAGTCTCAGTCTGTGACTTGGAGGAGCTCCCCACAGAGGAGGATTTGCTTAAGTGGATGCTTCAGAAGGGGCAGAGGGCTCTCCCCGCACCACTGAGGGAGGGTCCCAAAGTTCAGCCACTTCCAGGTCAACCTGGCCACGTCCACTACAACTGGAGGTGTACCTAGGCTGTAACATGGCAGTTTCCTGGGCACCTTCTCTAAAGAAACAATCACAGCCGCTCAGGAGGGAAGGACGAGGGTGTAGTGGGTAGAGGCAGGGAGCGGGTGCGGGAGGCAGGGACTCTCTGGGGCCATTTGCTGAGAGGGTGGGCTAAGTGGGGAGAGGGCTGAGTGGGAGGGGACTGATCCATGGGATGCAGGAGGGTGTTAAAAAAATGCCAACCTGGCAGTCCAATGGTTAGGACATGGGATTCAATTCTTGTTTAGAGAACTAAGATCCCACAAGCCACATGGTGTGGCCCCCCCAAAAAAGGAAAAAACAAACACAAACCTGCCTATAGTCAGGACAACCAGGCAGAACTCTGGACCCAGAGCTAAGCATTTAAGACCATAGGGGGATCTATGCCTGCTGGCCTCTGTCCCGAGCCTAGCAGAGCCCCCAGCTCCCCGGGCAGCTGGGCGTCCTCCTGGGCATGGCTCTCCCTTGTAGAGCCCCTGCTCCACATGCTCTCTGACTCTGCCACAAGCTTACCCTGAGCCGCACATCCCCCCAGGGACGGCACACGCAATGAACGAACAACATGGTATTGGGCAGGGAAGAGGACCCAGCAGGAATGGTTATTTTGGCTCAGCCTGGAGTCTGAGCTACTGCAAGAAGTGGGTCCAGAGGGCCTGTGGCGAGCAGAAAGCCCCCACCCCCACCCCGTTCACACAGTCTGACCTCTTCTCTATATACAGGGACCATGAGAGCACACAGGGGGCTCTCAGATGCCAAAGGTGCCAGCAGAGGAGGCGAGCTGCACAAGCCCCTCCCTGCCCCTCCCATACACAAGCGCATCCCCCCCACACACACCAACACTTACTTGCTGGAGGAAACACAAATGCTCCACCCACTTGCTACCCAAAGGTGGCGCCACCACCAATACCACAGATCTGGTTTGAAAGGCAGGGCTTCAGCCCCACCCAACCTGCTGAATCTGAACCTGCGCTTTTAACAAGATCGCAGATGATCTGTGGGCCCTGAGATGTGCTGCCCAAGGCCACAGGGACAGCAAGAGTCCAAAGAACCTTCACACATTCATCCTGGAAACCACCCTGCACCTAACTTGTGCTAACAGGACCTGGCCTCCTAAGACACTCAATAAGTGATTCTGGATCCAGGGCTGCCATGTAAGGTTGTGTAGGCTGCCCACTGCACAAAAGCATATTTCCGCCTCCACTTCCTCGACAAACACACACACATCCAAGTTGGTGAGTGGGGCCCCTGCGCAAATTTGCCAATCCAGGCCTGCAAGTCTGAATTCACCAAGAGGAGCATCTTTTTCCAATTATAGCAAAGACCCAAAGTATAGGATATTGGCGGTCCTGACTGGATCCGAGCCTCACCTGGGTTGTCATGATGGCTTGGATGGCTGCTTCAAACTCCTCTGAGTTGTTGTAGTCAACGGTCCACACGTGGGGCTTGCCAATGAAGTTCTCTGCATAGGGATGCTGGGAGAATACCTACCCAGGGCACAGAGACAGGCAGCTTCTCCCTGTGCTGCCAAGCTGGGCTGGGTGAAGGGGAGGTGCCCCCACCCATCTGGGCCATCTCTCCTTCACCCCAGGCTTCATGCTTCTCCTTCCAGGAACTTTGGGGTCCCATCTCAGAGCCCCTGGATGTGGGCTCAGGCCCTTCCCACTCACCTCTCTGGAGGTGGGCTTGCCCCGGAAGAACTCGTGGTTGAGGGAGCTGTGGGGCGGGCTGAACCGGGACTGCAGGAAGACACAGCCGTTGGCGATGGCCTCCAGCGGGGCAGGGCCCTCATAGGGAAAGCCAAACCCTATGAAGAGCTGCAGAACCAAGGTGGCATGATGATCAGGGAAGGTTGGGTATCACAGCCCAGGAGCCCCGAGAAGCTGGGGGTGAGGTTGGGGTCAGGACATTCACAGGAGGCAACTGGAGCAGTAGAGAACACAGGCCAGCTGTGTGCCTTGGCCATTGTGAAGTGAGGAGGTCTAATTAGGTAATATCAATGGCCTCTTCCTGCTCCAAAGACTATGATTTGGAGAGGAAAAGAAAGAGCAAGGGTTCCCAAGCTTACAAGGCTTCAGGCCACTCCTACAGTTGACCTCAAAGGACCTTTACTCACTCACCCAAAAGACATTCATTCAGCACCTGACTTGCACTAGAGGAGTGCTCATAGGGTTGGCCCCTGGAAGATGATATAAGTGATTCTGAATCGGGTTTCCACGTAAGGTTGTTTGGGTTGCTCACTGCACAAAGGTATCCTCTTTCCACCCCAATACATACACACCACACATACCCAAGATGCCTAAGGAAAGGAGCTATGGTCAGATTAGGAAAGGACCTAGCAGCTAGAAGGAGACCCTTCAGGTTCAGCTGACACTTCAGGGCCCACAGCAGGATCATGCTCCAAGGACACAGTTCAGGAACTTCCAGAAGCAGTCAGATGGAACTCTAGCCTGGCTGCTGCTCCTCCTTTTGCCCCTGGCCTGTCTTTCTACCCACTCAGTGGCTCTGAGATCCATGCCTGACCCAGAAGTCGGCTGGACTGGTGTTACGGGGCAGCAGGCGGGAAGCCCAACTCTTTTTCCCATCACTGAACCCCATCCAGCTCCCTTTCCCTGATAGGTAGCTCTATCTCTAATCCTGGCTCCGAGGCCTGGACACGAGGTTCAGGGCAGCAGAGCGTGCTGGGGCATGTCCACACGTAGAAGGGGGCATGAGCGACAGTGGCAGATGTGGCAAGCATGAATGGGCAGCCTCCTGGGCGTCTATGGCTGGGCTGGGGTAAGGATGGAGGAGGGGGTGGGGCTCACTTTGGCCTTGCGCAGCAGCTGCTGGAACTCAGGCTGCGGCAAGAGGCCGTGGTTCTTCACAAAGGCCGGGACTTCGGGGGGCCGCTGGCTCTCGTAGTACACGGTGCCGTGGATCTCCATGTACTTGTTCAGAATGCTCAAGAACTTCTCCTTCCCCTGGAAGAGGAGGAGGAGGAGATGGGGGCCTTGCTCTGACCACAGATGGCAGAGCCCACTGAAGAGACATCACTGGTCGGGAAATCAGAAAACATGGGCCAGTTTCAGGTTGGTCCCTAATCAGCTGTGTGACCTTGAAGACACCCCCTCTCCTCTCTGGACCTCAATTCCTTTATCTGTGAGTTGCCGAGGTTGGACTAGACCAGGGGCCCTAGGCCTATTTAGCCATGGACCTGTTGTCTTCCAAACGTCTCCCATAGAAACCAACATCCAATTGCATCCAAAAGTTTGTATTGTCAAAGCTATGGCTTTTCCAGTAGTCGTGTTTGGATGTGAGAGTTGGACCATAAAGAAGGCTAAGCACCGGAAAACTGATGCTTTTGAATTCTAGTGCTGGAGAAGACCCTTGAGAGCCCTGGGACAGCAAGGAGATCAAACCAGTCAATCCAAAAGGAAATCAACCTTGAATATTCACTGGAAGGACTGATGCTGAAGCTGAAGCTCTGATACTTTGGCCACCTGATGAGAAGAGCTGATTCACTGGAAAAGATACTGATGCTGGGAAAGATTGAGGGCAGGAGGAGAAGGGGACAACAGAGGATGAGATGGTTGGATGGCATCATCAACTCAATGGACATGAGTTTGAGCAGGAGACAGTAAGGACAGGGGAGCCTGGCGTGCTGCAGTTCATGGGGTCACAAAGAGTCGGACACACTTAGTGACTGAACAACAAATGGAGCTACTTGGCCTCCTCTGAACCCTGATGACCTCTGCAGTGGTGTGCAGCATGGGCGAGTAGATCACACCTCAGCGCCTGGGCGCCCATCTGACCCTACGGCTCAGGCTCTGAGCTGGGAGCTGCAGTCAGTGTAGGATCTCAGTAGAAATAAGCATGGGATTGGCTGCTGGGTTCTATTTTTTAGTTTTTTTTTTTTTTTTTTTTGAGGCTTGCAGAAGAAAGGAAGGGATAAGTTGAAGGGAAAGTAGCTACAAGATCATGAATCAGGGTAGGGCTTGGAGCTCTTTTCAGGGAGTGTTGGTTCCCAGCAGATCAGTGGGTCAGAGGAAAAGAACCCATGGTTCCCCATGTCCTACCAGCCAGCATGAAGTCAGACCACCAGAAGCTCCAGCCCAGATTTAGTTTATAAACCACAGCTCTTGAAGAATGTTATCAACAAATATTAAAATAATTAACAATTCACATTTTGAAACTCAAAGTGCATAAATTTTTTACAAAGAGGCCTTTCACATTGGGTAATGCAGATCAGCCCTGTCTCTGAGAATGATCAGGAAATACAGGGAAAACACCTATGATGGCCCTGAAAATCTAACAAAGAATGAAAAAATTTGAGGCCAAGACCTGGGAGAAAGAAGAAAAGAGATTGTTGAGTCCAGTGTTGGGTTTGGTTTTCCTCCTGGGGGGCCCGCCCGCTGATTCCAAGGGCAGGATCCAGGCAGCGGAGCAGACCTGGGAGAGGAAAGTCTAAGTTCAAGGCCTGCTAAAGATAGGAAGCGTTGATGGAAACTACACTTTGGGTTGGAATTCTGAGGAATTACATCACGGATGAAAGGGTGGACCAGAACTAGAAACACTCTTGCTGCTGCTGCTGCTGCTAAGTCACTTCAGTCGTGTCGGACTCTCTGAGACCCCATAGACGGCAGCTCACCAGGCTCCACTGTCCCTGGGATTCTCCAGGCAAGAACGCTGGAGTGGGTTGCCATTTCCTTCTCCAGTGCAGAAAGTGAAAAGTGAAAGGGAAGTCGCTCAGTCGTGTCCGACTCTTCGAGACCCCATGGACTGCAGCCTACCAGACTTCTCCGTCCATGGGATTTTCCAGGCAAGAGTGCTGGAGTGGGGTGCCATTGCCTTCTCTGAGAAACACTCTTAACAGAGGCTAAATTCTTTTAAAATGGTCTCAATCACTATCACTGATTAAGGTGATCTAGGGGACGTCCCTGGTGGTCCAGTGGTTAAGAATCCACTCTTCCAGTGCAGGGGGTGTAGGTTCAATCCTTGACTGGGGAACTAAGATCCCATATGCCATTAAGCATGGCCAAAAAATTAAAAAAAAAAAAAAAAGACGATCTGGGATTGCAAGATCAGTTCTAAGCCAAGAATAAAAGAAAATCCTCTCTGGAAGACGAGAACATTATTCTTGACCTCAAATTATTTCTACAATTTTTCATATTCACTTTCCAGAACCACCCCAACTCAAAAAGAAAAAAAAAAAGGAACCAACGAAATCCCAATGAAAATCCCAGCAGGCATTTTTATAGAAATTGACAAGCTAATTCTAAAACTCATTTGGAAATGTTGGAAATGCAAGGACGTAGAACCGACAAAATAACTTTGAAAAAGACAAAGAAAGTGAGCAGACTTATCTGATCTCGAGACTTATTACAGAGCTACAGTAATCAAGACTGTGATGCTGGCATCTAGTTAGACAGATAGATCAATAGAACAGAAGAGAGAGCCCAGAAATAGACCCACACATGTGGGGTCAATTGATTTCTGACAAAGACGCAAAGACATTTCAGTGGAGGAAGGGACAGTCTTTTCAACAAATGGTCACGGATCACTCGATATCCATATGCAAAAAAAAAAAAGGAAAGGGAAGGGGAAGAAAATACAAATTAAAAAAACATTTTTTTTAAGGAAAGGGGAAAAAGTACTTCAATCCGTACTTCATATCATATATAAAAGTTAATTCAAAATGGATCACAGGGACTTCCCTGGTGGTCCAGCGGTTAAGACTCTGACTTCTAATGCACGGAATGGGTTTCAATCCCTGGTCGGGGAACTAACATCCCACAAGCTGTGCAGATTGGCCAAATTTTTTTTTAAAGAGGAGAGACATTGGGGCAGAAGCTATATTTAAAGAAATGGTAGCTGAGAATTTTCTAAAATGAGTGAAAGTTCAAACTACAGAGCCAAGAAGATCTACAAACTCCATGCAGGATAAAAAACAAAACAAACAATGAAAACCACGGAGGCTTCTTTTAGTGAAACTACTGAAAACCAAATAAATAGAAGCCTCAAAAGCAAGCAAAGGAAAACACACGCACACAAATCACCTTTAAGGGAACAATAAGACCCACACTGACTTAGCAGAATGACAGAGGGCAGAGGACAAGCTAGAATTTGTACACGATGAACATAACCACCAAGACATTTTTAGAAAAATCAAAAACAGCAAACCCAGACTAGGGTGTTTCCTTCTAGAGAAGGACAATGATCCTAAATGGAATCTCAGCGACGTAGGAAGGAACACAAATCAATAAAAAGGACAGATGTGAGTAAATGTAAATAAACACTGACTTTATGAAACAACTGTAATACTAATATATTGTGTGGTATACAATATTTGGACAGTATTAAAATACCATAAGAGTATATCAGCTGGGGAGAATAGAAATAAAACATTTAAAGATTCTTTTACAACCCCATAAAAGCTTTAAAGTATTGACTTATATTAGGCTTTGATAAGTCAAGGATGTATGTTATAACCTTTACAGTAGCCTAAAGAATACAAAAACATTAAGAAAATCAGAACCTAAAGAATATGAGAACATAATTAGCTAAAGAAAGGTGGATTTTAAAAAGTACATCAATGTAAAAGAAGGCAAGAAGTGAGGGGGGAAAACATGGAACGGCTGAGAAAAAGAAAAAGAGGACTTCCCTGGTGATTCAGTGGTTAAGAATATGCCTGCCAAAGCAGGAGACACGGGTTCGATCCCGGGTCCGGGAAAATTCCATGTGCCCCAGGGCAACCAAGCCTGCCTGCTGCAACTAGAGAAAACCCTTGCGAAGGAACAAAGAAACAGCCAAAAATAAGTAAATAAATATGTAAATTTTTAAAAAACAGAAAAGAAAAAAGAAACCAACTAATAAAATAGTAGATTCAGAGTCAAATAATATCAGTCATCACACCAAATGTAAAAAGGATTACTTATTATAAATCGACTCATGCCCCCAGAAAAATATCAAATCAAGGATGTAAGGTGTGAAGAAAATGTCTCTAAGGCCCCTGTTCAACTTTCTGACCCCATTACCAGAGCAGCTGTTGTTAACGGTTTCTCCTGTGCCTTCCTCAGATCTTTTATGCACGATAAGCGGATGTACATTTTCTTTAAACCACACACATACATGCACAGATGGGTTCATGTCACATGCACTGTTCACCAACTTTTTCTCACCTAATAATATATATATACACATATGTGAGTATTTATGTGTGTAAATGTAAAGTTTTACAAAACAGTAGTTACCCTCGATACATATAAAGTCCTCTGATATCCTTTTATTCTCTTATTGCTATGCTATCCCACTTCATTTAGAAAGGCTAATTAAGACTCAGAAAAAGAGAAACTGTAGGATCTCACTAATCTCTTGAAGAGAGTCAATCTCATAGAAACAGTAGAATGGTTAGTGTCAGGGGCTGGGGGTGGGGGAAACGGGATCATGGGGGTCAAAGCGGACAAACTTTCAGTTACAAGATGAATAAATCCAGGGATTTAACGACCGGCCTGGTGACTACGGTTACTCAAACTGTACTGTACACTTGAAATTTTCCCAGAGAGTCGACCTTAAGTGTTCTCACCACACAGACACACAGCATATAAGGTGATGGACGTGTAAAGCAGCTTGATGGTGGTACTCATTTGACAATGCATATGTATAGCAAGCCATCATGTTGTACACCTTAAATACACACAATTTCTCCTTGTCAATTATACCTCAGTAAACCTAAGGAGGAAAAACAAAACAAAAACAAAACAAAGCCAAGTTGTAGTTTGAAAAGCCGAGCTTAGGTCCCCCACGTGGCACTTCTGATGTCCGGAATGATTCCTCCAGCAGCAAGGCTGGATTGGCCTGCACCTGGATAAGCAGTCTTTTACCCATCCTCTCACTCCCAGTCCCTGGGACAGACTCTCATAAAATAGCAGTATCTAAGCCTTAGCCTCCAGCTCTAGGGACCCAGGATAAGACAAACCTCCTCGACACAAAAGTCATCAAACCCTCGCCCTGATCCCGGCTGCCGCTCCCCTAAGGATGTGACAACCGCGCCTTCTCCTTCCTCCTCCGCCTCTGCCACCTGGTCCCCTGAACTCCGGATGGCATCTGTCCTAGGATGCTGCTGTCATTCCTTTCTTCGCCCGGCCGCCTCTGCCTGCCTTTGGTCACAAAGACCAGAGCACAGATATCTTTTTTTGGAAGAAGCTTCTTTGAGGTCTCTTGCTGTACAGCATTGCTCCTGGCTATCCCAGAAGCTCCTGAGCCTGAGATAAAACCGTTCTCTTCCCAGATCTCATGACCTCTCATTCTCTTGGGGCAGTCTCTGAACAGTGTTCTCTGGCACAAGCAGACACTGTCTGTGCTCACTCCCTTGCCCAGTGCCCCAGGCATCCTGGCAGCCAGCTTCTCTGGCATCATATGAAAATGGCCCCTTGCTTCTGTCCCCACACTCCATGGTGGGCACTGACATCTCAGCCAGGTCTTGGACCCTTAGTCCAGCCTGCAGAGCTTCTCTCTGCCATCATCCAAGGCATCATAAAAAAAGGAGGCTATTAAGAGTCTTGGCCCTAGACTTAGATGTGGGTTCTAATCCCAGCCCCGCCCACTTAACTAGTTGGTCACACTAACCTCACAGTTGATGGGCAAGTGAGAAAATAATGTGAGTACCTGGCAACAGTAAGCTCTGGCTGGATGAGTATTAACCATGGCTGCGACCTCAGAGGGTTGTCTTGGCACAGATCACAAGATGTCCCTTAATTCCTCCCCCTTACTCAGTCACAGAACTCCAGGGCTAAGCTGGGCACACATGGCTAGAGCACATCTACTTCCAATGTCCCCTAACTCTGGCTTTGGCCTTGGGACTGAGACCGAGCCACGGGGCCATATGGCGCAGAGCTGTGTGTAACCTTCAGGAGATATGCTAAACCTGGCCTTCCTCCTCTTCCTCCTCCAAAGCCCCCGACCCAGCACCACCTGCTGAAGGGCAGATGTAATGACTGCACTCTGTGGTCATCTTAAACCACGAAGCAAGACTGCAGATGGCAACTAAAGGCAGCGAGTCAACCAGGGGAGAAGAGCCCCAGGGGTCAACCCAACACTGACAGCTCCAGGGCTTGTCAACAGGAAAGAGGACACACTTCCCTCTTGTCTCAGTCACGGTTAGTCAGGGCTTTTCTCTGACAGCTGGACCTAATCCATACAGCGTGAGAATCATTCATTAAGATGGTCATGTGACAGCTCGACACGGAGTATGGGGGCTGCCCGATGGTTCCCACGATGGGCATCTTTATTATTAACCTTTAACCTCATGTCACCTGCCTTAGGTCAACTGTCCATCCTAGGAGCTGCCCTGTTCCACACCGAGCTGGACCCTGACTTCCAGGGCCCAGAAAGAGCCCACCTGAGACCCCGATGTCCCCATCACCCTCCTCCCACCTTGGTCTGGTCATCTACAGTGCTACCAAGCTCAGAAAGCCCAACTTGGGAGCACCCCCCGGGGAGACCCTCTGGAGCGCAGGGAGCGGCAGGACGTGGAAGGAACACGCGGTAGTCACCATACCTGGAGCTGCCTCGTTGCCAGGGGGGCAGAGAGAAAAGAGGAGAGAGAACAGGTCAGTGGCCAGGTGAGCGGTAACGTCCCACACAGACGGTGCTTCTTGGAGGGACTTTGCCCTGAAGCTGGGGTCCAGTCCCTAGTCCTCTCTTATTTCTCCCCTGCCTCCCACCCCCCAGAATCCCCACATGTAGCCTAAACCCCTTTGGTGAGTTAGAGTGTTTGTGGATCCACCCGAGCAAGGGCGGGGGATGAAGCCGTTTGAATTTGTTGCAAAGAGTGGAGGCAGGGAGGGGAGCGAGGCAGGAGTCCCTGGCCGGTATTTCCAATGGCATTTCTTTTTTGACCACTAGTGGGGGCCGTTTCCACCTTCCAGGGCTGGGGGTTGGGAGCTTCCTGGGGGCCGAGGGTTGGTGATGGGGTCTGGGGGCCGGCAGGTCTCACCTTCCAGATACTCGCCTCCTTGCCGTACACCACTGCCATCTTGCTGGCCTTGCCATCTTTGATGAGCTGCTTCTCTGTCTCATTGAGCTCCTCGGACACGAAGCCCATGAAGGAGTTGTCCGGGGTGTGAGCTGCAGCCAGACCACGAGGTCAGGAAGGGGCATGCCCTGGTCTACCCAGACTGGCCCCATTGGAGGGGACACCCGTTTGGCAGGGAAATGGAAGGGGGTAGGAGGTAAGGGGTGCGGTTTGGGTTGGGCGGTGGGGAGAGCATCCATCCATCAGGGCCCCGGCCCCCTTCCGCGGCATCTCTCACCGCCTCCCCTCTCTCTTTCCATGCAGATCTGTGCTCACAGGGCTCTGCTGAGAGGTCTTTCCTGACCCCAGCCCCTCTCCGTCTCCTTTCCCTGCTTTATCTTTTGCCCCAGAACTCACAGATCAGACACGACAGTACATAGTGATTTGTTCGTCTGTTACTGTCGGAATCTAAGAGGGAGGGAGCTGTCTGTGTCCCCGGCCCCTGGGAGCTCCTGGCCCGGCTGGTTCACGCATGCGCGGACCCATCTCCGCGTTCACACCTGCAAACTTCTGCCCCTGCCCTTCGCTTAAGCGCCCACCGCCCATTTCCACGATAAGAAAACCGTATTCCGCTCCAGGGCCCCACTCGCACGTCACCTCCTCTCCTCCCAAGAGCCTTCTCTGGGGTCTGAGTGCCCTCCCTTTGAGGGCCTGTCTGCCGTCCTTAGGTCTCCGGCAAAGCGCGGATTCGCACCCTGACTCACTTCCCAGAACCCAGAGCACCAGGGTCAGGATGTGCGTTTCAGCTGCGTCTCCAGTTCCTCGGCCAGGCTCCAGGCATGATTAGCTCGTCTGCCGCGGCCGGCTAAAGGAGTGGGCACAGGCGCCATCCATCTGCAAGGAACAGGGTCTCTCCTTTCCATGCAAAGGACCTCGAGCAGAATGCCTATGGAACCCAATTACACCTACTCTACCTTCCTGGTGGGAGAGGTTGCATGTGGGAAATAGGTTGGCAGCAGCCGTATGCCCTTGATTTCCCAGAACAACCCTGAGGCCAAACACCCCGTTTCTTCATTTCAGATGCACGTTTTTCATATTTTAGCATTTTTGTAATCGGGATATACTTTTTTTTTTTTTCCCCTTTTGGTGGTGCCACCTGGCGTGTGTAATCTTGGTTCCCCCACCAGGGATCTAAGCCGCGCACCCTGCCATGGAACCACGGAGTCTTAACCGCTGGACTGCCAGGGGAGTCCTGGGATGTATACTTTAATCAAATGTGTAGATGTGACATGGTATGTCCACCCAACCCCCTCAATACCCACAAAATTCTTAATCAGTATCTGGTGCATCTTAGAAGAGGTGGTGGTTTTCTATCCAGAAAGCTCATGGATTCTTGAGTGTGAAAATCTGACCATTGTAAGGACAAGTCTTTGCTGGCTGCAAAACAAAATGATCTCCCCTCTGGGCTTCCCTGGTGGCTCAGCTGGTAAATAATCCACTTGCAACGCAGGAGACCCCGGTTTGATCCCTGGATCAGGAAGATCCCCTAGAGAAAGGATAGGCTACCCACTCCAATATTCTTGGGCTTCCCTGGTGGCTCAGATGGTAAAGAATCCACCTACAATGCGGGAGACCTGGGTTCAATCCCTGGGTTGGGGAAGATCCCCTGGAGGAGGGCATGGCAACTCTCTCTAGTATTCTTGCCTGGAGAATCCCCATGGACTGTAGCCCGCCAGTCTCCGTTGTCCATGGGGTTGCAAAGAGTCAGGTATGACTGAGCGGCTAAGCACACACTAGGGTTTCAGAGGCTTGGGGGTGGCGGTGGGGGTGGGGGATAGGGAGGGGCTGGAGGCCAGGAGTTGTTTCTGTGATGCTCAGAGCTCAGGAAGCTCTCCTGTCTCAGGAGGCTCTGCCCAGGCCTGGGAGAAGCCCCAGGAGGGCAGACACTCTTCTCCCTGACTCAGTTTCCCTACCTAGCCCCACCCCTGCCTCTGTACCTACTCTCTGGCTCCAGCTGGGGCTGCAACCAGGCCTCTCTCCTGCTCGCCATTTTCTCCCATTTTTAAGAAAATCTCATTCCGCCAACTCCACAAGAAGTGACAGGTTTAGAAAAATTAGCTAAACTAGTAGACAAGGGACAGGGAAGTATTGCAACCAATTAAAATAACAGGGACCATGAAAAAGAGCTCCTGGGGGCAGGGCAAGGTGGGGAGAGGCGGCCAGCCTCCCAGTTGCTCTTTGGATAAATCAACCAGCTAGATGTGGAAAGAGGTCTGCTCATGAATTCCTTCCTGGACTTAGGATATCATTAAGACAGGCAAGTTTGTGTTTCGTTCTCTTTCTTTAATTTATTCAATCAATTAACATTTTCTGAAGACCTCAATAGGCTCCAGGGAAATAAAGCTAAATCAGTCAGTGGCTCCTGTTTGAGTGTTTCCTAATCTATCAGTGGAAATAAATGTATAAGCAAATAACTCATATTTCAATATATGCTTTAACAGAATTAGGTTTAAGAGTTATAAACACATTCTGCCTGGAATAGATAAGGTGATTAGTGAAAGTGTTGGCAAAAAGAAGAGACATTTGACATGGGGTTTTGGAGGATGAATAGAAGATTGCCCTGGTTGGGGAACTAAGATCCCGCGAGCAAAGCACAAGCTACATGGCATGACAACAACAACAAGTCTTCATGACGTTCCCTAGCGCAGGAACCTACAGTGACTCTCAAATTACCATATCCAATGTAAACGTGGGAATCTTTGCTAAAGACCCACCTCTCTGCTCCCGGATCCTGTGTTTTCCCTCTCTGCTGTCACATATGCTGTTGCCATAGTCCAGAGCATCGCCACCACTACCCACCCAGCCCACTCCGATCTCTTGGCTGGGAGCACATTGCCACCTGATGACCTGTTAGGACTCTTCTCATGGAGAAGCCTCATACAACCCTGCAATGGGCCCGGGGAGGGAGTCTGGCACCCACAGAACCATGTGACTTCAGACAGGACATTCCACCTCTCTGGGCCTCAGTTTCCTCATCTGGGTTCCAAGGAAACTTCCCACCTTCCCAATCAAGCCATTGGTGGTGGTTTGGTCGCTCAGTCACGTCTGCCTCTTGTGACCTCATGGACTGCAGCCTGCCAGACTCCTTTAACCATGGGATTTCCCAGGCAAGAATACTGGAGTGGGTTGCCATTTCCTTCTCCAAATCAAGCTTGTGTATTATTCAAAAATCTCATCTTCCTCTAATGCAGCCTAGAACCTAAACAGTAACACAAAAGAAGTCACTAAACACCCAGAAGGGATGCAGTCACTTGACGGGCTGAGTAAAAATCAGCTACTTTACTTATAAGCAAATTCCTCGGGACCCTGCTTGGAACCAAAGTCACTCTTAACTTAGAGACAATCCTGATGAGGATGCTTGTCTGACTTTCTGACCCACAGCCTTCAAAGAGCCGCCAATTAGACATGCAAGATGCCACGGCAGGCAGATAGCCTAACAACGATTAAAAGTGACAGCTGACAGCCTCCCATCTAGGAGAAAAAGCGCCACATCACACAGCGACAGGACAAGGGGCCCCTTGGCAGGGGACAAGGCTCTGCACACCTCTGCCGGCCCTGCAGGGCAGGCTTCACGCCAGAGAGATAGAGCATTGACCCTGAGTTGTCAAGAAAAGGTTAAATTATTTTCAGCATGCTGCATGGAAGAGGGGAGGTCAGTGTGTACACATTTTAAAGTCTCATTAAAAAATCTTGAAAGCTCAGCTCAAATGGCCTCCCTTGCCTGAAGCGGCTCCAGCCCCCACCCACAGCCTGACTTCTCATCATCCCCAGTGTTGGAGCCGCCTGGAACACTTGCATTTCCAGAACCTTCCATTCTTTCCATGTCCATCTTCACTACATCTGTTTCCTCTGCTTAGAAAGCCTCACTGTGCTGCCCCTCACCACTCATTAGGTCTCCATCACTTTGGAATGTCTCTGGAAGGCCACAGAATCCTGTTTGGTCCGGAACCCTGTGCTCAGCTACTCTCTGAGAGCAACCTATGCTCCAGGAGGACAAAGACTGCATCCTCCAAGTGTTGAGAAGGTCACCACGCCGCCCCACCCCCACCCCAGGCCACCCCTCCCCACGCACACACCACCAGAGGCTCTGTGGTTCACACCTTTGCTGAGAGGGGATCGAGGCTTTCTTAGCCAAGGCCGATGGTTGGATGCATCTCTGTCCTCACACAGACCCCAAAAGGAAGAAAGGAGAGGACAGAACGGGACCTGCCTCCTCCCCACCCCTGGGAGAGGCCCCACCCATCCCGCCCCACTCCATGGGGCGGCTGGACACTCACGGAACATGGTCATGAACTGCTTGGGGTTGAGGTTCCAGTAGCCCCAGTTGGTCCGGTAGCCATGCAGTGTGGCGTATTCTTCGTGGTTGTACGCAGGTTCGGTCCCAAAGGTGTCGATGACCCGGATGCGGCACCTGCCCCCACCCCACCCCCCAGGAACCCAGGTCACCAATCTCCCGGTGTCTCCCTGGGCTGGGGTGGCCCCAGCCATGGGCTCTGGAACCCGAAGCTGGCTGGTCCGGGTAGTGCGATGTGTGGTCAGGGCTTGGGCTCAGACACTAGCTGGCTGTGTGACCACAGGCAAGTGCCTTAACCTCTCTGGGTCAGCTTTCCCATCGATCAAAGGGGGATAACAACTGTCGAACCATCTCAGAGTCTTACCTGAACCATGGACCACTAACTCAGAAACTGTTAGTTTTTACAGCTGCCCCAAGGGAGCCTAGAAAGGGAGGCCCTTCCTGGAATGCGGTCCCTCCCCACTGCCCAGGATTCACCAACACAATTGCACTTCCGTGAGCAGGGAGTCCACAGCCCCTCTGCCCAGGAACCTGCCGCCCCCAGGAAGTGCCTGGCCTCTCTGGACTGAGAAGCAGAAGAGAAGGGCCCCAGGGAACCAGCTACCGTGTGCCTCAGAGTCTCCTCTGCAAGAATGGCCACTGCGGGTGGGCCTCCCAGCTGGTGGGGGCTCTGTCCCACCCTGAGGCCAGAGCCCAGAACCTCTCCCTGCATCTCGGCCACCCCGGGAACAGGCACCTAAAGAAAACTGCTGAGTCTCAGACGCCCCTCCAAGGCGCTCCCCCACCCAGAGTCCTTCCAGGTGACCCAGAAGTGTCCAGACTGCTGAGGTCAGCACTCCTCCCCACCCCAGAGAAGGGGCAGGATTGGGAGGAGGAGGCCCCGAGTGCATGGAGAACACGCATTAATAATAAAAGCAATAACGCTGCCTGTCACTTTTTTTCCTAATAAAATCATGTGGGATAGTCAATGAGACTGGAGCACACGTAATAAATAGCAGGGCTCTCTGTGCTAAATTAAACCCCATATCCTGCTGGCTGCAGAGAGATGAAGCGATGGCACTGGCCTTCCTCCCGCCCAAGATGGGGCTGGGTGGAGGAGCGGGTGGGGAGGGGGCTGCTGGGTCCTCACACACAGGGCTCATGCCCGGCCCTGTGCCATGTTCCCTCCACCACTCCCTGCTGTTCCTCTGCCCTCTCCAACGGGGTCATCTCTGACCTCATCCCCTCCACCCTCTAGCCTGCCCAGCAGCAGAGAGGCCCTGGAGTGCCTGGCTGTGGTTTATTAATTGTCATCCGAGTCAGCCGAAGCCAGGAGGCAGAGCTGTCTGGGAAGGAAGGTGGGGGGTGGGGAGTGGGAGGTGAGCCTTCGCTCTGCCCTGGAACCCGGGCAGTGTAACCCCCGCCTTGGGGACCAGTGGGCAGTCACCACCCTCCCGCTGCCCTCTCACCGGTACTTCCTGAAGGAGAGTCCCATGTGCTGCTTCATCTGCTGCAGGCCGTGGTAGTCGGTGTAGATGAGGTCGAACGGCAGGGGCATGGTGAGCGGGCAGTTCCCCCGGCCTGGCGGCACCCCTAAGTTACTGAGAGAAGAACCCTTCAGAGTCTGAGCCCTAAGAGGGACCCACAGACCCACTTTCCCATCCAGCCTTGTGTTTGGGGGATCTGGACCTCGCCCTGGTTCCTACAGGCCAGAATAAAATGGGGAGGGGGGAACACTGTAAAGGAAAGGGAGGTCAGCGCGTGAATCCTGGCAGACTCTTGGAGAGGAAGCCAACAGGGCCTCCATGCACAGTTGCATAGGTTTTTCACTGCACAAGAGGCTCCAGCGAGGGGTAAATGGGACTGAAATCCAGCTTGGGCTACCTTGCCAAGCCTGCACCTGGCCTGGGCTACCTGCCAGAAGGAAGAGAACCTTCTGTTAATTTGCACAAACCTGATCTCCACAGAGCTGTGTCCACCCAGAGGGGCTGTGGACGTTCATTCACAGAGTGCCATGTACACCAGTAAAGGTCCTCAGCACAGCTTCAGCATTTGTTTGGAGCCGAAGGGCCCCCAACCCCAAGTCCCAGGAGATACAATCCTGCTCTGCTGGCCACAGAGAAGCCCAGCCCTGGCCCACGGGGGACCCTGCCTGCTGGGTCACTTACTCGCACGTTTTCCTCTGGGACAGGGCTGCCTCTGGTGACCCAGTTTGGAGTCTCTGGGTCATCACACTGGAGCCTGGAGGACATGGCCTCCCTTCTCCCAGGTCCACCTCCCTGGAGACAAGCTTAGAGGCCCCTGCCTGGCCCCCACAGTGCCAGCATGAACTTTGTCCTGCTCACCCCTGCCCACCCTCCAGGAGCCCCTGCTAAGCCTGCCTACACTCCCCCTACAAGGATGATGGGGTTTTTAGATCAGTGACTCAGTAAGTCTGTATTGAGTGGCTGAGTCTGGCAGGGAGTAGTGTTGCCCCCCAGGGAAGCCCTCCTTTTTGGGGGGCCCCCAGCAACCTCTCACCTCCCCCTGATTCCTGCCTCCCTTGGATTCGTGGTCCAGATGCTGGAAGGCATCTGCGAGACCTCCCTCCCAGTGAGTCCCTGCAGGGATCCACCCGGCAAAGGGGCCAGGATTATCATCTGTTCCCTGGGTCACATCCCAGGCTCCTTGAGACAATTCAAGCAGGCAGAAAACCAGCACCTGGATGTCTCTGCACTCTCCTGCTCACACTCAGCAACACACCAACAGAGGCTCTGAATGCACCGTTCCCCAGAGCAAACTGCCCTAACGCAGCCTTTTCAGCGATGTTTATGACAACCTGATGACAAAGCCGTGATGGAACGATGTCAAGGGAAGCTTTGGGAGACGAGGATCAAGGCATCAGGTGGCCTGTGCCAGCAGAGAAGGGCAGCAGGACAGAGGGCGATTTCTCTGTACTGCTCCCCACCAGCCAGTGTACCCCAGCCTCACTCAGCTTCCCTACACTAGCGCCCCAAGTGTGAGAACCTTTGCTGCTAAGTGGGGAGAGGGAAGTGCAAAAATCTTATAACTGTTTTCTCCCCATTTCTCTTGTGTGTGTGTGAATATGCCATTGTTTATTCATTCAGTGGAAAGGCAGACAGATTGTTTCCTGATTTTTGCTCCTGTTGCCCACTGTCAATATAAATATCCTTATACATACACCTCTTGATGTAAATGTGCAAGAATTTTGGGGGGTATATAATCAGAAATAAAAATTCTGAAGCTCTCAGGTATTTATCCAGGAGTAATTGTTAAATTTAATAGATAATACTCAACTATTTTGCACAGTAGTTTATCTTTAAACTTAAAACTGGCCAAGCTCCCCTACTCCCCACCCATCCAATCTCCAGTGATCCCCCAGACGGCCATAGGCAGTATTCTCAAAGCCAGGACTTCTAAGGCAGGGCCTGCCTCTTCAGCGTTTTTGTTGAAGTACTCAGAAAGTCTAGACCTCAGAGGTCTGGCACTATCACAGGAAGCAGCTCCCATAACCTGGAGACTTTATGAAATGTCTGGCGGTATTTTTTAAGTGTCAGGCAGGTTTTATATTCTACTCTGTGGGAATCTTGTTTTCTTTCAAGGATAGCTGTCTCTCACACACACACCCCCAAACTCCTCCAGTCAGATGGAGCATCATTGTTGTCCTGGGTTATAGAAGCTCTGGGTTTAGGACAGACCCTGGTCCCCCTCCCCACTGCCTCCACTCAACTGAGAACCTCAAATAGAAAGACAGTCTTTCAAATAGAAAGATGCCTCTTGCAGAACTGAGGAAGGGGGTGGCTGCTCCTCCCTCATGGAATCTGGGTCTGGGAAAAATGAAGACGATTCTGAAAATATAAACCGTAGGTGGGTCTAGTTGCTGCTACCTGCACTAGTCACATGATTTCCCCACGCTGCCTTTCTGGCTGGTTACCAGGCAACATGTCCCTCTGTAGCCATGAGTAGTACCACAAAGTCATGGGGGGGTCCCTTTGGTTGCCTCGACCCTGACCCTAGCCCCAGCCCCAGACACCAGGGCCACTGGGAGGCCCGATGGACAAGTCAGGGTCCTCTCCTGGGAAGATGACGCCACACTGATGTTCCGGAGCCTCTGTCATCATCTCCGTCACCTTCGTGGCTACCATTCTGAACACAGGCACCATTCCACACGCTTTCAACTCATTAACTCATCAATCCCTTTCATCTGGACAACTACCCTATGAGAGCAGACCCATTCCTAACCTGCTCCCCTCTTTACAGATTAAGAAACAGGATCACAGAGCCAGGGAGGAGGAGAGCTGCGGTTGGAACCCAGGCAGTAGGCTCCAGCACCCACACTCCCACCGGCCGAGCTCTCCTTTCTCCCCAGGCTCACTGGGCATCAGACAATACAGTGGTGTGTCATCAGTCCACGGTAACATCC
This sequence comes from Bos mutus, assembly GCF_027580195.1. Classification (NCBI taxonomy): domain Eukaryota; kingdom Metazoa; phylum Chordata; class Mammalia; order Artiodactyla; family Bovidae; genus Bos; species Bos mutus. The sequence goes on along the minus strand of NC_091635.1, from coordinate 8,348,396 downwards.
CGAAATTGAAGCTGCAGGCTACCAGTGGAGATTGGCCCCAGTCCTAGTTTTGTTGCTAACCTTGGAGGAATCATAGCCTCTAGGAGTTTCATTTTTTTCATTGGCAAAAGACAAAAAATGCCTACCTCACCAGGTTCCTGATAAGATCGAGTGAGGCAAGGAGACTGAAAGTTCCACTGATTGTTATGACTTCAGTCATAAGTTTCACCTTCTGAATTGCCAAGTCTGGAAACTCCTGACTCCCACCCCAACACACACACACGCCTCATCTAAGGCCCCAGTCGTGTTTCAGCTAGAATCTTGAAATCATTTCATTTCTCTTCTGCCTCCCTCTAGTCTTGCCTGACTCTTTTATGGAGAGATCTTTCCACAGTGTCAACCTGGCCAGTCACCCCTGGTTGCATCTGATCCTTTTCACAGCCTTCTTACCTCCTGCTCCTTGACGCAAACCTTGCCTCCTCCTCCAGGAGGGCTTCCCTGGTAGCTCAGCTGGTAAAGAATCTGCCTGCAATGCAGGAGACCCTGGTTTGATTCCTGGGTTGGGAAGATCCCCTGGAGAACGGAAAGGCTGCCCACTCCAGTATTCTGGCCTGGAGATTCCATGGACTGTATAGTCCATGGGGTTGCAAAGAGTCAGACAGGACTGAGTGACTTTCACTTTCCTCCTCCAGGAAGCCTTCCTTGGACCTCTGGACAGAGTGAGATGCCCTTCTCCTTTGATACCCCTGCCCTGGCATCCCACTGCCCTCTCTACCATCCTTCTGCACTGCCCTGAGTCACCTCCTCACAACTTGGGCCCCCCCAGGGTAGGGCTAGATTACCTTTGAAAGCACAGAGCTGGGACAGGATCTGACCCAATAAGTATCAGGTTCATGAATGAATTAACAAAGCAATGAACCCGGTGAACCACCCCACCTCCCCCCGAGAAAGAACTGTTTTAAAGGTTGAAAATATCAAGAAAAGCATGTTAGGAGAGAAGGGACGGGTGAGCGAGAGGAGCCCAGGGCTCATGTGGGCATCTCCACAGTTTACCAAGACCTCCTGGTCTGTACTGGACACAAGTGGCCCCACGGGTCCCCAAAGGACATCATGGCAGGAAGAAGAGGAGGAGAGACAAATCAGCCGAGACAGCAGGTCCCCTTCCCAGGGGGAGTTAACGAGGAGCCCCACCGCCCCCACAGCCACAGAAAACAAAGATTTTCAATTTACAGTGAGTGCACTGGAAGTGCGTCTGCAGTTTCTTCGTTATTCTCATCAGGAGGAGTCTGAGCTTGTCCAGAGAAGAGCTGAGAGGGTCAGTCGAGGGGAGAGGGGCTATGGTTTTATCACTTGTAATTTAAGTTTATTTTTATGGGCAATTTTACGCTAAGTGGTTGGTTGGAGCAGCGACATGAATTGAAAAACACTCTCCTGACAAGCCTTCAGCCAAAGGTGCCAGGGAGGCTCAGTTGTACAATTCCACCTTACCCGCTGACTCCTCAAAAGGCCCCTGTCCAGACGGTCCCATAATTCCAACCTCAAGTTCATTTCTCTTCTGACTCTTACCCAGAGCTGCGTCGGGAGGGGCTCGGGAAGCCACCGCACCCCCACGGCACTGCTGAGACGGGGACAAGCAGCATCTCAGCATGAAGGGACTTCAGATGCACCCACCTAGTAGCCCCCGTCCGCCTGCCCACGACCACCCCCAGCGCTTGGGAAGTTTCCGTGGAATTGCTAAACTGGGCAGTTGCAATGAACTTCCAAATGTCCCCAGGCCACCTGCGTGGGAGTCTCAATGCAGACGAAGGGGATGGGGGAGGGGTGATCTAGGGACATGGTCCTTATACTGGTCACCCAGTCATCTGGTCCATGTTCCCAACCCAGACTAATCCGTCTATGAAAGCCAACCGGGGGCGGGGGGTAGGGGTGACGGGGAGTCAGGGTTTTCTGGGGACAGTTTCAGTCTGGGAAGATGAAAGAGCTCTGGAGGTGGATGGTGGTGACGGTTGTACAACTGTGTGAATGTATCTAATGTCACTCAACTGCACGTGGTTAAGATGGGTAAACTTTATACGTATTTTACTAAAAGTTTTCTAAAAACCCAAAACCAGATTATCCACACTCACAATATCCATGTACAGCCCCACAAACACACGCCCAGCACTCTCCCTCCCAGAGGCACGCCTGCCCCATCTTCTACAGGGCCCCCCACAATGGAAGGAAGTGTTAGTCGCTTAGTTGTTTTCGACTCTTGGCAACCCCATGAACTGTAGCCCCCCAGGCTCCTCTGTCCATGGGATTTCCCAGGCAAGAATACTGGAGTGGGTTGTCATTTCCTTTTCCAAGGGATCTTCCTGACCCAGGAATCCAACTCATGTCTCCTGCGTAGCAGATAGATTCTTTACCAACTGAGCCACCAGGGAAGCCCCCCCAACAATGGAGAGGGTCAGCAAATAGGCGGAGCAGGATGTATTAGCCACTCTCTTGGCCAAAAGATCAAAAGATGGTGGGACTTCTCCGGTGGTCCAGTGGTTAAGACTCCACGCTCCCAATGCAGGGGACGGGGCTTAATCCCTGGTCAGGGGACTGAAACCCACATGCCTCAATGAAGATCAGAGAGTCCAAGTGTCAAAACTAAGACCCAGTGCAGTCAAATAAATAAATATTTTTAAAAAGAAAAAAGAGTAGGATGCAACAAGGTGGAGAAGAAAAAATACAACCCATGCCCAATAGAAGAAAAAAAAAACTCTCAGCTCGGAATCAAAAGGCTGAGTTCTGTGCAAATAAATTTTTAAAAGAGATGAGTGAGAGAGCTAACCCTTATCTGTAAGTTTTGAATTTATATTGTTTCTTCCCATGTACCAAAAAAAGAAAAAAGTGCCAGGTTCTAACAGTGAAGAGGATCCCTGGGCGTGAGCTCCAGCACGAATTTGCTGGGTTGCCTTGCACAGACGTAGCAGTGCTCCGAGTGCACCTCCACTTCCATTCTGTGATACGCGGGCAAATCTTCATGGTCCCTCCAAGGCTAAAAATTCTTCGGGTTTATGTCTCCCTGTACTTGGTCTGTGGCTGGAAATAAGCTCTCCAGGTAGCGCTCAAATTCTGGAACAGACTATTCTCTCTCCCTGTCTGTCTTCTCTGTGTGGGAAGGACCTAATTAAAAAGCATCTTACGAAGTGCTCAAAGATCTTTGCCTTCAAGAGCTAAGAGAACAGGGTAACTTCAGCTTCCCTGGATCCATCTCATTACTGGGAGCACCTGGCTGGGCAACCCGGGACCTCTGTCTCCTCCGGGGTCCGCTAGCCCTCTGATGCCATCCAGTGCCCATCCCCCGAGCACTACAGCATCGACCTTGTTGCTCTCCCAAGGTCCATTGTTAAAGCACCTGCCGCCCCTTCCCCAGAACAGAAGGAACACAAAGAAGCAAATGTAGACAGTTAACTGGGCATCTAACGAGCTGCTGTGGAAGGCAGGTTAGCATCACTAACGAGGAAGGAATTAAATTCTCCTGCAGGTTTTCCTCTCTTGCCCAGCATGGGCTGACCTTCCTGAGCCCGACAAAAGCAGCCTTATGATGCCCTCATGATGGGTCCACCCACAGCTTCCATCTCCTGACAAGACAGTGTCCTCAGAGGGTCAGGGATGACAGCTAAAGGGAATGGCCAGGTCCCCAGTGGAGTCAGGGCTCAGAGGAAGCAGGAATTCAAAGGAAAAGCAGATCGGAGCTGACTCCAGCCATGCTTTAGCCAAAGCCCAAAGGAAGTACAGGTGGGAAGATGCTGAAAGGGAACTGGGCAGCGTGCATCAGGCCTGTGGTCCAAAGCCAACACTTTCTTCCCCAGCAGTCCTTCCTAGTGAGCAAACTCAGGGCTAAGAATAGGGCTGCCACTCCCAGGAGAGGTGGCTGAAACCACAGACCCGTTCCTCCAGCTCCCGGGGGGCTGCAGTGCCAGGAACGCATCCCTCTGGCTGTCCCCTGCCTCCTTCCCATTTATGTAACCATGCACGTAAGTGCTGAGCAGGAATCCAGGCTCCTCTCGCCCAGCCAGCCTTTCCGTGAAGGTGGCTCTTGGGCCCAGGCGCAGGTTTGGATCACCGAGGTCTATTCTGGCTCCTGATGGCCAGGCTGGTCCCAGAGGGGCCGCCTCTTCGCTCTCGGGTGGGGCCTGCCCTTGGGATGTTGGTTTTCAGTTTTTCTGGGGATTCTCACATCCTAGGCGCTTTTGCTGTTCTATGCTTGCTGCATGGCTAAGTCGCCTCAGTCGTGTCCGACTCTTTTCGACTCTATGGACCGTAGCCGGCCAGGCTCCTCTGTCCACGGGATTCTCCAGGCAAGAATACTGGAGTGGGTTGCCATACCCTCCTCCAGGGGATCTTCCCGACCCAGGGATTGAACCTGCATCTCATGCCTTGGCAGGCAGGTTCTTTACCACCAACGCTACCTGGGGAGCCCACAGACATTCGTGGAAAACCAACCCATAGAGGAAACAAAGATAGGGTGAGACGCTGCTCTCAGCCACGCTGGAACAAGTCCTGTGGGGGATGTGGGTTAAAGACACAGCCCTGAGGTGCCAGCCATGAATCATGTGGGGATCTGAGTCCATTCCAGAAGACCCAGGAAAGAACAGCCTGGTTCCAAGAAAGTCTTCTCTTTACCAGAGCCCTCTGACTATTTTGGGGAAGTTAGAAGGAGCGCTAGGGGTTATTCAGACCATTCTGTCTTCTACCAGCACCCCGACCTGAGCTGGGAGCAGCAGAGTTTTATCCCTCCCGTGGGGGGCATGTCAGTCTCCAGGAAGTTCATCCCACCATCTGCCTCCCTCCTCTCCTGCTGCCATGGGACAAGACCTTCTCCTGCTCAGGATGCCCCCCTTCCTTTATGAGAACCCATGGCTCCTGAGGTTTGAAGGTGTACTGATGCGTTCCTCCCCACCCCCAGAACAAACCCCACCTCCTTACTTTTCCTTCAAAAGCCTGCAGAAGCCAGCCCTCCTCTTCCTTTCTTCTCTGACTCCCCCCAAGCTCTCCCCAACCCACTGGGTTGCATGAACCTTTCCTGAGAGCCTGTGATTTCTTTTAAATCGATCTTCCTTTGCAACCTCCCAGTCCCAATGCGGACCAGACCAGAGCTGGAAAAGGCACCTTGGCCACTGCATCCGTGAGGTCAAGACTTAGGGAGGGGCCTTGATTAGCAAGAAACAGACTCCCACTCCTTGAGGCTCGGAGCAGCATGGAGTGGGAGGAGCAGGGAATCATCTCTCCTGGATCCCTGGGAAGGATGAAGGCTGGGGACCAGGGAGACTTTGGGCCTCCAGCAGCAGAGGTCTCCCACCTTCTGTGGTATCTAGCTGTGCTGAACATGATCCCACTACACAGATTAAAAGGCCTCCTTGGACGAGAAGGAAGGCAAAAGAAGGGAGAGGCAGGAATTCTCTGTGGATCCAGTAGTCAGGATTCCTAACTTTCAGTGCAGGGGGCACAGTTTGATCCCTGGTCTGGGAGCTAAGATCCCACAAGCCACGTGATGTGGCTAAAAACAAACAGAAGGGAGAGGGGAAGGAGTGTTTTATTGTAAATTAGCCATTTGCCTCTTATGCCTCCTCTAGGAAGAGGTGGGGGAGAAAGAACCTCTGTGTACAGGGTCTGCTAAGTGCCAAGCAGAAGCTGGACATGGCTCTATCTCCCCTGTTCTGATTGAACAATCAAATATTTCAAGCATCCAGAAAGTTATAGAAAATAGTATGATGACATGATGAATATCTGCACTGCCACTTCCCAGCCTCATCAAGTCATCAGATTTCTGCCATATTTGGTTCAAGGGTTTTGGGGAAGGGTTAACACATTCGAAGTCCAGGGCAGCCTTCGGGCTGTTCCAGTCTCGTCCACTCTCCTTACACCTCCTGCCCCCTCCACCTCACTCCCAGAAGATGCTCATTCCTCCTACATCAAAGATAAAATAAGGAGTTCCTTGTGACACAGTAGTAAGAATCCACTTGCCAGTGCAGGGGACATGGGTTCAATCCCTGCTCTGGGAAGATTCCAGTAGCTGGCAGACCAACTAAGCCAGTGAGCCTCAACTACTGAAGCCTGAGCCCTGCGGCTCCTGAGCCCACATGCTGCAACCACGGAAGCCCGCGCGTACTAGAGCCCATGCTGTGCAACAAGAGAAGCCACTGAAATGAGAAGCCCCAGCTCCGCAACCAGAGAATAGCCCCTGCTGGTTGCAACCATGGAAAGCCCACATGCAGCAACACAGACCCAGAGCAGCCAAAACAAGAGAATGTTCTAAAAGATAAAATAAAAAGCATCGATGGGAAGGCCCCATCCTGTAACTCCATTGGCAGCCCCACTACATCCTGCTCTCTTCCCCTTCCTCCTGGGGGTCACCCATGATAAAATCTTTCCTCCTGGAGCTTCCAACACTCCCTTTTCTGGCTCCTTCACACCAGCATTTAAACATGCTCACAGGGACTTCCTAAAGCAAATCAGTCCTGAATATGCACTGGAAGGACTGATGCTGAAGCTGAAACTCCAATACTTTGGCTACCTGATGCAAAGAACTGACTCCTTGGAAAAGACTCTGATGCTAGGAAAGATTGAAGGCGGGAAGAGAAGGGGACAACAGAGGATGAGGTGGTTGGATGGCATCACCAACTTGATGGACATGAGTTTGAGTAAGCTCTGGGAGTTGGTGATGGACAGGGAAGCCTGGCATGCTGCAGTCCATGGAGTCACGACACGACTGAGTGACTGAACTGAACTGACAGGGACTTCCCTGGTGGTCCAGTGGCTAAGACTCTGAGCTCCCAATGCAGGGTGCCCAGGTTCGATTCCTGGTCGGGGAACTAGATCCCACATGCTACAACTAAGTTAGCGTGCTGCAACCAAGATCCAGTGCAGCCAAATAAATAAATATTAAAAAACAAAAACAACCCTGAGGCCTGCTGGGACTGGCAGCTTAGAGGGTTTACTGGCTACAGCTTGGTCAAGCTGGGCTGAATACAAAGGACAGGATGCGGTCCCTGCCTTCGTCATTCTCCAGGGACCCTCCCCAGCGTTTCCCTTGAACAAACATTGAACAAACAGAAAGGCCAAGAGACCAATTTCCACCAGGGCCGGTTCTTGACGTCTAAGAGTCTCCCCTCCTCACCCTCCTTATTTAAACATTCTCCTCTCAAGCTTTCATCATTTGCCAGTTAAGTCAACTAATTTTCTACTAAACCCAATTTCACTCATGGAGGGAGGAAGAGCTCAGTCATTTTTCCTCATGCCATGTACTATTAATGATGCTTGAAATTATGCAAATAAAATGGATGAGCACAGCCGATCCTGGGCAGGCGGGAAGGGGAAAGGCTTCATTTTAAAATGCCCACCATGGATCCAGACATCCCTGGGGACGTCTCAGATGCAGCCAACGGGGGCTCTGGCTTCGTGTCTCCTCCCGCCGCATGTGCAGGGCACGGGCAGGACTGCCTGACATCCCTGAGCTGCAGTCTGATCAGAGCCTGTTGTCCTCACGCACCGCCGGCGCCACCGCCGTCACCCCGGAAACATCTTGCAGAAGCAAAACCAGATGTGGATGCCGTGCACTGCCCCAAACATCATGCCAGTGCGTCGGTTAATTAAAACACCAAAACATGAGGAGCAGAGAAAAGCGGTTCGTCTGTCCAGCCTCGTTGTCGAGTCAGTGACCAAGACATCTGCCGTGAACATCTGTGAATAAACTACGACAAATGTACGGGCAGCATCCCCATCCTGCTGCCTTCCCCACGCGCGGCCTTTCGCCGGCCCGGGGAGACGTTTCTGTGGCAGGAGCCCAGCTGCGACTCTCAGAATTCGGGTTATCTGCACATCCTGCTGATCTGTTTTCACAAGACCCTGGTGCCTCTTGTGTAGCATGGCTCCTCCAGGCTGGGAGACGGGACCCCCGGATGATCCCACCTCCCACGGAACCCACAGCAGCACCATGCCGGTATTCAGTGATCTCTCTGCCTGTGACCCCTTTCTAGGCTCAAACGGTCACCAAATTGTTACAGCTTGGCTTGTTGTCCCCCCACCAAACATATGTTGGAGTCCTAACCCCAGAACCTCAGAATGGGACCTTATTTGGAGGTAGGATTCTTACAAAGGTGACCAAGTTGAAATGAGGTCATTAGTAGGTCCTGATCTCATACGACTGGTGTCCTTATACGAAGGGGAACACTGAACCCAGACACATGCACAGAGAGAATGCCACGTGCAGAAGAAGGCAAAGACGCAGCTGATGTTTCCACAAGCCAGCAAACACCAAAGATCACTGACAACCAACAGAAGCCTCCGAACCAATCAACCCTACCAACACCATGATCTCAGACTTCCAGCATCCAGAAGCAGGAGACCACCCGCTTCAGTTGTTTAAACCTCCCAACCTGTGGCACTTCGTTACAGCAACTCTAGCAAACTGAATCACCTCTGTATGTTAGCATCCAGTCAAGGAAAGGCCTGCATGTATGTAGCATTCGGGTGGTTCCGGCAGAGAATGAGTTTGGGGAGCTCATAGGCTAGGCCCAACCAGCAAATGTCACCAGGAAAAAGTATATCCAAGAGAGGGCGTGGCATGAAGTATCGGGCTGGCCAAAAAGTTGATTTGGGATTTTCCATACGATGCTACGGAAAACCCCCAAGGAACTGTTTGGCCAACCCAATACATTCCATGTCAGCAGGTTCACACAATGTCCCTGGAGGGGCACAAGAGGCCCTACTCCCCGGCCACCTCTGGGGGTTACCTCCTTGGCCTGCCTCCTCCACTCGGCCCCTGCCCTGCAGCCAAGGGGTAACACGGGTGCTTTAAAGTGTGCAAAGGCAGGCTCAGGAGGAATTCACACATCTTTTCACAAATTCTCTAGGGCGCTGAGCCCCTACCCTAGGCCTGTTCCTCGGTAACCATTCACACACTGCAGTATCCTAACCGCACAGCTATCCTGCTAAACAGACTGGGAGGTGGGGGATGCGATGTCAAAAACCCATCCTCAACTTTTCTAATTCCCAACCATCACTGATCATTAGATCATAGATCACCCGGGGGAGCTTTGAAACCTTGATAACTCGGCCCCACCCCAGACCAATTAAATCAGAGACACCAAGACACCCGAAGGCCGATAAGTTTCCAAGGCAGTTCCACTACAGCTAGGGTTAAGAATTCCTACCTGAAATGAATTTCAACACAGCGGAGGCTGTCAATTTTATAGACATAACTGTACTATGTCTCCTGGGGAAGGAGATTTTCTTTTTTTAATTTTTATTCTTTAAGTTGTCTTAAATTGTACCTGGTATCGGATTTAGAAAAAACTTTCCTGAGACTGTTCCTTCGGGTGGCCAAGCTGTTTACACAATTCTGCCCCATCTGAGCAAGAGCCTTTGTGGCACCTACACCCCACAGGGAGCCCAGGGCAGAGCTGTCTGGGCACCGCCTCGGGCCTGCCTGCTTAACAAACTGCAAAGTGGAGATGGGGTGACCTCTCTCTAGAGCTCCTGCTCCAGGGAGTTTCAGATCTGCATGGGTGACACATTGGTGGATATGGAAAATACGGATCCTCTGTGGGGGGTGTGTGTGTGCATGGGGGTTACCTGTGTGCATGGATATGCACAAGTGTGCCATGGGCTCAATATCATATGTATGTGTATGTCCATGTGCAAGGGTGTGTGTGTGCAAGTCTGTGGAGGCATGCACCTTCGCTCAGGGGTGCACATACATACAAGGGTGTACATATGTGGTTGTGAACAAGGACATGCGTGCACGCATGAGGATGCACATGTGCAGTGAAGGAAATGGCAGCAGGGGTGTATTTCAGGTGTATTTCACAAGAGCCTCACTTTCAGGACTGCCCAAGTGCAGTGACCCCCATCTTTACTGCTCTGGCCCTGGAATGGACATCAGCAACCTCACTGATCACAGGCTCAGCTCCAGTGGGGCCCAGTGAGTGGCCAGAGGAGGAGGAAGTACTCTGGGAAGGTAAGGACTCAGGGTCGAGGTTGGAAGAGGAGACATCCCAGCAGGGGCTGAACAGAACAACTGATTTAAAAGTCCTGCCTCTTGGGCTTCCCTGGTGGCTCAGTGGTAAAGAAGCCATGTGCCAGAGCAGAAGACACGTGCTCAATCCCTGGCCTGGGAAGAACCCACATACCACAGAGCAACTAAGCCCATGAGCCAGGACTACTGAGCCTGTGCTCTAGAGCCTGTGTGTCACAACTACTGAGCCCACATGCCACAGTGATTGCAGCCTGGGCACCCTAGAGCCCATGATCCACAACAAGAAAGACTGCCACGATGAGAAGCCCACACACTGCAACGAGAGAGCAGCCCCTGCTCGCTGCAACTAGAGAAAGCCCACATGCAGCAATGAAGACCCAGCACAGCCAAAACTAAATAATAAAATAAATGAATACAATGTTTTTTAAATTCCTGCTTCTTAGGGAGACTTGTCAAATAGCTGCTCTCTCACGCAAAGATGGTGCTCTAAGTGTGATGTTGGGCTGTCACAAATGCAGGGAGCCTTCCCATTCCCTGAGGGAGCAGTTAGGAAAGGAAGTTCTCACCTCTCTGGCCCCAGAAGATGCACAGTCAGAAGGGAGGAGTCCAGCTAATGCTGATAAACATGAATTCATCTAACCTAGAGCTGGAGCAGGTGTTGATAGAAGGATGCTTCACACTTGCAGGGGACTTGTGTGAGGCAGCACCTGAGATGCATGCTCTGGACAGTCCCCAACCCCAGGATTCTTCCCACTGCATCTTGGGGTCTCTGGTGACCTGGGGACAAGGGTCCCCAAAGCCTTGTTTACTGCTCTGCCTGAGGCAGGTCTGGCTTCCCACAGCACTGGCTGTGCCATCCTAAGTTGTCTGAGATTTCTCTGACTTTCTGCACCTCAGGTCCCTTTTCTCTTTCCTCCTCCTCTTCCCTTGTCCCATCTGAGTTTCCTGTAGGAAGATCTGAGGCCAGGAAGAGAAGCCTCTTTTCATTATTTGCAAATGTCAGTGGCTTCTGCAGTTCTGCTCCACAGTGTAGATGCGTCTCCCCAGCTCTCTGTTCAGAGGGAGCAGGGGCGGGCACAGCGCGGTGAGCAGCAATGCGTGCTGGCGGGCAGCAAGAGGGCACACCCAGCTCTGAAGTGGCCAGCACAATGGAAACAGCTTGTCTGACAACAAAATGCCACAGGGTGAGAGCCAGCATGGGGGACATGCGGCTGGTTCCTGCTCCCAGCCCTGGGTAGCTAGTTTGACAGTTCAGCACCAGCCTCCGGGACAGCTCCCAACCTAGCTCATTCCCACTCAGGTGATTCAACCAGACGGGGCGGAGCTGCTGTTTCCAAGTGGCACCTCCTCCCCCAGAACTCGCTGCTCCTGAGCTGGGATGTGTTTCCAAATGCTGCCATAACCATGCAGCCCCTTCGCCAGGCCCTGTCACCTTCTCCCCCTACAAAGCAGACCGTCTTCCACATCCACACTTACACGTGCTGTTCCTCTCTGAAGACACTTTCCATCTTTCCTAAGCCTACTGGAGACAAGCACATCAACTTAAAAGGATGATTCTAGAGGGATGAATTTCAAGCCACGGTGATGAAAACCTTCAAACTACTAGGTCCTTTGGTAGCCTCACAGCACACCCAAGTCTCAGCCTCCTTCTCCCCTGACTCTCTCTGACAACCTGAGTCACTGGCAGACTCTGAGTGGCTGCCCAATGCCAGTGCTCCCTGGGCCCTATTGACCAAGTATTGTCGATGGCTTGGTCCTTGCCAGTATCCTCCTCTATCCAACACTTCTCTGCTACAGAGCATCAGCATTTGTGGTCAGGACAAAATGCCCATTAAAAAAGGAAAAGAGAGAGAGAGATCTAGAACTAACAGACCATCCAGGTGGTGGTCAGGCTCTAGACAGGAATTACATTTTAAAACCACCTGAGAGTAAGTTCATGGGCTGATGAAGAAAAGTCAATTTGCAGGCAAACAGTTTGGGGGCCTTCCTTAGTTATGTGCTTAGTCATTCAGCTGTGTCCAACTCTTTGTGACCCCATGGACGGCAGCCCTTCAAGCTCCTCTGTCCATGGGATTTTTCAGGCAAGAATACTGGAGTAGGTTGCCATTTCCTCCTCCAGGGGATCTTCCCAACCCAGGGATCGAACCTGCATCTCTTGTGTCTCCTGCATTGCCAGGTAGTTTCTTAACCAGTGAGCCACTTGGGAAGTCTCCTTAGTTAGACCCTGAGACAAATTAGGACAGTCTCATTTCAATGCCAGTGAAAGGAATAGAAATTCACCAAGCACAAAATCTCAGGCCAGAGAGAAAATGTTTTGATAACTTTGAATATATTAAAATTAAGACCTTCCGTTCCTTAAAAAAAAGACATAAAGAAATCACAAAGACAAGCCACAAATTAGATTGGGAGATTTTCAAACACATATATCTTACACAGGATTTATACCTATAATATATAAAGAGCTCCTACAACTCAATAAGGAAAAGATAAACAGGAAATCAGAAAAGTGACAAATGACATGAATGGGCATGTCATCAAGAGGAAATAAGGAGAGCCGAGCATATGACTAACTGCTCAGCCTTGTCAGTTGTCAAGGAATGAGAGTTAAGACTGTAACAAGATACCACGATACCACTCAACACCCCCAGTGAGAAAGGTCAGTAACACCAAGTGTGGGGAAGAATGCAGCCCCCGGGGAACCTGGAGCATGGAAGGACTCGACTGGTGCAGTCACTCAGGGAAACAACTGGCATTTTCTTGTCAGGCTGACTTTTTAGACACCCTAAGTCCCAGCAATTGTGCCCCTAAGTCTATACCAAAGAAAAAACTCAGTCTTTACCCAAGAGAAACTCTGACCCAGGGATACCAGGTGACATGTACAAAAATGTCCACCACAGATAGTATCATTCAAAATAACTTGTAAAAACATAGGGAAATGTCCACAGATAGGAAAAATTGATAAATAATCGTGGTATATTCACACAATGGAATATTATACAGCCGTGACATGAATGGCATAGAGCTACAGGCAGCAACATGGAGGAATCTTGGAAATCTAATAATGAGTGAAGAAAACAAAATTTGGAGGCTACAATCAGTAGGTAAAATTTTTACAAAGCTCAAATTAAACCAAAATAAAAACTAAATCATATATTGTTTATTGATACATGAATTTGTAAAACAACAGCAAAAGAACAAATTTATTTTTTAAAGCAAAAGAATGATAAACACAAAATCCAAGTTCCAGGTTTCCTCCAGGGCTGGGTGGGGTCGAGGGCAGAGGGATAGGTGAGAGAAACTCCCAGGTGAACACAAGAGTCCTGGTAATATCCTCATTCTGCAGCTGGGTGGCAGAAGCATAGATCACTTCATTCTTGTGCTTTGTGACATGTGGTACATATATTTTTGTACCGATCAAATATCATATAATAAATATTGACAGATAAAATAAGAAATATCTTACATATTTCTATGCCCCACAAATATAGTGGTTAAAAATGAGCCTAATCATACACACACACACAATCCTATCCCCTCTTAACCACCAGTCTCCCACCTCAGACAGCATCAGAGGGACCCTGAAAAGGCAAGCACTGGAAGGGATAGCACTGGCCCACCTCCCCCCATCCCCAGGTCTTCCTGGCCCCCACGAAGAAGCACAGCCCTAGAAGAGGACCCCTGAGGCTGCACCAAGTCACCCAGGATGGGAGCAGCGGGGACCCTATCTGATGACGTGGCTCAGTTCCACAAACCAATATCTGTCAGCCCCTGAGCACATACAACAGGGCTCCCCTTAGGTCCAAGACGGAGAACAGGACCCTGTTTGAACAGCACTGAGCAAATACGATCCCTGGTGCCTCCCCCAGAATGACGGGGGGATCAGCGCTGAGGACAGGAGGGTGGGAGGCAGACTGAGCAGGTGGAGAAAGCTATGGGGAATGTCGCCATCTGACAGTAGCTCCCCTTCCTTTCCTCCCCCGCACTCACCTCTGCAGCTCCTTCAGGGACACTGTGATCCGGAGGCCGTGGCCCAGGACATAGAGAGCAGCCAGGATGTCTGCCCACTGCACCATCTCCCCCAGAGGCCCGCCCTTCAGCACCCGCGGGCTGAACACGTCCCCAGACTCCTCGGTCAGGAAGCCGATGTGGACGAGGATCTGGTGGGGTCGGGGGTGGGGAGACACAGAGGGTCAGCTTGGAGGAGCAGCAGCCCCCGGCCCGGCCACCCCAGGGACACCCAGCCAGCGGAAGACACGGTCTCCCTCCCGGCTGTGCTTTCTGGCACCAGGGCGCAGCGGAGGGACCAAGAGGCAGGGTGACCTCGCTGGTGACACAGGTGAACAGGACGGTCACATCCTGCCCTCAAGGCGCTATGGTCCAGATGAAAGAGGCAGACAACAGTAAACACAGACAAGAGGTAACTCATGAAATGACAAGGACTCTGAAAGAAATAAACAGGGTGAATGAGAGAGTCAGGTAAGTATTTATTGCATGGATGGATGGATGGACAGACAGATGGAGGAACCAATGGGCCGAGGAACTCCCCCAAACAGGCTACGTTATTCCCAGCATTCCAGGCAAATGACACGACTTTTCTGCCTGACGAGAACAAGACGCCCACAGAATGTAGGACTCCTAAAGGGGAGAGGGTGTCACTCTGCCCCAAACTTGAAAAGCGTCGACCGACACACGCATCTATCCTGACTCTGCCGCTGCACCACCCCAGCTCAAATTCAAATAAACACAATAAAAGTCTTTTAAGGGTAGACCCAGGGTGCCCTTGGCAGCCTGAGGCCCCGGGCTCACTAAGCTCAGCTCCTTGAACGCACTGGGAGGATGAGGTACCTGCTTCTGGTCCCTCCGGACACCCCCCAGTTTCTGCGCCAGGCGCTGGGCGGCCAGTGCCCACTGGGCTGTGAACCGCTTGGTGCGTTTCTTCATGAAGATTAGCGATTCCTTCCCGCTGCCCATCAGCTCCAGGAGGTGGGACAGATTGCTCCGGAAAACTGCCTGGAGTGGGGGGTCCAGACCATAGTTCTCTAACTTCCGGCCAGCAGCTACATCACCACCATCACCCGCCGCCCAGGGTATCTTCCCTGTGAGGTTGGGTCTGTCCTAGCTCTTCCCATGAGCCCCGCTCTCATCCCCCCAACATTCACTCCCCAGCCGCGTCGGTCTGTCCCAGCCCAGCTCCAGTCAGCCACCGGTCCTGGGCCCTTCAGGAGGGGGTCAGCTGTGACCTGTTCCCAGGATCCCAGCTCTGACAAGGAGGCAGTGAGGTCGTGGTCAGAGCCGGGGCTCCAAGGGCAGAGAAGCCAGGCTGCCTTTCAGCGGAGCCAGAGTATCTGTATGCCTTAACGAAGTTAACTCAGCTCTCCAGACCTCAGATCTGTCATCTGTTAAATAAGACTGTGTAAGGACTGCTGCGAGATTTAAGTACAAATAAAGTGTCTGCCACACAGGAAGCCTTCAATGAGTGACAGCTATTATTACTATTATTCCAGTCCATTAAGGGAGGTGCCTCCAGGGCCCCAGCCTGCCCCTCAAGTAGTTTCAGCTTCACAGCATCCCACAGGAGTTGGGATGGGCACCCACAGGCTGGCAGGCAAGGACCAGCCCACCCACCAGGCAGAGCCAACTGGCCTTATCTTACCCAGGGGCAAAGTGTCCCCTGCTCCCCAAGCATGACCCAGCCACCTCCCATGCCTACCTGGACCTTGGGGAGGGGCTTGGGAGCCCTCCGGGTGGCCGTCTGGTTCCTCCAGGGCAGCGGGGGGCAGAACCACTCGACCTCACTGAGGTAGATGAGGAAGGAGCACTCGGTCCCGTCCACCCCGAAGAAGGCGTAGCAAGGGTCAGAGGTCCAGCGGGCGCGCATCCACTGTGGAGAGGGCCAGCCTGCGCCAGGGGGCCAGTGCCAGTCCCTCATGTGCCCTCAGGGCCCCCGTGCGTGCATGTCCTTGGGGACCCCCAGGTCCCCCAGGAGAGGGTCCCTGGGGCCCATCCTAAAGGTGCAGCAAGGTCAGAAGCAGAGAAGAGAGACTGGACCAGGGTCCTAGGACCCAGCCCTGTGTCTCGGCCACTGAGAAACTCAGGGAAGGCCAGACTGGACCACCACCCGCCAGGCCCAGAAAGAGAAGGACCCGGCGGGAACGAGGCCAGGTCAGGACACATGCGGTCAAACAGCGGAGGTGCAGCAGCTGCAGGCCTGGCGGGGCCTCATCATTTGTTCTCCATCCACAACCAAGAGCCGGGTTTGGCTGATGCCTAGGTCAGGTCGCAGGGCTGTGGCCAGGGCAGGACTCATCCACAGTGGCCCCCACGTGGTCCCCAAGAAAGGGTCTGCAGTGCCACTGCCCCCACTCTTAGGGATTTCAGCACCAGTGAGGGGCTGGCTTTTATGCCTGTGAACTGGCTCCCCAGATAGACAGGCTCCATGCAACCGGGGTTGGGGGGGTCGCCCTGGGCAGTGGGGAGGGATTCTCTCAGTCCAGCTGGGCTAGAAGGGATGCGGAGAGAGAATGAGGTCCACTCCTTGTGTGAAATTGAATCAGACTGCTGGGGGTGGCATATGTATACTTAATAGCTTGTCTGCTGTAAGACAGTACTGAAAACCCCAAAATATGACCCGTTCTGGGAAATTCAGTTGGTGGGCCAGGCAGAGAAGCAGTTCCTCTGGGGCTGGCCTCTGCTAGCCAGTGCCAGTGTGAAGGCAGAGAGCCCCTTGGTGGTGGATATTGCAGCTAGCAGAACCCCAGAGCTAATCTGGGCCACAGCCCCTGCGGAGGGGCTTCTCCTGGTCACCCCACCCCCACCCCTCAGCCCCAAGCCTCACCTCCACCTTCCCTGAGCAGTCAGGGAACTTGGGGTCACTAGGTGCCTCACACTGGTCCCGCCTGCCTTCAGACACTGCAGAGAGAGAAGGCCAGCTTGCTGAGGACCTGGGCCCGGGAAGGAGCCCGGCAGAGAAAGCACAAGGCGGGTGGGAAGGGGAAGCGTGGGCACACATAGTGCCCTTGACCTGAGTTTTCTTCCCTGAAAGGCCACCTGCCAGTGGTGGCCTGGGCCTGAGTTGCCCCCTCTGCCACCATGCCCACCCTCCTTAGGCGGTTCAGGCCAATGAGGAGCTGGCCTGAATGCTTAAAGACCAGTTCTCTGGAGGGGCAGACCTCAGGCACACATCTGAACGTACTCCCGACTTTTTGAGGGGGGCTTCCCAGCCTGATGCTCCCCACATCAGAGGAATGGAGGGGCCACCCAGGGATGGTGGGGTCACCCCACTGAGACCCAAGGCAGGACCCCCCCAGGAGCCAGAGGAGCTGCTGTGGGGAGAAATCAGGCCCCACCCCAGACTCCCACCACCCTGTACTCTGTCCTGGAGGTCGCGAGGCGCCCCCGGCCCCCACCCTTGCTGTGCAGGAGCAGGCTGTGGCGCAGGATCTGGTCCACCTTCACAGCAATGTCCGAGACGTTCTGGGCGATGGCCTGGATCCGCTCCATGAGGCCAGGCCCGGCAGGGAGCCTAAGAAGGAGAAGCCAGGGTGAGCCTGCGGGATGGCCATCCCGGGGGCAAGGGGAGGGGGGCCCAGCCTTCCCGCAAAGGACTGCAGGGCCCCCAGTACCCAAATGCCAGCCTGCACTGCACGGAAATGCAGCAACCAATAGTCAGGCCAGGAAATGGAGCCGCTGCTGTCTCAGCCTGAGCTGATGGAGCTCACTAACTAACCATCAACGTACCCACCTGGCACACCTCTGGGAGAACCCACACCTGCAAGTGCCAGGCCAAGGGCAGCGCTCGGGCTGACATGGGCAGAGGAATTCCCTTCAAGAGCCTGGATGGGAGGTGTTTGGGGAGCCCCAGGTGATGGAAGCCCTTTTCCTGGGCTCAGCTGGCCGCCTTGAGTCTTTTTCTCTATTTTTCTCCTGGGGGGAGGGCTGTATCTTGCCAAAATAAATTCCACACAAAGTGGCCTGGGGACTTGCCAACTATTAAAACCTCTAGTAAAATTATTGCTGGATTCCCAAGAATGAGTTCTCCCAGGACCCTAAACGAGTTCGCTGCCACAAACATCACAGCCCTCCGACTCACCACCAACACCGGCACTGCCTTAATTTCTGGAGAATTTATTCCCTGGTGTTGATCACCACTCCTCTCTCGGAGGAGTTTATTAGACATCAGCTGCACTATTTATCTCACAGCAAAAACTTCTATTGAGACAGATTCCACTCGGCTGGCACGTGGGGCTCACAGCAAGGAGGGCTCTGGGGGCCCCCCCTCCAGAAGGCCGCTTCCTTTTTTCTGAAGACAGTAATTCCATTCCCTTTGATTTTCACCACCTCCTCTGGCTTTGCAGGCTATGTTTAAGCTCCATTTATCCCTTTACAAGGACTGGGTCTTCCTTGCCGCACATAATAACAACTACACGAAGGAGGATTTTTCCAAGCTGGGCTCCTCTGGGATTTTCAAACCCCACCTCCCACCAGAAAAGGCACAGCGCTGCCCCTCCTCGGCCACCCGCCCCTTTAGGCCACCCTCCCCCCACCATTTTCCTTTTTTAAAACTTTGGCTGTGCTGGGTCCTCACTGGCTTCTTTGGTTGTGGTGTGTGGGCTTAGTTGCCCCTTGACATGCGGAATCTTAGTTCCCCAGCCAGGAGTCAAACCCACATCCCCTGCATTGGAAAGCGGACTCTTTTTTTTGCCGGCGGGGGGGGGTGGGGGGCGCTGTGTTGGGTCTTCATTGCTGCATGGGCTTTTCTCTAGTTGCAGCAAGTGGGGCTACTCTATAGCTCGTGTGCTTGGACTTCTCCCTGCGGCGGCTTCTCTTCTTGCGGAGCACGGGCTCTAGGGCGTGCGGGATTCAGCAGTTGCGGTTCCTGGGCTCCAGAGCGCAGGCTCAGTAGTTGTGGTGCTTGGGCTTAGTTGCTCTGCGGCACTTGGGATCTTCCCGGACCAGGGATCCAACCTGTGTCTCCTGTATTGGCAGGTGGATTCTTTACCACTGAGTCACCAGGGAAGCCCTGGAAGGCGGATTCTTAACCACTGGACCACCAGGGAAGTCCTCCCTGCTCCACTTTCTGTAAGGAGAGGAAGGGCGTGGGGACAAAAGGCAGAGGCGGCAGGAAGCGGGGAGATGAGCCCTCCACACACACCTGTGCACACACATGTACACGCGTGTGCACACACGTACACAGGCAGCCCAGTCCACGCTCTCCAAACTCTCCTGGAAAATGGCATTGCCTTTCATTCACTTTCGGTGGCTGCTGTAACGAATGACCACAGACTGGGGGCTTAGAACAGCACAGATGTCTTCCCTCACACCCTGGGCACCAGAAGTCTGCAGTCAAGGTGTCGGCAGGCTTGCTCCTCCTGGAGGCTCTGGGGGAACACCTGTCCTGGCTTCTGGGGTGCCAGTGGTCCTCAGTCTCTGTCTTTCCTCTCCCTCCTTCTGTGTGCGTCCAAATTTCCTCTTCTTAAAGGAACACCAGGCACTGGATTAGGGCCCACCCTGATCCAGTATGACCTCATCTTAATTTGACTGCATCTACCAAAACCCTATTTCTGAACAAGATCATATTCATAGGTACCATATCCACAGGCCCAGCCTTTATCCTGCTGCTTCTTTCATGGGAGATGAAGAGCAAACGGGGCAGGGGGAGCCTTTGACTCCTCGTGCTTCTGGGTCCACATTATTTGGAGACTTATTGGAGGGCTTCCCAGGTGGCACTAGTGGTAAAGAACCCTCCTGCCAGTGCAGGAGACGTAAGAGACATGGGTTCCATCCCTGGGTCGGGAAGACCCTCTGGAGGAGGGCACGGCAACCCAGTCCAGTATTCTTTGCCTGGAGAATCCATCCCATGGACAGAGGAGCCTGGCAAGCTACAGTTCATGGGGTCACAGAGAATCAAACACAACTGAAGTGACTTAGCATGCAGGCATTGGACTGAGAAAGGACCTCAGAGTCAGAGGTCCTGGATTCAAATCCTGGTTCCACTGGAGAGCTGTGTGACTTTGGGCAAGTAACCTAACCTCTCTGAGCCCCAGGGTTAGCTCATATAAAGTCTGAATAATTTTAGCTCCCTCACAGAGTGATGAGCTGCAAGGATTAGACATGAAATTGACTGTCAAGGGCTCAGTATACAGTAAGTGCTCAATAAATGCTTGAGACGCTCTCACTCCCTACCTCCAGGAGTCACCCCATCCTTGAGAGGAAGTCTCATAAGTCTAACTTCAGAGCAAAGTACTTCACTTTGGGGGAGATTCAGCAATTTTCATATGATAAGCATTTTTTTTTTTTGCATAAAACATATCACCAGCCTGGGCTTTAAAACAGCGCAGATGGCATCTGTCTGATTTAACAAGTTCAAGTTGTTCAAAACAGAATTACTTGGCGTCACTATTATTATACTGGACTTAGCATTTGCACAGCACTTTCTATTTTCAAATAACATAGGATCAGGCTTCTTTCCCTGGGAAGTTTTTTTTTTTTTAAATGACAACAAAAGTAGATGTTGTGAGACTTCAAACCACAGCACATCTGTGACCTGGGAAATTTCCGTGGAAAAGAGAAGGGGGCGTGTGGATTGGGGACAAGGTGTGCGGCTGCCCACCACTGACAGTGTTGTCACCATGGGATTGGGGCGGTGGCAGGGCTGGCTTCTCCATCAGGCCAGGGTGGTGCACTGTCAGGGCCACAGTGCTTTTAGGGGTCCACAAAAACGTTTCCATTCCTCTAAACATCAGGACAAAATTGTAGGTCAGGAAAAGACTTCAATACGTAATGTTACTATAAGCATCTTTATGCCAATGCAGTCATAAAATATAATTTTGCTATTGGTTAAATATGCTCGGGCATAAGTGGCTTCCTGGAGCCAGCTGCCCTCCAAGGCTGACCCTGGTGCGGCCAGCCTCTGAACACTGGCCCAGGGTCCCCTGAAGAAGCAACCAACACCACAGGCCACCCACTGATCTCAGGACTCTCTGCCCCTCCACCACCCAGAGCCAGGGGCCAGAGGCCAGAACAAAGCAGGGCACTCTGGCTCCAGCCGGTAGCCACTTCCCCCCAGGACACCGGCTCCAGGCATCACCTCCCATCAGGCCAGGCCCCCAGAAGGCCCTCTTGAGCCTTGGCCCCCTCATTCCAGCCTCATGAGGCCATTACTGATTCCAGTTCTCAGTCCCCTGGCCCCAGCATGAGCGCTCCAGGAATCCGCAGGAAGGAGGTTTAATTTTGAGTTCCACCCATGATTTATGAGGGTTGCATTCAATTAATGAGATATTGATTTCTGCGCAGCTGGCCAGCGTGCTTGCTGGGAGTTGTTATTTTATTATAAAACTGATAGCTTCCCTTTTAAAACAGAGGGACTCGCATTCACAGGTGCCTGAAGACACATGTACCAAGACACAAACGCTACAGCCAGAAACACGAGCGCCGCGAACAGGAGATGGCTTCTCTCCAGGTGTCTGTCTCTCTGTCTACTTCTCACACACACCACACAGAACATAGGAAACCCCCATCCCTGGTGTCCAGTCTTCCCTGCATTTTTTTTACTGCTCTCCTCCTCTGCTCCCCCCTCTTCATTGCCATCAGAGGTCTGATGCCATCAGAGTGCTCCCAGAACATGATCAAGGACCTGCCTGCCCCCCCCCTGGTTAACAGCAGAGAGGACGCCTTCTCTCCTGCCCTGAGAAATACATACACACATACATGCACATGTATGTATCAGAAAGATAGGATAGCTAGATGATAGATAGATAGATAGTCTTCCCACTGTTGATAGGAACAGAGCTGGAGTTGGACTGTAGTTTCATCACTTGGGGAAAGAACTGGTACCCCATGGGTGGGCAAAGCCAGGCTATGAGGAACAGAGCCCCCATCCCCACTCCAGAGCCCAGTGTTTCCCTGAGGATTTTCTTTTCTAACATCTCATATGTCTTACTTAGGGCTTCCCAAGGTGGCAGTAGTGGTAAAGAGCCCGCCCGCCAATGCAGGAGATGTGAGAGACACGGATCCCTGGATCGGGAAGACCCCTTAGAGGAGGGCATGGCAACCCACTTCAGATTCTTGCCTGGAGAATCCCATGGACAGAGGGGCCTGGTGAATTATAGTCCACGGGGTCGCAAGAGTCAGACAAGACTGAAGCGACTTAGTACGCACTCATGTTTATTTAAGACACACTGATATCCCGCTATATATGCCTGGTTTCTTGCCTCTTTTACTTGGACTACATGATGAGTAAATACATTGCCAGCCATTAAATATTTTTAATGTATTTTTAGTGGTTACATTTTATTCCATCATGCGTGTCCATACTGTATTGACCTTTTCCCCACCGATTTCTTTTTTAATACTTACTTTTATTTCTTTTATTTATTTGGGTGGGCCAGGTCTTAATTGCAGCAGGCAGGATGGTTAGCCGCAGCCTGTAGGGTCTAGTTTCCCTGACCAGGGATCAAATCCCGGGCCCCCTGCACTGGGAGCGCTCGGAGTCTTAACCACTGAACCACCAGGGAAGTCCTAATAGTAGGACTCGGAAGTATCTTAAAAGTAATGTGTCTATTTGGCTGCATCCTCAGTGATAAAAATCTTATAATTAAAACATATTTCCCAGTTTGATAAGTTAAACAGTTCCTTAAGTGTGGGATTGTTATCAATAATGAAGGAGAATTATTTGTTCTGTTACATGTTCTTTTGCCTCAAATTCTGCTTTGTTTGGTATAAATATTGCCATCTCCACTTTCCGTTTGTGTGTCCTGGATACATTTCCTTTTATTTTTAATTTCTGAGTCACTGGTTTTGAGGCCTGTCTTACCAATGGCGTACAGTGGGATGCTGAGAACCTTTGTCCCTGTTAGGGATGTTTAACCCTTCACATTTATGTCACATTTGACAGGTGCCTGCCCTGGAGTGACTTTCTCAACCAGTCACCAACATCTCCCCCCACCCCCGTATCAGTCCGGCTTCCCCCAGCCCAGAGGCCAGACACACTCCCAGATCTGTCGTGTTAGGAAGGGGCCAATCCAGAGGCTGGACCCAGCACAGGGCCTGTGAGAAGTGGGGCATGTCCTTTAAAACTGAGCCCCAAGTTATCTTAACTGGCAGTGTGTCCCCTGTCCTACACCCCACCCCCACACACAGAAGCTATACTCCTGGCACCTGGCCCTGCCAGCACAGAGATGGCCGAGAATGTCTAGAAGCTTTTTATTATTATTATTAGTTTACTTATTTACTTGGCTGCGCCGGGTCTTAGTGGTGGCACACAAGGTCTTTGATCTTGATCTTCACTAAGGTATGAGGGATCTTTAGTAGTGGCGTGTGGGACCTAGTTCCCTGACCAGGGATGGAACCTGGGCCCCCTGCTTCAGGAACCCAGAGGCTTAGCCCCTGGATGACTGGGAAAGTCCTCAGGAGCATTTTTGAGTTTTTAAATAAAGCTTTAAAAAATTGGGGGAAAAAAAATAAACCTTCAACTCCTTACTCACAGACGATAATTCTGATGGATCTTCCTTCCTGTTATCCCTTCTCCACAGGGAAGGGTTGCTGGCTCCCTCTTCCTAAGGAGTTCTGACACTCTTTGAGGACAAGAACTCTGACTTCTGTCTTCTGGGTTTCCTCCATCCATTCCTGACACCCCAGCCCAGAGCCTGCACCCAGTAGGCACTCGACAAATACAGATTGGCTCGAACGCAGACAGCCTCAAGTCTCAGCTGTCTTTGCCACTGCAGAGAGGCCTTATAGAAAATTCAGAGATCACTCTTTGGTTTTAGGATACATAATACGATGCCATTTGCAATAAATTGGCAAATAAACCTGTATTGTGTTTTCCTAGGCTGAATAAAGCAAATTTGCTTTCCCTAAGGATATACCAGCCATGAGTGAGAGGCACAGCCGAGAAGCTTCCAAAGGGCAGAAGCGGGGCAGTGGAGGTTGTTCTTTTTAAAGCCACAGATAATTGCAAAGTGAGAAATCCAAGTGCAGATAACTGAGAGTTTGCTGGAAACACAGTGGCGACAGGGTTCTCACCTGCCAGCTCCATGCTGGACCATCCGGAGTGGGGTTAGGGTGGGGAGAGGACTGCAGGGTTCGTGCCCATGGGAAGGGTGAGCAGGCAGCCTCTGCGCACCCTGGACACACCCACTGCTTCGCTCCCTGAAGCCAGAAGCAACAGTGTCCCTGAAATTTATGGCTCTGCCTGTGGGGTTTGATGGGCTCTGCTGGTCATGATGGATTGTTGCTATTTCCTGGGATGAAGCTGGAGCGGGTGGAGATGAAGGGCAGAGCAGGGGAGGGAGGGCGGGCTGGGACGGGAAGAAACCGGAGAGACACTGAATGTGCTGGCAGTAGCATTCCTGGCCCCAGGAGGCAGGCCCGGCAGCCCAGGAACACTTGACCCTCTGCTCTCACCCTGGTGACCAGACCAGTGTGGACAGAGGGTGGATCTGCAGCCCGGATAGGGGGGAGCACAGCTGGGGCAGCTGGGAAAGTGGAAAGGATGAGAGGCGGGGCGAGGGGCTAAATCAGAGGGGACACAGCAGCATCAGAGAGGGCCACCCTGTGCACACGGAGAAGCAGCAGCCTCAGACCCCAGGGGGAGTCCAGGGGTGCCCAGCACCTTTGCCTCCATTTCCCGTCTCTGCCCCCTGGAGGAGGGCATGCCAACCCACTCCAGCATTCTTGCCTGGAGAATCCATGGACAGAGGAGCCTGGTGGGCTACAGTCCATGGAGTCGCAAAGAGTCAGAAATGACTTAGTGACTAAACCATCCCCACCTGTCTCTGCCCCAGCCCCTCTCACACCCCCCTCATCCAGAGACATCCCTCAGCTCTAAGAATGGGGTCCCAACGCCACCTGCCATCACTGACAAAGCTCTAAGCCACCTGCCCACTGCCCTCTCCCAGCCCCCACTGCGCTCTGCCAGGTGGACCTTCACTGTGGTTTCTTTCCTTCAAGACACCAAGCTTGGGACTCCCCTGATGGTCCAGTGACTATAAGACTCCGCACTCCCAATGCAGGGGCCTGGGGTTCGACCCCTGGTCAGGGAACTGGACCCCATATGCTGCAACTAAAGGTCCCGAGTGCACCAACTAAGACCTGGGGCAGCCAAATAAATGAATATTTTTTTAAAAGACACCAAGCCTGCTCCTTCCCCAGGGCCTTTGCACTTGCTGTTCCCTCTACCCCAAATTATCTACTCCCCAGCTCCTCACGTGGCTGGCTCCTCCCGCTCATTCAGAATTGAGCTCACATGTCACCCATTCCCACGCGCCTTGACAGACCACCCTGTTTGAATAGCCTCTTTCCCAGTCCTCCACTTTCTCATGCTTAGAGCTTGGCTCAGGATCTCTACATTATCTCATTTTGTTCTTTTTCTCAGTTACTGTCTGTCTTCCCTGCAGGAACGGGGACAAGGCTCATTGCTGTGTCCCCAGCACCGGGAGCAGTGCCTGGCACTTCGGTGGTGCCAAGATGTATTTCAGGAGCAGAGAGATCTCTAGTTTCTTCTGTCAGATGCTCAGTCTCTGGAGAGCCACAGCATGTAACCAGGGACCCCGACTTCCCAAGGGGGAAGAGCTCCCACCAGGAGCTGGGCACTCTGGCGAGCTCCTCACACCCACCGCTGTGTTTAATCCCAGGCTCCAGAACTGTAATTTAATTTATTTTTTAATTAATTTTTTTGGAGTACAGTTGCTTTACAGTGTTGTGTCAGTTTCTGCTGTACAACAAGGTCAACCAGTTATCCCTTCTCTTTTTTGGATTTCCTTCCCATTTAGATCACTTAGGGCATTGACTAGAGCTCCCAGTGCTTTACAGGAGGTTCTCATTAGTTATCTGTTTTATACACAGTATCAATAGTGTATATATGTCAATCCCAGTCTCCCAATTCATCCCCCTCCCTACCCGCCCCGCTGTGTCCCTCTCTGTTCTCTACGTCCAGTAATGTAATTTTAGTGCCTACATTTCCCAAAACAAAAAAATCAGAGCAGAGGTCTAACAAAGGATTTGTGTCTCCCGAGCTGCGAATTATTACTAATTGATATGAAAAATCTTGCAAAGGGATAAAAACAGACCCCAAGAAACTGCATATTTAGTGAATGGCCACCAAGAGCTCGGTATTTAGAAGGTGGGCTTCCGGTGGGGCCAGCTGACCTGTACCCTGAGCCAGGCCCAGCTCCTCAGCAGCTGTGCCTAAACACCTCTGTGCCTCCGTTTCCTCCTCTATAGGATTAAAGCCCCCCGTAAGGCACTGTGGGATTGACGAGCTCTCGGCGGTAACACGATAAGGTGAGCTGTGAGTATCACGCATTAAGAGGACTGTGCTGTGCTTAGTCACTCAGTCGTGTCCAACTCTTTGCAACTCCATGGACTGTAGCCCACCAGGCTCCTCGGTCCATGGGGCTTGTTGCCATGCCTTCCTCCAGGGGATCTTCCCAACCCAGGGATCAAACCCAAGTTTCCCACATTGCAGACGGATTCTTTACCATCTGAGCCACCAGGGAAGCCCTCATGAGGCCAGGGATGATGATATTGGCCGGCCTGACTGGTCACCCAGAACATGCAATCACAGAGGTCTGCTGAAGTAGGGACCCAGGGCCAACTGTCCAGCCCAGGCGGCCTATGGGGCCGAGGATCCCCCACCAGACCAAAGGAGCGGGCTGTGCTTCAGGCTCCCCAGGCCACGAGCCCTTAAGGACCAGCACTCACCTTTGATCTTACCCAACACCAAACTTCAGAAATGGCTTTGGCTTTTACGTACCACACATTGGCTGAGGTATAGCTTTTCCCACAAATTATCCAAAAGTGTGGATTTCAAACACATTTTTCAGCAACAGAAGAACACTTTTAGCAAATCACATTGGCTGAGGTATAGCTTCTCCCAAATTGTGTAAAAGTGTGGGTTTCAAACTAATTTTTCAGCAGTTAGAACATATTGGGGCTTCCCTGGTGGCTTAGATGGTGAACAATCTGCCTGCAATGCAGGAGACCTGGGTTCAACTCCTGGGTTGGGAAGTTCCGGTGGATATGGGAACAGCAACCCATTCCAGTATTCTTGCCTGGAGAATCCCATGGACAGAGGAGCCTGGTGGGCTACAGTCCAGGGGGTCACAAGGGTCGGACACGACTTAGTGACTCACGCTTTCACTTTCAGAACACACTGAACAGCTCCAGCTCATTGAGAGCCCAGTATCTATTAACAAAAGGTCAAGTGCAGCTTGTCCCCTTGGGATGGGTAGGGTCGCAGCCTCGTCTCCTCCACATCCGAGTCTGGGGGCCAGGACTCCCAGCTGGGCCAGCCCTGGCTTCATGCGCCCTCATTCTCAGGGGATCAGGAGAACCTCACACCTCAGACCACCACCTGGGTTCCCAGGGACAGACAGAAGCACGTGGGGCTGCCGCACAAACCCTAGGGGAACTCTGCATGTTGTGGCCTCAGCAGGGGAATGTTTAGAATGCATAAACCCGGCAATTCTTCTTGCAAAGATGGCCCAGGTCCATGGGAGGAAGACAGATGATCACTGAGGTCATTGCATCCCATGCACAGTCACACATGCTGGTCAATACGGACGGAGCTCAAAATTGTCACAGATAACGTGCCATGGGAAGCCATTTAGGGAAGATTTGCAAAAACCACACACTTTGCATGTACTGTGTGTGTGTGTGTGTGTGTGTAAAATGCACTCTGAGGCGGTATCCCGGGCCCCATCCCCGGTATAGTGGGTACCACTCCTCCCTGATTCCAGGTGCCCCTCCCCCACTCCAGGAGCCCCTCCCACTCCTGGGTCCCCCTCACCTGTCCAGGGCAAAACGCCCCTCCCCGGCAGCCCGGTGCAGCTCACTGCTGTTCTCCAGCCTGGCCAGCGTGTCCATGCGCTTCACCATCAGCTCCAGCAGGTCACTCATCTTGCGGAGGACACCACGGGACTCCGGCCCACCCATCACTGCGGGCAGAAGGTGGGCACAGTCAGGCATGGCCCAGGCAGCCCCGAGGCCACCTGAGACCACATGGTGTCTGGTCAGGGGTGGCTCAGACCCCAGCCCCACTCCCTTCTTCTCAGAAAGAGGAGGGATGTATGGCAAAAACCATCACAATATTGTAAAGTAATTATCCTCCAATTAAATAAATAATTTTTAAAGAGAAAAGAAGGAGCCAGGAGAGTGAGCCTGCCTCACCCCCTACCCCTGCAGGACAGGGATCCAGAGAGCCCTGGGCTCACCCTGCTCCCTACCAGCTGTGTAACATCGGGATAATCTTTTAACCTCTCTGAGCCTCGGTTCTCATCTCTGGCAAAATCGAACTTTAGACATACTCTCAAGCCTGTGAGATGACAGGGAAGGCCCAGTAGTGGGACAGGAACCCCAAAGACCCTCACCAACAAGTTCTACACAGAACTCGTGGATCAGGGTTTCTAAAAGTATGGTCAACCATCCAGCCACAGGTGAACCTCCAGCCCAAGTGAAGTCTAGATTCCTGGGCCCTCGTGTAGATCTGCTGATTCAGATCTCCAGGGCCTGGGGCCCCAGACTCTGATTCTGCTTACTCCTCACATGACTCAGATGCACAGGAGAGGCTGTGAGCCTGTGTTCAAAGGGGTGGGGGCCCTGGCCACCTCCCTTTCCCAGCCACTCCCCCAAACCCCACTCTAGAAGACCAGCAGGAATGTGTCCTCTCAAGCCAGCCCTTGGGTTCCCAGAGATCAACTCCAGGGTTGAGGGGCCAGGAAACCTCGTGAAGAATAAAATTAAATGAAAATGAGGTGCTTCAACCAAGATCTCGTTAACCAGCCTGAGACTTTCCACAATTTCCCATCTAATCATTCCTGATCATTAGCACCACATGTGTCAGCATGGGACAGCAGCCCTCACCTTCCTTTTTAATTAGATTTTGTGAAGGTTTTAAATGGCCCCTCCAAACCATTCATTGGTACTCGGTTCCAGGCATGACAGCCCACACCAAGGCTGCCTGCAAACCTTAGTGGCAAGGCTCTGAATCTCTGTTACCAACTGACCTGGGTCCATAGAGACCCGGATGCTCCCAGGGATTCCCTAGGCTGCTGGTGGGGGTCGGGTTGTCAGGGGGCACCTTGGGTGGGGATACCCAGAATCAGACCCCCCAGATAAAGTTTTGAGGGCAGGTCATTATGGAGAAGTGAGCCAGGGAAGGGGAGACAGACCAGAGAGGGCATGTCGTCACCCTGGGGAAACCAGCTGGTGCAGAAGCAGCCTCACAGTTCTCTCCCTGCGGGGGCAAGGGGACCAAGCATGTACATACCACCTCCTGCCAGTCACTGCTTGAGGGCTGCTCCCTGGGACAGCCATGATCTGGTACTTTCCATGGGATGGCAGTGTCGGCTCCAGCATGTGACGGGACTCTTTGAGGGCTGAGCACCATTAGCATCTGCTCCTCAAGAAAGCCAGAGTCAAGGCCCCGTGGATTCAGAGGGGCTGGGGTGGACACCTGGACTCTCACCTGCCTCTGACAGAAACCCCTCAAGGGGCCATGTGGCCAAGGGCATCATCGTAATATTCTCAGCCTCAGTGTCCCCAGTTCAAGGCAATAAACGTTAGGTTTCATCTGCAACCCAAGTTCAAGGTGCCAGGATGCAGGCAAGAGGGACTGCAGCCAGCCACAGGGAACCAGAAGCAGAGACAAGAAGTCAAGTGGGGAGGGCGTCAGGCAGGGGCCAGTCTCCTCTGCTCCATGCTTGGGACTGAGCCAAAGGGGGACCTAGAGAGGCTAGCTGTCACCCAGGCTACTGGTGACATTTCCATTGTGCCTGTCCCTGTATCCCCTGGTGCCAGGCCCATTCCAGTGGCTGTGGCTGCCTTCTCATACCAAGTCACCTTCTGGCTGCGTTCCCCTGCTTGCTGAGCTGGCATGAGCCTAGAAGGGAGGCCTTGGGGGGCTGGGGGCTGCAGGTTACTCAAAGAGCCTCAGTCCCTGG
Source organism: Bos mutus (assembly GCF_027580195.1). Lineage (NCBI taxonomy): Eukaryota > Metazoa > Chordata > Mammalia > Artiodactyla > Bovidae > Bos > Bos mutus. The sequence goes on along the minus strand of NC_091635.1, from coordinate 8,318,468 downwards.
CTCCAGAGAAAAGAGCGAGCATGAACGAAGGGGGAATGATGTGGGGAGCAGAGGAGAGACAGGAAGAGGGGTTGGTGCTGGAAAAACGGCATCAGAAAGAAGGAAGGAGACAGACTCCACCCCTCCCCACCTGAGTAGCTGAAAGAGCTAACGGTCTCCCTACCTTCCCCTCTCAGAAAACTGGGTGGATTTTTCCACCGGGATCAGGAAATTTCACTGTAGTGTTTGATGAAGCAAAGTGAGGTCTCTCCCACCACTCAGCCCCTCCCCGCTCACTCATGGCCTCAATCAGTTAGTCCCTCTGCAAGCAAGATATAAATAGCTCCTTCTTTCTTTCAACTCCACAGAGTTGGGGACAGTTGACTCTTTGAAAGTACTCTCATCCAGAGACCTCCCACCCAAGCCTGTCATCCAAATGCAATACCTCACTCTCAACCAGTGCTTGGAGCACAGAGTAAAACAAGAGGGGAGTTTCCATCATTTCAGCTAGAAAAATAGGAGCCCATCAGATGACTGAACCTGGAGCTGCTTTGCACAGGCCCATGGGAGCCACCCATGTTCAGGTTTACCTGATGGACGTCCTGGAATTGTGCAGTGCACAAGCTGGCTGGCCTCCCTGGGCTGCCCTGATCGCTCACACCAGGGGCTGGGGTGGCCCCTTCCCCAAAGGAGTCAGATGAAAACTGGAAAGTGAGACCACGGCTGGGAACACTCTCAAGCCAGAGCCTGTTATCTGAGGCCGTGCACTCAGGCCCGACTGGACCACAGAGCTTGGGCGGCAGCTGGAACCTGCAGACACAGCACTACAGCAATACTGAGCCACGTCACAGCCCCTGGGGCCGTGTGGTGTTCCCTGCAACGCCTCAGGCCTGCCACCTGCCCTGTCACTTCGCTGCCCTCTCTCCAGGCTCATCCCAAGTGTCCTTTCCCCTCTGAGCTCACTGTCTGCACCCCTTCCAAGATCTCACTGACAATGCCTACCCCTCCCCCACCCCATGACAAAAGCTGCGAAACAGCTGATGGAGCCAATAACCGCAAGGGTCGAAAGAGCTAGACGGAGCTGGACCAAGCCTGGGGGGCAGCACCAGGTCCCAGGAGAGGGCTTGACTCCAGACCTGCACATCCTCCCAGACGGTGGGGGGAGGGGACAGGTCACTTGTCTTCTCTGGGTCTCAGTGTCCCCTCCAGTAAAATGCGAGGGTCTGACTTACTGAGACCCGAGGGTCTAGAGGCTGAGACTCCTATTCCATCTCTTCCCCTAGCTGCCTCCAGAGAAATGGAGGTAATGGGAAAGAAAGGACGTGTTCCTACAAAAGCCTGCAGAATCTCCTTAGGGAGAGAGCTGTGCTTTGTTTTGCTAAACCCCTGGGTGGGCCAGAGCATAGTCTTGATGCCCAGAGCAATGAGACAGAGAGAAAGAAAAATGACTCTGCATATTCAACTAGGTAGACTGGAGTTTCCTGGCCCAGCCTGGGAGACCAGGAGCGAGGACAAGGCCTGGGGACACAGGCAGAAGGCAGGACGATGACTCAGAGGGGCTGGACAGGACAGCAATGCTCCACTTCCAAAGGGATGACCTGTGGGGAAGGGTTTCGGGGGGCTCTGAAAGGCAGGGGTCCAAGAGAGAATTGTCATCTGCTCACTGTGCTGAGCAGTGGTCCGAGCCCCATCCCCAAATCCCCCCAACCATGTGTGAGAGTTTAGGGGTAAGGGGTGTCCTTCCCAATAGGTCAATGTGGGAGACATCCAGGAGGATAATTCAATAGAAGCAGATCAGAGCAAGAGGTGTCCAGGGAGACAGACATAAGCCCCCTAGAGTCCTTGGAGATACCTGAGGGTTCTGAATTGCCCTTCATATGAAGGACGAAGACATCCTGCTTTAAAATTGTCAACAGAGGGACCTCCTAGGTGATCCAGTGGTTAGGACTCTGTACTTCCACTGCAAGGGACACGGGTTTGATCCTTGTTTGGGCAACTAAGATTCAGCATGCCATGCAGCATGGCCACACAAAAAAAAAGTCAACAGAGTGACTCCAGACCAGAGGGCTTTTAAATTGGCTCTAAGAAGACTTTTGAGAGTCCCTTGGACTACAAGGAAATCCAACCAGTCCATTCTGAAGATCAGCCCTGGGATTTCTTTGGAAGGAATGATGCTAGCGCTGAAATTCCAATACTTTGGCCACCTCATGCGAAGAGTTGACTCATTGGAAAAGACTCTGATGCTGGGAGGGATTGGGGGCAGGAGGAGAAGGGGACGACAGAGGATGAGATGGCTGGATGGCATCACTGACTCGATGGACGTGAGTCTGAGTGAACTCCGGGAGTTGGTATGGACAGGGAGGCCTGGCGTGCTGTGATTCATGGGGTCGAAAAGAGTCGGACACGACTGAGCAACTGAATTGAACTGAAACTGAAGGAGACAGAGTCCCCTCTCGGATGAGTCTGAAGGCCACCTCCATCGGACTGGACGAAGAGCCCAGGATACCCTCCCAGCACATCGAGCATCTACTCTGAGCATCTACAGATGATGCAGGACTCCAGAAGCTCCCCACCCATCGCTTCCCAAGGAGCTCCAGGGTACTAAGCACGTCTTCTGCCCTGCAGGAGGCAGGGGGCAGGTCCCAGGAAGGAAACAGGCCAAGCAAACAGTCAGTCGGGTTGGCAGGCCCTGCCATGCGATGTGCTCCCTGGATGCCGCCGGCCGGGACCGCAGGCAGAGCAGGCTCCCGAGGCGCCTTGCCCCGGGTCACTTCCCTGCTCTCAGCATCTGCCAAATTGAAATGTATTTAATGTGAGGTCCCTGGCGACACATCTCAGAAGTCACACATGTTCCTTCCGTATTTCCATATCAATAAGGAAAGCTGCGATGCTGAGAGATGCAAAGGGGCCTCACATTTACCGACAAGGGTGCTTCACTGCCCACCGAGGCCCCATCCCTCCCTGATGTGTGCTCTTTCTCCCTCCTGTCCGCCCTTGTCCCCTTTCTCCTCCCCACCCCCACCCTTTCCCACTGGTTCCTGAAAACTGAAGGAGCCCCCACCTCGCCAGATGGAAGAGACCTCCCAGGCACTCGACATGGGAGCCGTGACTTGGTGCTTGTGCAGCTGGAGAAGGGCGTACATTTGTCTCTCTGCACACGGCCACCAAGGAAACCAGCTGGGGCCACGGGAGCTCTGGGCAGCGTGGGGACAAGGGCAAGCCCTGGCACACCCACCCATCACCAACTTCTGAGAAGAGAAGCTCCGTTAGCACCGAGATCCTGGGCCAGAGACAGCTACGGAGCAGGGCACTATGCCTCTGATATTGAAGTGAAGTCGCTCAGTTGTGTCCGACTGTTTGTAATCCCATGGACTATACAGTCCATGGAATTCTCCAGGCCAGAATACTGGAGTGGGTAGCCTTTCCCTTCTCCAGGGGATCTTCCCAACCCAGGGATCAAATCCAGGTCTCCTGCAGTGCAGGCAGATTCTTTACCAGCTGAGCCACAAGGGAAGCCCTGAGGACTGGAGAGGGAGCATTAGAAAAAAAAAAAAATCCTCCCACCAAACGGGGCCCAACCACAGCAAGAGGGAATTAGGTTAGCCCTCCTCCCGAGTCCAAGTCTCCTCCGCTCAGCCTCCTGCTTCCCCGCATGTGAGGATGAGTGTGCAGAATAGAGAATGAGATGTCTGTCACACTTCTCTTCCCAAACTAGAGAACTTCATCACAAAATAGGAACTGGCCCCCAGGGGAACCCAGAGCCTCCCTAGGGAGAGGCGATGGAAGGCTCCCCTGTCTTTAGGGAAAATCCTGCACCCTGCCCCTCCCCCAGTCAGGTCCTCGTGGGGATGCGCTCCCCTCACAGGCTTGACAGGCAAGGAGAAGACAGGCCACTTCCCTATTTGTGCTCAGACGGTGTTATTGACCAGAGAAGGGCTTTTCTAAGTTATTTTTTCTATTTTTTTTCTAACCCTGAGTGGACTTCCTTCTTCTAGTTCTGCCTTGGGCCTGCACAGATCCTCGGAATAAACACTATCTAACCCCCAACCCCCACCATGACCTCGCTCCCCAGACCCCTTCCAACCGTCCCCCACTTCCAACACATCCTTCCCCGGGCAGCTCCTGGATAGACAGGCTGGCACCTCCTAGGTTGTCTGCGGGGCCGCCATAAGCCCGGGGTCTCCTTTGAGGTGGCATCTCTTACAGGATCGGGATTCTAAACCCCCAACGCAAACCTGGGGCTCTTCCGAGTCCCTGCTACGGGTCTCCCCAGGCAAATCAGCTCAAACCAAGGGCGTGGAAGACACTGAAGGGACAACGAGAAGGAACAACGAGACCTGGGATGGGAAACGGGTCGGAGTCACCTCCCCGGGGTTCCCAGAGGCCCCCGTCCTGGTCCGGCTCCCCTCTCAGCCTTTCCTTCCATATTCCAGGCAGGAAGTTCCCAGCCCAGGGGGCCTGGGAGGTGTGAAAAGACTTGGATACATGTGGGTCTGAGAACTGGTGTCACAACACAGAGGAGACCTGCAGCTCCACCCCCAGGTGGACCAGACAGAAATGCCCACGTGTGTCCACCACAGACACATGCTGGAACCTTCACAGCAGCGCAGTTCAGGAACGTCCCACGCTGGAAACAGCCCAGGGTCCGCCCCGGGCAGAGTGGATAAATACATTGTGTTGTAGTCACACGATGGATGCTGCGCAGCAGTGTCAGCAACCACACGCCAGGAGAGGGGTGAAGCTTACAAACGCAATATGGAGAGAAAAAGGCGCAGGCAACTGAACACCTGCCAGGGGGTGCCATCCTCATAAAGTCCGAGGGCGACGCCCCTCTGTGTTATTAGACGACAGGTCCCAGCGTCCGAGGGGAAGTGCAAAGTGGAAGGAAGCCTGAGGGTGCTTCTGGGGACGGATGACGCCCTGTCTCTGGATCTAGGTTGCTGAGTGCCTAGACAGGTTCAGTTTCTGAATACTATACTCTGATAGAAAAGGGCTTCCCTGGTGGCTAGGACGGTAAAAAATCCGCCTGCAGTGCGGGAAATCTGGGTTCGATCCCTGGGTCAGCAAGATTCCCAGGAGGAGGGCATGGCAACCCACTCTGGTATTCTTGCCTGGAGACTCCCCATGGACAGAGGAGCCTGGCGGGCTACAGTCCATGGGCTGCAGAGAGTCAGACATGACTGAAGCGACTAAGCACACACAGCACATACTCTGATGGAAAGTTTAAACATGTGCAACACACACACACACACACGCCTCTAGTCTAACTGAGGGACCCTGGGCAAGTCCTTTCCCCTTGGTAGCTCTGCTCTTCCCTTAGACACAAGATCTAGGTTGGAGCTGGGCCCCTTGTCCCCATGCTGGGCAAAAATGCATAGCACAGAGCAGAGCAAGACCCTCACAAGCCCTGGTCCTCTGAGCACTGCCAGGATGGGGGCCACCGTCAGGGAGATGAGCACACCCACACACCCCTCCTCCAGCCCCTGATTCCCACCTCCTGGATCCCTGCCCTTTCAGAGGTCAGCTTGCCCAAGCCCCCTGCGGTAGCCCGCCCAGACAGACACGCCCCCTTGCCCACAGTGGCCCCCAGGTAGCCTGAACATCGCTCCTTATACCCCACCCCGGACTCTCAACCTCCCCCCACCCGTCCCCAAGCTACCCTTCATGGGCACCTTCACAACTGCCTCAGCCCCTCCTCAAATCTCAATCCTCAGGAGTCTCCCACGCAGAGATTCCAGGTTCTAGCACCTCCTTGGTCCTCTTCCCTAAACATCCTCTCCTGCATCTCAGACTCAGCACATCCCATAAATGTTTGCAGAGCTCACACTCTCTGCCAGAAGCTGCTCAAGACCCTTCATCTATGTTATCTTCATGCCCCCTCATGCAATCATGGGGAAGTGGGCATTGTTAGCCCCGTTTACCGGAGGAGAAGACGGAGGCTCAAAGAGACCGAGGGACCTCCATGAATCAGAGAAGGGACAGATTCACTTACATTCAGGTTTGAATGACTAATAAATGTGAAATTCCTGCTGGGAGTGTTTTGCAAGTTTAGAGAAGTACATGTTAAACTGAAGGCATGAATCTAAAGAGGAGACACCAGATGGCAGAGTAAGTGCCCCTTAGAGGACCCACCCCAGACAACAACCCGTCCTACTGGAGGGCTTACCCATCACTGGGAAGAGGGGAGTCAGAAAGATGAGGCCTAGGGATTTGAGAAGGTGGGTGTCAGACGAAGACTTTCTGGGGAGTGGGGGGAAGGGGAGAGTCCACAGAGCAGCCCCCTGAACAGTTCCAGAAACCCCCCTTGCCTCAGTTTCCCCACTACGTCCCTCCTTCTCACAGTTACTGGGAGAGCCCCCGTGACACACGAGCAGGACCTTCTGAACCGCTCTCCATTCTTCCTTGAGCAGGATGGAGAGGGGCAGGACCCACCTTCAGGAGGAGGTCTCCCAGACCGTCACCCGGTCACACCCTGCGCCACGTGAGCTCATCCAACCTGACCCCTGAAAACAGTCACTCCTCTCCTTCTCCACGAGTGAGTTAAGTGACCTGGCCAACGGCACACAGCTGGTAGGTGATGAACCAGGTACAAACCAAGCCCATCTGGTCCCCAGAGCCCACGCTCTGAACCTCCATTCCCCTGCCTTGCAAGTATCACGTGGGCAGGGACGAAGGACCACAGAGCTTGGAGATAAGACACGTGAGCCCACGGCCAGTCTCCCCTGTGCTGTGGCCGCAGCCTGGGCCAAAGGGGCAGACAGCATGTGTCTGAAAGAGACGGGGGTCATATCCAGAGACCCCGAACTGCCCCACCAGTGGAGCAACACAGGCCGCCCCTTGTGATGCCGGGGCGCTCCTGGCTCAAAGGCCCTTCCTAACCTGGGAACCTGGGCCAGAAGGAGGCTGATGAGTACAGCCAGGTCAAGAGCTAAAGCCCCGACCATTCACACGTCCACCAACAAGGTGGCCAGACCCACAAGACAGAACCCCAGAAAGACTCCTGCAGGGTGAGGCTCAAAGGACCCCAAACCCCTACATCCCTTTCTCCACCAAGATACCTTCTGTGCGGATGGTGAAGGGCGAGTCCCCCGGGCGCCGGGCCGAAAACTGGCCTCCCAGAGACGTCATCAGGAAGCAGAGAGAGAAGAAGCCGATGCCCAGGACAAAAAGCCTGCGGAGAGCAATAGGGCAGGTCAGCACATGCACTCCAATGCCATAAGGGCTTCCTACAAATGAATGAGTGAGGAAGGGATGGATAAATGGAGGAGTAAAAGATCAGGGGGCTGAGCTCCCGGGCCAGTAGGTCTCCCATCACACAGGATAAAGAAAGCTGGACTACAGAGAAGTGACCATGAGCCACACACGAAAAACCACGGAGGACACTGAGACATACAAGGTATGAGGTCGGGCAGCTCCTAGCCTCCAGACAGAAGCTGGCCCCTGACAGCAGAGGTCCTCACAGTGTGGTCCCCAGGCCAGCAGCATCAGCATCAGCTTGGACACATTAGAAATGCTCGTTCCTGGGCCCCAGTCCCCGGCTTAGGGAATCACACACTCTGGGAGGGGGATAAACAGTGTGTTTGAACAGGCTCTCCTGGTCACCCAGATACACGCTCAAGTTTGAGGACCACTGGTATAGGTGAAGACAGCAGAACCTGATGCCCGCTAGAGGGCGAGTAATTGGTCCAGACAAAACCCACCTGGATCCCATCAATCACCTGGAACATGGTCAGCTCCTGCACACACAGGCCTTGCTGCTGCAACCAGTCATAAGCTCACTTGAACACAGCCTTGTCATGTTCAGGGTTGGGGTAGGGGTGGAGGGGAGGCTCCCATTACTACCAGATGGTAAGGTCTAGAAGGGCAGGGTCATGTGGCCACCCTGTGTCCAGACTCTCCCTAACCCACAGCTTCACCAGGCAGGCACACGGGACCTTGCACCATAGAATGGTCAGAGTAAGTCAACCCCTGTGTAAGGAGTGTCACACAAGTGTGTGCTGTCACAGTGTTCCGGGGAGTTGACCAAAACACAACTGTTTATACTTCAACACATAGCACTTGATTACATGCCAAGTGGCACTAGGGAATCTCCAAGGGGACACCCAGCAGGGAACCCACCCTCACGTCTGGTCAGGCTCCTGCTGCTTCTATACTATATTCTGGGCCAGTCCGGCCTTAGGGCAGCAGAGGTGGAGGCTGTTCTGGGACCTTGAGTCTATTTGAAGACTTGACGAGCTGGCAGAGCTGAAAGGGGAGCTGCCTCCCTCCAGGTCAGGGTGAAGAACCCCACTTCTGGTGGAGCCAGCCTCACCATGGGGAACCCCACAAGTCACGCCAGAGACCTCCATCCCCCCACCTCCACCCCCATCCTCAAACCCCACATTTGTTTGTATCTCTTTATGCATTTTAATCTTCATTATCTGAAACTGGCAGAGCAGTATTTAATTAAAATTTGGTCCATTAAAGAAAACACATAATTGTGGAAGAAAATAAAAGCACAACAAAATTCCCAACCCATATTTAAAGGAAGCCGTTAGAGACTAAATCAGAGAGGGGAGCAGAACGAACCCCAAAGCAGAGATGGAAAAAGGGAGCTTCCCCCAGCTCCCTCACCTCCCAGAGACCCCTCACTGAATTCCACCAAGCCTGGGGGTGGGGCTCTGGCCCTTGGATCCCCAAGATGAAGCCAGGCTGGTCTCAGGCTAGCAGTCAGAGGGACATTGTAGGGGGAGGGTGGTCACACACCCAAGAAGATCCTGGAGAAAAGCAGTTTGTCCCCCCAGCTTGAGGACAAGGATGGATCTCTCCAAGTTTCTTGTTCCCCATCCCTCCCTCCCCTTCCCCAGCTGTGGGGTACTCATATTTAGAACTGGACTGCCAGGGTCCAAAAACCTCCTATGAGAAGGTACCTAGGCCTTTAGCACAGAACCTCAATCCCCAATACCTCATCTGCATCTCTCTGTGCCAGACCCCAGTCCTGGGGCCATTTACAGTAGGTTCAAATTAAGATGATTTTGTCCACCCTCGTATCTATTCAAGCAACATTCCAGAAGCAACTAGGGAGTAAGGACCCTGCCAGAGACTCTGGAAAACCAACAAGAGCAGTCTGCCCTGGAGGATGAACAAATAGAAGTGATATGGTTGGAGGCTGTAAACACAACACCACCACGCCCAACCATGTGAAACGGATTTGAAGACTTCACTGGTGGCTGTGGGTCTCTGGGCAGCCTAGGATTACCCTGAGGTGAAATTACATAACCTGAGGGGGAGGGAAGGGGAACCTAGGCAATCCCACCTCTGAATCCTGTTTCTAGGAAAGAGCCAGAAAGAGCCACAGGGGCAGGACTCCAGAGGGAAAGGAGCTTAAGCGAGCTGGTGCTGTCCGTGGTGCTGCGGTCGGCCACCACCTTCAACCGTGCTGCAAAATGTCCAGCCAAGCTGGGGTCAGCGGCTGGGCTTCCCATGGCCTGGAGGGATAGGCCAACATTGGGTGGGAGAGACAGGGCTGAGGACTGTCTGGTTGGCTAGGAATTTGAGGATTTCCCTGGAGGAACCAAGTCCTTTCCAGAGATGATAGCTTCCCACCCTGCTTTGCAGGGGAACTTTAGGGGGGTGGGGGCTTTTGACACGCCCCATCACCTGCCCAAGGCTCTACCCTGGAGACCCCCGGTTCTATAGTCTTTTTGCATCCTCTGGACACTGGAGGTCCAGCTTGATCCTTATTGCCCTATAGGCTGTCTCCTCAACTCTGCACAATAGGCCGGGGGTGAGGGGTGGGAGCAAGGGGTGGAGGCAATGGGGAGGTGGGAACCACGGTCTCCCCATCTGGAGTGGGGAGCATAGGAGGGGTCCCCTGTCTCCGCCTCAGGTCTGGAGCGGAGGGGCTCAAATCCGGCCCCTCCAGCACCCCAAACTTCAGGCATCTCTGCCTATACAGTTCCCACCCCCACAGGCTCCCTCTGCACCCAAATCCCACCTGTGACCGCATCCGGAGTCAGGCCACCCCCTTCTCCGCCCCGGTCCCGCAGCTCCCTCCGTCGCGACCTCCGCCGTCCAGCCCCTGGACGAGATGACACCCTAATTCTGCTAGGCGCTCATCGCTTAGCGCCCCAACCCTGGCTGCAGGCCCAGCTCCGACGGCATTTGGGAGGAGCGGCAGCTGCCCGGGAACCGCCAGGCTCTGGGGGTCCCTGGGGTGGGACCCGCAGAGCCCAGCCAGCCCCTCGGAGTCCATAGCCCTGCCTGGCCTGGACCGCCCAGGTGGGAGTAGGAGGTCGGTCTTGTCTTCCATCCTGCCTCCACGCTCTGGCCACCCCTCCACCCTTCAGTGCCGCCCCTGCCCCAACCTCTCCAAGGCCCGCGATCGGGCATCGAATTCCCAGGTCGGGGGGGGGGGTCTTTGCCACAGTCTCGGGGCCCTCCCGTGGGACAGAGGCCCGCACCCCGCCGAGAGAAAAGGAGTGCGAGCAGGAGGCGGGGTCAAAGAGGGCGGCTCGGGCTGAGGGGGTGGGCGGGCCGGCCGGGTCCGGGTGCCGCCCCACTCCGAGTGCTAACTTTGCCGCGGGGGTGGGGCCGATCGCGAGGTGGGGAAGCACCGGAGAGGCAGGGAAGGGGCGCCCTGGCTGGGGCAACTTCCCCGGCCCAGGACCACAACATGGGTGATTTCTGCCCCCTTTCCCACCTTCGCACCCCGAGTCCGAATCTAGACCAAACTCGGTCCACGTTCCAGAATCACACACCCTCCCCACCCGAACCGGGACCCCAGCTCCACGCCTTTCCCAGCCTTGCTGGCCAGCATCAAGGGTGAGAGCACAAACTGCCCCGCTCTGCTACTGGGACAGTCACAGTCACCCTAGGGACAGGCACCCTCGCAGAGACTGACCTCGCCCACCTACCCCGCGCCCCCTTGGAGAAAAAGCCCTCCCAGCGCCAACGGGAAAGAACTTTACCGAAAGGGTCTCAGGGTGACCAGGCATCTTCTGACCATTATCTTCCCATCGGGGTTGACTGTGATCATTGTTCAAACTTGTCCGGGCTAGAAGCCGAGGGCGAGGCCAGCAGGACGGTCCCGAGCTCGGCTCTGGCCACGTCCTGGCCGAGAACCCTCTGCGGGCCGAAGCCGGGTCCGAGCGAGGCGAGGAGGGGGCGCGGGGGCCCGGCGGCTTCGCGGCCCGCGGGGTCGGCGGGGGCTCGGCGGGCAGGGGCCGGGTAGCGGCGCGGCTGCCGGAGGCCGGTGAGGGCGCCTGGCCGGGCCGTCTCTGCGTCTCCGCCCTCCCCGCTTCACATTCTGGAGGCCGGGAGGCGGCGCGCCCCCAGACCGCCGGCCGCGCGTCTGCCTGCTCGGGCTCTCTCGCAGGGCGGGACGGCGCCGCGACGCGCAGACGGGCTCCCCGCCGCGGGCGCCCTCATCCCCGCCCGGGCCCGCGCCCTCGGTGCCGGCTAGCGGCGGCCCCGGCCCCGCGCCCCGGCCCCCCGCGCCTCCGGGCCGCGCCGCTTCCCGGCCGCGTACCGCGCCGCGCCCATGGCCCCCGGCGAGGGCGCCCCGCGCCCGCGCTGCCGCCCGCTCTCTCCGCTGCCCGCGCTCGAGTGTCCGGTGTCCAGCCCCGCGCTGCGTTACGCCCGGAGGCGCCGCATTGTTTCCTCGGAGGAGGCGGCCGAGTAGCGGCTGGGGCTGCCCGGGAGCGGCCGCCACGCTTCCTCGGCGCGCCGGCGCCACCTCGTGGCCGCGGCCCAGCGGCGCTCTCTCCATGCCCGAGGTGGGGCGCCGGGGTGGGAAGGCGGGCGGCGGGCGTCCCTGAGCCTCCTTCCAGCCCTGCAACTTCCCTAGGCCCCGCTTTCGGAAGCATGCCGGGTGCCACCAGCTCTGAGGGCCGAGGTCTGCTTCAGGATCCTACAGAGCACAGAGGAGGTCGGCGCTAGGAGGAGGTTGTCCCCTTATGCCCGGTGCCAGGGTCCTCCCTTGGGTCGCTGCCCCTGCCTCTGCGGCCACAGGGGTTCTGCATCGGCCCCTTCACACCCACGATTTCGCTTTGCAACCTTCACCCATCCTTTGGCTCTCTCTGGACAGAGACTGCAGCAGGTCTCCTTTGCTTCCTTTTTTTGAACACGGCCTGTGACACTGAGGCTCTTTCTCTGAGCCCAGAAACAGGAGCAGGTGGGTGCTCTGTAGGCTTGGGTTCCAGTCTCAGACCTTCCGTTAACCAGTGGGTGATACCTGAAAGTCAAGGGAACTCCTCGGTTTCCCTCATCCTGCCCCACCCCACCACATGGCTCAGCGGTAAAAAATCCACCTGCAATGCAGGAGCCGCGGGAGACACGAGTTCGATCCCTGGGTCAGGAAGATTCTCCTGGAGGAGGAAATGGCAACCCACTCCAGTATTCTTGCCTGGAGAATCCCATGGTCAGAGGAGCCTAGCCAGGCTACAATCCACAGGGTTGCAAAGAGTCTGACACGACTGAAATGACTTGGCAGGTACACGTGAGGTTCACTAAAGCTCCTTCCAACTCCAGGAAGCATGCATGTCCTCCCTTCACCCCCACCCACCCTGCCTCCACTTCTTGACCCTGGAGAGGTGTTTGCCTTTGCAGAGAGGGGTCAGTGGCCCCTGTGAGCACCCCGAGCAAGAACCAAGCCTGGATCTGAGGATGATGCTCAGGCAGGAAGGGCACTTGCCAGACCAGCTTGGCCAGGCACAGCCAGGGAAGGCCCAGGCTGGGAAGAGCCCAAGGCCTCAGGCCATGTGAAGAAGGACATGGATGACCCCGAGGGCCTTTCCAGAAGAGGAAACCTCTATATTGGTCCATCCAGTCCTTGTCTGGTCCAACCAGGCCCCTGCCTCCTCCCCTCCCACGCCCCACCCCCTTGCTGCTTGCCTAGCCCACCCCCAGCCCCGATCAGAGCCATTTCTCACCGGCTGTGCCTCACAGTCTGCCTTTCCTGCTCCTTCCTCATCGAAATTCACCTGTCCAGTGTTCCATTACCTCATCGCCTTGCTCGCCACTAATGTGAAAGCCGATGATGAATTGGTGTTGGCGGATTAATGTGTTAACTCCAGCTGGGTGACAAATTTGCATTGAACAAGGACGTGCTGACCGGGCCTTGGTGAGGAAGAATGACAAATGGTGGCAGGAAATTTGGGCATCACGGCAGGCTGGCCAAGGAGATCTCTGAGGGCAGGGATCTAAATCATTTTGTTCCTGGACCCTTACATCTGCTGTGCACTCAGGCAATAACCGAAGCCTTGAATGTCACGGCAAAAGCCACAGCCACACTCAGGCATGAAATGTCCTGCAGATTGTGTGCAAGCTCTGGGCACTTGGTTGGCATTTTAGGCCACAAGGCACAGTCATGCCTGGTGTGGCTCATGGGAGGAAGTGGCCTTCTCTCAATCAGAAGCCTGATTTCTGAAGGTGACAGAGGGTACCCTCCCACCCTGGGTCTTGCCCTCTTGGACATGGCTTCAAGATGGGCTGTGAGAAAGCACCCACTGCCTTTACAGGCTCGAGCCAGGCAGGGAGGCTGGGGGCAGACAGTGAAGGACACCGAGCCAGACCACCCTGCTGCCTCTGCCTTTCGGAGTCTGCGTGCCCTTTGTCAGCCTCTGCAGCGTAGCTCAGTGTATGTGGCTCGGCTTGCTGTCCACCGTGCTGCAGACCTTCGGAGAAAACTTGTGAGTCCCCACACAGGGGTCACCGGGCACCTCGGAGCCCTCCCAACCGGTTGGCTATGACTTTTCTTGTTATTGTCCACCTGAAGCCGCCACCACTGGTACCTAGGGCTGTTCCCCGGGTGTTCACCTCTACATGCCAGCAGGCACATCGCTGAGAATACATCCCGTGCTGCCTGAGGCTTTCTTCCTGGCCATGGGAATATGCCTAAACATGGGCCAGGTGGAAGTGCCAGGGAATTCCTGCCCCAGAAGCAGCCTTCAAGGAATAGATGCCCACTTCCCCCTCTCAGGTAAGTCTACATTGGTTCCCTGAGTTCCAGCTGCCCGAAGTGGTAACCCGCTCTGTCATGCACCCCATGGTGCCTTCCTTCCTCCCCTGCCTCACCCCCACTCCTTTTTCCTGGGGTCACTTCCTAAATAAATGTGTGACTCCTTCTCTAGCAGTCCAGTGGTTAAGACACCACACTTCCACTGCAGGGAGCACAGGTTCCCTAATCAGCAAGGAGACAGCAAGGAGATCCAACCAGTCCATCCTAAAGGAAATCAACCCTGAATATTCATTGGAAGGACTGACGCTGAAGCTGAAGCTCCCGTACTTTGACCACCTGATGTGAAAAGTCAACTCATTGGAAAAGACCCTGATGCTGGGAAAGACAGAAGGAAAAAGGAGAAGGGGGCAACAGAAGATGATATGGTTACATAGCATCACCAACTCAATAGACATGAGTTTGAGCAAACTCCAGGAGATAGTGAAGGACAGGGAAGCCTGATGTGCTGCAGTCCATGGGGTCACAAAAAGTCAGACACGACTTAGTGACTGAACAACAAGGGCCATGCAAAGAAGGGAAGGAAGCTATGTAGTCTCCTAGGGATGCTATAATAGTCTACCACAGACTGAGGGGCTTCAAAGCATGTATATTTATTCTCAGGAATCCCCTGTGGTCCACTGGTTCAAGACTCGGCACTTGCATTGCAGGAGGCCCAAGTTCAATTCCTGGTCAGGGAACTAAGATCCTGAATGGTGTTCAGTGTGGCCAAAGAAAGAAAGAAATATATTCTCTTACAGTTCTGGAAGCCAGAAGTCCTAAATCAGGTGTTGGTAGAGTCAGTTCCTTCTAGAAGCCCTGAGAGAGACTGTCACCTGCCCCTCTGCTGGCTTCTGGCAGCACCCAGGAGTCCTTGGCATCCTTGGCCTATAACTGCATCTCTCCAGTCTCTGCCTTTGTCTGTCTCCTTGAAAGAAAATCTCTGACAAACCTAGACAGCACATTAAAGAGCAGAGACATCACTTTGCTGACAAAGGTCCATCTAGTCAAAGCTATGGTTTTTCCAGTAGTCATGTACGGATATGAGTTGGACCTTAAAGAAGACTGAGAGCTGAAGAATTGATGCTTTTGAACTGTGAAGCTGGAGAAGACTCTTGAGAGTCCCTTGGCTAGCAAGGAGATCAAACCAGTCACTTCTAAAGGAGATCAGTCCTGAATATTCATTGGAAGGACTGATGCTGAAGCTGAAGCTCCAATATTTGGCCACCTGATGCAAAGAGCTGACTCATTGGAAAAGACTGATGCTGGGAAATATTGAAGGGGATGACAGAGGATGAGATGGTTGGATGGCATCACTGACTCAGTGGACATGAGTTTGAGCAAATTCTGGGAGATGGTGATGGACAGGGAAGCCTGGTGTGCTGCAGTCCATGGGGTCACAATGAGTCGGACAGTAGCACCTGCCTGGCCTGTCTCTGTGTCTGTGCCCTCTCCTCTTATCAGAAGGTCCCCAGTCATTGGGTTCAGGTTCACAGTAATCCCGAATGACCCCATCTTAACTATTTACATCTGAAAAGAATTTATTTCCAAATAAGGCTATCCTCAGGTTCCAGATGAACATGAATGGGGGCTGGGTAAGGGGGTACTGTTCAGCCTACCTCAGGGACCTAGTAGAAAGGGGCTGGAGTGATTAGAGACCACCAGAAAAACAGAAGTCCCTAAGGAGGGACGTGTCACCATCGCTTTGTGTGACTGTGGGCCGTTATTTCAAGGGGGTTAGAAACCTGGGCTTCTTTTGTGTAGTCACATCATTTACAAATGTAGATCAATATTTTTAGTTTTTGTTTTTTTGTTTTTTTGTTTTTGCCACACTGAGAGGCACGCTGGATCTTAGTTCCCCAACCAGGGATCAAACCCCAGCCTCCGTCTTGGAAGTGCTAAGTCAACCTCTGGACCACCAGAGAAGTTCCTCAATATTTTAGGTGAAAATGAAAGTGAAAGTCACTCAGTCATGCCCAGCTCTTTGCGAGCCCAAAGGACTATTCAGTCTGTGGAATTCTCCAGGCCAGAATACTGGAGTGGGTAGCCTTGCCCTTCTCCAGGGGATCGTCCTATCCCAGGGATCAAACCCAGGTCTCCCGCATTGCAGGCAGATTCTTTACCAGCTGAGCCACAAAGGAAGCCCAACATTTTAGAACATTGTACAAAAACGATAGGATCCATCGGAGGTCTGATGTCAGCATCCCCCTGCAGATGTCACCTGAAGGCAGAGCAGGCAGCCTGCCAGCCCTGCCCACCCCTCAGTCCAGCTTCCCTGAGGCCAGGGCCCCAACCCCAGCAAAGACACAGTTCTGCCCCAGGAAGGACAAGAGTCCTAGTGGCTCTAGGGGCTCCCTGGGGGCTTCCCTGGCCCATCATGGACCCCCCCCGGAGCCTCCAGAGACATCACAGCTTTGACCACATACCCACCTGTTCAAGGCTTCCAGGTGGCTTCTGGGAGCTCACAGGGGCCTGGGGTGGAAAGAGAAGAGAAAGAAACGCAAGGTTTGTGGTGTCTGAAATCCCCATTTAATGTGCTCCGACTGCCGCTGCAGATAGCACATTAAGAGGCAATAGGCCATTGTCCTTTGCCGGGGAGCAGAGCATTAATAATGTCATAACACGTTTACCGACACCCTGCACAAATCATCAGCTGCCTTGCCAGGCAGGAACAAGCAGCCGCGAGCCGGCCAGGGCGGCTGAGGCGCGGGGAGAGCTGTTGCTCCAATGCATATTTCATGCTTTCTGTTTCACAACATTTAGGTTAATCCTCCGATGGAAAAGCAGCGTCTGGGGTTTATTTTTATTTATGCCGGAAGGCCATTCTGCCGCACAGCTTGTGGGAGCCGGGAGCACAGCTATTTTATTTTCTTATTCCTCAGGGAAGTTCACGGCTATGTCTATGTCTGTGCGTGTGTGTGTGTGTGTGTGTGTGTGCATGGACAGGCAAGGAAGCCTGGGATGGACTAGACAGGGGACCCTCCCAAGTGGACCCCATCCCAGCACTGGAGACAAAGGCGAGCTCGTCATTTAACTTGATCATGAGATTCCATTTATTGAGCACCTAGTAGTGCCTAGAAATGATTCAGGGATTCTAAATCTTGTTACCATGGCTGAAAGTGAAAGTGAAAATGTTAGTCATTCATTTCCAACACCTTGCAACCCCATGGACTCTAGCCCACTAGGCTCCTCTGTTCATGGGATTCTCCAGGCAAGAATACTGAAGTGGGTTGCCATTTCCTTCTCCTGACCCAGGGATCGAACCCAGGGCTCCTGCATTGCAGACAGATTCTTTACCATCTGAGTCACCAGGGAAGCCCGTCACCATGGCTACATGGCTATTTTATTTAAATCTTCTTTAGTAGGGCAATTAAAAAAAAAAATAACCCCTTTAAAAAAAATAGAAAAGGGATTTCTTTGGCAGTCAGTGGTTAAGACTCTGAGATTTCACTGCAGGGGGCACAAATTCAATCCCTGGTCAGAGAACTAAGATCCTGCATGCCATGGGGCATAGCCAAAAAAAAAATGACCCCTTTTCTTTCTGGACAGGTTCCCCAGATGCATCACAGGTCACTGTAGGAATACGGTAGCAGTTATCTGGGGTGAGTAGAATCATGGTCTCTGAAGATGACCATATCCAGATCCCAGGAACCTGTGAATGTGTTATGCTACATGGCAAAAGGAGATCAAGGTTGCAAGTGGAATTAAGGTTGTAAATCAGGGATCCTTAAAATAAGGAGATCATCCTGGATTATCTGGTAGGCCTAATGTCATCACAAGGGTCCTTAAATATGTTAGAAGGAGGCAGCATGAAAAAGACTCGACCAGACACTGATGACTTTGAAGATGGAGAAAGAGGCCACAAGCCACAGAATGCGTGTAGCCTCTGGAAGCTGAAAAGGGCAAAGAAATGGATTCTCCCCAGAGCCTCCAGAAAGAAGACAGCCCTGCTGTCACCTGGACTTTAGCCCCACGAGATGCATTTTGGACACTCAGTCTCCAGAACAGCAAAATGATACATCTGTGTAGGTTTCAGTCACTACATGTGTGGCTATTTGTTATAACCACATACTGTCTGAAAAGGGCCACCACTGCCAGATACTGCAAAGCTTGATGCTCGCCATGCATACACTCCACTTCACTGATGGGGAAACAGAAGTTCAGAGAGGTAAAGTATCTTGCTCAAGGGTTCACTGCAGATCTAGCTTCCAAATTCAAGCCTGGCAGACCTCAGAGCCCAGCTCACTCATTGCTTTCAAAACCCTGGTCCAGGGTCCTGGGAGACTAACTTGAGCAGGCATCCTTCAGAGAATGCAGCCCCCAGGAATAAAGCTCCCCACCTCCAAGAGCTGCTTGTTGACACAGAAAACCACCCAGCTGCCTCGGTTTTCCCCTTCTGCTCCCCAAACACCCCTGGATCATCTCAAAAGAACAACTGCCCAAAGGCTCCTCTCTCTGGTTTCTGCTCAGGCAAAGCTGATGCAGAATTTCATGTCTCAGAGGATTTCAAGTTCTGTCTCAGACCAGCTTGGAATCTGTCCCCTTTTAGCAAGATCTCCTAGCATCCAACCCCATGTGAGATCATCCCCTTGAGAGACAACGACCTCTCAACACCTGGGAGTGCGGCAAGGGGTACATGCCCCCTCGTGACTCCCTCCCCACTTCATCAGTCCTCCTCCGCTTCTGCCTCCATGCCGCAGCTTGTGGTGGGAGAGCAGTGACCCTTTCTAGATCCCTGAGAGGTGTGAGGAGGCGGCAGATGTGGGAGGGTAACGATGCACTCCTCCCAACCAGGAGAAGGATTTTTTATCTCTTTGTTTCAACAGTGTGCCCCAAATGTCCTGGACAGTATCTAATACAAGTTACATCCAGTAGAGAAGGGTTTTTTGTTTTGGCCAAGTGTAGCAAGTGGGATCTTAGTTCCCTGACCAGAGATCTAACCAAAGTCCCCTGCGTTGGAAGCTCGGAGTCATAACTACTCACTGGGCTGCCAGGAAAGTCCCTACATCCAGCAGAGAAATTTTGAATGAGTGAATATGTACAGGGACAGGGAAGTTTCTAAGCCCACCCTGACATGTGATCAGCTGGAGCCATCTCTCATTTTGCCTTCTTCACCCCACTTTTACTTTACAGGCCCCCTTCCCTTCATGAAATAGTCACTCCCATGCCATCCAAAGAGTTCCCTCCCCATCTGGTTTCCCTGTGCAAGTCCCCACTCACTCTGAGTATCACCCCCAGGGTCAGCCTCCCTGTGCTGCGTGCATGCTCAGTGACTTCAGTCATGTCTGACTCTCTGCGACCACATAGACTGTAGCCCACCAGGCTCCTCTGTCCATGGGATTTTCCTGGCAAGAATACTGGAGTGGGTTACCATGCCCTCCTCCAGGGGATCTTCCCGACCCAGGGATCGAACCCTCCACTCCTGCGTTTCCTGCATTGTAAGCGAATTCTTCATCAGAGAAGCCCTCTCCCTGTGCTATTCCTGGCTACAGAGAAGGCAATGGCAACCCACTCCAGTACTCTTGCCTGGAAAATCCCATGGACGGAGGAGCCTGGGGGGCTGCAGTCCATGGGGTTTCGAAGAGTCGGACACGACTGAGCGACTTCACTTTCACTTTTCACTTTCATGCATTGGAGAAGGAAATGGCAACCCACTCCAGTGTTCTTGCCTGGAGAATCCCAGGGACGGGGGAGCCTGTTGGGCTGCGATCTGTGGGGTCGCATAGAGTCGGGCACGAGTGAAGCGACTTAGCAGCAGCATGCACACTTATAATGCAGAGTACATCATGAGAAACGCTGGGCTGAAAGATGCACAACCTGGAATCAAGATTGCCAGGAGAAATATCAATAGCCTCAGATATGCAGATGACACCACCCTTATGGCAGAAAGTGAAGAGGAACTAAAAAGCCTCTTGATGAAAGTGAAAGAGGAGAGTGAAAAAATTGGCTTAAAGCTCAATATTCAGAAAACGAAGATCATGGCATCTGGTCCCACCACTTCATGGGAAATAGATGGGGAAACACTGGAAACAGTGTCAGACTTTATTTTTTTGGGCTCCAAAATCACTGCAGATGGTGACTGCAGCCATGAAATTAAAAGACGCTTACTCCTTGGAAGGAAAGTTATGACCAACCTAGATAGCATATTAAAAAGCAGAGATATTACTTTGCCAAAAAAGGTCCATCTAATCAAGGCTATGGTTTTTCCAGTGGTCATGTATGGATGTGAGAGTTGGACTGAAAAGAAAGCTGAGCACCGAAGAATTGATGCTTTTGAACTGTGGTGTTGGAGAAGACTCTTGAGAGTCCCTTGAACTGCAAGGAGATCCAACCAGTCCTTCCTGAAGGAGACCAGTCCTGGGTGCTCATTGGAAGGACTGATGCTGAGGCTGAAACTCCAATACTTTGACCACCTCATGCGAAGAGCTGACTCATTGGAAAAGACTCTGATGCTGGGAGGGGTTGGGGGCAGGAGGAGAAGGGGACGATAGAGGATGACATGGCTGGATGGCATCACCGACTCGATGCACATGAGTTTGGGTGAACTCCGGGAGCTGGTGATGGACAGGGAGGCCTGGCGTGCTGCAGTTCATGGGGTCGCAAAGAGTCGGACACGACTGAGCGACTGGACTGAACTGACGCACACAGCATGGGCATGGCCTGGCTCCGGCCCGCAAGGGGACAGGCAGCTCAGGGAAGCAGTGAGTCTGCTCACCTGAAGAGCAGTCTGAGCACCTAAAGGGCAGCAGAGTCTGCAGGTTGGGGGCGGTGGTCTGCTCAGTCCCAGATCGCAGCTGCCTCGTTCTGGGAATTCCTTGGCAGTCCAGTCCAGTCGTGAGGACTTGGTACTTTCACTACCATAGTCCAGGTTCAATGCCTGGTCACGGAACTAAGATCCCACGAGTTGCCCCCTCATTCACAGTGTGAGTCTGGAGTTAGAGGGGCCTGTGCTCCAAGTCGGCATTCACAGCCCAACTGTGATCCTGGGCAAGTTACCCTCAGCTTCAGTTTCCTCATCTCTAGAGTAAGAATTGCACCTATTGGGCTTCCCTGGTGGTTCAGTGATAAAGAATCTGCCTGCCAATGCAGGAGACATGGGTTTGATCCCGGGTCCGGGAGGATCCCACAAGCCATGGAGCAGCTAAGCCTGTGCGCCACAACTATGGAGCCTGTGCTCTAGAGCTGCCGCTACTGAAGCTCGTCCTCTGGAGTCTGTTCTCTGCAACGAGAAGCCCGCGCACCGCAACCAAGAGTAGCCCCCACTCTGCACTAGAGAAAAAGCCCTCACAGCAATGAAGACCCAGCACAGCCCAAAACTTAAAAATTAAAAAAAAATTGCATGTTCTATATAATACAAGGAACTGTATTCAGTATCTTATAATAATCTATAATGAAAAAGAATCTGAAAAAGAATATATATATATGTATATGTACATGTACATGTATATACGTATGTATACAGGCTTCCCTGGTGGCTCAGACGGTAAAGCGTCTGCCTATAACGTGGGAGACCTGGGTTCGATCCCTGGATTGGGAAGATCCCCTTGAGAAGGAAATGGCAACCCACTCCAGTACTCTTGACTGGAAAATTCCATGAATGGAGGAGCCTGGTAGGCTACAGTCCATGGGGTTGCAAAGAGTGAGACACGACTGAGCAGCTTCACTGGTTCACTGGTATATACATACATGTGTATGTCTATATAACTAAATCACTTTGTTTTACACTTGAAACTATCACACCATTGTAAGTTAACTACACTTCAATTTTTTAAATGGTTCAACAAATAAAGTGAAGGTTACACCTGAGAACTTCTCACGGGGCCTGATACACAGAAAGTGCTGATCTCTTGTCTGTCTTATTAATATTTTCCATTTCTTGGGCACCCACCTTGCACCAGGTATATATCTCATCCATTTATGTGAAGCCTGCAAGGTCACAACTACGATTTCAGGAACAAACCAACCGAGACTCAAAGGATGAAGTAATTTCATTCCTAGGGCTATTCCCAAGAGAAACAAGAGCACACAGCCACACCCACAAGCCAGTACTCAAACTTTCATAGCAGTGCGATTCAGAACAGCCAAGGAGGGGGGACAGCTCAAGCTTGCTTGTTGATGGATGAATGGATAAACTGTGGCATATCCATGTGATGAAATGCTATTTATTCAGCCTTAAGAAGGAATGATCCTCAAAAGATTAAAATAGAATCACCACAGGATCCAGCAATTCCATCTCTGGGTATATACCCCAAGGAATTGAAAGTAGAATCTCAAAGACTAGTGTTATTCACAATTGCTAAAAGAAGCAGCCCAAACATCCATCAATGGATGAATGGATAAACAAAATGTGGTCTATACATACCATGGAATATTATTTGGCCTTAAAGGGGAAGTTCTGACACACACCACAATGGAGTTGGACCTTGAGGACACTATGCTAAGTTAAAATAAGCCAGTCACATAAGAAAAATCTATAGAGACAGAAAGTAGATTAAGGACTTCCCTGGAGATCCAGTGGCTAAGACTTCAGGCTTCCAGTGCAGGGAGCTCAAGTTTGATTCCCGGTCAGGGAACTAAGATCCCACATGCCACAGATTAATGCTTACTGTGGGCTTGTGGGAGGGGAATGGGAGTGGCTGCTGATGGGTAGGGGTTTCTTTGTAGGGTGATAAAAATATCTAAGACTGGATAATGGTCATAGTTGTGCAGTCTTACGGATATACTAAAAACCCTCTGGATCGTATACTCAAAAGGGGTGATTTTGACGTGAATCATACAGGGAGGCCTGGCGTGCTGCAATTCATGGGGTCTCAAAGAGTCGGATACGACTGAGCGACTGAATGGAACTGAACTGAAACCTCGATTTTTTAAATGAAATAAACAGCTTGCTCCCAACTACACAGCTAGTAAGATTTGAACCCAGATTTCGTCTTCAAGCCCGGGCCACTGGTTCCTCCAGGCTCTTGTATATTTGTAGACACAGCACAGAGCAAGCTGTGGACCAGACACCAAATAAATGCTGCTCTGATTGGCAAACACTGAAGAAGTGGAGGATGGGGACCGAGCCCCAGGATTCCCAGCGTGAAGACAGCCCTTGACCCAGACCTGTGACCCACCAAGCCCCTGTGAGGGCCTCTAGCCTGTTATTTATTGTAGGTACTTAAAACTTTCCTCTTGAAATATGGGTCATAAGCCTTGTCTCTTCCCCCATCTTCTCTTCTCCAACTGCTGAGAAAGAATCTTAAGCCAGTGCCCCTTGGCTGCTGGTTTAATTTGATAAATATAAAACTGAAGCAAGCTAATAAAGCCATCAGTCATCCCAGAGCCCAGCAATTCTCCGAGCTGAGGGCCCTTTTTTTTTAATATGTACAAATCAATGTGTAAGATGATAATGAATTGGGTCTTGTTTGGAATACTCGAGAAAGCGGTGGCCCAGTGAGCTGACACTGAGGAAAGAGGAGCTTGTCACCTCTGCATGAAGTCTCTCACAGGACCCTGGAGGGCACACATATGCCCCCACCCCCTGTGAGGCCCGGCCCCCACCTCTCCTTGGGGCCCCATCCCCTCAGCTCGTTCCTTCTTGCAGCTGCCCTGGGGCAGGGTGGGCATGGAAGTGCGCCCCCTCCTGGTCTCTCTCCCTCACATCATAGAAGTCAGAGACATTTTGTGAGACTTTCCAGGAACACGTTGAGCCATCTCAGAAAATCCCGCCCTGCTCCTGAGCTGCACTCAGCCCCACCTGTCGGCACCTGTCCCACAGGTGTGACCTGTCTAGTCTCAGCCTTATCCTCACATCAGGGACGGGGGCTTCCCAGGAGGCTCAGTGGTAAAGAATCTGCCTGATAAGAAGGAGACTCAGGTTCATTCCCTGGGTTGGGAAGATCCTCTGGAGAAGGAAATGGCAACCCACTCCAGTATTCTTGCCTGGGAAATCCCATGGACGGAGGAGCCTGGCAGGCAGTCCATGGGGTCCCAAAGAGTCGGACTAAGTGACTAACACTTCGACTTTTCACTTTCATGACTCTATGTATGCTATATGTGAGTGAACTGATCACTTTGCTGTACACCTGAAACTAACACAACATCGTAAATCAACTACACTTCAATTAAAAAAAAAACTGAGTGAATAAAAACCCCATTTATTTTACTCTAAAAAAAAAATAGTTGGTCTGAGCCAGCTTCTGGGCACTTGGCACTTGAACCATCCCTTCCTTCCTTGGCTGAGAAGGCGGGTTCACTGTGCCTGCCCTGCTTGTCCAAACGATGTAGTTTGTGATGACCATCTGCCATGCTCAGAGGACTCTGAAACTTTGATGGTTGCTCAGCATGGACACCCCTGTGACCATTCCCCAGTGAAAACCCTAGGGGCTCAGTCTGTAATGGGCAGACACACTGCGCACATATTACTGCATTTATTGCTGGGGAAGGAGCATGGTCTGCACCCCCACCCCTATAGGAGGAAGGGGCCATCAGAAGCCTGTGCATGGATTTCTCCAGACTCCACCTGCGTCTTTTCTCCTGGCTGATTCAGTTGTGTGTCCTTTTGCTGTAATAAGCCTTGGTCATGGGTACAACTCTATGTTAAGACCTGTGAGTCCTTCTAGTGAATCATTAAATGTGGGGGCAATCTCTGGAACCCCCGACACAGGGGAACCACAAAGATGGGGATTAAGTGGAAATCCAATAAAAACTGTCTCCATCCAAAACAGAAATCAGTTTATGCAATATTGATGGGTTCCCTTGGCAACAAATTGTCTAAAAACTTAGAACCCCTCTGGCAAAATAGTCACGGGGCTGGCTTGGGTGAAGATTGCAGTGTCCAGATGGGTCAATGCCCAGAGAGGCCTTGTAGGCAGCCAGACCCTCAGAGAACTGTCCAGCGTCCCAGGAGTCAGGCAAGGACTAAACAGTCTGCATAATCCACCCAGGATGGTCATGATGGGGGCGCCCCAGAGCAGAAATCCTGCTCCCCACCCACAGTAAAGTGGGCACGCCAGGCCCTGGGGGCCTGACCGCAGCCTCTGTCTCCAGGCCTTCCCTTTTCTAGGCCTGCATATTCCAATCTGTCCCAAAGGACGTCTTTCTGGTGACTTATCTCCACATCCCGGCTTCTCTGGTGGCTCAATGGTAAAGACTCTGTCTGCGATTTGGGTTCAATCCCCGGATCGAGAAGACCCCCTGGAGGAGGGCGTGGCGACTCATTCCAGTATTGGAGAATCCCATGGACAGAGGAGCCTGGCAGGTTACAGTCCATGGGGTTGCAAAGAGTCAAACACAACTGAGCTGCTAAGCACAGCACAGCACATGTCCGCATCCAGCCCCCATCTCTCCTCCCCATAATACAGTCCAGCGCCCATGACTCCTCCTGAGGGTGGCTTCCCTGGGCTGTGCCCCTCCCAAGGGGAAGACTCACCTTGCTTCTCATCTTGACCCACAATGTATCTAGGACATCACGACTTGGCAGTGACCTTTTGAAGGTCTCTAACAATGAGCGTGGCCGGCGGGCATGACTGGGACCTGGGGGGGTGGGGGGGGCAACAGCATGACTCAGAGGCCCAGAGACCTGCAGGCACCGGAAGCCAGCCAGCGGCGCCACAGCACTCTGCCCCCGTCTCTGACATCACAGAACAGATGACCCAGGACGGCCATGCCCAAGGAAACACGAGCCGAGTGCGGCGGCTCCTGCCCTGACCCGACACTGATTGATATTCTGACATCCTGCTAGAAACAGCACGCTGCAAAAGCGAAAGGGACAGAAGAGAAAATAAACAAGCGGAGCGATGTCAATCTGAAAAGCTTCTACAAATATAGAATAACTTCTAGACAGCCAAGGAAATCAGCAACAACATGAAAAGGCACCCTCTGAGACAGGAGAATATATTTGCAAACCATGTATCCACTAAGGAGTTAAAAACCAAAAAAACAACAAGGAACTCATACAACTCAATAGCAAAAAAAAAAAAAAAAATTTTTTTTCTTTTATTTTTTAAACTGTGAAAATATGATAACACATTTACAGGAGATTTGGAAAATACAGAACAAGGTTACATATGGTTCCACCATATATTACAATTTTTTCAAGTAGACAAATTAAGATTTTTCAGTTGGAATTTCATTATCAAGCTCTCAAAAATTAATAGAATGAATATACAGAGAATTAGAAGGATATAGCAGACCTGAAACACACTATGAGCCAATTCAACATAATTAAGATCAAATAATCCAATTTTAAAATGCGCCAAGGGGGACTTCCCTGGCAGTCCAGCAGTTAAACTCCATGCTTCCACTGCAAGAGGCATGGATTCCATCCCTGGTCAAGGAACTAAGATCCCATGTGCCCCATGGCTCGGCCAAAAATAAAAATAAGAAATAAAATAACAATGAGCAAAGGACCTAAATGGACATTTTCCCAAAGAAGACATACCAATGGGCAACAGGGACACAAAAAGAAGCTCAACATCACTAACCATCAGGGAAATGCCAAGCAAAACTGCCGTGAGATACCACCTGAAACCTGTTAGAACGGCTAACATCAAAAAATCAACAGCCAGACTGCCCTGGTGGTACGGTGGCTAAGAACCCACTTGCCAGTGCTGGAGACTCAGGCTCGATTCCTGGTCTGGGAAGATTCTACATGCCTCGGAGGAACCAAGCCCATGAGCCACAACCACTGAAGCCCGCGTGCCCTAGAGCCCATGCCCTGCAACGAGAGGCCACCATGACGAGACGCCCGCGCACCGCAGTGAAGAGCAGCCCCGCTCACTGCAGCTAGAGAAAGCCCACACTCAGCAATGAAGACCAGTGCAGCCGAAAGGAAAACTGAAGAAAGCAAGGAAGGCGAGGCGAGAGCTAAGTGCCGGTGAGGATGTGGAGGAAGAGCTTCCGTGCACTGTTGGTGGGAAAGTAAGCTGGTGCAGGCACATGGGAAACGGCACGGGGGGTGCCTTGAAAAAGTAAAAATTTCCATGGGATCCAGCAATTCCGCTTCTGGAGATACACATGAAGGGAATGAAATCACTATCTGGAGGAATTATCTGTACTGCCATGTCCATTGCAGCCTTATTTGCAATAGCCAAGGCCAGGGAAACAATCTCAGTGTCCATTGACAGATGAAGGATAGAGAAAATAATACATATGTAATGGAATATCATTCAGCCTTTAAAAAGAAAGAAAGCCTGGGAATTCCTGATGGTCCGTCGGTTAGGACTCTATACTTTCACTGTCGAGGACCTGGGTTCTATCCCTTGTCGGGGAATTAAGATCCCACATGGCACTCGGTATGGCCAAAAAACAATCCAAAAAAGAAGGAAATCCTGCCATTTGTGACAACATGGATGAACCTGGAGGGCACTGTGCTAGGTGAAAGACATCAGACAGAAAACCACAAAGGGACTTCCCTGCTGGTCCAGTGGCTAAAACCCTGTGCTCCCAGTACAGGGGGCTGGAGTTTGATCCCTGGTCGGGGAATCAGATCCCATATGCCACAACTAAGCCTCAGTCCAGCCAAATAATTAAATTTTTCTTTTAAAAAAGAAAGAAAACAAGTACTGCGTAGTATCACTCATACGCAGAACCTTAAAAAAAGGAACTCATAAAAATAGAGTGGAAGACTGGCCGCTGGGGCTGAGGGGTGGGGAAAACAGGGAGAGGTTGCTAAAAACAGTACAAACTTCCAGTTACAAGATGAAGAAGGCCAGTAAGTCTGAGCATCTCACAATACACTGGGATTAGAGCTGATAATCAGTGGTAAAGAATCCACCTGCCAATGCAGGAGACGTGGATTTGATCCCTGGGTTGGGAAGATCCCCTGGAGAAGGCAATGGCAACCCACTCCAGTATTCTTGCCTGGAAAATCCCATGGACAGAGGTGTCTGGCAGGCTACAGTCCATGCGGTCCCAAAAGAGCTGGACACACTTAGCAAGTAAACAGCAACAATAACTGATAATACTGTGGTGTATAGTTAAAATCTGCTAAGAAAGTAAAACTCAAGTGTTCTCACACACACACAACAATTAAATATGTAAGGTGATGGATGCACTAATTAATTCGATGGTGGGAAGCCTTTCACAATGTGAAGTGAAGTGAAAGTCGCTCAGTCGTGTCCGACTCTTTGCAACTCTATGGACTGCATAGTCTATGGAATTCTCCAGCCAGAATACTGGAGTGAGTAGCCTTTCCCTTCTCCAGGGGATCTTCCCAACCCAGGGATCAAACCCAGGTCTCCTGCATTGAGGGCAGATTCTTTACCAGCTGAGCCACATACGTATATCAAATCACCATGAAGTAGCATATAAAAGGGCTTCCCAGGTGGCGCTAGTGGTAAAGAACCATCGCCGATGCAGGAGACACAAGAGTCCCAGGATCTGGAAGATCCCATGCAGGAGGGCATGGCTACCCACTCCAGTATTCTTGCCTGGAGAATCCCATGGACAGAGGAGCCTGGTGGCCTACAGTCCATAGGGTTGCACAGAGTTGGACACAACTAAAGCAACTTAGCATGCACACACTTTAAAAATACCAAAATTTTATTCAACAATTACACCTCTATAAGGCTGGGGGGGGAAGTCTCTATATCTTGATTCTAGTGTTGATGACAAGGTGAGTATGTTGTTGGTATACCTAAAACATGCATTTGAATTTTGCAGGTGATACTTCAATAAAGTTGATTTAAAAAAAAAAAAGAAAGAAAGGATACATTACATGCTTCATGGGAAGGAGGGGGATTCAGTCTTGACGCTCAGTCTTGATACTTGATCCATCTTTCCCGTCTGTACACACCCAACACCAAACACGTAGAGGAGCAGGTATATGGAATGTGTCCTCATGAGCACATGTTACACCTGCATGCGTAGACCGACCGAGATACATAACTGAGCCCCTCCCTCCAATGTCACTGGACTGGGAGGCCAGGCCAGAGGAGAAGGCCCAGCTCTATGTGACCAGCTGACCACAGGCGGGGCCTGGAGCCTGACATCTCTGTGGAGCCTCCTCAGACGGAAGGAACGCCCTTCCTGCTTCACTAGCTGTAAGGTTGTCTCCCCTCCTAGGGCCTGGATCAGGCTCCCAGAGCTGTTATAAAACAAAAGGCCGGGGTGGGGTGGGGTGCTATGCGTGCTCAGTAGCTTCGGGCATGTCCAACTCTTCACGACTCTGTGGACAGCCATAGCCCACCAGGCTCCTCTGTCCATGAGATTCTCCAGGCAAGAATATTGGAGTGGGTTGCTGTGCCCTCCTCCAGGGGATCATCTCAATCCAGGCATCGAACCTGCATCTCCTGTGTCTCCTGCACTGCAGGCAGATTCTTTACCCACTGAGCCACCTGGGAAGCCCAGGGTGAGGTGTTAACCAATATTTATCTTTTCACAATTCTGGAGGCTAGAAGTTTGAAATCAAGGTGTGGGCAGAGCTGATTTCTTCTGAGGCCTCTCTCCTTGGCTAGCAGGACCCTCGGCGGGGGAGGGGGGGTCTTCCCTCTGTGTCCATCTATGTTCTCAGTTCCTCTTCCTATAAAGGATGCCAGTCATAGTGGGTTAGGGCCCACCCTGATGACCTCATCTTATTTTATCATTTTTAAATTTTTATTTAATTTTTTGGCTGCACCACACAGCATGCAGAATCTTAGTTCCCCAGCCAGGGATGGAAACCATGCCACCTGGAGTGGACTAGAGGAGCCCTAACCACTGGACCATCAGGGAAGTCCCCATGACTTCATTTTAATATAATATAATCACTGTAAAGATCAGTCTCCCAGTAGTCCCATCCTGAGGTGCTGGAGGCTACAGTTTCAGCATGTAAACACAGGGAGGGGGGCACAATTCAGTCCCCAACAGGTGCCCGCTCAGAAAACTGCCCCCCACCCCCCCGCCTCCAGAAGCAAAGGGGTTAAAGTTAGAAACTGAGGTGGGGGAGGGGTGGGGAGTGTGTGTGCATTGAGCAGATTAGTGTGAATGCTCCTTGGAGCCTCAGCTATAATTAGAGATATTGAAGGCAGGGCTGAGGCTCTCTCACCTCATAATTAGGGTGGTTCTGCGCTGAGGCTCCCAGGGAGGTGGGTTTGCTGCTGCTGCTGCTCTGTAATAAGGGGAGGGGGCAGCGAAGTGGGCCAACAGCAGCCCAGGTCCTCACATTTAGCTCAGGACAGACCCGAGCCAAGGTGTAAGTGCGTGTTCAGTCGCTTCAGTCGGCTCCGACTCTTTGTGATCTCATGGACTGTAGCCCACCAGGTTCCTCTGTTTATGGGATTTTCCAGCCAAGGATATTGGAGTGGGTTGCCATGCCCTCCTCCAAGGGATCTTCCCAACCCAGGGATAGAACCGTGTCTCCTGAGTCTCCTGCATTGCAGACATATTCTTTACCACTGAGTCACTGGGCAAGAGTCAAGGTGAGACCATCCTGAAGGCCCTGGCTGCACCCTGGTCAGAGCTCACCCCAAATCTCCCCGCAACCCTCTTAACAGGGGCCAGCTGGCCGCCAGCTCCTACTCATGAGGGCCCTCAGCCCCTCTCCCCAGGAGCAGCTTCATTTGCGCCCTTCATTTGCATTTGTTTGAAACCTAAAGGTACCAAAGGACCCATCCAGTCACTCGCCTGGGTCCAACAGGAAGTATTCCCAAGGATGCTGTGGATGGGATGGGGCCCCATCAATAAGGGAGCAGAGAGGGCCCACTTGACTCAATGAGGCCAAAGCAAGAGCAGCAATTCCCGATCCGTGTGACCGGCCAAATTCTCCCGCTCAAGAATTCCAGCTCCAGGACTTCCCTGGTGGTCCAGTGGTGAAGAATCTGCCTGCCAATGGAGGGGTCGCAGGTTCAATCCCTGGCTTGGGGAATAAGATCCCACACGCTACAGGGCAACTAAGCCCACGCACCACAACTATCGAGCCTGTCCTCTAGAGCCCGGGAACCACAAGGACAGAGCCCACACGCTGCAACTGTCGAAGCCCAGGAGCCTAGAGCCTGTGCTCCGCAACAAGGGAAGCCACTGCAATGAGAAGCCCAGGCGAGGCAACAAAGAGTAGCCCCTGCTTGCCGCAACTCGAGAAAGTCCGCACCCAGCAACGAACACCTGGGGAAGCCAAAAATATAAATAAATAAATCAAAATAAAAGAAGGAAAAAGACAAACTCACAGGCTTCATGAGGACCCCACTTTGAGAAATGCTGACTTATATGAAGCCCCTGTCCCCTAGTCTCTGGCACAAACAGGGACTCAATCAACATGCATCCTCTTCCCTGGGCACAGGGCTGGGCAGAGCCCCTGGTTTGGGTTCTCCAGGGACACTGTCAGACTTGTGCCATCCATCCTGTAACTGAGCAGCACCGGGGCAGCCTCGCCCCAGGTCCTAGACGCAATGGGAAGTGACAAGACCGGATGCCACAGGTTGGGAGGTGGTGATGAGAGAGGAAAGAATTGACCCAGAAAAGCAAACTTCGATTTGCTAAAAATATCCACCCGTTAGGCAATCCCCCAGCACCCCCTCCACTGTCTCTCCCAATTCAAATCCACGAGATGCCAAACGCAAGACGCCAAACCAGGACTGAGATCAGACAATTAGACCGTTTAAGATGAGCTTTCAAAGCTCAGACTCCCAGACGTTTCAGTCTCACAAAGAAAATGTGCATTCTGTGGACACAATGAGAGCAAATCAGTTTCCCTTTTTTGTTCCCTTCTCCGCCCCTGCGCAGAGGCAAGTGGTGGAAGAAAATAAGCATAATTGGACACAGACAAGGCAGAAATAAGTTTAGCAACAAAGGGAACATCTCTGAGGGAGGTGCAGTGCTGATGTGTCTGTGTGAGGGTGGGCGTTGATGTCCCCCAGGGCTCAGCAGGCTGGGGGGCTGCCTGGCCCCTGGATCTTCTGAGGCCCTAGGATAACAGGGGCTGGGCAGTGCTCTGGGGTGCAGGGCCAGAGCCTGGACAGACAGACCACTCTCTGGGGGTCCTTGCTGAAGCCACAGGGATCAATGATGAGGGCAGCACCCCCAGGCTGGGAGGACTTCTCCTCGAGATGAGTGGCCATCCTCTGTAACTGAGCCCCCAAGAGGCCTTTAGGACTCTACAGGGACAAAACCTGCAGGTGGCCACTGAAAGAACATAATCCAATCAGTGCCCAAAGACTCCTGTATCTGACCTCACCCTGGGTCTTAATCAACTTTTGTGCCTTTCTCCCAATCCTGGGAGGCCGCCAAAGGACTTGGTGGCTTAGTCAGTAAAGAATTGCCTGCAACGCAGAGGACCTGAGTTCGATCTCTGGTCTGGGAAGATCCCCTGGAGAAGGAAATGGCAACTCATTCCAGTATTTTTGCCTGGAGAATCCCGTGGACAGAGGAGCCTAGTGGCCTATACAGCCCATGGGATTGCAAGAGTCAGACACGATTTAGTGACTAAACCAACACCAAATGTCAGGGACTATGACCCAATAGTGTCTCCTCACCTCCTACCTCTGCTGAACAACAACCTCTCCCTAAGAAGGATGCATCCTCGTAGATCCAAGGGTCCCAGCCTCAAGCAGAAAATGATACCATGTAATAGTACTGATAGCAGCTGCCACCGGGCAAGGCAGAAGCTCCCAGAGGGGCCATTTGGAAGGCTCTCTGCTCAGTCGCCATAACAAAACACCATAGACTTGGGGGCTTAAACAACAGAAATCTATTGTCTCACAGACCTAGCGGCTGGAAGTCCAAGGTCAGGGTGCCAGCACGGTTGGGGTCTGGTGAGGGCTCCCTGCCTGGCTTATAGACAGCCGCCTCCTTGCTGTGTCTTCACAGGGTACAGACAGGGAGCAAGCTCTGATGTCTCTGCTTGTAAGAACACTGATCACATCATGGGGACTCCATCCACGTGACCTTGTCTAACCCTAATTACTTTGAAAAGATCCCATCTCCCATTATCATCACAGGGGCATTGAGGCTTCAACTTGTGAGTGTGGGGACAGGAACACTCAGTCCATAACACTCTGTATGGCTCCTTTGCCACTGTGCCCGCACAAGGGACCAGGGAAGCTGCTTAGGGCTATTCCAGGGAGGGGATTTCATCAATGTCCTGTATCCCTAGCATGTCACTTGCAGGGAGACATTCCTGGAATGAAATGCAAATCAGAGCAGCGCTCTGTCCTTTCCTTCTCCTAGCGCCACTCTCCCAGCCTCACCAACACACACACACACACACACACACACACACACACACACGCGTAACCTTCCTGTGTCCCTCACTTTCCACACAAAAGAAATGCCCCTTCAGGGACTTCCCTGGCAGTCTAGTGGTTAAGACACCATGCTTCCACTGCAGGGGAGACAAGTTTGATCCTTGGTCGGGGAACTAGGAACCCACATGCTACACAGTGCATTTAAAAATTAGAAAAAAAAGAAGAAAGAAATGCTCCTCCACAATAAGCCCAAATGAACAATCAGCATTCAATATTAGAAGTTCAGGGTTTTGTTTTGTTTTGTTTTAGGGGGTAGGAAAAGGGAGGGGAAGCTTGATACTTCACACGTCTGTAATTCTGCCAGACTCTTTGTGTAAATAACTGAATTTTCACACAGTTTCACAAAATAGGCGATATTGTCCTCACTTTATAGAAGGGAAAACTGAGGTCTGACCACTGGCAAGTCATGAGGCCAGAATCACAAAGGGTCTGTCCTGTCCCACATCCATGTACTTTCTACCACATCACATGCCCAGAAGAGCCAGGGGGAGTGGGGCAATAGATCATGGGAGAAGGAGGAAAAGATAAAGAAGCAGAAGTAGGGACTTCCCTGGCAGCCCATTGGTTAAGACTCCGCACTTCCAAGGCAGGGGGCGTGGGTTTGATCCCTGGTCAGGGAACTAGATCCCACATGCCGCAACTAAGACCTGGTGCAGCCAAATAAACAATTTTTTAAAGTCGTCATTTTGGAGAAGGCAATGGCACCCAACTCCAGTACTCTTGCCTGGAAAATCCCATGGACGAGGAGCCTGGTAGGCTGCAGTCCATGGGGTCGCTAAGAGTCGGACACGACTGAGCGACTTCCCTTTCACTTTTCACTTTCATGCATTGGAGAAGGAAATGGCAACCCAGTCCAGTGTTCTTGCCTGGAGAATCCCAGGGACAGGGGAGCCTGGTGGGCTGTGGTCTATGGGGTCGCACAGAGTCGGACACGACTGAAGCGACTCAGCAGCAGCAGCAGCATTCTAGTGGAAGTGTTAGTCTCTCACTCATGTCCAACTCTTTGCAACCCCGTAGATTGTAGCCTGCTAGTCTCTTCTGTCTATGGAATTCTCCAGGCAAGAATACTAGAGTGGGTAGCCAATCCCTTCTCTAGGGGATCTTCCCACCCAGGGATCGAACCTGGATCTCCTGCATTGCAGGTGAGTTCTTTACCATCTGAGCCACCAGGGAAGCCCAGTCATTCTAGGGCTACCTTTAATTGAATGGAATGGGACTGAGGGCCCTGTAAATTCCTGGGATTCTAAGGTGCTTTAAAATATGTCTTTGTTCAGGAAAGGGAAGACAGTAGCCTTATTCCTGCTCACCCTCCCCCAGTTTCCTTCCCAGTTAGGCCAGCTCAGGGGGGTTGACCCCTGTGGTCAGAGCTGAGCCTCGCCAAGTCATTTTTACCAGCACTGGCAATGGAGAGAACCCTCCGTCTAGGACCTTGACGTCTCCAGGCTGAGCACCGTCCTGTGGTTGCATTCATGAGGGTCTGGCTTAGTTGCCCTGGGGGTGAAGTCTCACCTGCCCATCCTTCAGGCAGAGCTCCCATCTACAAACCTACAACGGTTGGCAAACAACGCTTCATCTGATGTTTCAGAGCTGGCATTTTCTTATCCATGCTGCAACCTCCCATTTTACAAATCTGCAATTTGTGAATTTTAACTGGACGCTGTATCGCAGGCAGAAACAAGTTGTTGGCAAAGTGTACAATATGATAAAGTCAAATAAATTAATGGGCCACCGAGCAGGCCCATCTCTTTCAGATAGCCAGAACGCTCCTGACCTATAAATCTGCGGGTGTTAATAGCTCCTGCAGAACCAAACTCACACGCCCCCAGACACATATACGTTCCCATAGGCAGGCAGCCTCCATGGTGGCCCTGTGATCCTCACCTCCATGTCCTCTGGGGTCTCCTTCCCTGGAGTGTGGGCTGCACCAGGGGACCTGCTTCTAATAAAGCACAGAAGTGATGGGATGTCCAAGATTGGGTTATACAGATTCTGTCCTTGGTCTTTCTGAGGGAGCTGCCCTAAAAGAGGACCCTTGTCTTTAAAAAAAAAAAAAATATGAGGCTGTCCATTCCACATGGAGGGAACTTTCTAAGGCGTTTCCCTACAGACCTGCCCCAGAAAGGCACTTCTCTTCTGGTGTTAAGGACTAACTCCACACATCTGATGAGACAGGGAGCATCCCTGAGGCTTCCTGAGATGAAGCCAATCAGAGCCATCCGGGGCCCCACTTCTCCCCAACAATAAACCCCTAGGATGAGACTTCCCTGGTGGACAGTGGTTAGGACTCTGAGCTTCCCGTGCTGGGGGCCCAGGTTCGACCCCTGGTCAGAGGACAGTAAGTGTGAAAGTGTTAACCGCTCAGTTGTGTCCAACTCTTTGTGATCCCATAGACTGCAGCCCACCAGGCTCCTCTGTCCATGGGATTTACCAGGCAAGGATACCGGAGTGGGTAACCATTCCCTGCTCCAGGGTATCTTCCCTAGCCAGGGATCGAACCTATGTCTCCTGCATTGGCAGGCAGATTCTTTAACATCTGAGCCACCAGGGGGGTCTTAGGGTTTGGCCAAAAGGAAAAAAAAAAAAAACCCCTGTCTTGGAGCATGTGCCCACCCCTCAGAAAGAGGCTCTGATATTCCATAACAAGATCCTGCATTGATTGTTTTGCTTTCTGAAAGCTGGAGAATAGTTCAGGAGAAACACTTTCCCCTGTTTTCATTAATCTGCGTAGAATTTCATCAGCAGAGCTGCGCCCGCCCTCCAGTGGGCGTGGGGCTTGGTTCTCCAGCACTGGAGATTCCCAGGAAGAAACCTCAGTCACACAGGAAGGGTGAGGCTGTGCTGAATAAAAGACCCCAGGGCTTCGGGAACCTGGGGCCTCGTTCCCCACCCTCTGGTCTCATCCTCAAGGCAGAATCGGAAGGGACTTCCCTGGTGGTTCAGGGGTTAAGAATCTACTTTGCAATGCAGGAGACACAAGGAACTAAGATGCCCACATGCCTCAGAGTCTGTGGGCCACAGTGAAAGATTCCATATGAAGCAACAAAGATCTGAGTGCTGCAACGAAGAACTGATGCAGTCAAACAGATAAACGTCAATGAAAGAGCAGAGGCGAGAGGAAAGGGAAGTCCAGCTCCCCTTCCCTGGGAGGACCCCCTAGCCATAAAAGTCACAGCACACATGTTGAACCCCACAATCTGATGGTCTCCACAGCCCTCGAAGCCCCCAAGGACCAGAGAAGAGGTGAAGTCGCTCAGTCATGTCCGACTCTTTGCGACCCCATGGACTGTAGCCTACCAGGCTCCTCTGTCCATGGGATTTTCCAGGCAATAGTACTGGAGTGGATTGCCATTTCCTTCTCCAGGGGATCTTCCCAACCCAGGGATCAAACCTGGGTCTCCTGAATTGTAGACAGATGCTTTACCGTCTGAGCCACCAGGGAAGTCAGAGAAGAGGTACCTTTCTCAAAATCGACAGGTAGCTGGAGAGGGGTCAAGCTGAGAGCCACTCTCCCCAGTACAGACCCCTGGTGGTCCACGTATTCCCAGTGGGAATCTCTTCCACGGCCAGAGGGCAAGGAAGCCTCCAACCCAGGAAATGTGGTGAAGAGATGGAGAATCCCAGGGGCTCCATCCAGCAGTGAAGGTCATGGTCACGGGAGCCCCTCAGGAGGCAGGCCCAGACTGAGACGGTGCAGAACCCAGTGGGAGACCAGGGACACAGACCGCCTTTCTGAGCGGAGGAAAATGGATGGTGTTCCAGGGAGAGTGGTCTTGAGGAAAAGGATCTTCGGTTGGTTTTGTGTTTAAGACTGAGGTGAGGAAGGAGGCTGTAGGTGGAGAGGGAGCCTGCAGGTGTGAGAGAAGTGGTCCACCTTTCAGAGGGTCCTGGGAGGGAAGATAGCTCAGAAACCCAGCTGCAGCTGCACCCCAATGCACACTCTCCAAATGGTTCAGTTCAGTTCAGTCGCTCAGTCATGTCCGACCCTTTGTGACCTCATGAATTGCAGCACACCAGGCCTCCCTGTTCATCACCAACTCCCGGAGTTCACTCAAACTCATGTCCATCGAGTTGGTGATGCCATCCAGCCATCTCATCCTCTGTCGTCCCCTTCTCCTCCTGCCCCCAATCCCTCCCAGCATCAGTCTTTTCCAATAAGTCAATTCTTCGCATGAGGTGACCAAAGTACTGGAGTTTCAGCTTTGGCGTCATTCCTTCCAAAGAACACCCAGGGCTGATCTCCTTTAGAATGGACTGGTTGGATCTCCTTGCAGTCCAAGGGACTCTCAAGAGTCTTCTCCAAATGGCAGTCCCCCAAAATATATCTGTCCTCTTCTTGAACCCTGTGCAAGTAACCTTATTAGGAAAGTGACCCCTGGAGCCAGCCTAGGGGTACGTACAGTGCTCATGGGGAAAGGCACAGGGGACCACAGAGAGCACAGAGGACTGGGGAAAGGCACTGCGACCACCCTCCCCTCTGCACCCCCAGCTGTGACTGCTGCACAGTAAGGAAGTCCCGTGAGGATGCACTGGGGCCCCTTCTCTGCGCCACCATTTAGACCCCAAGCCTCCCTGTAGCAGCCAGCAGCGATATTATGGATAAATGGTTCTAAACCCATATACAGCTTCCATGGAAGCTCAGTCAGTCAAGAATCTGTCTGCAATGCAGGAGACCTGGGTTCAGTCCTTGGGTGGGGTAGATCCCCTGGAGAAACAAATGGCAACCCACTCCAGTATTCTTACCTGGGAAATCCCATGGAGAGAGGAGCCCAGCGGACTACAGTCCATGGGGTCACAAA
Organism: Bos mutus; assembly: GCF_027580195.1. Lineage (NCBI taxonomy): Eukaryota > Metazoa > Chordata > Mammalia > Artiodactyla > Bovidae > Bos > Bos mutus. The sequence continues at coordinate 8,280,516 of NC_091635.1, read as the reverse complement.
GAGTTGGACACGATTTAGCAACTAAACCACCACCACCAAGGCTATATACATTCCTATTCTACTGTACTTCCTAGGAATTCTAAAGCTTGGTTAAAAATGAATTTATGTATTGGTTTTAATTGTTACTCCGCAATCTTCCTGTGCGTTTTCTTCTTAGGTCAAGGGCAACAGGGCCAAATGAATCTCTCCTCCTAGAGCTTGTATGTTATGTTTTTAGGCAAAGCCACTTTCAAAAGAGTAATAACTGGAAAACTTTTCTATTTTCCATGAATCGAGTTCTCAGTGCCTTTGAAAGAGGAGATGAAAGAGAGGGACCGTTTGCAAATGCAGGGACTTAAATAGGAATATCACAGAATGCAAAGCATAGCCCACAAGACAAGGATGGATGTCTTCGAAGCTCAGAGGAGAAGTGCACGAAGAGGAGAGTCAGTGCAGCAGGGGCTTCGTTCAAGGGCTGAGTCCAGGTTTATATGGCATCAGTTCGAGTCCTCTCACATCCCGGGTCTGGTCTCCAGCCACACCGAAAAGAGGCAACCACCACCAGGGTGCATTTGCAAGAACGGGACGCCCTCTGCAGGGCACAAGGGGACAGGAGCACAATCTCCTTGAGGTTTCTTTCCTTCAAGACTGAAACCAGCACAGTAATTCCTGCACACTCCCTATCTGGAAAGAGATGCATTCCACCTGGAACTTATGAATGTGGCAAGCAGTAAGAACTAGGGGGCCACAGGGCCATGGCTGAAACTTCTGACCAAGCATTTGGAATTCACCTGAAGCTCTAGCTAAGGACTAGGGGTATTTGGCTGACAAAGGACATGAAAACAAACTGAAGTGGACCTGGTCTTATAGGGCCCCCATCTTCATGACAAGCAGAATCTGTACTGGCAGGGACTTCCCTGGCGGTCCAGTGGCTAAGACTCTGCACTCCCAATGCAGGGGGGCTAGGTTCAATCCCTGGTCAGAACTAGATGCCACCTGCCGCAACTTAAGATCCCGCATGCTGCAACTAAGACCTGGAGCAGCCAAATAAATAAATACATTTTGTGTGGGTTTTTTTTTTTTTTTTTTTTAAGAATCTGTCCTGGCAAATAGAAATCCCAGAGGCCCTTGTGTCCAAACCCTCCTTATCAGATGAGAAAACCCTGTCTGGGAGTGCCAGTGGCCAGCCTAAAGACCCCCAACAGGAACCAGAACCTGGGTTTCCCTTTTGTCGTCCTTACTCTCCCTACCCGTAGGGGCAAGCATCAACCCCAGGAGGGCAGAAGGAAGTTTGGAAGAGGACATCTGCCCCATGGTCTGGCATCTGGAGTTCTGCTCGGACTGGTTTATTGTAGGGCCTGCTAGGACCTGCAAGCCAAGTGCATCCTCTCATAAGAAAGTTCTGTTGTATTCCATGGGCAAATCCTGGCTTACCCCTTGTCTGTAGTTAACACGTGCCCTGATCTCTAAATGATGCTGTGTAGACTGAGCACTCTAGGAGGGCAGCACTGTGACTTTTGCTCCTTAATACACCATAGTGTATTGGTGTATTAATACACTGTAGGTGGGGGGCGGGGTGGGGGCGGGGCGGGGGTGCTTTTTTGGTGGCTCAGTAGGTAAAGAATCTACCTGCAATGCAGGAGACACAGGAGATGCAGGTTTGATTCCTGGGTCGGGAAGATTCCCTGGAGGAGGGCATGGCAACCCACTCCAGTATTCTTGCCTGGAGAATCCCATGGACAGAGCAGTCTGGCGGGCTACGGTCCATAGGGTCAAAAACAGTCGGACATGATCGAAGCAACTCAGCACAAGCACACATACCATAGTGGGTGCTTGGTAGTTGCTGAATTTATCTCAATAAGTGAGCATGACTTAAACATTTTTCATACAGCTGGGAGGATTTTACAGTGACCTACTGCAAGTCTCTCACTTGTTCCGCCTCAGAACAAACAATGTACATTTACTAGACAGCTGACCAGGGACGTCTCTGATGATCCAGTGGCTAAGACTCCGTGCTCACAATGCAGGGGGCCCGGGGTTTGATCCCTGGTCAGGGAACTAGATTCTACGTGCCACAACTACGAGTTTGCATGCTGCAACCTAAAGTTCCCGAACGCCACAACTAAGACCCGGCACAGTCAAATCAATATTTTTTAAAAAATAGATAACTGACCAAAGTTATAGATGCTGGGTGGAGCTGCATGGAAATCGCACCAAGCTGATCCTGACATGAAAAGTGTTCCCCATGGTCTGCAATCTGCATTAAAAAGTAAACTTCAGCAAAACTGCTCTATATGATATGATAGTACTGGATGCATGCCCTGGTACCTTTGTCCAAACTCACAGAACCACCAAGAGCGGCCCCTGGCGTAAACTGTGGATTCTGGGGGATAAGGTCGGAGTTTGTTCGTAAATGTCTCACTCTGGTAGAGATCCTGATAGTGGGGAAGGCTGTGCATCTGTAGAGGCAGAAGGCATATGGGAAATCTCTGTACTTTCCACGCAATTTTGCAATCAACTAAGACTGCTCTTAAAAATTAAGTCTATTAGGGACTTCCCCTGTGGTCCACTGGTTAAGACTTCGCCTTCCAGGGCAGAGGGTGTGGGTTTGATCCCTAGTTGGGGAGCTAAGATCCCCCAAGCCTCACGGCCAAGAAAACCAAACCATAAAATAGAAGCAATATTGCAACAAATTCAATAAAGACTTTTAAGATGGTCCACATCGAAAAAATAATAATAAAAAAAAAAGACATGCTTTCAGATCACCCAGGAGACTGAAAACCATGGTGACAGGGACACACGAGGTCAAGGCTCCCAGCGACTCTGAGGCCCCGCACAACTGGAAGACAGTGAACCTCTGTGGCACTGAAGTCCCCAACTTGGCACAGACCCTGCTCCCTCCTCTGATTTTCCCCAACACCTGTGAGTCTGGCTTATTTGCCCAGTGCAGGCACTTGAAGGTACTTTATTGCCTCGAAATATTTTAAATCTCATTTTTCTTTGCATGGAATGAAATTCACTCTGCAGTCCCCTCAAGGCCGTTTTTCATCTCTTTCCCCCTGGCGACACCGGTAAAGCGTGCAGTGAGACCTTTCGGCAACAGGCTCTGTCACTTTCCCCATTTTCGAGCATAAGTGTTAATGCTTGCAGGCTCGACTGGGTTTAAATCGGCTTAACTGTGGATGCTTTGCCATTTGCAATAACACAGAGAGACAAGTGGTGAGAAATCTGCACGGAGGAGCAGGATATTGGAGAGAAAGACAAACGAGTTGGAGTCAGCAAGTGCTGGGACCCGCAGGCCACTCTACCCGCTTGAGCATCTCAGCCCTGTGCTTTAATTTCAGATGCACTTGGGATATTTAAACAATTTACTCCCTCCTAGAGGTTTCTGAAATCTTCCTAACCTACTCTTCTCACCTGGTAATAAATATCCCAAACATTGGAACTTCAATAAACCCTGGCCGCATAATGGGACACTCCCCACGTCTTGATAAAGCAGCAATTCAACAAGCCACTCTGATGCGTTCAGTAACTAAATTCTCTTAGACCGGATCAAAGAAAAAGAGATACCTTTTGTGGAACTTCCTGGGTGGTCCAGTGGCTAAGACTCCAAGTTTCCAAAGCAGGGGGCCCAGGTTCAATCCCTGGTCAGGGAACTAGATTCCACATGCCGCAATTAAGAGTTCACATGCTGCAACTAAGACCCACCACAACAAAATAACTGAATAAGATGCTCTGTGCCTTTGCAGCTTGTGAGATCTTAGTTTCCTAATGAGGGATTGAACCTGGGCCCTCAGCAGTGAAAGCACAGAGTCCTTAACCAATGGACCACCAGGGATGTCCCAGATACGTTCTTAATTCAACTTGTAGAATTCTAGTTAATCCAACTAGAATTTAGTGAGCACCTGGGCAAAGGCTCTGTTGAGAGGCCATGGGGCCAAGTGCAGTTGTAAGAAGCCTTTTATGAGCTGGCTGTGCCACTTCCCTGCCCTCCTGGGCAAGCCTCCATCTCTCTGAATTCAGTTCCGAGTCACAATATTAGATGCTGATCCCCTCTCTCCTAACTTCTGTGCTGAGTTCTTGGGAGTCTCCATGAAGAAGTGCTTGATGGACTTAGAAATTATCATTCTAAGAGAAGTAAGTCAGACAGAGAGTGACAAATACCATACCGATATCACTTACATGTGGAATTTAAGAAAATGATACAAAAGAACTTATCTACAAATAGAAACAGATTCAGAGATATAGAGAACAGATTTGTGGTTGCCAAGAGAGAAGAGGGTGGAGGAGGGAAGGACTGGGAGTTTGGGATTAGCAGATGCAAAATATTATATACAGGATGAATGAGCAACAAGATCCTACTGTATATCACAGGGAACTGTATTCAATATACTGATAAAAAAATGGAGAAGATTATGAAAAAGAATGCATGTGTGTGTATAACGAAATCATTTAGCCATACAGCAGAAACTAACACGACATTGTGAATCAAGTATACATTAATTTAAATTTTTTCAAGCAAATAAATACATTTAAAAAAGAGAAGTCCTTGAAAGAGCTCTGCAAAATTAGGTCACATAAATGTGAATTCTTATTCTAGAGGTAAGGCTGCAGGAGGATAATAATTTTCACCCAGAGGCATAGAAATGGAAATTCCTTGGCAGTCCTGTGGTTAAGACTCCATGCTTCCAATGCAAGGGACATGGTTCAATCCCTGGTCAGGAAATAAGATCCCACCGAAGAACTGATGCTTTTGAACTGTGGTGCTGGAGAAGACTCTTGAGAGTCCCTTGGACTGCAAGGAGATCCAACCAGTCCATCCTAAAGGAAATCAACCCTGAATATTCATTGGAAGGAGTGATGCTGAAGTTCCAACACTTTGGACACCTGATGAAAAAGAGCCAGCTCATTGGAAAAGACCCTGATGCTGGGAAAGATTGAAGGGAGGAGGAGAAGGGGACGACAGAGGATGAGATGGTTGGATGGCATCACCGACTCGTTGGATATGAGTTTGAGCAAACCCCAGGAGATGGCGAAGGACAGGGCAGCCTGGCGTGCTGCAGTCCATGGGGTCGCAGAGTCGGACACGACTGAGCGACTGAGCAACTAGGCACGGCCAAAACAAAAAAGCACAGACAACAGAAGTGGCTCCAGCCCCGGACCCACACAGAATTCAAGGGAGAGCATGCAGCCCACACCTGAACTTGGCTGAGCTGGCCTGAACCCTAACTGCAGTTTTTCTGAGTGGACCACCAGGGGAAGTCCCAGCTTTTTCTTTTCCAAAAATCTGTTTTGCCAATTCCAGGTCCTTTGCATTTCTCTACAAATTTTAAAGTCAACTTGTCGATTCACACACACACACAAATCCAGCTGGGATTTTGATAGAGATTGCATTGAATTTATCATCAATGAGGTGAGAACTGCCATCTTAAAAATATCGAGTCTTCCAATCCATGACTGTGGAACTTTGCTCCAGTTACTTACAGCCTTAATTTTTCTCCTCAACGCTTTGTGGTTTCCAGAAAACAAAAATTGCATTTGGGGGTTAAATTTATTACTAAGTATTTTATTCCTATTGTGATGAGAAATGCATTAATTTTCTTTGCAGATTGCTCAGTATTAGTATGGAGAAGGCAATGGCACCCCACTCCAGTACTCATGCCTGGAAAATCCCACGGATGGAGGAGCCTGGTAGGCTGCAGTCCATGGGGTCGCTAGAGTCGGATACAACTGAGTGACTTCATTTTCACTTTTCACTTTCATGCATTGGAGAAGGAAATGGCAACCCACTCCAGTTTTCTTGCCTGGAGAATCCCAGGGACGGTGGAGCCTTGTGGGCTGCCGTCTATGGGGTCACACAGAGTCAGACACGACTGAAGCGACTTAGCAGCAGCAGTATTAGTATATAGAAACAATTGATTTCTGAGTGTTGAGCTTGTGTCTTGGGCTCTGCGTAACGCATTAGTTCTAGTAGGTTTGTGTGTGTGTATTTACAGTCAAGAGTAACTCATCACTGATTGACAGTTTCGTTTTTTATCAATCTAGACGACTTTTTTTTTGGTCTTACTGCAGAAGTGTATTCTTCGCCTTTTTGTTTATTCGTTTATTTATGACTTTGCTAGGTCTTTATTGCTTGTCTCGGACTTTCTCCGGTTGTGGCGAGTGGGGGCTTCTCTTAGTTGCAGCGTGTGGGCTTCTCATCGTGGTGGCCTCTCTTGTCGCCGCACGCAGCTCCGTCATTGTGCTGCAAGGGCTTAGTTGCTCCAAGGCATGTGGGATCTTCTTGGGTCAGGGATCGGACCCGTGTCCCCTTCATTGGCAGGTGGATTCTTATCCACTGTGTCACCAGGGAAGCCCTACATTTTTGCCTCTCTTTTTCTCCTGATCTGAGGAAAAGAACATTCATTTTTTCACACCAAATGTATTAGCTACGGGCTTGTGCATAAATGCTCCATTCATACCGAAGTTCTCTATTCTTACCTTAATGAGAGGTGTTTACTTTTTGTTTGTTTCTAAGTATGAATGGTGTTGGGTTTTGTCAAGGGCTTTTTCTGCAATGTGAATGGTCGCGTAGCTTTGTTCTTTATCCTATTAATACGATGCATTACTGTGGTATAATAAAAAATATATCTATCTGGCCTTTGCCCTGGATTCCTGGCAGAGTTCTAAAATCTTTGGATATCGCTGCCTTTTAATACACTGTCTAGGTTTGTCCACCAAATAAAACATGATTCTCAATTTTTAGGTTGTAAGAAAAATAAAATTTAGGTTGTGCTTTTTTTTTTTTTTTTCAGTCACTAAGTGAAAGGGAAGTGGAGCAGAACCCGATGAGGCCTTCTGGGTACAAAGGCCTTTCTTGTTTGTAGAAAAAGGCTTTAGTCTCCTGGGCCTCCTCGAATTCCAAAGAGCAAATTCAAGAAATTACTAATTAGGGAAGTGAGGAAATGCACGGATAAAGGAAAAGCAGTCAGGAAACAATAGCTCAGCGTAAAACAGAGTCCCAGTTCCTCCTCAAGGGATATACATTACCATCTGACATGCGTCTTTGAATCCTGCAAGACCTAAGGCCCCCGGTCAGGCGGAGGAAGGTAACTATATGATCAGATCCCAGACTGATAGGAATCTAAGCAACGATGATGTTGACCTTTTTCTGACCCTCGTGACTTCAATCAGCTAAAGCTTGGACTCTGTTGACTTTTGCCCCATTCTAGGCTGAATTCTCCAGCCCCTTCATGAATAGCCCGCACCCTTAGCTGAAAGTTTCGCAGATTTTGCTGTTCAGAGAAAAACAGCTTCAGGAAATATCCCTGGTGTTCTCCTTACTTGTTGCAAACAATAAATCCTTCCTTCTCCTACTGTTTGGCTTGCTTGTGTCTTTTGGCTCAACAACCAAGAGATAAAACTGGTTTTTCGGCAACAGAAGTTTGCTGCTGCCACAGGGATGACCTGCAGTCTTAAGTTTCGGACACAAAACAAGGCATTTCCCCACAGAAGCAGGCACCCAAGGCGTAGCTACAGGTGTTCCTACAGGAGGAGACCCAGTATGAGGCAGGAGAGCGGTGGGCTCCAGGTTAGACACTTACAACTGGCCTCCTGTTTCTCTTTCTTGGGGCACAAAGACGTGGGCTTCAGGCTGGATACTTAACAACTGTTTGCATTTCCTGGGACAAGAGATAGATAGGCCCCCATTAAGGCATTCACAATCAGCCTCCCTTTGCCCACCGAAATGGAGATAACAACAGAAGCAGGGTAGATAGCCAGTCTTTGTCGCTTGTAAACACCTTAAGGTAATAGTCGTGGCAACAGTCAAGATAATAGTGAAACAGAGTGGGACCGTGCGGTGCCTGACCCCCCACCCCACCCCCACAGGTCTCTTGTCTGCCTTTTGTCTGTGGACAACTTTAGCCAAAGAATAAGTTTAATCAGAGAACTGAGAAGTGCAGAAACAAAGGAAACCAAATAATAATAATGTGGTCATTATGCATCGTCAAGGGGATTTAGTGCCTTCTCAAGGGTTATAGATAGTATTCTGAACCATATCCTGCGAGCTGTCTCATAGTGAAACCCTCACCAGGCGGAAGAAATTAACTATATGATGACCAGGCTATAGCCGTGACATACAACTGCCACAATTCCAAGAATTGGCCTCAAAGTAACGGAAAACAAACTGACCCTGGAACTGAAGATAAACTGTACCTAAAACAATCAAGATGACTCTGGTCAGAGCACCGATGACCAATTTGAAGGTGACTGTCAGAGCTGACCCTGCTGTTTCTACACGTAACCCCTCTTTCTGTCCAGACACGCTCTTGCCCTACTCATTGCCAGTGAGGAGGAGTTGGCCTTTGGACACACGTCCACCTACAGCACCCCCGCTGCCCCCTACGCCCCCGCCCCTCGCAGTTGCCGGGGTCTGAAATAAAGCTAACTTTCCTTTCCACCAGCCTGGCCTGTTTATTGGCTTTTGAGCGGTGAGTAGCCAGACCCTGCACACCTTTTGTGACAATGGCCGTGGTAAGGACAAAGAGGGGGCAAAACCCTGTTTGAGTAAAAGATTAAGGGATCTCCACTTCCCCCCTTTTTGGAAGAAGGGAGACACTACACATGTGCAGAAAGGCTCCTTGTGGGTCAAAACTCAGGACATAACGCCAGGCCATAATGAGTCTTGATCCTCCCATCAGCCTTCACTTAGGGTACCATCTTGGCTGATAGGTGTGTGCGCACCCAGGGATGGGCCCCAGGGTAGGTCAGGTGTGGAAAAATAAACCAGATAATTGGCTAAAGGTAAACAAAGGCCTGGAAGAACTGCCCTATAAAAATGACTTGCCTGGTACTTTTCTGTGCTCCTCCTCCCTAAGCGGGACACCCACACCTTCTCTCTGGGTGTCCATCTCTACATTGCTTCTATCTTAACTAAACAAACTCTTTTTCTGTGTGCTCTCTCGCATGTTGTTGTGCTATATCTCTAGTAATGAACTTTGTACCTGCATTTACAGTTTTTGTCTTGCTGCCTTGCGGAGATCAAACCCAGACCCCCGGCACGGCTCCCTCTGAAAGCACCATCTAACCAATAATCTCCTTCCCCAGCACGTGAACTGAAAACATTTGCTACCTCCTCTTTTGTTCAAATAGTGGTAACCACACAAAATAAGTAGAGAAAAAACAAATCTGCTTCTTCCCTCCCGGGGTCTGTGGGATGACTCATCCAAAGACTGCTTTTCAGTTCATGTGACAATTATCCCCAAAGATCCTTTTTAAAATGTGAAATAGAATAAAATCATTTTTTTAAAAAGTCAAACAGACTTAGAATATAAACAAAGAAGACTGAAGAATTGGGATATATTTGACAACATTTAGGGAAGAAAATAAGAAAGGAGGACCAATGAATTGAAGTTAGAAAGAAATACCTAAATGAGCCTCTTGTGGATCTGATGTCTATAAAACAGCAGTCAGTTTTTCCTTAAAATTATCCATCTCAGCTCACACAGAGTTAGGGCAAAACTACTCACGATAAATACATCAAACCTTCTAGATTTAATAGCAGTTCAGGAAACCAACCAGTCACAACCAAATGCACCAGGGAAGAGGTGATGGCATCTTCAGACCATTTGTGCACAAAGTTGAAAACACTCTCAGTTTGAAAGCCACTGTGAAACATAGTTTGTTGAGTTACCAGATCAACAAAAATGTGCTTCCCAGTAATTAAAATTTAGTGTATTATGGACCAACAAAAAGAAATAACGCTCAAGAGAGTGAGAAGATAAGCCATGAGCGGGGAGAAAATATAAAGATATACCTGATAGGGACTTCCCTGGTAGTCCGGTGGATAAAACTCTGCACTTCCTACGCAGGGGGCCACAGGTTTGATCCCTGGTCAGGTAACTAAGATCCCATATACCATGCAGCTCAACATCTGATAAAGGACTACTATCCAAAATATAAAAAGAACAGGAATTTAACAGACATCTCACCAGTGAAGATATACAAGTGGCAAACAGGCACCTAAGACGATGTTCCACATTTTATGTCATCAAGGAAAAGCAACTGCAAAGTAAAATTCATATTTTATGGCAGAACCAGGAAAATTTAAACATGAAAAATTTCCTCTGCCCTTGAACCTCCTCTCTCCCCGCTCCTGTGCATTGTGCATCTGCATTGGGCATCAACCAAGCCTCCCCCAGCAGCAGGAGTACTTTCTCAATTCAAAAGAGCAGCACTCTCCTAGCATCAACAAGGCAATTCCTTAGAAGACAACATTCCTTCTTTATCTTATAAAATGCCACAGGAAGCCATCATGATCTGATGACACTCAGATCTGGATTGTGTAGGCTGTCATTAATACATCATTTGAACTACAGCCCTTTGTGTCTGGAAAAAATAAAAATAAAAACAACTCATATACCTGTGTCTTGACTTCTAATGGGCAGAACTATTCTCAGAGCTTTCTGAGATGCTCTCTTGGGTTTTATAAAATCCTCAAATTTGGCTTGAATAAACATTTCCATTTTCTTTCTTATGGACTGATTTTTGTTGAAAGTGAAGAAGTGAAAGTTTGTGTCTGACTCTTTGCAGTTGTATCTGACTCTTTGCCACCCCATGGACTGTAGCCCAGCAGGTTCCTCTGTTCATGGCATTCTCCAGGCAAGAATACTACAGTGGGTTGCTGTTTCCTTCTCCAGGGGATCTTCCTGACTGGGGTCTCCTGCATTGCAGATAGATTCTTTACTATCTGAGCACCAAGGGAAGCCATTTTTGTTGACCCAACTGAAAACAGTGAGATCCCACTGCACACCTATGAAAACAACCAGAATCTGGAACACTGACAGCAGCAAATGCTGGCGAGGATTCAGAGCAAGAGGAGCCTCTCATTCATTGCTGGGATGAAGGCAAACGGTACGACTGCTTTGGAAGATGGTTTGGTAGTTTCTTGCAAAACTAAGCATCCTCTTTACCATAATACAATGCTGCAATTGTGCTCTTTTGGTGCTTGTCCAAGACAGTTGAAACGTATGTCCACACAAAACCCTGTACACAGATGGTTAGAGTAGCTTTATTCTTGTCAAAACCTGAAGCAACCAAGATGTCCTTCAGTTGGTAAGTGAATAAACTGTGTACATCCTGTTAAAAGGTAAACCAAAGCATGTAAACCTTTTTAAGTGTTTGAGCAAACACTGGTTTGAAACAGGCAGCATGCAAATCTAGCAGATAGAAAGGAGGTCTGAGGAGCTTTACAAAATGAAGGACTTTGGCATTCCCTGGCGGTCCAGTGGTTAGAATGCCACATTTTCACTGCACAGGGCACGGGTTCAATCCTGGTCAGGGAACTAAGATCCCACAAGCTGCACAACGCAGCCAAAAAAAAAAAAAGAGAGAGAAAGACAGAGGAAGTAGGAACAAGGAAGTTATACTAGGCCAAAAAGCAAATCGGTTATTGACAGCTTATTTTTCTTTAGCGGGTGGCAGGGGTCAATATCAGGCAGATTACCTAACTAGTATTGGTCAGGCAATTCCTGATTGACTCGTTTAAGATTCCATTTCTGGGAGAGCTGAAACTGAAATTAAGTCTCCGTTTGGGGACGTGGAACTTACCATAAGCCACTCTATTTGGGCTTGATGTCTTGTTTTTTAACAATCCAGACAATGGAATAGTATTCAGTGCTAAGAAGAAATGAGCTATCAAGCCATGAAAAGACATGTTGGAAACTTAATACGTATTACTGAATGTAAGATGCCAATCTGGAAAAGGTTACATACTGTATGATTCCAACTATATGACATTCTGGAAAAGGCAAAACTATAGACACAGTAAAAAAAAAAAAAAAAAGTCAGTGGTTTCTGGGGGAGGGAGGGAAGAACAGGAAGAACTCAGGAATTTTAGGGCGGTCAAACTACACCATATGATGGATACTATAACGGGGGATACTAGTCATTATACATTTGTCTAAACTCACAGAACGTACAACACTGAAGTGAATCCTAATGTAAACTAAGGACTTTAAAAAAGTATTTATTTTTTCACTGTGCCAGGTCTTAGTGGCGCATGTGGGATCTAGTTCCCTGACCAGAGATGGAACCTGGGCCCCCTGCATGGGGAGCCTGAAGTCTTAGCCACTGGACCACCAGGGAGGTCCCGAAGCTAAGGACTCTGGGTGATGACAAGGTGTCAATATAGGATCATTAATTGCAATAAATGTACCACTTTGGTGGGGCACGTTGATAAGAAAAATCTCTGAACCTTTCCCTTCACGTTGCTGTGAATTCAAAATTGCTCTAAAAAATGAAGTCTGCTTTAAAAGAACAAAAACTGAAAATGAAAATAACATAAAGTCAGGAATTCCCTGGTGGTTCAGTGATTAGGACTCAGGGCTTTCACTACTGGGGCCCAGGTTCAATCCCTGGTCAGGGAACTAAGATTCCAAAAGCAATGGGAGTGGGGCTGGGGGAGAAATCTACCTTTTTACAATTGAATAAAATAAAAAGTTTATAAAGAAACAAGCCAAAAGAATCACACAAAATTTCAAGAGTCAGACCATTTTCATGGACTATGTGTCCTTATCTTCTAGAAAATACAATTTTTTTCTTAAGTAGTATGAGTTGAGTTGTAAGGAGTTGTTTAACCATGTTTTACTTGCTGAAAACCAAACCAAAAGTACCAATGAAACAAGCCCAAGTATTTATGTTAATGAGACATCTTGGCTAATTATGTAATTAGACATTAACTTTTTTTTTTGGCTGCACCTTGCAGCCTGAAGGGTCTTAGTTCCCCAACCAGGGATGGAACCTGTGCTATCTGCAGTGGGAGCACGGATTCCTAACCACTGGACCGCCAAGGAAGTCCCTAATTAACTTTTTTAATCAAAAAAATGTTTTTGAAATATAGCTGATTTACAATGTTGCATGAGTTTCTGTTGTATAGCAAAGTGATTCAATTATACACGTGAAAAGTGTTAGTCGCTCAGTTGTGTCCGACTCTTCGCAACCCCATGGACTACCACCAGGTTCGTCTGTCAACAGAATTCTCCAGGCAAGAATACTGGAATGGGCTGCCATTTCTTCCTCCAGGAGATCTCCCCAACCCAGAGATTCCACCTAAGTCTCCCGCATCACAGATGGAGTCTTTATTATGGCACCACCCGGGAAGTCCCGAACAATGTGGTTTATGCTAAACAAACACCTGCTTTCTCTCCTCAAGTCTAAAATCCTGGCAAATGCCAGGCAGAGGCTGCCTGCAACCAGCCCCTGTAAAACCCTTGGGTGCGTCTCTAGCAGGCTTTCCTGGTCAGAAACATCGCACATGCTGCTACATCTTTGATGCAGGGGCAAAGGGGCAAGAGGAAGCTCTGGGTGACCTTCAGGGAAGGGAGAGAGAAAGCCTAAGAAAGCTTGTACCTGGATTCTTCTAGACTCCCCACAGGGTCTTTGTCCCTGATGACCTGGTTTACGAGGTCACTGTAATAAACCCTGAGAGTACCCCTGATTCCTGCTAGCAAATCTCCCAATTTACAAGTAGTCCTGGGGTCGCCTGAGACATATCATGCAGGGCCGCACAATTTTAGTGTTTTTTTTTTTTGCCACACCTTGAGGCTTACAGCAATTTAGTTCCCTAACCACGGATTGAACCTGGGCCACGACAGTGAATGTGCTGAGTCCTAACCACTGGCCCCGCAGGGAATTCCATGAAGCTCTTACCTTAATGACCGTGTCCACATATTCCAGTTGCTGGGGCCTCCTTGGACTGTGACCCGTGGAGACAGCTAGCTGCTGCCATTAGGAGACGGTGAGAGGGGAAGATTTCGCTGCTGCTTCAAGGCCTGGGCCTGGCCTGCAAGCAGCCATGAGGAGGGCCTTGGAGCTCTTGAGACCCAGCCCTCAGCCTTTCCCTGGGCCCCCAGAACACTTGCCCACCCTGAGACCAGAGGGCCTGGAAGGCCCAGAGACCCTGGCGAAGCTGACTGAACAGGACCCGACCCCGCCCTCTGGGGCACCGGCTCTGCTCCTATTACAGTTCTTGTTCAGTCACTAACTCATGTTCGAGTCTTTGCAACCCCATGGACCGCCACCGCCTGGCTCCCCCCACTATCTCCCAATGCGTGCGTGCTGTAGCTTCAGTCATGTACAGACAGCTCTTTGCAAGCCTATGGACTGTAGCCCGCCAGGCTTTTCTGTTCATGGGATTTCCCAGGCAAGAATCCTGGTGTGGGTTGCCAAGCCCTCCTCCAGCAGATCGTATCTCCCCAAGTTTGCTCAAGTTCATTGAGTTGGTGATGCTATCTAACCATCTCATCCTCTGCCGCCCCCTTCTCCTTTTGTCGCCGTTCTTTTACTGCTGAGTCACCAGGGAAGCCCCCTATTGCAGCAGCAGGCAGCATACTGTTGTATGTATAGGTCACACTCTGTTTATCCATTCATCTACTGATGGACATGGGTTGTTTTCACCTTTTGGCCACTGTGAACAATGCTGCTACAAGCATAACTGTACAAATACCTCCTTCAAGTCTGTTTTCAATTCTTTGGGGTACATACCCAAACATGAAATTGGTGGATCAGACGGTGATTCTAGTTTGACTTTTTTAGGAACTACGTTACTGTTTTCCATAAAGGCAGCACCATTTTACATTCCTACCAAGGATTCAGTTTCTCTTATGTCCTCACTTTATTTTTTTAATTGGCAACTTTTTTTTGTATTTTGAGAACTTAACTCCCAGAGGAAAGCAAGCCTCAGTGTAAACAGCCAAAGCCTAGGTTTTAAGGTATTCAAGCCTTCGGGTATAGGGCAGAAGAGGTAGGTGGGGGACGCCTTCACACAGAGTAAAACAGTTGTGACTCAATTAAGGTTGCTCCAGGGCTAAGCCAAATTTCAATATACAGAAATCTGCAGCAAAAGAACAGCACACTCATACTTACACACACACACCCATGTGAGACAAAGTGAAGACTTACTTACCCAGAAGCATAAATTATTTGAGAGAGTACATAAAACAAGCGTAAAAATTAAATTCTTTATTTCATACCACATTTCAAATTCAAATAATGATACAAATTCAAACGAGCTGTTATCAGTCAAATAAAGAGCCCACCAAGGCCAACACTATTTATAGACATAAAGACTGAGTAAAAAAACAAAACGAAACCCACCCAAACACAAAATGTGAGTACAGAACTTAAGGTGAAGAACATCACACATAACAACAGGAGGGAGGCGGCCCAGAAGTCGTGTTCCTGACACATTCCCCTCACTCTCTTTTC
Organism: Bos mutus; assembly: GCF_027580195.1. Classification (NCBI taxonomy): domain Eukaryota; kingdom Metazoa; phylum Chordata; class Mammalia; order Artiodactyla; family Bovidae; genus Bos; species Bos mutus. The sequence continues at coordinate 8,265,291 of NC_091635.1, read as the reverse complement.
CCTTGTGAAAGCAGTTACCAGGAATCCTACCAGTTGTGATAAGAGGCTGCGGCTGCCCTGGGAGAATGCACTCAGTAGTATTAACAGAGGCTACTGAACCTCTGCAGCCTAATTCTACAGACCTATCATAAGCAAAGGGAGCCCGAGCCTGGCAGAGTGAGGAACATAGGAATGCAGGGCCCAGTTCCCAGCTGAACGTGAGACAGGCAGCCTTGCGAGACGGTCCTGGGGATCCTGGTTCTAGTCACTCCCTGGTGTAACCCCCACCCCCTTCCGTGAGTGTGGCCGGGAACTAGTAACTTGCATCTAGTAGGGAGAATACAGCAAAAGTGATGAGATGTCATTTTCGAGATTAAGTGATAAAAGACGGTGACTTATGACTTGCTGGCACTTCCCTCTGGCTTTTCTCACTTGCTTTCTTTGATGAGGACAGCCGTGAGAAACTAAGACTCTTAGTCCAACAGCCTGTGAGGAACCAACTCCTGACAAGGATGAGACTAAGCTGAGAAGCAGGTCCTCCTCCGGGTCACGCCTTGGCGGCAGCCTTGTAACAAAGCCTGGGCTGGCTGGAGGGCCTGGTCCAGCCATACCGAGACCCGCAGAAACTATGAGAGAATACGTAGGTCTTAAGTGGTTGAGTTTTGGGGTAATATGTCATTCGGAGATAGAAGACAAAAACATCTGGGTAAACTATAATGTGCTTAGTGAAAAAAACTGTTAGTTGCTCAGTCACGTCTGACTTTGTGACCCCATGGACTATAGCCTGCCAGGCTCCTCTGTCCAGGAATTCTCCCAAGTAAGAATACTGGAGTGGGTAGCCATTCCCTTCTCCAGGGGATCTTCCCGACACAGGGATCAAACGCAGGTCTCCTGCACTACAGACAGATTCTTTACTATCTGAACCACAAGGGAAATGGCTAAGTTTTGGAGTAATCTGTCATACAGTGATAGAAAACAAATACATCTGAGTAGACAATAATGTGCTTAAAGAGATAATAAATTCATTTGCATTAATTCTGAAACAGCATTTACAATTTATATAAAATCAACTATCAACTGAGTTTATCTCAACTTCAAGAAAGAAAACCACAATTTTACAACTTGGAGCAAAAGAGTTCAGTGTTCCATACAAATGCAATTTCTCTAAGGGTTCCAGCTAACCACAATTCCCTGCAATTGCCATCAAGTCTAAAACTCACACTCCATAAAATTACTAAGCAGGTGTTAAAAAATAAAGGAAAGCAAAATATTGTTTGTCTTCTTGATTAAATCTACTTTGCCATAAAACTCTTGATTTGTTCAGTTAATTTTCAATTTTAAAAGTGAGCTTTCCCATTGATAGGGAATATCCAGAAGAAGCAAATCCACAGAGACAGGAAACGGATTACTGACCACCGGTGCCAGGCAAGAGAATGGCGAATGACTACCAGTAGGCACGGGGGGTTCTTTCGGGGTGATGAAAACGTTCTGGAAAAGACAGTAGTGATAGCTATATAATCTTGTGCATGTACTGAAGCGCCACTAAACTGTATACTTTACAATGATGAATTTTATGATTTCTGAATTATCTCAATTAAAGTAACTGTTTAAAGCTCTTATGGATTAAAGTTAACATTTCCATTCTAAACATCTCCCCCAAACAGTTAGACTCCATTCCCAGACATGCGTATGGAATGGTGTTTCTTAGTGACAACAGCCTGCCGCCACAGCTTAGACTTCACCACGTGTTCTGGGTTTGTTTGTTTTTTATGCACTGCATCCTCTAGAAAAATTACTAGCAAAAGCCTCCATCAATAAATGTGTATTTTTTTCTTAAGTGTGTTTCTGTTCATTTACAAATGTAAGATTCCTATTTTTAAAACTTAAGACAATTTTTACCTCATTTCATAATACTTGATTAGTACCCCTCTTGCTAGGAACTACAAGAAAAATTATCAAAAATGTGCAAATCTTTTCAAAGATTCCATTTCAGTGTTACATGATTTACTTAAACGTCATTCCCAGACACACATGGGGTGGCACATGCTCCCTGTTACTACATAGTAACACACAGCCACACACCTAGGAGTCTTCACACGACATACGAGTCTTCATACACATATGGCCTAGTAGTTTCGATCAAAGCATGATCTCTCAACGAGAACGGGGGGCAGAAGAAAACATTTACATTTACAACATGACCATAAGGAACGTGAGACAGATGAACTGAAAAACAACATCTTCGAACATCATGACTGACAGGACAAGTTCCCTTATTTCACTAGTTTCTAAACAATATTTGTAAACCTGAATACCAACTCTGGCAGATTTAGCAGTCTTAGATCTCGGAGTTTCCATTCTAACAGCCTCCAAGGTATGGTGAAGATGAGAGCGGCCTCCTCTGCCCGGCCCTGCCGCTCAGCCGAGGGTCTGAAGAGGCGGCCTCCTCTCACTGGCACCCTTCTTCAAATACTTCGGTAGTCAGAGCCCCGGGCTACAATGGCAGCAGCTTCCCACTCCACAGTGAAGAAGGAGACAGTTCCAAAAAACCCAAATATCACCATGACCAGGAGTTGCCAATGAAGGAGAAGGTAGTTACTGTAGAAAAATGCCACGGCTGCGCAAATGGACTAAGAATAAAGAAGACAAAACAGATCATGAAACATGCACACGTGACCCAGCCGACTCCACAACGAACCCCACAGCTTGGACCCAAGGCTTCTTGTCACTGCTCCCTGCTCTTTCTGCATCTAGAGGGCACCTCCTTAGTCACTAGCTCACAAACATGCACCATCAAGTCCCACTGAGAGCTGGGAATAATCAAGTAAGCTACAGTCTGCTATTTAAAATAGTATTTTGTTAAAAAAAAAAAAAAAACTGGAGTGATAAAATTATGTGCATGCACAGTGAGAAGCACACTTGTTACCTGTGAACACCATGAACTCTAGTATCTACTGAAAGAAGTCTGAGCCGCAGAGGCCGGAATGTAAAATCTCTTATACAAGTGATGGGACAAAAAAGATCACAGTACTTATTATCTCCTCATTCTGATCAGAAATCCTTTTAAAGGATCTCCTAGACGTTTATTTAAGAAACATTAAGAAAATGAAGTTACAGCACTTCAAAAAGACCCGCCTTTAAACATAGTTTAAAGAAGAATTTACCTGCACAAATTTAAAGACGGCAAAAGCCGGGGCGCTGTCTTCAGAATAGAGAAAACCTAAAATACTAAGCAGCTGAGTATTGAAGCAGCTGTCTCCAAGACCCAACAGGAAGCTGCAGAAGATGGCAATTTCTTTGCTGATTAAAATAAAATTAATTGAGAGTGAGCATTAATAATAATATTTGTTAGAGTTGTTTAAAATGTAACAGCAACTCACCCACAAAAACATTTTACTCTCCAGTTTAAACAAGTGTATGAAACAAGAATGAATAAACATGGAATTTACAAAGAACTTATACTCAAATGCTGTCACCTTCACAGTCTAGCGAACTCTAGTCTATTAACCATCAGGGAAGCAAACAGTGTGTCTGGGATGGGGCTGCCCTTGGCTTGGGGGTCCAGACATAAATGCCTACGCTGAAAATGAATCTGAGGGTTGAGTGCAGTAAAATGACACCCGCAAAACTCCCATAACCACTGTGAAAGGGCTGGGCGGCCGATCCAGCAGACAGATCACCCCTCATTCCTCACTGCTCTTCCCTGAAGTCCAAAAACGTCTAGAGATTTCAATGCTCAAAAAGCAGAGATAAAAATTCAAATCAGACACTTACGCAATCCTTCACAGATCAAGAAAAAGATTTAGTGGGGAGAAAGGTTAAAACCAACAATCACAAAAATAACTTGATATTCTCTATGGATTTCTATTCAAACTCATTCTGGCTCCATTAACACATGACAAATGACCTTATAACAGACTTACAGAAAAGGACTAACTGCTCCATTCTAAATTCCAAGCCATCCTTTACCTCCTGCCCTTCCTTAACTTACTAGAAAAAGGGCCGCCACTGTACCTGGGTTTGATGTAAGCGCTGCTGTCAGTGCCTTCAACAGGAGCAATGGGGGCATCCCCAGGCATGTTGAGGAATATTAAATAAAAAGCTATAAAATGCACCAGGATGCCCAACAGCACAACTGGATTCCTACCAAAACGATTATTCTTGCTCAGCAGGCCAAAGAGGCTTCCACCTGTAAGATCAATGAACAAACAAAAAAATCCAAGGCCAAGTTAACATATCAAAAACTTAGTTTTGAAAAAATAAATGGACAAATAGTGAATTTAATAAAATAAAGCAAGCAAGCACGAATATACAAAGTAAGAAATAACTGTTGAAACAAAGGAAATTATAAAAATCAGGACAGACTTCTAGGTAAGATAGAATAACAGGAACTGAATTTACCCCCAGTCTAAAAAAAAAAAAAAAAAACCAAAAATATGGCACAACGGTTTTGAAGACACAGATTCTCAGGTGACAAAGGGCAGTGATCTCAGAGAGACAGGGAACAAATGAGGCGAGGCCCACACCTGCCCCAGCTGACTGAGAGGCCGGGGGCTTCAGAAAGGGGGAGGGCGGAAGCAGAGCGGGGAGGACAGGGGAAGGAGACCGGGAAGAGGGGCAGAAGGGGAGGGAAGGCAGGAGGAAGCCCACAGCCTCCCTGAGTCACGGAGACAGAGCTCAGGGGCTGGGGAGACCAAGGTGCCTGAGTTTCCAAAACAGGGCATCAAAAAGGAAAGCTGATCAGCACAGGATGTGAGTAGCAGAGATCAGAAAGAGCTTTCCAAAAGGATTAGTGGCATTAGTGCCCTACCCTGGGCTGGGCAGAGTACCTGGTCCCACCAGCCAGACCGGAAATCTTATTATTCACTGGGTATTCACGAAAGGGTCTTCCCTTGGGGGAGAGAGATAATTAGCCCTCCTCTGAGCACTACTCTGGTTCCATCCAACACACTTTAAAAGCAAGACTCAAAAAGTCACACTGTTTCCAAGTAAATGAACCGCATCCAAGAACAAAGCTCAAGAACAGGAACAGCAATGTAAAAGTCATCCCACACCCAACAAGGTAAAGTTCACAATGGCTAGTATCCACATTACCAGGCATGCAAAGGAACAGGAAAATAGGACCTGTTATTAGACAAATCAGTCAAACACAGAGTTATCACCTGACCCAGCAATTTCAGTCCTAGGTTTAGTGTTCACAGCAGCATTATTCATAATGGGCAAAAAGCAAAAACCACCCAAACGTCCATGACACGATGAATGGATGAATAAAAATGTGGTAGATCCACGTGACTAAATATTATTTGGTAATAAAGAGGAATGAAGTAAAAAAGAAAAAAGAAATGAAGTACTGATACATGCTACACCATGAAAAACCCTGCAAACACTGTGTCAAGTAAAAGAAGCCAGGGACAACAGAAAAATACAGATTATATGATTCCATTCACATGAGATGTCCCCGGAATAAATCTACAGAGGAAGTAGATTAGCAGTTGACTGGAAAAAAGCAATGAAAATGTTCTAAAATTAATTATAGGGAACAAAAAAATACACCAACCCCCCACCCTCCTTTGTCCATGCTGCTGCTAAGTCACTTCAGTCGTGTCCGACTCTGTGCGACCCCATAGACGGCAGCCCACCAGGCTCCTCCGTCCATGGGATTTTCCAGGCAAGAGTACTGGAGTGGGGTGCCATTGCTTCTCCGTCCTTTCTCTATAGTGCTTATCATTTTGACATTCTAAGTTTCAGATATTTTTTATTGCATGTGTTCTTCCCCAAAAATATAAGCTCCATGCTTTGTTCATACAGTGGAGGCACAGAAAGTTTTGGGAAGCTCCTCACATGTTACACAGCATCCACTACTGCATGGATCACCGCTGCAGGAGTGACTGGTGGCATAATCAAAACAGAGGTGTGGTCTTAGCCTGTCTCCTCTCCCCGCTTCCTGGCACAGAGCTCCTGAAACCCTAGGAATTTCCTCAGTGAAAGGAGTGTCTCTAGTTATCTTAACTAACCCCTTCCAACCACACCTGAGTTAATGCTGACCCCTGAAGGACTGTGGGGGTGGCTCTAGTCAAGATGGAGGCTGGTTGCCAGGACCCAGTCTTAATTAGAAAACTAGAATGTTCAGCTCCACCCCCCATCTCAGGGGAGGGGAGAGGGGCTAGAGATCGAGTCTGCCATGATTTAATCCACCATGATGAGATGTGCATAAAAATCCCCACGCAACAGGTTTGGGAGAGCTTCCTGCGATGACTCCATCATGTGTCGGGAGGGTACCACATCCTAGACTCCAAGGGGATGGAGGTTCCTACGCCAGGGGTCCTTCTGGGCTTTGCCCTAAGTAGCTCTTCATCTGGCTGTTCATCTGCATCCTTTATTAAATAAACTTTAACAGTAAGCATAGCATTTCCCTCTGGAGAAGGAAATGGCAACCCACTCCAGTACCCTTGCCTGGAAAATCCCATGGACAGAGGAGCCTTGTATGCTATAGTCCATGGGGTTGCAAAGAGTCGGACACGACTGAGCAACTTCACTTTCACTTTCCTTTCATAGCATTTCCCAGGGGTGTTGTAGGAATCCTTGAATGTATAGCCAAGCTGGACAGAAGTGAAGATGGCCTGGGGACTCAGGACTTGGACTGGCGTCTGAAGTGAGGCTGGCCTTGCAGGATTGTACCCTTGAACCTGTGTGGTCTGCTGCTAACTCTAGGAGTTAGTGTCAGAGTTGAACTGTACTGCTGGACATACAACTGGTGTCAGAGATCCAGAGAACAAGAAATTCAGGGATTCTAATACACCTTCCCTAAGTATTTTAAGAGGAAAATCCAGGAAACAAAAAGCAAAAATCTTTGTTTTCTTACTTATGGCTTTGTCTTGAATTACTTGGCAAAAGTTTTATAATTTAGTTTTAGAACAGTGATAATAAAAGAAAAACCAGACATACCCATGTGGATAAAAATAAGCAAAGAAACAGAAATCCAAGGACAGAGAAGTGAAATATACTTAAAGTTTCCATTATAACTGTAACAAACTGATTTAATGCAAAATTTTTTTAAACCAACCTAAAATTTCTCCAATGCCGATGAAAATGCCAGAAAGTCCAATGAGGCTTTTCTCTTCTGTTCCAAATTTATTTATAGCGCCAATACAGGTTCCATATACACCAGAGAAGAAAGTCAGTTCCAGACCTTTAGAAAAGAGTCAGATTTAAATTACAGTTGTCCTTCAGTATCTGCCATGGGTACCAAAATCCAGATACTCAAGTCCCATAATCAGCTCTTTGCATTCAAGTCTCTACATCCTTAGAGTAAACCAACTGCAGATAACAAAGCACTGGATTTTGTACTGAAAAAACACAGTCTACCTTTCCTGGTTTTTTCTTCACGTCTTCATGTCTTGTAGTATTTGAGCTATGCATGTATAAAACAAAATTCACTCAGACTGAAATGCTACTCCACGTGACATAACTGATGAAAAGGAATTAGCCACGAGATGGCAATTGTCACATATTTCAGATTAGAACATACAACCCAAATAAGCAAAGACAGCCTTATGTTAAAACAGTCACTCTGCACAAAAAGGGGGTGGACAGAGGACGTAATTAACATAAACTTGTAACAGAGACACTAAAGTACTCATTATCCTTATTAATAGCTTTCCAAGGGAACAGGAACATATGGTGGCAAGACTAATACCTACTATCTACTTTTGCTTAAAGGAAAAAGTTTTAATTAAACATGTTTTCCAGGAAAAGAAATTTTTAAAATTTGGGTAAAAAATTAGAGCAAATCAGTAGAAGACCTGGTTCCTTAATGTCACAAAATCTTACCTGAATTTTGAAGATGTTCTGACACCACCCTTTGACCTAAAAATAAGATGTTTCTACCTATACCTATGAGGCGCAGAGAGTTGAACCTTGAACAAATCCAGTTTGAACTGTGCAGGACCCTGTAATACTACAGGGTCCACAGTTGGTCGACTGTGCAGACCAGGAAGCACAGATACAAATGGCTGACTGAAGTCACGCAAAGATTTCTGATCACAGGGGAGGTCAGCACACCTAATCCATCCCTTCACTGTTCAAGGGTCAACTGTAAAGGCAAAAGTAATAACTGACATATCAGCGCAACTTTTGACAAGGAAACAGATTTCCTTAAGACCTAAGCCTACTTCACCTATTACCACATCACATTATCACTGGAAGCCACAGAATTCATTCTGTTTTATTGAAAATTCTCTTAATTCATACTCATGTGGCAAAGATTTACTCATGATTATTTTCTGTAGTGCTCCATTTTGTCCTAAAATCATTGGCTGAGATGAATCAAGCCTCCTGCTTTTCAATCCCTTGTACAGAACCCTCCCCTAGGTGGTATTTAGGTTGGCCCTGTGATTTGCTTTCACCAACATGGGAAGGGGTCACGCAAATGCTGAGACATGGAGAGAGGTGAGATCCAGCTTGCATTAGACCCCTTTAGACGTGCAAATGAAACTACCTTGGAAGTTTTAGCCCTATAACTTAAAGAACCTTAGCACTATAACTTAAAGAACCACAAGAGACCCCAACTGAGACCATCAGAAAAACCATTTCGCTGAGACACGTCAATGTACAGAATTGTGAGAAAGTAACACAGTTATTGTTTTCGACACTTACTGTCATTACACAGTTACAGAAAACCAACACTGTAATTAACTCCATTACCTGTATAAGCAGTTGTAATGCTAAGAAGGAGCATCTCCTTGGTGACACATAACTTCAGAGACTTTTCTGCAAAAAAAGAAAAAAAAATTAGGAGTACTTAAAGCTCAACATTCAGAAAACTAAGATCATGGCATCTGGTCCCATCACTTCATGGGAAATAGATGGGGAAACAGTGGAAACAGTGTCAGACTTTATTTTTTTGGGCTCCAAAATCACTGCAGATGGTGACTGCAACCATGAAATTAAAAGACGCTTACTCCTTGGAAGGAAAGTTATGACCAACATAGATAGCATAGTCAAAAGCAGAGACATTACTTTGCCAACAAAGGTCCGTCTAGTTAAGGCTATGGTTTTTCCAGTAGTCATGTATGGATGTGAGAGTTGGACTTCGAAGAAAGCTGAGCGCCAAAGAATTGATGCTTTTGAACTGTGGTGTTGGAGAAGACTCTTGAGAGTCCCTTGGACTGCAAGGAGATCCAACCAGTCCATTCTAAAGGAGATCAGACCTGGGATTTCTTTGGAAGGAATGATGCTAAAGCTGAAACTCCAGTACTTTGGCCACCTCATGCGAAGAGTTGACTTATTAGAAAAGACTCTGATGCTGCGAGGGATTGGGGGCAGGAGGAAAAGGGGATGACAGAAGATGAGATGGCTGGATGGCATTACCAACTTGATGGACATGAGTCTGAGTGAACTCCCGGAGTTGGTGATAGTCAGGGAGGCCTGGCGTGCTGCAATTCATGGGGTCGCAAAAAGTCGGACACAACTGAGCGACTGAACTGAACTAAACTAGATTTTAATCAACCGAACAAAAATTCTAAAATATTCATTCAACCAATTCATTATTACTTGTCAATAATGCCAGTAAACAGAGACACTGGGACACAGGTTAATGATTCAGATTAAAATGCTTAACATATGAACTAAACCTGCCCTATAAGTAAAATGTTGATTTCAACTGTTTAAATATATTCTAGAGTTGTGTTTTCTCTAACACCTTTTCCAGCTCTCAAGAAAACAAATAAAACGTGAAACAGAGAAAAGAAACAGAACAAAACAACAGACTATTCCAACAGACTTGATTAAAGATTAGGGAGTCAACAGTTGGCAAAATGCTAATTTCCCTAAGCAACTTTCCCAGGGCAGCGTTAAGGCTGGACTCAAGGTCAGAATCAGCCCAGAGGTTTTTGACCACCCCAAGCTGGGATACCACCACTTCCTGGATTCTCAGTCTCTGGATCTGAGGACTGAAACCTTAGTTCTGCTCATTTGTTTCTGATCCCTTTAATTTTTAATTTTTATTGTTTAACTTCGTTGAAATCTACAGTGGAAAATGCATTTCTAAAAGCTGCACATTTTAACTGTCTTTGAACCTGCTCACATTTCATAACTTAAGGCCACTTATCTAGGATCCTAAACTAATGGTGGATCCAGATTTCAGTTCCTACTCAGTGGATGACTAGGAAACACATCAGTCACAGACACTCTGTCCTGAATTTCTCTATATACAAAAGAGGATAGCTTTTTTCTTGAATTTCACTAAAATAAAGTGAGACTAGGACTGTGAAGAAGACTGAGCGCTGAAGAATTGACGCTTTTGAACTGTGGTGTTGGAGAAGACTCTTGAGAGTCCCTTGGACTGCAAGGAGATCCAACCAGTCCATCCTAGAGGAGATCAGCCCTGGGTGTTCTTTGGAAGGAATGATGCTAAAGCTGAAACTCCAGTACTTTGGCCACCTCATGTGAAGAGTTGACTCATTGGAAAAGACTCTGATGCTGGGAGGGATTGGGGGCAGGAGGAGAAGGGAACGACAGAGGATGAGATGGCTGGATGACATCACTGACTCGATGGACGTGAGTCTAAGTGAACTCCGGGAGCTGGTGATGGACAGGGAGGCCTGGCGTGCTGCGATTCTTGGGGTCGAAAAGAGTCGGACACAACTGAGCGACTGAACTGAACTGAACTGAAAATCAGTCAGATATTTTCACCAATCATTTTCATATACTTCCAGAAAAAAATACTTGATTAATAAAGTTTAAAACAATATTTTAATTAGAAAAATCATGTTAGCAAAGCATATTTGCTTTTGAGTAATCAGAAGATTTAGCTAACAAAAGGAAATTTTAAAACATAACCTAAAAAGAAAAATAACCTAGTATGATCCTATATGGTGAATTCATGTCCTCATACATTTGTCCAAACCTATAAAACGTACAACACCAAGAGGGAACCCTAATGTAAACAACAGACTCTAGATGATGCTGTGTCACTATATGTTCATCAGTTGTTAACAAAAGTACCACAATGATGAGGGACAACGATAACGGGGAAGGTTACGCATGGGTGAGGGCAGGACATGTATGGGAAATCTCTGTATATTGACAATTTTGCTGTGAACCTAAAACTTCTAAAAAAAAAAATCATTTATCAAAAAAAAAACCCAATATAATTCATTTGAGGAAATTGACAAACTGATCCTAAAATTCATATGTAAATTCAAAGGACTGATAACAGCCAAAATAATCTTGAAAAAGAACAAAAATGAAGACTCAAAATTTACAATAATCAACACAGCATGGTACTGGCATAAGAACAGGCGTATTGAGAAATAAACTCCTACATTCACAGTCATTTGGTTTTTAAGAAGGGTGCCAACACAATTCAACGGGAGAAAGAATAGTATTTCTAGCAAATGGTGCTAGAATGACTGATCTCGTGCAAAAGAATGATGCTGGAGTCCTGCATCACAACATCCATAAAACTTGACTCAAGTGGATCACAGAACAAAATGTAAAAGCTAAAACTATAAAATTCTTACCAAAAAAATACAGGAATAAATCTTTGTGACTTGGAGTCTTCCTAGGACACCAAAAGCACACACAACAGAAGATAAAGTAGATAAATCAGACTCCATAAAAAATTTTAAAATTCTAAGATTCAAAAGATACTACCAAGAAAATGAGAAAAATCAACCTAAAGAATGGAAGAAAATATTTGTAAATTATATATATAAGGGACTTTCACCTATAATATATAAAGAACTCTTACAATTCAATAACAAAAAGACGAGGAATTCCCTGGCAGTTCACTGGTTAAGACTCAGCACTTCCAATTCTGAGGGCTGGGGTTTAATCCCTGGTCGGGGAACAAGTCACACGGTGTGGCCAAAATAATAATAATACAAATAACCCAATTAAAAAATGAGCAAAAGATCTGAGCAGAAATTTCTCCAAAGAAGAGATGAAATGCCTATAAACATATGAAAATACGATCAACATCTTAGATATTGGGGAAATGCAAATCAAAGCCACGAAAAACCACTTTACACATACTAGGATAGTGTTAGTCGCTCAGACGTGTCCAACTTTTGCGACCCTCTGGACTGTAACCCGCCAGGCTCCTCTGTCCATGGAATTCTCCAGGCAAGAATACTGGAGTGGGTTGCCATTTCCTTCTCCAGGCGATCTTCTCGACCCAGGGATCAAACCCGGGGCTCCCACATTGCAGGCAGATTCTTTATTGTCTGAAGCATCAGGGGCTAGTAGGATAGCTATAATCAAAAAGATAACTCTAGAAAGTGGAGAAATTGGAACCTTCGTCCATTGCCAGTGGGAATGTAAAATGGTACCGCCACTTTGGAAAACAACCTGGTAGCTCCTAAAAGATTTAACACAGAGACACCAGAGCCCAGCAAGCCCACTACCCCTGGGTATACAGCCAAGAAATCTGAAAACAATGTCCACACAAAAACTGATGCTAAGAATCCAGTCACAGAAGCCAACTAGTCCTATGATTCCACTTACACAAAATGTCCAGTTATAGGCAAATCTGTAGACAGAAAGTAGATTACTGGATAACTAGGGCTGGGGTTGGGGTTGGGAGAGGAAATGGAAAGTGATTACTAATGGGAAGAAAATGGGAACTGACTGCTGATGGTCATAGAGATTCTTTTGGGGGTGATCATTAGGTTCTAATTTTTTTTTTTTTTTTTTAAATTTTGGCCACATGTGTACTGAATCCTAACCACTAGACCAGGTAACTACGTGAATAGGTTCTAAAATTGACTATGGTGATATCTGTACAACTCTCTGAATATACTAAAAACCACTGAATTATATAAGTGGGTGAACTGTATACCATGTGAATTACATCTCAATAAAGTTATTCTATTAAGGAAAATAACCATAATCTAACACCTTAATGAGTCTCCTCCCAGGCTTTATGCTTTTTAAAAAGAAATTTCACTATTTACACTGTTTTACAATTTATTTTCATATTAACAAAGCAAACATTTTCTAACATTTGTAGTAATCATTTTAATGGCTACACTAATCTACTGGATAGCTGCTTTGTACTTGAATATTTAAATTATTTTTATTTCTCACTAATATAAATAGTAACTAAATCTTGGGGAAAATTCTTACTTCCTGAGGATAATCCTATTAGTGGAATTGTTGGAGTAAAGGGATAAACATTTTTAAGGCTTTTGATTCTTACTAATAAATCTATCTTCAGAAAGTAATACAAGGACTATATTCTTAACAATGTGGTCTTATGTATTTAAGTACCTACAGCCTATATACTGAGAATTATTTATCTTTGGAAATTTAATAGAAAACTTATTAATTTGCATTTCTTATAGACTTAATAACTTTTCTTTGTTTATAACTTTTTTCTTATGCCTTTCTTCAGTTCAGTTGCTCAGTTGTGTCTGATTCTTTGCAACCCCATGGACTGCAGCACGCCAGGCTTCCCTGTCTGGCACCAACTCCCAGAGCTTGCTTAAACTCAGGTCTATCAAGTCGGTGATACCTTCCAACCATCTCACCCTCTGTCATCCCCTTCTTCTCCTGCCTTCAAGCTTTCCCAGCATCAGGGTCTTTTCCATTGAATCAGTTCTTTACATCATGTGGCCAAAGTATTGGAGTTTCGGCGGATTCATTTTGATATATGGCAAAACTAATACAATTATGTAAAGTTTAAAAATAAAAAAATTAAAAAACTAAAAAATAAATAAAATAAAATAAAAAAAACAATGTATTGGAGTTTCACCTTCAGCATCAGTCCTTCCAATGAATATTCAGGACTGATTTCCTTTGGACTGACTGGTTTGATCTCTGTGCAGTCCAAGGGACTCTCAAGAGTCTTCTCTCCAACACCACAGTTCTAACGCATGCCTTTCTTATTGGTTCATAACCCTTTATCATATACTTTAAATATTTTCCCCGCCATTTTAATTTCATTTGATTACTGTGAGAGATCAAAATTTTATATTTTAGGTAAAAAAGAGCATACTTTCCCCTTACTGTTTGACAGACCTGTGAAAGGCTTTCCTCTACCAAATTAATTTCTTGCAGTTACTACTATGGTTTCATTTTTACATTTAATCTACATGGAATTTTAGTATAAGACGGGAAGTACAAGTTCACACTTCTCCCATGCAGTCGGCTGTCTGGCCTTGCTTTAAGGCTCTGTTACAGTATTCCATGCTCCTTTATGAACGCAGACCTGCGTCCAGACTTCAGTTCCAGTGCTGCCCGTATTCCAGTGTTTTCAAATGAATTCATAATAGGTTTTGATATTTACTAGGGAAAGTTCTTTTTGAGAATTTTGTTGGCTATTGACAGATGTTTATTCTTCCAGAGGAACCTTTTATCAGGACCGAAAAATAAATTTAAAAGTTCTCACTGAAATTTTCTAGAATTGCATTAAACATATACATTGAGCTGAGGAACTTAAGTGCCTTTAAATAAGCAGGAATCCTTTCTACTCAATACCTACTATAGCATCAACTGAAGGAATATCATGATTAATAAATGAAACATTGGCTCGCAAGCAAATTAAAGCCTGGACACTCTTTTCCCTTTCTCTTTGCCTTTGGCTTCATTGCCACCTCCTAACTTCACATTGCTCCCCAACTGCCAGGAACCATTGCCCAAATTTAAATTTTCTTGCCCTGTGACACCTTATATGTCTTATCTTTATTAGCTGCTCCCTTCCTTCTCCCCATTCAAACCTAACAGCCCAATATCCTATTACTACCAAACCCTACACTATGTAACCAACCAGCTCCGTGATAAAAAGCATGAGGCCCTCACTGTGTTAGTGTCTCATTTTACAGAGAAGTTGAGGCAAAGCTGATACAACTATCTAGAAAGTATATCCTGAATCTGGTTAATATTAAGAGACATCCAGGGCGGCGGGGGTTCAGAGCACAGAGGCTGCATCAAGTCTTACTGAAGCTGGATGAACCAGCCCATAAGCCTGAAGGTCATCACCCTCCCTTTGCCTGACTTCATGTTCACCAAAGAAGCCAACATGTCTTTCTAGGCCTCTCATAACAAGAAGGAAATTCCTTGTTTGACCTTGAGTAAATAATTTTGCCAAAGCCTCAGTTTTCTTTTCTATAAAATGGAGATAGTGATACATATGTATTATATGATACTCACAGATTTGTCATGAGAACAAAATAAAACACATCGAGAGGTTTAGCCAGGAAAAGCCCTCAACAGATGAGGATAATTGGTTTTACATGATACTGGGTTACCCGAGCCTCTGCTCTATTCTAAGGAGTGACAAGCAATGCTTGAAGAAATGGTCTGTGTCCTCACTTCCTCCTATAAACTCCTAAACCTCTGCCTCCTCCTCCTCAGACCTCCCTCACACATGCACTCAGGTAGGGCACTGAATTATTCTCCATCCCTCACAGGCCTCATGTAAGAGATACTTATTGAGAAGACAAGCGGATTTCAGAGCAGTATACGTAGAAATGTGAAAATACTGGGGTATTGTCAATGCAAAGCTACCAGAGAAACGGGGAAAGTTATTCCTGAACAGTTCCTGCACTTCAGATACAGAAAATACTTACTAAACGCATCTACTGCCTTTGTCATGTTGCTCTGGGGAGACCTGAAAAGATAAAAAGAAAAAAGTTTTCCCCAGAAAACTGAAAAAGAGAACAAACCAAAAAATGATCATATTTTCATTTAAGTCTGTAAAAGCTCTGTGCTCTATGTGGTCTGGTAAACACTTCAGTGGCCTCAATGCTCCCTGCTCCAAGGTGTCCTTGCTTCAGAGACTGTGGGTAAAGTGCTACTTGGGTGGCCCTTTATTAACCACAGAACATGATTCTCTCACATTAAATTTATGACACAGAGTCATGCATGTCTTTTTCAGAAATGGTACTTCTCTGCACACTCTACAGCCTATCAAGAAAATCCCATGCACTGCAATGAAAAGCCCTAGCCACAACCAGAGAAAGCCCACAAGCTGTACAAACACCCAACCCAGACAAAAAAAGGAAAAAAAGTTTAAAAGGAAAGAAAGAAATGATACTTCAGGCAGGACAAAAGTCTCCTCTACCTTGCTGTTTCTAAACTGTAAAAGCAAATCGTGAGGGCTCAATTCTCCACCACTCCAACTACGTAAAAAATTACTGTGGTCCTTCAGTGTTAAAAGCAACACCGTCACCGGCTACACGGGTTTGGGCGCAGTATCACCGACTGGTTAAAAACGCGGGCTTTGAGGCGGAGTCCTGCTTTGCCACTTATTAGTTGTATGGTTTTAGACAAGTGGCTTCATTTCTCTTTTACTTTTTCATTTATAAAACAGGGCCACTATCACTTACCTGTGAGAAGGAAACAAGATATAGTAACTTAAGGGTAAGTGTTTGCAGGTCATGGTAAGAGAGTCTGTAAGAAATTACACTTCTTATCCTATCAGCCAAGTCTACTCCTAGATCTTGAAAAGATATCGTTTACAAACAAACCGAAAGAAAAAATCTAAAGGAGAGCAGGTGACTTAAATTACTGACACAAAAAAGGTAGTATGTTTTAACCAATAGGAAAACATTTTCCCCCACCATAAAAACTCAAGCCTGAGGGAGGCTCAAGAGGGAGGGGACATATGTATACCTATGGCTGATTCATGCTGATGTATGACAGAAACCAAAACAACGCTGTAAAACAACTATCCTTCAATTAAAAATAAATTAAAAAAACAAAAAACAAAAAAACCCACACCTCATGCCATCCCTGGAAGCGAATACTCTGTAGACTCTATTTAATGATGCTACCCTCACCTGGTACTTGGATAAGATCGGGTGGTGGTGTTTTAGCCGCTCAGTCGTGTCCAGCTCTTTGTGACCCCACGACTGTAGCCTGCCAGGCTCCTTTGTGATTTCCCAGGCAAGAATACTGGAGCAGGTTGCCATTGCCTTCTCCAGGGGATCTTCCCAACCCAGGGATTGAACCTGCGCCTCCTGCTTGGCAGGTGGATTCATTACCACAGAGCCACCAGGGTGGATATACTATTTCACACTCCAGGCCCCAAATAAGTAGGAACTGATGTGTAGGCTATAGACTATTGAAATATAATCAACTCAGCTAGTACTCTGCTGTAAATCATTCAGAGTGGACTCCACTTTATGGTACCTTTAAAGTCAGACCCCACGCATGTCCTCAGTGCCTTCTGATCACACCAAGAACAAAATCCAAACTCCCGCCATATCCTGATGCAGTCATCTCTCTGTCCGATGCAGATGCTCCTACTTGCACTGTGCACATCCCGCGGGCCCTCCGGTAGCCATCACACTCCCTTCCACACCTGGCCTTTGTTGCAACAGACATCAGCTGATCTTCACACCTTCTCACCACCCAGCTCTCCACCACCTCCCCCTCTCTCACTGTCTGGCAGAACTTACTCTGCTGTTTTCTTAACATGCATGGTGACTACCAGCCCATCTACAACTAAATTTCATAAGAAGAGGGACTTCTCTGTCTTGCTCATTACTTCTTTCCTACCTTTTGGAAGATGGCTAGTGCATGCATGGTGCTCTTTATAGAATAAAGACATAGAAGTTTCAAGATTGGGAAGACAATTCAGGGAGAGAAAGATCAACAAGGTGGAGCAGAACCACTCAGCACTGCACCTTATGACAGGTACATGATCCCTTGTCTAGCAACGAAGTTCCATGAACACAGGGATGGACTGTATTTGTCTTCACAGCCCCTAACATTTGCTGAATGAATGTTGAATTTTTGTTAAGTTTGTGTCATTCATCTTTGGAGACCACTTCTCCAATATCCATTGGTTTATGCTTTTAAAAATATGTGATATATATACATATGTATATTCATATAAACACCTCTCTTTTGCCTGGAACAGTGCAAATTCTGAATGGTTAATGATCCTGTGACTGGAGAATTTTATGCCCTTTTGGGGGTTTAAAAAGGCAGCACAGAAAGTTCAATGCAAAATTTTTAACAACAGATAAAATTCTGTAAGGCAAGCTTCACAATTTATCAATTCACATAGCACAAGAGTGGTAAAGACTTCTTATTCCCCTTTCTTCAAATCTAGATGACGACCTGCAGAGAAATCACCTGCAAGGTTTTAGACAGTTTCACTTACAACTTAAACAGGCCCCTGCTTTCAGTGGCAGGACCTGGGAAAGGGGCAGAAGGCGCCACGTCTGGCCTTGAAGATGGCAACCATCAGCCGCTGAAGCAGCCCAAGAACCAGGCCGAGAGGATGGATGAGGAAGATAAGACATTCAACCAAAAACGGAAAGAAGAGGTCTCGGGGAATGGCTCCCTGGCCACAAGTGGAATTAAGAAATCTATTAAAAAGCAAAGCTATTCCTTGTGCCTGAGGAAATAAAGGCCCTTAATTCCATTCCTGTCTAAACATCTGGATTTCCAGCTATAACATCTGTTGCCACCTATAGCTAGAATGAAGTATTGTTTTAGAGCCTGCTATACATTTAAAAATAAACTTTTGTAAAAAAAAGAAAAAGTAATAATAAATGGGACTTCCCTGGTGGTCCAGTGGCCAAGACTCCATGCCCCCAGTGCAAAGGGCCTGGGTTCAATCCCTGGTCAGGAAACTAGATCCCACATGCCACAACTAAAGAACCTAAAAAATCTTGCATGCCACAACTAAAAATCCCTGCATGCTGCAACTAAAAATCCTGCATGCCGCAGCTAAGATTTCACATACTGCAACTAAGACCCAGCAGAGCCAAATACATAAGAAATATGCTCAAGGTTATTCACAACTTTTAGAAAAACAGGACTAGGAACTTATTTCCCTGCAGGGATTATGTCAGTGGAAACTACCATCACAGGTTAGTGCAAAATCCAGAGCGTGGGTGTAACCACGGCTAATCTATGACGACTGCTGGTGGCCTTGCCACTCACTTGTACCACATGATCAGAAAATTTTAAGCCTGGATCCAAGAAAGTGACTGAGGACTATTTTCTATTTAACTTTATGAGCCTATATCCTCAAACATTAAAACACAGAAGATGTCTGCTGAACCGAAGGAGGAAATTGAGGCCCAGAGAAAGTCAGGGGAACATTGCTACTGTCCAGGGTCATACAGGAAGTGACCTGGGATGAGACTAAAATCCCTCCACAAACCTTTTAGCTACCTCCCCCACCTCTGTCTATCTTCCTTTCCCTTCTTCCTCCCTGACAGCTCCTCTTTATCTTCTTTCTCTGCTTATTTGCTTTAAAACTTTCCCCTCATGTCTGCCCAATACTGGATATCAGTTAGGCCTATAACAGGTTTGTAATTTCTAGACTGTATCTATTCAAAATATAGCTTAAAATAAAAGGAATGTTTCCAATTTCTTACTCGTTGATGTCCAAGTCCTGGTCATCAGAAGATTCATCTTCTCCCAGGACATTTTCAGAATCTGGTTTCCGAATGAGAAAGAAAAGTACTGTTCCCACAAGGCTGATCACCGTTAGGGCGATAAACACTGTTCTTCGGTCACTCTCTAGGGAGAAAAACGAAGATGAAAGTAGATAGCACTAGCCACACAAACAATTCCAGAGTCAGTATCATGTTCAGTATTTTGTTTATAACTATTTACATACTTTATCACTAATTTTATTTTACTGCATCAGTAAAAACCTAGGACAAA
Source organism: Bos mutus (assembly GCF_027580195.1). Classification (NCBI taxonomy): domain Eukaryota; kingdom Metazoa; phylum Chordata; class Mammalia; order Artiodactyla; family Bovidae; genus Bos; species Bos mutus. The sequence goes on along the minus strand of NC_091635.1, from coordinate 8,245,677 downwards.
GAGATAAATAGGATACATCCACCTGTCTTTCAGTTAGAGAAATACTAATAAGCCAAAAGAAAAACAGCATAAGAACTTAATCATATTCTTTTAATCAGAGTATAGACAAAACAAGTGAATTAAAAATTCTTTTGACAACTGATTAGTCTACCCACACATGCACAACCTTCTCCCACACTTTGAGATCCTACTTGAAGTGCAGTCATAAGCTGTAAATCCTAGTATAATAATATAATCCAAGGGAAGATATTAAAAGCAAAAATCTGAGAGGACTTAAGAGTACCAACGTTCACTAGAACAATCTGAACCAAGCATACTGGGAATTTTCATGGAACTGCTATTTCGCTTTGAACGTATCTGAATAAAGCACAGTGAATAAAACAAACCTGATATCTGAGTTTTCCCTTGCCAAGCAAAATATATGTAGAGATTTCCAAAGAACAAGCTGGGGGAAGAAAAGGAGGGAGAGGATGTTGGGAAGTTATTTTCATATTTATGGGCTTTAAAATAATTTTTCCATTCCTTGTTAAAAAAAAAAAAAAGAGAGAGAGGCCTACATAACGAAGTTATCTACCTGCCCTAAGTCATTTAAAAGTATCGACTTCACCCTCTTTCTGAAAAACTCAACTGACCGAGGGAACTCAGTCTCCTTCCATTGTGACAGCAACCTGATTCAGAACCGGCTTCCAAAGACCTGACTCACTTTGAAACATGTGATGTACTGGAGTCTGAAAATGACACCCAGAAAACAAGTTTACTCTACCTCTAAAATTCTGTATTTTAAAGAACTGGTGAAAAGATCAATGATTTAGTTATCTGCATCTAATCAAATACTTTATTTAGCACTTTCCTAGGGAAAAAAATCAGAGTGGTAAAGAATCTACCTGCCAATGGAGGAGACACAGATTCTATCCCTGGGTCGGGAAGATCCCCTGGAAAAGGAAATGGCAACCCACTCCTTTGTTGTATTCTTACCTGGGAAATCCCATGGACAGATGAGACTGGCAGGGCTACATTCCTTGGGGTCACAAGAGTCAGACAGGACTGAGTGACTAAACAGCAACAGGGAAGAAATCATTCACTTACACTCCAGTTTCTTAACATACAACCCTTAAAACGATATTCGTATTTGTTAAGCCTTCAGTTCAGTTTAGTCGCTCAGTTGTGTCCAGCTCTTTGCAACTCCATGGACTGCAGCATGCCAAGCTTCCCTGTCCATCACCAACTCCTGGAGTTTACTCAAACTTCTGTCCATAGAGTTAGTGATACCTTTCAACCATCTCATCCTCTGTTGTTCCCTTCTCCTCCTGCCTTCGATCTTTCCCATCACCAACTCCTGGAGTTTACTCAAACTTCTGTCCATAGAGTTAGTGATACCTTTCAACCATCTCATCCTCTGTTGTTCCCTTCTCCTCCTGCCTTCGATCTTTCCCAGTGAGTCAGTTCTTTGCATCAGGTGACCAAAGTATTGGAGTTTCAGCTTCAGCATCAGTCCTTCCAATGAATATTCAGGACTGATTTTCTTTAGGATGGACTGGTAGGCTCTCCTTGCAGTCCAAGGGGCTCTCAAGAGTCTTCTCCACAGTTCAAAAGTATCAATTCTTTGAACTTCTACACCATTCAAAAGCATCAATTCTTCAGCGCTCAGCTTTCTTTATGGTCTAACTCTCACATTGATGCATGACTACTAGAAAAACCATAGCTTTGACTAGACGGACCTTCATTGGCAAAGTAATGTCTCTGCTTTTTAATATGCTGTCTAGATTGGTCACAGCTTTTCCTCCAAGGAGCAAGCATCTTTTCATTTCATGGCTTCAGTCACCATCTGCAGTGATTTTGGAGACCAAAAAATAAAGTTTCTGATTCCACTGTTTCCCCATCTATTTGCCATGAAGTGATGGAACTGAATGCCATGATCTTAGTTTTCTGAATGTTGAGTTTTAAGCCAACTTTTTCACTTTGCTCTTTCACTTTCATCAAGAGGCTCTTCAGTTCTTCTTCGCTTTCTGCCATAAAGGTGGTGTCATCTACATATCTGAGGTTACTGATATTTCTCCCAGCAATCTTGATTCCAGCTTGTGCTTCATCCAGTCCAGGATTTCTCTGCATATAAGTTAAATAAGCAGGGTGACAGTATGCAGCCTTGACGTACTCCTTTCCTGATTTGGAACCAGTCTGTTGTTCCATGTCCAGTTCTAACTGTTGCTTCTTGACCTGCATACAGATTTCTCAAGAGGCAGGTCAGGTGGTCTAGTATTTCCATCTCATTAAGAATTTTCCAGTTTGTTGTGATCCACACAAAAGCTTTGGCATAGTCAATAAAGCAGTAGTAGATGTTTTTCTGGAACTCTCTTGCTTTTTTGATGATCCAACAGATGCTGGCAATTTGATCTCTGGTTTCTCTGCCTTTTCTAAATCCAGCTTGAACATCTGGGAGTTCATGGTTCATGTACTGTTGAAGCCTGGCTTGGAGAATTTTGAGCATTACTTTGCTAGTGTGTGAGATGGGTGCTGGTAATGTTTCCTAAAGCCCACCTGACTTTATATTCCACGATGTCTGGCTCTAGGTGAATGATCACACCATTGTCATTATCTGGGTCATGAAGATCTTTTTTGTATTGTTCTTCTGTATATTCTTGCCACCTCTTCTTAATATCTTCTGCTTCTGTTAGGTCCATACCATTTCTGTCCTTTATTGTGCCCATCTCTGCAAAGATATGTTCCCTTGGTACCTCTAATTTTCTAGTCGTTCCCATTCCATTGTTTTCCTCTATTTCTTTGCACTGATCACTGAGGAAGGCTTTCTTATCTCTCCTTGATATTCTTTGGAACTTGCATTCAAATGGCCGTGTCTTTCCTTTTCTCCTTTGCCTTTAGCTTCCCTTCCTTTCTCAGCTATTTGTAAGACCTCCTGAGACAACCATTTTGCCTCTTTGCATTTCTTTTTTTGGTTAAGCCTTACCAAAGCCAAAATTTTAGGCATTTAGGATATGAGGGTAAATCCTCAGGACAGATTCCATGATAGCATGTATGCCTGTTGTTGCTTTTTACTGTGGAAATATATAACATGCTGTATCCTTCAGTGTCCATAGAGTTAGTCTCTGTTTGAAAATTTAATTGTTAACAGTTGTCAAGTAGCATAACTGGGTGGGAAGGACATGGCCTTTGGAATCCACATGATTGGATAAGTTACTTAACTTTTAGTTAAGCTTTTGTTATCTAATCTGTAGAATGGAGATAATGCCTTCTTATCACAGGAGACTGTAACTATTATTGAGATTAAAGAGCCCAGTAGTATGTACGGTGAAGAAGATCGCTCAGTCGTGTCCAACTCTTTGCGACCCCATGGACTGTAGCCTACCAGGCTCCTTGTCCATGGGATTTTCCAGGCAATATTACTAGAGTGGATTGCCATTTCCTTCTCCAGGGAACTTCCCAACCCAGGGATTGAACCCAGGTCTCCCACATTGTAGACAGACGCTTAACCGTCTGAGCCACCAGGGAAGTCCAGAAGTATATAAGGTATGTACAAAGTATGCATGCCTGCAAGTCACTTCAGTCCTATCTGACTCTTTGTGACCCTGTGGACTGTGGCCTGTCAGGTTCCCCTGTCCACTGGTATTCTCCAGGCAAGAATACTGGAGTGGGCGTCATACACTTGTTCCACAGGATTGAACCCAATCTGCATTGGCAGGCGGTTTCTTTACCACTGAGCCACCTAAAGTATAGCAGATGCTATATACATTATGGTTAATATTATTTTCCATTTGCTAATCATAAATTTCAATGAGGTAGATCCATGGATCTTTAAGTAATCCCATAAAATTTTAAATCTCTATGACATGTACCTAGGAACTTAACTCATGTAAAAAGAAGATCTGAGTTCTCAAAACAATCGGGATCTAAAAAAATGGTCTGACCAAAGAAAAAAAAATTATAGGAAAGATGGAGCCATAAAATTATTACCTAAATTGTAAGAGTGCCCAGAAAATTCCACTGTTTCTCCCAATAGTGTGCTCATCTGAATTTATCGTCAGGCAGTTTCCTTGTGCTGTCCAAAGTACTAAAATTCAAATCAAAAGTTTATCAAGGGAATGAAAGCATTTAGCTTTATATATTAAACATATAAACAATACTCTTAGACTCAGAAAATAGAAATCAAAATGCTTACCAGCAGCAGCAATTCCAATGAAAACAGAGGCTGTGTAGAAGGACCACGGGAAAGGCTGGATAAAAACGGCAATGTACATGCTAAAATATAACAGGTCAACGTATTACAGTCAAACAATACCTGAAACAGAATGTCAATTATGCCTTCTAGGAATCAATTCTGAGGGATCTCTTCTTTCAAAATTCAAGCTGTAAAGGGCTTCTCCAGTGTTGGAAAAAAGAGGACAAGTGTCATTTCTTAACTTACTATTTCAAATTTGTGAACTCAGGCATTGAATAAAGGTTTGCAACTGGCCTTCGCCAAAAAGCTCAGCACACAGTGGGACTACAGTTCTGTAGCCCAGAAGAAATTTAATTCCCATTAATCTACTTGACACAAAATAAGATTATTACCTGAGTTCTTTTCAAGCCTATAGAAAGAGATTTTTGTATATTATATATATTAGTCGAAAAAGAAAAGCAAATATACACAAATCCCATCACTTTAAAACAACAGTACCGCTAAGCATCAAGTAGAGAGCCAAACCTCTAAAACACTACCTATAATCTATTCCAACCAAGTCAGCAAGTTCAAAGCACAAGTTTACTATGTGCTTGAAAGAAGCTGAAGGCATTCTAATTAAATGAAAGAAAATGGGATTACTTACCTGTAAAATAAACCACTAGCAAACATAGAGAGTTGAGGTCCTACAATGGCAACCACTGATGGTGTAATCAAATTTGAAGCAGAGAACACTCCATAAATAATTGCCATGCTGCACACGTAACACACAAAAGGGAAAAAAACAAAACTCTTGAAACACTGTCTCAAAGCTCAATTTTTTTCAAACCTAATTAGAGTCTACAGTTTGTTTGTTTTTTGTTTTTGCAATAACCACTCAGTCTTTAGTCAGAATTTATAACTACATCCTTACATTAAATGTCACATTAAAGTTTTCACTTGTTTAAAATACTGAAGTCCTGTCAAATGAAAATAATTAGTCTGCCTTGGACAATATGGTTTTTAATATACCAGTGAATTATTATAGCAGCTAACACACCCCATGAAGAACATATTATTTTTTATGGAAAAGAGAAGTGAAATACAGAGGGGTCAAGTAACTTGTCAAAACTGCAGCTGGACAGCTAGTCAATGGTGGAACCAGAATCTCATCCCTGGGAATCTGATTCCAGAGGCCCTTATCAACCAGTCTGCCCTACAGATTTAGCTGACAACTCCTGGCAGTGGCATGAAATCTCACTGCTATAAATAATCATGTAGCTATAACTTGTTTAAACCAGAATTCATTTAACTCAACGTAATGGCTCACTCTTGAGAGTCCCTTGGACTGTAAGCGGATCCAACCAGTCCATCCTAAAGGAGATCAGTCCTGAGTGTTCATTGGTAGGACTGATGCTGAAGCTGAAACTCCAATATGTTGGCCACCTGATGTGAAGACCTGACTCATTTGAAAAGACCCTGATGCTGGGAAAGATTGAGGGCAGAAGAAGGGGATGACAGAGGATGAGATGGTTGGATGGCATCACCGACTCAATGCACATGGGTTTGGGTGGACTCTGAGAGGTGGTGATGGACAGGGAGGCCTGGCGTGCTACGCTTCAGTTCAGTCACTCAGTCGTGTCCGACTCTCTGCAACCCCATGAATCCCACCACACCAGGCCTCTCTGTTCATCACCAACTCCCGGAGTTCACTCAAACTCATGTCCATCAAGTTGGTAATGCCATCCAGCCATCTCATCCTCTGTCGTCCCCTTCTCCTCCTGCCCCCAATCCCTCCCAGCATCAGTGTCTTTTCCAATGAGTCAACTCTTCACGTGAGGTGGCCAAAGTACTGGAGTTTCAGCTTTAGCATCATTCCTTCCAATGAAATCCCAGGTCTGATCTCCTTTAGAATGCACTGGTTGGATCTCCTTGCAGTCCAAGGGACTCTCAAGAGTCTTCTCCGACACCACAGTTCAAAAGCATCAATTCTTTGGTGCTCAGCTTTCTTCACAGTCCAACTCTCACATCTATACATGACCACTGGAAAAATCATAGCCTTGACTAGACGGACCTTTGTTGGTAAAGTAATGTCTCTGCTTTTGAATATGCTATCTAGGTTGGTCATAACTTTTCTTCCAAGGAGTAAGCGTCTTTAGTCACTTAGAAAAATGGACCTTAACATTCTTATACTCTCAAGTATTATACATAAGATCAGGTTTAGGTTAGATAACAAAGAACCAAATAAGAAGAGTTGGGGAGGGTGGGAGGAGGAGCTGACCACAATCTAACATTTAACCATAGAGAAATTAAGAAATCTGTTTGTGTTTATACTGAGTTACAGTCCCAACTTCAATCACAATGTACTAGTGACCTATGAAGAGCCTTTCACTTCATTTTCTCCACCTGTAAAATTGCTACTAAACACCTTAACTGAAATCTAAAAGCTCCTGATGACAGTATATTAATAATTATGAAATTAGAAAAACAGGAAGACCAACAAATATTTCAAGAGTCTTATAAAACATCCTATTTAGGATTGGGAAGATGTAATTATGACAATACCTGAGTGCTTATTAAATGCCAGCCACTCTGCTAAGTGCTTTACACACATTAACCTAAGCAAGGAAGCTGATCACATAGAAGCAATTTCCTAAAATACCACAGCAATTAAGTTTTGAACCTCATTGTCTAATTCTACTCGAAAACTAAACTCATCATCTTTACCACATTATGTTCCCCTAAACAGTCTAGATACAGAGAAGAAAAAACAATCCAATCACAGTATCTTACGTTGTCCGTGACTTTTAAGCAACTTGTAGGATATACAAAGTAGAACCAATCATACAGTACAATACCTGGTATATCCACTGCCGTGAAAATCTGTACTATTTAGGCTCCTGATGACAGTTTGCTGTGTGGAAAATAAAACTAATCAATGAAAACGTTTTGTAATCTCCCTCCCCCTCAGAAAATCTGTCTCCAAGTAGTGAGAATAAAGTAAAAATTCAAGATGCTGGATACTTAATACAGAAATCCCAACAGGAGAGAAGGGAAAGGACTACAGAACGGAAGGCAAACCAATGGCAGGCAGGTCAGGTGGGGAGGGCTGAAGATCATCTATAACTAGGCTTTACGTTTATTCCCTAAACTGTCCAAGTACTAATATAGTCCTTAATACAGATAACAAATAAATAGGTCAACATATAAACTCCAAATCAGATCAGAGAAATAAATGACCCCACTAAGAGATGTCTGACACATGAAATCAAATCTTATCATGGAAAACGAGGAAGTGTTAGGTGACAAAATAAAAGGTGCAACTTAAGTGTACTATTAGACATAACATGATCATTTTTGGAATGCATTATGACAAGCACTGCAAAGGAGGGAGAGAGAACAAAGTCCAACTCACCGCTACATTTCCACAAGTTTGAAAGGCGGTGAAGATAAACATAAAGGCAATTCCTAAAATAATGATGTTGAAAAGCTTTTTAGATTCCGGGGACATTTTGGTTCAACTCTGCTGGAGGTCAGCAGTAGCTCAGGGCAGTCACTCAGCTCTCCTCCAGGCGAACCCACTGCAATCCTGGGAGAAGAAATGAGATGGTGAGAGGAGGCAGATCCAGGAGCAGGGCAGCCAAGCTGTCAACTTCCAGGTCTTGGAGTAGAATCCGGGGCTTAGGGTGAAGTTCTCCCCACAGGCTTAGCTAGGACCTTCCTAGCACACGATTTGAGTAGGGAAGGACCCAACACCCTGAGAAGAGCAAAGAACGTTGCTGCTCCAAGTTGAGGAGCCAAGAGAGAATCAGGAGTCAAGGGCGAGATGCAGCAGCCGGTACGGCCCCGCCGCCTTGCCCTGACTCACCTCAGGTCAGGCGACCCAGTCACCTGACCGCAGCCGAGACGCCGGCCGCTGGGCTCGCTGGGAATTGTAGTCCAGGGCGGCCGGGGAAGCGCAAGTTCGCGGCTAGGGCTCCCGCATCCGCTCGGAGGGAGCAGGGAGGACCTCGAAGGCTCCGGAAAGGCGGGGGCTAAAAAGTGGAACCCAGCGAAGGAGTCAGGAATTGAGGAAGGAAGCCTGTAGGCCGCGAAGCCGGTCTGAGGAGACAGAAACACAGAGGGGCAAGGTGAAGGAATACCCCTTGAACAGAGAAGGCGGAGGTTCCAGCAGAAAAGCTGCGAGATTAGAAAGTGGCACGAAAAGAAGGCGGAGCCCAGCAGGGGAGCCCCTCCCTTTCCTCCTGTCACAACGGGCCTCGCAGCCGGAAGGAGCGTTTCGCGGGCTTTCCAACTGTCGGCCAATCCCGCTCCCCCTCCCAGCAGCAGTGACTCCGCGCTTTTCGACCCGCCCGCCTACTCTGCGCAAGCGCGCCGGACAGGGGCGGGGCGCGCGGCAGGGACGTTGAGAGGCGGGGTGAGATGAGCCAATCAGAAGATTCATTTCCGGGTGGCGCGGGCGCCATTTTGTGAGGAGGGATATAAACGGGCGCTGCAGCCACCGCCGGCCCAGTTGCTTCTCTGGTGGAGTCGGTTGGGCCCTTCTCTTGTGGACTTTTCCAGTTCGGCCTTTCGAAACGTCTGCACGCGGAAACCAACCGCCAGGAAAGAGGCGCGGCGTCGAGCCGAGCTAACCTGAGGAAACCGCTGCCGCTGCAGCCGAGCGCGTGGGCCAGCCGGGGCATTAGTTCGTCTGCGCGCAGCCCCGGCCCGACTTTCCAGAGCCATGAGTTACGGTCGCCCGCCTCCCGATGTGGAGGGCATGACCTCTCTCAAGGTGGATAACCTAACCTACCGCACCTCACCCGACACCCTGAGGCGCGTGTTCGAGAAGTACGGGCGCGTCGGCGATGTGTACATCCCGCGGGACCGCTACACCAAGGAGTCCCGCGGCTTCGCCTTCGTCCGCTTCCACGACAAGCGCGACGCCGAGGACGCCATGGATGCCATGGACGGAGCCGTACTGGACGGCCGCGAGCTGCGGGTGCAGATGGCGCGCTACGGCCGCCCCCCGGATTCGCACCATAGCCGCCGGGGCCCCCCGCCCCGCAGGTACGGGGGCGGCGGCTACGGACGTCGGAGCCGCAGGTAAGCAGGCGGGAGTCGCGGCCGGGGCTCCGGGAGGGCCTGGCTGCATCACAAAGGCCTACGGGGACACGTGGTGGCGGTCGGGCCGAGTCGGCGGGGCGCGGGAGGGCGGGGACCCGGCCTCGCGACCAGGGAAATGGCGTCTGGGCGTCTGGCGGCGAGATAATGGCGGCCTGGGCGGGCGGGAGCACGCGGGCGGGGCCGCCGAACCCTGACGCGCCGCTGTCCCTGTCCGCAGCCCTAGGCGGCGTCGCCGCAGCAGATCCCGGAGTCGGAGCCGGTCCAGGTCCCGGAGTCGATCTCGCTACAGCCGCTCCAAGTCCCGGTCCCGCACTCGCTCAAGATCGCGATCCACCTCCAAGTCCAGATCGGCGCGAAGATCCAAGTCCAAGTCCTCGTCGGTCTCCAGATCTCGCTCGCGGTCCAGATCCAGGTCTAGGTCCAGAAGTCCTCCACCCGTGTCCAAGAGGGAATCCAAGTCCAGGTCGCGATCCAAGAGTCCTCCCAAGTCTCCGGAAGAGGAAGGAGCGGTGTCCTCTTAAGCAAATGGTAAGGTTCGCGCGACTCCGAGACTTCACGGCCCGAATTCAGAAATGGGGTTTGGAGTAGTTGTTTTGTTCCGTATTAACATAAAAATGGCTCCTGATGTTAGGAGTACTGCTCTGAGCTAACTCAGCTTTGGGAGTTATACTGAAGAGGGGTCTGCAGAAAGGATGTGTATAAAGCTTAGATAATGGCTGTTTCATGAACTGTTTTGAGACCTATTAATGAAAATGACTATTTCTTGCTGTTTTTATCCAACGTCTGCATTTTCCCCTTTAAAGCTGCGGTCTCCTGTTTGATAAAAGAATATTGGCCAGTATTGCAGATTTTAACTGATTTGGCTGATCCTCCAGGGACCAGTTTCTGTGGGCGTGTATTGGAGCAGGTTTGTCTTTAAATGTTAAAGATGCACTATCCTCTTAGAGAAAACAATCAGTTCAACTATTGTTGTACTGACTGGGACTTCATATTCTAATGGATGTGGCAAACGAATTGCGAAAAAGAAGCAATGAACTTTTGGAATCAAAAGTTTACAGGTATTGATTGCACTGGGTGGGGAAAGGATAGTGTGTCTTTAACTCTCAAATTGTTTGGTCCTATTTTTTAAAAGGAAAGGGCCCTAAGTAGCTCAGATGTTAAAGCATTCTAAAATGCCAATGGTTTCATTTGAAAACTAAAAACTTAAAATATACTGACTAATTGTTTTGTTTGGATACAGCCCAACCCTCCCCCCCTCCTTTTTTTTTTTTTTTTTCTTTTTTTTTCCCCCCTTACCATTTTTCACCTTGGTCATTTGGCCAAGAATACATAAGCTAAACACACGTTTTTAGTGCTGATGGTAACCTTTGTGAAATTTTCCTAATTGGGCCTTTAAAAAATGGATAATGGCTGGTTGGAACCTTTCTGTAACCTACTGGTTTCACCAGATCCTTAGTAAGTACTGAAATTGAAACCATGTGCACTTTTGGTGATTTTGTTAATGGAAGGTAAACTGAGCTTGTTTCTTTTCAAACCTAGATGTGTCGACAAGCAACATAAAGGAGGACTTGGGGGAAAGGACCACTTACTCGGTAGTACTCAGTCCATCAGAAGAGTCCTTGGAACAAGCAACTGGCTATTGAAAAGGTTATTTTGTAACATTTTGTCTAACTTTTTACTTGTTTTAAGCTTTGCCTCAGGTGGCAAACTCATTTTATGTGCCATTTTTTTGCTGTTATTCAAATTTCTTGTAATTTAGTAAGGTGAACGACTTCAGATTTCATTATTGACTTGGATATTTGAGGTAAATTTTCCTTTTTGTTTATATAGTGCTGACTTTTTTTGTTTGGAATTAAACAGATTGGTAACCTAATTTGTGGCCTCCTGACTTTTAAGGAAACGTGTGCAGCCATTACACACAGCCTAAAGCTGTCAAGAGATTGACTCAACATTGCCTTCCTACCTTAAAATTAAAAACCTACAAAAGTTGGTGTAAATTTATTTGTATATGTTATTTACCTTCAGGTCTAAATGGTAAACAGAACCCAAATTTGTATAAAGACTTTTCAGGTGAAAAGACTTGATTTTTATTTTTTTTTTTTTGGGAAGGATTGTTTACCAAACACAATTCTAATCTCTTCTCTTATGTATTTTTGTGCACTAGGCGCAGTTGTGTAGCAGTTGAGTAATGCTGGTTAGCTGTTAAGGTGGCGTGTTGCAGTGCAGAGTGCTTGGCTGTTTCCTGTTTTCTCCTGATTGCTCCTGTGTAAAGATGCCTTGTCGTGCAGAAACAAATGGCTGTCCAGTTTATTAAAATGCCTGACAACTGCACTTCCAGTCACCCGGGCCTTGCATATAAATAATGGAGCATACAGTGAGCACATCTAGCGATGATAAATACACCTTTTTTTTTTTCTTCCTCTTCCCCCCCAAAATGGTAAATCTGATCATCTTCATGTACGAACTTAAAATATGGAAAATGTTAAGGAAGCAAACAAATGGTTTGTAATTTTGTAAGTACTTATAACATGGTGTATCTTTTTGCTCATGAATATTCTGTACTATAGCCATTGTTTCTGTAGTTTAATTAAAACGTTTTCTTGGTGTTAGCTTTTCTCAGAATATGTGTTGGTCTTTTTTCCCTTCTCATTTATTTGAAAGACCTGTGCAATTATCTTGTGAATGTTACTGACTGTATAGAATGAAAGTGAATGTTTGGTAGTTGACTTTTTTTACCCCCTAAGTTAAAAAGTGGAAATGCCAGTTCAGCACCCACTGTCCTCAATGCTGTAAGGTAGCACTTTGTTAAAAGTTGAATAACCCCCTTCTTATAATCAAATTTATGCCCTATTTTAATAATTTAGGAACAGTCCAGGTCCTTTTTCTTATAGTTTTAATTTTTGTCTTAACGGTTATGTGACTGACCCATCACAGTCTAAAGCCAGCAGATCTGACCATCTTCAAACCCACTGTACTCAAGAAGCTGAAGTGGTCTGAGTCACACAGTTAGCTTGCCAGGTTGCTAAGCAGTATTGACATTGTCCCAAAACAGTTTTTAGGTGTAATTCAGATTGTCCTTTGCAAAGGAGATGACCAGCATTTCAACAGTATGTCTTCCTGGAAGGGCAGATTCTGCTATATCTTCTTTGTCTGCACCAAAAGATTCCAGAGGAATGTGGACACATTTCATGTCCCACTTGTAGAGCAAAGCTTCAAGTGACCAGTCAGCACTGAAAAAAATAAATTACTTTTAAAAAACCAAGCTTTTCTTGTTTTACTTTAGATATGTTCTCATTTTATCCTTAAGTTAGACACTGAATGAGTAGTAACGCTTGCATTAACTTTAATAAAACTGGGAGTAAACCAGGATTCAGGCTTACCTTCTTACCTGGTAAGTAGACCACAATTTGACTTTGGGGTTCTTCTGCATCAAAAAGTAAACTGTAGTTAGAATGTCCTCAAAGTCTGGGAAGAAAAGACTTCTTAATACACTTTTAATTCCATTGTATCTGTGGTTAAATTGACTACCGAGAAGAAAAAAAGGTTTACCTTCTGGTTCAAAGAATACATCAGATGCAAGAATAATGTCTTGTGGTGGTAGAGCCAGAAGATCCCGAGATACATGACCCCAGGTGAGTCCTACAACATGGACCTGAGGCAGATTATTCATTTGGCAGCTTTCCCGACAGATTGCTAGGCAGTGAGGCAACTCTGAACTGTCTGACAGTGTAACTTCAGCACCACATTTTGCAGCCACAATTCCTGGAAGGCTCACTCCAGCACCAATCTAGTAACAAGTTTAAAGGTTTTGCTTAGAACTGCAACAAGTTGTGGATCTTGGCAAATGATTTCTCATTTCATGCATTGGCCTTTAAGTACAGGGTCAATGTGTAAATTTGAATTTTCCATGTCTATAAAACTCCATTCAACACTGCTTTACTCCCTTTAAACTTGACAGTTCTAACTGGGTCAAAGGAGTTGGTCTATTTCAGCATTTTAAAGGGCCCTCAACTGCAACTACAGGTTTGAATTGGGAGGGTGTATAACCAACCAGTCCATTCTGAAGGAGATCAGCCCTGGCATTTCTTGGGAAGGAATGATCCTAAAACTGAAACTGCAGTACTTTGGCCACCTCATGCGAAGAGTTGACTCATTGGAAAAGACTGATGCTGGGAGGGATTGGGGGCAGGAGGAGAAGGGGACGACAGAGGATGAGATGGCTGGATGGCATCACCAACTTGATGGACATGAGTCTGAGTAAACTCCGGGAGCTGGTGATGGACAGGGAGGCCTGGCGTGCTGCGATTCATGGGGTCGCAAAGAGTCGGACACGACTGAGCGACTGATCCGATCTGATAACTAGGACTCTGCAATCCAGTTTCTTGAGTCCTGGGGTGTGGGAACAACCACCTGTTGTATGTGGATTTTGAGTTTTGTGGAGGGTGGGTGCTCCAATCACTGAGCTGTTTGAGGATCGACGATTTCCAAGTGGGAGCATATCTTGAGCAGTTCCATTGTTCAGGATGTCCAGGGCATTATAGCACTATAGTGACCTTCAGTCACTTGGTTCTCATGATCTATAAGGAGCTCCTAATAATGACGACACCAGGTCTCTAGAAGCTCAGTGGGTGACTTGAATGTACAACCAGCCATTAAATTACTACCAATTTTAAATAATTTACATGGCTAAAGTCTGACAGGTCTACAGCATGACTTGGGATTTTTCTAGTTGGGTCTTTAGAACAGCAAAGAAACATACTTTGCATAATACCAAGAAATCCTTACATAAAATTACTATTGCTATGGATTGAAACATGCTTCCTGTTCAAGGATCAACACTGAGATTCCCGACCTTTTTTGAGTAGCTAAAAACCATCACTACTTTGAGCCTGAATTATGCACCAAATGCCTTCATTTCATTTACATGCTTTTGCAAAAGTTAAGAGGTGTCCTTAAGCTTCTGGTTTGTCTTCAGCCTTTGGGTTTAAGCATAGTACCGTTTCTGCAAACGACTTGTTTACTTCTGTAAGCCTTCAGCAGTCTTAAGCCAGGTGGAGTAGTGAGAAAGCACTGGATACATTTTAAAACGAATCTCAAGATTTCCAAAGATGAAAGCCATTTTTCGAGAAAGGCTGCAGTGGTATAGTAGAGTCTGGATGACCCTGTTGGGACACCCTAGAAAGATGGCCTCAAAGACTGCTTCCACGCCAAGGTTCCTTAAGATTAGTCCATGGGTTTCACTTACACTTTAAAGTGTTTTTAACTCACCTGCCATGGAGACTGGCCACATCATCCCTGACTTAAAAATAGATATCTAACGAAACCCAATAACCAGCATACAGACTTATAATCTAGGATTTTTGCAAACCTCAAGGGCACTTTTACCTCTAAGACAGCCTTGCCTGGCAGAGATCCTCTGTGAAACCACAAGTACTGGGCCAGGACCACAGCACAGGGCCAAACATACATTCCATATTGAAGATGCAGGACCTGAAAAGAAATTTTTTGTATGCCATAAATAACATGCTGGAACTCAGAATATTTATACACCAATTACTGAGTGCCTGGCACTGGCATCCATTACAAAAATGACAATTCCTTGTTCTCTAGTTTACATTCTATGGGTGGGTAAGTGAAGTGAAAGTTGCTCAGTCATGTCCGACTCTGCAACCCCTGGACTATAGTCCATGAAACTGTCCAGGCCAGAATACTGGAGTAGGTAGCCTTTCCCTTCTCCAGGGGATCTTCCCAACACAGGCCTCCCACATTGCAGGCAGATTCTTTACCAGCTGAGCCACAAGGGAAGCCCGAGAATATTGGAGAGGGTAGCCTATCCTTTCTCCAGTGGATCTTCCCGACCCAAGAATTGAACCAGGGTCTCCTGCATTGCAGGTGGATTCTTTTACCAACTGAGCCATCCGAGAAGCCCCTTGGGTGGGGGAGAGGGAATATAAAACTATAATACAATGTGATAAGCACTTTTTTTTCCTTTTTGTGATAAGCATTCTTCATAATTCACTTACTCAACTAGAATTTATCCAGGGCCTGAGTGGCTTGTGGCTTAGTGGCTATTTTAGGCTGAGGATGTAACTCATGGAATATGTGTATATATAGGTGTGTGTGTATGTGTGTATCTTACTGTGGAGAGACAACAAGCAAGTATTTTCAGTAATAATGCTACCAGCACAGTGTAACAGGGTGATGTGAGAGTAATGGGGGTGGGCAGTGACCACAAGGTGGTTGCTCAAGATAGGGAGAGGATGATTCAGGCAAAGGCCAAGGCCTCCCCGGGGCCCTCTCCCTGGCAGTGTGGGCCTGAGGGCTGGAGGCAGGGTTGCATAGTACAAGCATAGGTCAGAGGGAAAGCAAAGACCAGACTTGTGGTGCCTGGTAGGCCACAGGAAGTTTAGCTTTTTATTTAAGTGCAGTGAGAAGATACTGGAGGGTTTTAAGCTAGGCATAACCTGGTAATGGGCTCCCCTGGTGGCTCAGATGGTAAAGAAGCCACCTGCAATGCAGAAGGCCAGGCTTTGATCCCTGGGTTGGGAAGATCCCCTGGAGAAGGAAATGGTTACCCACTCCAGTACTCTTGCTGGGAAATGGCCTGGACAGAGGAAGCTGGCGGGCTACAGCCCATGGGGTCACAGAGACAAAACTGAGCGACAGCACAGGCAGGAACGTGCTAACGCTGAGGAGGAACAGGGTGATTCTAGGATGACATCTCAGATGATGTCTGAGTAGAGCTGAGTCCTGGAGTTAGGAAGGCAGGCAACTTGTAAAGCCTTTGCGGAGGCACTGAATCATGAGCATGGTATTTAGGTAGGCAAGGCAACATAGCTCACAACTCTGATATAAGCCTGCCTGAGTTCAAACTTGAGAAATGTAATTTATCAATACTAGCTGTGTAACCTCACTCAAGTTACTTAACCTGTGCTTCCGTTTCCTCAACTCCAAAGCACTATCTTCATAGAATGTCAGGAAAATTCAATGAAAACTAGTTAGTACAAAGTATACAGAGTTAGTGACTGTTTAACCGCGAAACTGCAAGTCTGTTTCGTAATGGGTGCCCCTCCCAGGGTGATAGGCTGAAAAGGTAAAGATACCAAAGGTGAAGGAACTGAAGGTCCGAACATAATCATTCGATACACTCAACAAAAATCTGAGTGCTCAGGCTGCGCTCGCCCACTGAAATGGCCCACTCTCGTCTGTGAGTGTTTCTAAATACATACAATAAAACATAAAACAAAAATGCCTGCCCTGGTGGATTTTACCCAGGAGTACAATGAAGGAGTTCTGATCTGAAGTGTAAGTTATCCAGACTTAGGTAATTAAAAGAAAAAAGACATATCTTCAACAATACCCCAATTACAACATTTTTTTATAGTAAAGGTGTATCTTTTCACAAGGTGTATCTTCATCCACTTCCTCAATCTGGGAAGAAATCCAAAGGGGAATTTTAACACGAAGGCTTTGAGAGACTGCCAGAAATGGATTCCACTCCAGCCTTCAACCCTTAACCTGTTTCTCATATTCAAAACCGTTGCTGCCAATGTCTACCCCACCAGCTGTTGTTAAAATCAAATGAAACGCTGCAACGTGAAAACGCTTTGAAAAACCGGACGTATAATTGCTATTGAGAATTTGGGGGCAGCCATGAGCTGAAAGGAAGCAAGACCAGGCCCCAGAAACTTTATTTGATTAATGAGAGTTGGAATCCCCTGTCCCAGATAAATCTCAGTTAACACGCCCTTCAACAAGATTAAAAAAATTAGATGTGAAGAATGTCACTTTCCCAGCAAGAAGTATTAGGTACGGAGAGGTTCCCCTTCTCGACATTTAATCTGCCAAAAGGCTTCATAGCAAACCGTTTGGCTCTGCGGGTTCACCCGAAGGCTGAATGAAAAAGCCCCTGACCCCCTCTCCTATACTCCTCCCTACAGCCCCAGGCCGGCTGAGAAACACTACCGCGCTAAGGCGATTCCCGGTGGGTGCCTTGGCACGCACCTGCGGGACGCACACTTCCAGTACGGCCCCCTCATCTCCCAGACCCGGCCCCTCCGAGAACCGAAAGCGCTGGGCCCGGACCACTTGCCCTCGGAGGCCACCCTCGTCCGAAGAGGAGTCGGTGGCCTCCGTGCGGGCCGGGAGCAGGGGAGGGCGCCGGGCCGCCAGGCTGCCAAGCTGCACGCGCGAGGGCCCCCGGGTCTGCTCGGGCCGTCTCCCCGGCGCACTTCAGGTCGCTACTACCCGACAGCAAGCGGGGGAAGCACCCCTCGAGCGACGAAATGACCACGCGGCGAGAACAGACCCCAACACCAGGCAAACGAGACACACAGAACAGGTGCAGCGGGCGGGTAGCCGGCCGGAAGAGAGCCAAAAGAGACACCCTTCGCGGCCGGAAGTGACGAACAGGAAGCGGACGCGGGAGAGGCGGGGCCGCAACGAAGAGGTAGCTCGACTGGGCTGACCTTCCCAACATGGCGGATATCCGGTCTGTGTGAGGGCTGGGCCTGGAGACGCAGAGGCCAATGGCTTATCGCGAAAGGCCGGAGGTGGGGGAAGACGGCAGCCACTCGTCCAACCGGAGGCTCGGAAGGTGGTTAGGGAGTGAATCTTCTGGAAGGCGACTTTAAAGGCGCCGGGCCGGAGCGAAGGGCGTCTTGGTGCTGCCGTCGCCCTAGTCTGGGTGTGTGTGTGTGTGCGGAGAGGGGAGCGGCGCATTGGTGGCAGGAAGCGAGCTGCGCTGAGGTCGTCGCGGAACCAGCTGGTGGTGACCCTGCAGGATGAACCACAAGAGCAAGAAGCGGATCCGTGAGGCCAAGAGGAGTGCGCGGCCGGAGCTGAAGGACTCGTTGGACTGGACCCGGCACAACTACTACGAGAGCTTCCCACTGAACCCGGCGGCCGTGGCGGTGAGCGGGCCGCGATCGCGGGCCGGGCGGACCACGGGCATCCACCGGGGGCTGTGCGCACCTTTCCCGGGACCGGAGAGGTGCCGCCCAGCACTGCCCCCAGAGTTCCGATGGGTTCGCCCGCACCCCGCGGAGGTCGGGGTCGTCGGCGCCCGTTCCAGCGCGGGCCTCCTTTCTCCTCGCCGCAGCCGCGCCTGCCGAGGGCAGCTGGAGCCGCACCCCCTTGACGCCCTCCACGAGGCCTGTCACCCCTGCACCCCTTTTGGGCGGCGGGGCCATAGGGAACCTAGGTGTTCAAGGCCACAAGTGGGAGACGCGAAGCCCTGCTTCCTTGGTAGGATGGCGATGGGTTTGCTGTGCCCGAATGCACGCAAGTCCTTTCCCCTCCCTAAGAGGAGCCAGAACTAGAATCTGGCTCCTTGGGCTTATGATTGCTAATTGGCTTTGGGGAACACCCTTACCTGCCACCGGGCTTTTCTTTCTCTCTTTTTTTAATTCGATGGGTCTTTTCTGATTCCCTCAGGACAATGTGGAAAGGGCAGACGCTTTACAACTGTCGGTGGAAGAATTTGTGGAGCGATATGAAAGACCGTACAAGCCCGTGGTTCTGCTGAATGCCCAAGAGGGCTGGTCTGCGCAGGAGAAGTGGACTCTGGAGCGCCTCAAAAGGAAATACCGGAACCAGAAGTTCAAGTGTGGCGAGGACAACGACGGGTACTCGGTGAAGATGAAGATGAAATACTACATCGAGTACATGGAGAGCACCCGCGATGACAGCCCCCTTTACATCTTTGACAGCAGCTACGGGGAACACCCCAAAAGAAGGAAACTTTTGGAAGACTACAAGGTGCCAAAGTTTTTCACCGATGACCTTTTCCAGTATGCGGGGGAGAAGCGCAGGCCCCCTTACAGGTAAGTACTGGGCAGTGATGTGGTTATAATCTTGTCTCCAGCAACTAATCTTTTTTCTGAAACAGTGAGTGGTTCTGCCATGGTCGCTCATGGAACTTAGAGGGCTTCCCATACCTGCCCAGGGACTCCTGCCTGGTGCTGCCTGGGCATCAGATTTTTGAAAGCTTCCTCACGTGATCCAAGCATGCAATCAAAGTTGAACCAGTGATCTGTAAGGGACATTTTATTTCACTTAAATATTTATTTATTTTGGCTGTGCCAGGTCTTGGTGCAGCATGCAGGCTCTTTTAAGTTGTGGCATGCAGGATTTAGCTCCCTTTTGCTGTTGTTTAGTCGATCAGTCGTAGCCAACTTTTTTGCCACCCCAGGGACTGTAGCTCTCCTGGCTTCCCTGTACGTGGGATTTCCCAGGGGAAAATGCGGGAGCAGATTGCCATTTCCTACTCCAGGGGGTCGTCTCAATTAAACCTGTGTCTCCTGGATTAAGAGGCAGATTCTCTACTGCTGAGCCACCAAGGAAGTCCCTAGTTCCCTGACCAGGGATCAAACCTGGGCCCCCTCCATTGGGAGCTCGTAGTGTTAGCCACTGGACCACCGGGAAAGTCTCTGTAAGGGACATTTTAAGAGCTAAAGTCCAGCAATAAGCCACATCAGTGATTTTTCTGTTAGGGATCAGCCCATGTACAATTTACTCAGCATTTCTAAATATTAGAATTTGCATAGTTTTCAAAATAACATTTGTATAAAACTGAAAGCTGCGTTTGTGGCATGTATGCAGTCAAGTCACACTGCACATCTTGGATGCTCCATCCTCTAGGTGGTTTGTGATGGGGCCACCTCGGTCCGGAACAGGAATCCACATCGACCCTCTGGGAACCAGTGCCTGGAATGCCTTAGTTCAGGGCCACAAGCGCTGGTGCCTGTTCCCTACCAGCACGCCTAGGGAGCTCATCAAGGTGACCCGAGAAGAAGGAGGGAACCAGCAAGATGAAGCTATTACCTGGTTTAACATCATCTATCCCCGGACGCAGCTTCCAACCTGGCCACCCGAATTCAAACCCCTGGAAATCTTACAGAAACCAGGAGAGACTGTTTTTGTACCAGGTATACTTTCTTTGATTTCAGTAATCTGTCATTCCTGAGCACAGTTATATACAGTGAGTCAAAGAAATCCCTCCGCAGGCTGACTCCCAGTGAACTGACTGGGGCCTGCCTCTGACTGTGATGTGTTGCTGCGTAATCTCCGGCTCAGGGGGCTGCTGTCCACCTTTCTTGTAGCCTGTGTGTATTACGACTATTGAAAAACTTCGTATCTGCTGGAGAGCCTATTCTTTTTTATTCCTACTAGTTACCCAGTGTCTTTGTGTGTG
The DNA here is from genome assembly GCF_027580195.1 of Bos mutus. Taxonomy (NCBI): domain Eukaryota; kingdom Metazoa; phylum Chordata; class Mammalia; order Artiodactyla; family Bovidae; genus Bos; species Bos mutus. The sequence continues at coordinate 8,225,224 of NC_091635.1, read as the reverse complement.
TTCAGTGACTTGTGCTTATTTCCATAAATGGGGTTTTTGACACAGTGTAGCACTGGGTGGATTAAGTCAGGAAACAGTTACTTAAAAGCCAAGAGGCAGGAAATCCCACACCTGAAAATTACGCTTTGTTTTGATAGGCCAAGTGTTAGAATTGAGGGTATTTAAGATATGTACCCTCTTCCTAGAAACCGAAGAACTTGCTGCCTTTACAGTTTTGGTCACAGCTTTGGATGGACAGGGCTGGACACATTTGTTCTGTAAAAGAGCCAGAGAATAAATATTTTAGGCACTGCAGGCTGGATGGTGTCTGTCGGAAGGGCTCAGCTCTGCCCAGGGGACAGGAAAGCAGGCGTGGCCAGGCTCCAGTGAAACTTAGCACAAGCAGGTGGGTGGTGGCTCCTGCCTCAGGAGGAGTGCTAACCACACCGGGTCCTGGCTCTCTTAAGACTGTCCCTTGTGGACAGGAATCCCCAGTTTCAGAAGTTTGTGTTACATGTTATGTGAAATTTGTGTTATTGGGCGATTGTGTGTAGAGCCCATTCCTGTTTAACCGTTTATTTGTTGGATTTCAGGAGGCTGGTGGCACGTTGTCCTTAATCTTGACACCACCATTGCCATCACCCAGAACTTTGCCAGCAGTACCAACTTCCCTGTTGTCTGGCACAAGACGGTAAGAGGGAGACCAAAGTTGTCAAGGAAATGGTATAGGTGAGAGACATTTTTGATTTCTTATTTTTTGCTTTTGCTCCAACTTCTACCCCAGAGATACAATGGCAAGAGTCTACTGCTGCTATAACATGTGCTGAGTTTAACTCAGGCCTGGGAAAAACTGGGGCTGCAAAACCTCACTGGTAGAAGAGAGTGGGTCCAAGGTCAGGGCCAGTTCTCAGGATGCTTGCCAGCCTTGAGGTGACAGGCTCAGACTGCACGTTTGATCGAGGCCAGGCGTCCCAACGAACACGGTCATAACTGGGATTGTTCCTCATTTTCTGTTTTCGTTTTTTTGGTTTTGGTTTTATGTTTCCTCAAAGCTAGCTCTAGCAAAGGAAGCCATTTTTGTTTGGGTTTGATTTTGGTTGTTTTCTTTTCCTTATTCCAAAAGCTTTACCCCCATTTGAACTTATTACCTTCGGTTCTCGTGAGTGAGGTGACTGCCCTGGAGACTTAGCTCCTCTGTTTATCCACAGAACAGATACAGCAGGGGCAGCGGCAGTGCAAGCCACCCCCAGCCACCCCGTGCCACTGTGTCCCAACCCTGACCTGGAGGGACCAGCTCTCGGGGTAAGAGAGGGATCCCGGCTTGCTCAGTGCTCAGCCTCCCTGCTGAGAGGGCCAGCAAGGGTGGTGGCTTTGTTCTCCCCGGACTCTCGGGCGTCCGAGGCCCACTGACTCCATCCCTCAGGCCGCTGTGTGCTGCCGTCTGGTCCTTCCGAAAGGCCTTCCCGAACAGTGTGTCTTTTGTCCTCGGTTGCAGTGGCCACCAGACGAGGTCCCTAAGGGGCGGGCTGGCGGCCGCCCCCCGACAGTCCTGTCCAGCTTCACCTTCCAGTGAGGGGGGACCCACTCTATCACCCGACGCTTCTTACCTCTCACAAACCTTATTGTTTCTGCTCTTAACAAATAGAACGTTAACTGAGCCCAGCTCCCATCACTGAGCACTGTGCTGTGGAAAGGAGAGATTAAAAAACATCAGCTAGGAAGGTGCAGGGAAGAGTACGAGGGAGAGAGATGGTTTCTCCCGAGACTGACTCAGGGGCGCGCAGCCTCGTGTGGGCAGCGCGCGCGTGGCTTTTGAGCTCACTAGGCAGCAGCCAGTCGCGTGCGGCTGGTTTTCCTTTCAGGGAAGCCTGAGCAGCGGGGGGCTCTGTGCCCGGCCTGCGCATCCGTGTCTGTCCTCAGCACCGTGCCGGCACGTCTAGCAGAGGCAGGGCTCAGCCCTGAGTCTGGGGCTCTGTGGGTGGCTGTCGCCACACTGAGAGCACGTGTCTCATCCCTTAGGATCTTGAAGCAGGAGCACCCGGAGTTGGCGGTCCTGGCTGACTCCGTTGACCTGCAGGAATCCACGGGGATCGCCTCCGACAGCTCCAGTGACTCCTCCAGCTCCTCCAGCTCCAGCTCGTCCGACTCGGACTCAGAGGTGAGGCCACCCTCGCTCCCCAGTCCTCCAGGGCAGGGCACCCTCGAAAAACCAGAGGGGACTTTGTGCCTCCTCCCCAGAAGGGAAAGAGAGGGGGTCGTGTTTCACCTTCTTCTTCCAAGAACTGCCACTGTCCTCAGTCCTTCTGTGGGGTGAGGTTTGCCCCTTTTATAGCTCTGAAGCATTTGTTAATCGTTAAAACAGTCACTGGGCTTCCCAGGTGGTGCTAGTGGTAAGGAACCCGCCTGCCAGTGCAGAAGATGTAGGAGACGCGGGTTCCATACCTGGGTTGGAAAGATCCCCTCAACCCACTCTAGTATTCTTGCTGGAAAATGCTGTGGACAGAGGAACCTGGCGGACTATGGTTCATAAGGTCGCAAAGTGTCGGGGATGACTGAAGCGACTTCACTTGCACGCACGCACGCAGAGTAGTCTCTAGGGGTGAGACGTAGCTGAAGATTCGGTTAAGTAAATGATGCAGGATCACACAGCTGGGGACAGTGGTGTCGGGATTTAAACTTCAAGCATTCTCCAGACTGAAAGCCCACGTTAGGAATTTCCGTGGATGGTAAATAATAAGCTTAGAGGGAGTTCCCTGGTGTCCAGTGGTTAGGACTCTGCTTTCACTGCTGAGGGCCCAGTTTCAGTCCCTGGCTGCCTCCAACTGATGCCCTGTTTTTCTCCTTCTGCGTCCAGTGCGAGTCCGGCTCTGAAGGCGAAGGCACAATGCACCGCAGGAAGAAGAGGCGGACGTGCGGCATGGTGGGGAACGGGGACACCACCTCGCAGGACGACTGCGTGAGCAAAGAGCGCAGCTCCTCCAGGTGACCGCGCGTGGCTGTCGTCTGTGTGCGAGGACGCGCCTACAGCCTGCGGCAGGGCCCCGGGGCAGCCCGGTGGGTCCCGCAGACCCGGGAGGGCCCCGAAAGCCCGAGAATGAGGACCTCCGGGGCCGGGAGCTTCTCTCTCAGTGTTTGCGGCAGTAGCTCTCTTCTCCGCTACCGATGCAAGCGCACGGGGCTTGTTTTAAGCATAAGGGTGAGGATCCGTGTGAATGGTGCCAAGGGAAACCTTGACGTTATTTAATAAAAGTTAAATTCATCTTATATCTTGGAAATTTTTTTCCCTGGAGAACACCAGAATCTCCTCTCATTGCTCTTCTTGCTGTGACCTTGGGAGAAAAGACTGATTCTGCTGGCGGGTGGTGGCTGCCCTCAGTGGGGAAATGATGGTTCGTTATCACAGTAAAGGGCGAAACGCTGAGAAGTTGTCCCCAAGCTTCTGAAGGGTCTGAGGCGTGGCCTCCTGCTTTTTCTCCCAGTTTGCCACTGCATGGAGCACTTGCAGATTTTTAAATAAAATCTTAATCATGTCTCCAGCGGGGTTTTGTTTTTGTGTTAAACCTGAGGGAGGGAATTCCCTGGTGGGCCAGTGCTTAGGACTCTGAGCTTTCACTGCCAAGGGTCTGGGTTCAGTCCCTGAACTTGGGGAACTTAGATCCCACGAGCCTAAACAGACTAAATTATTAAACAACAACAAAAAAAACGGAATTGGATCTAAATAAGTTAAAACTTGAGGTAAAATCAACAAGCTAACCTTTTTGCAAGTGGCTACCCCAGCGCTGCACACATGCCCGGCTCCCGGGAGGCCTGTCTGCGTCCCGGGCCTTTAAACCCCAGAGCCCTGTTGTCCACGTGCTGCTAGCCGAAGCGTCACTGGGGCGGCATTAAGAGGGATGGTTTCTGGGCAGACAGTGAAATCCTGAGGCTCTTGCGACTCTGTCTGAAGTCCCTGCCCGCTGCAGCTGATGCCCCTGTTATGTTCTTTGTGTCTCCAAGCAGCCTGGCACTTGCTTAAATGTGACAGAAGTGGAGGACCCACATTCCTTTCTGTCATCTCTTCCTCATTCTCTGGGGTCTGGTTGGAATCCCGTGGGGGCTATTCGGGTGTCCTAATCAGATGAATCGATCAGATTGGATCATGCATTTCTGAGCCCTACTTGTCCTTTCCAGCCTTAGATTTCTCTTCTTGCCTTGTTTCTATTGTTGTAGACTTATATCTGCCCCTGGGGTATGGTTTTGTATTTGTACTCTATAAGGAAAGTCTTTAGAGAAGGCCCTGCCGTTATTTCAGCCTGGGGCCCTGGGGGTTCTGCTTGTAACCTTTCATTCCCCTTTGCAGCAGCCGTGCTGTCTACCTGCTGATCACAGGCGGTTGTACTTTCCTTGACAGGATTAGGGACACTTGTGGAGGCCGTGCTCACCCCTAAGCTGAAGCTCTCCCTGAGGTGGCTCCTGTGGCAGCTGTTGGCAGCCACTCACCTCAGTCTTCCTGTCTTCTGCTCCTACCTTCTCCTTTGTCTTCTTTGAATTTGGATAATCCTCTCTGGCCCAAGCTCATGTCTCCGGTCAAATGCTGTTTTTTCTCTGCTAACCGAGACTAGATTGTCAAGAAGTTAAAAAAAATTCAGCATGCTCAGCGAAGCACTGAAGGCCGCTGTGACATCAGGTGAGAAGGTTCTGTGCTTCTTTAAAACTGAACGCCTTGTCGCCTTGCTGGTGTTGGTGAGGGGCTCCCACCATCCGCATGTGGCCGGCTGCACGAAAGCAAGAGACGCCAAGAGTGGTGAGTGGACTCTGAGTCCTATGTGAACCAGTTATGTAAACGAAGGACCACGAGAGCGCCGCCTCCCTGTGTGCCGTCATCTGTCCAGAAATGCAGTTGGCAGCAGAAGCCCGGCCGGGGGCCAGCGCCACTCACCCACTGCCCAGTGCGTGGGTGAGCATTCATCACCTTTACTCTGGTCAGAGAGGCTGTGAGATTCCAAGGATATTTTCCTGTGATGTGTTTTGTGGGGGAAGGACGACCCATCGGGCTTGTTGGGTTTATGATCAGAGCAGGAAAGGTGTTCAACGTGTTGTCATCACAGAACTAAAGTTATAAACAGGACCAGGTTCTTACAAATTTGTCCCCATCTTTCCCACCACGTACGTGACCCCTGAGTCAGAAGTTTCTCGCTCTCTCAAAGGCTTCATAATTAACAGCCTCATATTTTGGACCTGGAGACATTAGGTGGGTGATCCTGTTAGCAGCCAGGAATAAATGCAGAGGTGGTGCATCTGGTCTTTGGGATCTGTTTAGGTTTCTAAATAACTCTGGTTTAAATACTTAGAGGTTGACCAGCAGGTTCCATCTCTTGCCCTCTCGATTCACCTGCTTGCCTTCATCTGTCTCCAAATTCAACTAAAGTGTTATAAAAATAAGAGGGGGCTGTCGAGGACGCATCCAGTGAATTTCCAGGTTGGACTGCGGGAGGGAAGGGCACCAGCAGGTGAAGGCGGAGGAGCCTCACCAGCGCCAGCAGGCGCAGAGGAGTGGGCCATCAACTGGAGTCGTACCGTTGGCTCTCAGAATCCTCCCTTAAGTGGGTGTGATCAGGGAATCCTGTTTACTTGTCTACAGACCAGTCATCCCTTCCTAACTCCCTGGGATGGTCATGTGGCTTTACTCTAGAAGGCTGGTCCCCTATTTTGTCTTTGCCCAATTTTTTGCATTCTAAAAGGCCAACCAAAACTCGTGTGGATTGGATGGAACTTCTGCCCATTTCCTAGTATCAGTCTACCTACTATCAGTCTACCCGTCCCCCCCGCCCCACCCCCCCACCCCCCCCCACGCCTCCAACACACACACACACCCGCTCTGGCTCCAGGGCATGTCTGTGCCTGTGAGTGTTCAGTCACTGAGTGGTGTCTAACGCTGTGACCCTATGGACTGGAGCCCTCCAGGCTCCTCTGTCTGTGGGATTTCCCAGGCGAGAATACTGGAGTGGGGTACCATTCCCTGCTCCAGGGGATCTTCCCAACCTAGGGATTGAACCCAAGTTTTCTGCATTGCAGGCAGATTCTTTACCACTGAACCACCAGGGAAGCCCAGGAAGTGTCTCTAGGTGTGAGGAATCCAGACCCCGAAGGGATCATCCAGAGATTGCATTCATACTTGAATGGCGTTCCTCCTCCTCTTTAAAAAACTTTTCTTGACATCTTCAAAGTGCTTTTCTTTTCCCCAGTGTTGCTGCTGGGCTATCACACTCCCTTTCCTCTCCAATCCATACCAACTGCTTCTCCCTCAGCTTCAGCGTAAAGGATCAAACCACCGGACAGGCCGCCTGCCGCCAGGGGGCGTGGTGGGCATGGTGAAGTAGAAGTTCCGCTGGAGAGACTAGCCACCCAGTTTTACTTACCCAGATGCCAAAGGTAATTCCTGTTTGATAAACAACATCCAGAAATAAGAGATCCAGCCTGTGTGACAGGCCCGCAGTCCCCTGTCCTGAAAGTGCCTGGGTGGCACAGGTTACACCACTTGGCTCCCACCACCCCATGAAGGACTATGGGACCCTCTTTCATTGTCTTAGCCGGGTGAGATTCAGCAGCTGCCTTTTATTGTCACTGAGCCAGGCAAACATACCGCTGTGGACGAAAAGTAGGGCTGAGGTGAGGAAAGAAAGCAGTGGAGTGTGGCCAGGTGGTCACTGTGAGGCAGGAAGTGGGGTCCAAGGGCCCATCTGTTCTAAAGTCAACCCTTCTACCCACCTTGCATGAGCTGCTCCTGTGAGTGGTGCCAAGGACAGTAAGGAGAAAGATACAACATTAAACTATTTTTAGAGATTATTCTCTGAGATGACAGCTGATGTTAAAACCAATAGCAGGGGGATGGGGGTGGGGACTTCCCTGGTGGCCCAGTGGCTATGACACTGCACTCCCAATGCAGGGAGCCCGGGTTCAATCCCTGGTCAGGGTACTAGATCCCCACATACCGCCACTAAAGATCGTGTTTACCCCAAGAAGATCGAAGATCCCGCATGCTGTAACTGAAACTCAGTGCAGCCAAATAAATAAATGTTAAAAAACCAACAAGCTGGGTCCTAGAAGAAAGGATCTAGACTAATAACTACTGAAGACGAGGATCGGGGTGGGTGAGACCAGAGTCAGGGACCCAGGACATCTGGGTCTGTGGAGATGAGGGAGGTCACTAAAGGCTTTACCATCAGCCCGAGGTGGCCAGTGTCGCACAATGGTAGGTGCCTCTGAGGTCCGTAGTGCCGTGATGTTGAAGGTGACACCTGTGAGGGGAGAGCCACCAAAAACAGGAACATCGTTCACATTTTGCTCAACTTGTAGATCCCCATTTGTTCATTATTAAAATGTTCAACAAACGTTGGCGCTCCAGGCTCTATTCTAGGTGTTGGAGACACCACAGGGACAACAAACCCAGATCCCTGACCCCCTAGATCTTCACAGACTGTGAGGGTGCTGTTCATAAGGGCTACGGACGGGTCAGGGCAGGGAGAACCATACACGTCCATCTCCATGATCAGAAAAGCAAGTCTAGCCCTTACTAAGTACAAGTTAATGAGATTTTCATAGAGGAACATAATTATAATTTTAGCTGTATTTTTAACTGAGGACACAGCTTCTTTGTAAATCAGCTAAAGGTATTTAAGGAGCAGCACAAAAACTGCTGGTACAAGTGCTTTACAAATTTATTAGAGGTTCTGCCTCTGTATACTTTAAGATGCTAGATAGGAGTTGGAGTGGAACAGGGATTCTGCGGTAAATGTAAAAAGTACTGTTTAGGAAGTAGGCATTTAAACACGCGACCGTAGATTTCTTGAATTGTATGTAGCGTTTCCACAAATAAGTGTTTTGTCACGTGTATTGGGTCCTGCTGATGGTTCCACGTGGAGTCTGGTTTCTCCTCACTCCTGCCCCCCTAGCTTCTGTCATGATGATACATCAAAACTGCAGGAGCCCTCCCAGGATGGCTTTTAACTTTGTCTCATCTGTAGTTCAAGTTCAGAAACTTGGAACACCTCACACCCATCCTTTGTTCTCCTGAGAGCAGGAGAACTGACCTCGCCTGCTCTCGCCACGGAGACTGGACACTACAGAGGAACTGGGACCATCTGCCGAGTACCTGGTGCCTCCTCAGTCATTTAAGTCAAGTGCGCTGAGCGCCTGCTGGTTCTGCTGTAGTTTTTCCTGTGGGGACTGTCACCAAATGCCTGGGAGTGCTGGGGGACAGCCGCCACTGGTTTGGCATTTTTAACTTGGACTGCGATGAAACTTGTTCATCGTTTTAAATAAAGCAACTTGATTTGGGTTTGGGTTTTTTGCATTGTCTTGTCCTTGTTTTCATTCTTATTCATATGAAAGTCAACAGAGTGTACTGAGTTTGTCTGCACAAAGGGACCTCTTAAAAATACACTTGACCCTTGAACAACTCAGAGTTTAGGGGTACAATCCTCCCTATGCACAGTGGAAAATTCAAGATAAGCTGAGAGCCAGCCCTCCGTATCCAAGTTTCACAGTTCTGCAGCCAGCCTCGGATTGCATAGTACTGCAGTTCCTGTTTAATGGAAAAATGTCCGCATGTAAGTGGAACCATGCACTTCAAATGCATGTTGTTCAAGAGTCAACTGTACACTTTAAAACAGGGGAGACAGGTAACAAAAATAAGACCCAAACACTTTGGGTGAAAGTCCCCCACTGGTCAAAAGCTAGTAGCCAGGAGAAAAACCTCATTCCACATTTCAGAGTAGTGGGCATTTTTATCAACCTCCGCTAAAATTCCCTTTGTGTGTCCCCCTAACATTATGTGATATTGCAGGATTAAGCTCACCCTGCTGTTGGAATCTTGTTTGTCGTAACTAGAGCTCAAGAGGAAGCTTGAGAGTGTTCTTGCATCTTCCTTTTAAAAAGAGGCACTCTGACTGCAAAAAAAAAATAAAAAAATAAAAAGAGGCACTGGCTGGGACAGGTGATGGTGGGTTGGACCTGGTGGTCCAGTGGCTGAGGGCCTGGGTTCCATCCCTGGTGGGGGAAATAGGCCTCACATGCTGCAACTAGGAGTCTCCATGCCACAACTGAAGAACCTGCAGCCAAGATTCAGCGTGCTGCAACCAAGACCCAGCACAGCCGAATGAATAAAAGTAAAATATATTTTTTAATTAAAAAAGAAGCACTCCTTCCAGGATCTTACATCGGCTATCAACTCAGTTCAGTTCAGTCGCTTAGTCGTGTCCGACTCTTTGCGACCCCATGAGTCGCAGCACGCCAGGCCCCCCTGTCCAGGATCTTACACCAGCTATCAACTCAGACACTGCTTTTCCCAAAAAAGAATGCATCCTAAGCAAAAACCCAGGGCCTGGTTTTTCAATATCAGTCCTGTGTTTGGCACGGCACCTTACAAATTGTCCACTGCTGTTTTTTTTTTAAATAACTAGGGCAGGGTTTGGGAGTGGTAGGGGAAAAAGGTTTTCTGTTACATTTATCTCCAATCTACACTGTTCAGGGTCTGGAGAAGCAAAAACAGTAGACGTCTTTTCTTTCATTCCACCCTCTCCTACATTACAGAATTATTCAAAGAAGAAAGACTGTAGAGAAAATCGAATTTGACCTTGAAGTCCGTCATTGGGGGCAGCCTCCACTCCCTGAGGCCTGTGTGGAGGCCTGCTGGGTCCAGACCAGAATGGGGCATGCACGGGCCAGCATCTGGAAATGTCCTCTGTGAGAATGAATGTATCAAGGCAACCCCAAAGAGAAAAAGCGCTGGCGATGGGTCTAGAAAGTGGCTGAAAGTAAGCAGAGCTGGTGTTCCGTTTTCATTGTCCTACAGCCTTTACCTTGCCCTCAGCATTCCCTGGCTGTGCTTAGTCACTCAGTCGTGTCCGACTCTTTGCGACCCTATGGACTGTAACCTGCCAGACTCCTCTGTCCATGGGATTCTCCAGGCAAGAATACGGGAGTGGGTTGCCATACCCTTCTCCAGGGGATCCTCCCGACCCAGGGATCGAACCCAGGTCTTCCGCATTGCAGGCAGATTCTTTACCGTCTGAGCCACCAGGGAAGCCCTGGCAATTCCAAAATGCAATTACAAAATTCCAAAATGAAGGGCTAAAATGATGCCAAAAGGACCCCGGAGTGCTGGGTATTTCACCCTAGTTTTAAAAAGAAGCCTAAGCCTAAAGTGTCGGGCCTACCTGGGTCTCAAGAGCGCTTCCCAAAGGGCTCTTGTCCCCAGCATCTTGAGTCACCGGGGGCTCGGGGAGGTCGGAGGCGGGCCGGGGGCGTGGCGCGGCGGGGACTCCGCCCCGGGGCGGGGCGCGGGCGGGGCGAGGCGGGCTCCCTCGGGGTCCCCGCGGGCGGGCACTCGGGTGGCCGCGGCGCGATGGAGGCGCCGGCCGAGCTGCTGGCCGCACTGCCCGCGCTGGCCACTGCGCTGGCCCTGCTGCTCGCCTGGCTGCTGGTGAGGCGCGGGGCGGCCGCGAGCCCGGACCCCCCGGAGCCCGCGCCCCCAGAGCCCGCGCCTCCGGCTGAGGCCAGCGTGAAGCCCGCGCCGCCCGGACCCTGCGCCGCGGAGCCGGCGGCCGCGCCCGAGGGGCCGCTGGACCCCGCGCCGCCGGACGAGCCCGAGGCGGCGCCGGCGGAGGCGGAGGAGCAGGCCGCCGAGGAGAGGCAGGTACGGACCCGCCCTCCCGGGCGCCCCTTCCCACCCCGGGGCCCGGTTCCCCCCGCGATTCGGCGCCCCCTGGCGCCCCCGGCCGAGCCGAGAACCGGGCCCCCAGCCTCGGGCTTGGTTGCCCCAAGAAGGGCAGAGCCCTCGATCGGCAGGAAGGGAAGGTCCCGGCGTGCAGACTCTCAGCTCTCCCTCGAAGTGTGGCAGAGCCTCGGAGTTGTGGGTTGTCGCCAGGCTGGCTTTCCTCTGCTTGGCCTCTCCTCCCCTGGCACGGGTCACACCCACCCCCCTCCCCCCCACACACACACCCCTCACCCTCCAGCCCACGGGATTTCAAATGCACGTGTATGTGGCTTGTTTCCAGGGCTTCAAGGATGGCGGTTGTCCTGATAGTAATATGATAAAATAGAATACTTAAAGAAGGAAAACTGCGTTTTCTTTTTAGGCCAATTTGGAATTCGGATTCCTGAGTCATTTATGTGTGAAACCCATTGGGTGGGGCTGAAAGAAAAGTACTGGACCATTGCAGTCCTTTTTGTTGTCCTTTTCAAACTGCATGGTGCTCTGCACACCTCACCTGGAGCTGCAGATAAGCCTGGCCAGTGTGCGGTGTGCAGGATAAAGCCTTCCTGCAGTGCAGCTGAGCACTCCCCAGGCCCACCCTCCTGCTTCTGCTGTCCTGCAGCTCTGTCCTGACCCCTCAGTCTTGCTTCAGAATAGCCAGAGAGGTAGTCCTTAGTAGAACTAAGAGCTTCAGGATCTTAGTTCCCCAACCAGGGATCGAACCTGGGCCCCCAGCAGCGGAAGCGCACACAGAGTCCTAACCACTGAACCACCAGGGCATTCCCCGATGCACCTCTTGACATTAGAAATCTACTTGCTAGCCGCACATTCCCAGGATTTCAGCGCCCTTGGACCCTTGGGGCCAGCGCCAAGGGCCCAGAGCCTGATCAGAACGCCTTGTTCTGACTCCCGGGCTCCTTTCCTTGTGAGGGAGGCTGGCCGGGACGGTGGAAACCATGAGCGAGCGGTTTTTGGTGCGTTGTCAGCGTGCCTGCAGTGCCCACTCTGAATTTTGCTGGACACAATGGTTTATACTGGAGAGAACCCTTTGACGGGAGGAGGAGGCAGCAAGGCTGGGTGGAGGCATGCTGATAATTGTTCCAGACCCCCTTCGAGCAGGTGCTTTGCTTGACAAGAGGGTGACTAATTGTGTCATTAGAGTGTATTCTAACCGGCTTGAGCAGGGCTGCTGTATTCTTCCCAAGGAGCACCGAGGCCCTGCTGTTCTTGCTGCCCTCACCTGTGGTGTTGGCAGGTAGGGTTTGGACACGTGCTGATGTGTTAGCTTTGCTCCTGTGTTTAGGATTCTCTTGGGAACAGGAGATGCGTAGGGGCTATTCTCAGGCTGCCACTTGCTCTCAATCGGCCATGTTCCTACAGTGAACACATTGGCCCCTTTTCATCCAGAGGCAGGTTCTGGACTGAAGTTTAAAATGTCCTTTACGGACTTCCCTGGCAGTCCAGGGGTTAAGACTTCACATTTCCGCTGCAGGAGCCTGGATTCAATCTCTGGTTGGGGAGCCAAGATCCCGCATGCCAGGCAGTGCACTCGTGCAGTGCAGCCAAAAATTAATTAATGAAAAATTTAAAAAGTCCTTTAGTAGTGCTCAGTTATCTCCTGATCTTCCAGATTACAGTGCTTCTGAAAGAAGTTTCTGCAAGGCCTCTAGGCTGTCAGCAATATATCTAGGTAACGGGTTTCGTGGTGGCTTAAAAAGCAGCCGTTTCTGCCTCTCCCTGGGAGAAAGTGAGCCCTGTGAGGGTGAGTAGAGGTTTGAAGGACGAGGCACCTTATGGAAGCTCACGTGTTGGGCACAAACTCGGAGCTGAACCTGATGCACTGCCCGAGCGGATGACCATGAGAGCTGAGGCTTGTGTGTCCGTCCTTCGTCTCCACGTCCTGACCTGACATGATCCAGGCAACAGGAGAATTAAATCTGTTTTCCTCCCTTGGAGGTCTTGCCCTTCCCTTTTGGGTTCAGCTCTCCAGCCTCTTCTGAGCTATCAAGCCCCTGTGACTCCGACTGTGCATAAGGCCGGGGGCCAGGTGCTGGGGACACATATCAGCTGTTCCTGACTCCTCTGCCTTGCTGCCTGTGGGATTACCCTGGAAGAAGCTGTGCTAAGAAACTGTCCGGAAATGGACTTGGGCATTTTCAAGGGCGCGTCCCAGGGACTTCCCTGGTGGAGCAGTAGCTGGGACTCCGAGCTCCCAATGCGGGGGCCTGGGTTCGATCCCTGGTCAGGGAACTAGATCCCACATGCTGCAACTAGGAGTTCAAATGCTGCAACTAAGACCCAGTGCAGCCAAATAAATAAATATTAGGGGAGAAACGGAGAAGGCAATGGCAACCCACTTCAGTACTCTTGCCTGGAAAATCCCATGGGCGGAGGAGCCTGGTAGGCTGCAGTCTATGGGGTTGCTAAGAGTCGGACACAACTAAGTGACTTCACTTTCACGCATTGGAGAAGGAAATGGCAACCCACTCCAGCGTTCTTGCCTGGAGAATCCCAGGGACGGGGGAGCCGGGTGGGCTGCCGTCTATGGGGTCGCACAGAGTCAGACACGACTGAAGCGACTTAGCAGCAGCAGCAAGGGAGAAAAAGAGCAGGTCCCAGTACTTTCTTCTGATGACCGTGCTGCCCCGTCTTGGAGAGCAAGCCAGAAGGCCCGCTGGGAAAAGTAACTCACGTCTGGGTTTGGGGCTGCCGTCAGCCAGCCTCGGGTCTGTCTGTCACTAAGGGAACAGCAGCAGTGGGAGAGCAGGAGGGCCCAGCCCCAGCCTGGCAGAGCAGCACTTAACTCACCTCTCCCCTCCCCCTGCTTTTTCCATTAACCAAGCCCCTTCTAATCCAATCATCTTCCTTCCTGGCGAGGCCTGGGAGGCCCCGGGGCAGCTGCTGCCCGGGCTCACAAAGCTGATTATTGAGAAGCATCCAGAGCCCAGGGAAGCCGCCTTCCGCTGTGCCTGTGGGTCATGGGGAAGCGACCCCAAGATGCAGGAGAATCGAGTCGCATGAAGGCCCTGGATGGGCTGGGAGGCTGAGCAACTGCTGAGGGAAAGGGGGTTAGATCAGGCAGGCCAGGGAGGCTGAGCGGAGAGCAGTGTCGTATTATTAAACTGCCTGTCATTTCTCTGAGGGATTAGTATGGAAGTGGGCAGGGATGGAGGCGGGCATGCCCACCGTCACAAAGAATTATGGGGAATGATGTCAAGAACAAAAGCTGGTCCCTTGTAAGGCCAGGAAGCAGTGCTTTCCGGTGCTGAGGTCGTTTAGTCGCTTCAGTCGTGTCCGACTCTTTGCGACTCCATGAACAGTAGCCCACCAGGCTTCTCTGTCCATTGGATCTTCCAGGCAAGAATACTGGAGTGGGTTGCCATTTCTTTCTCTAGGGGATCTTCCTGTCCCAGGGATCAAACCCGTGTCTCCTGCATTGGCAGGCAGATTCTTCAGCACTGAGCCACCTGGGAAGCTCACAAGGTACAGGTTAAGATTTAGGATTTGCAGACCTCTCACCTAACGGAGACATGGATTCCAGCAGGGCTGTATCATAGGATGCCAAACAGTGGTCATGGACAGAGGATCAAAGTCACTCAGTAGTAGAGGGGTCGAATCGCTCTCTCTGAGCCAGGACTCAGGCATCCTGGTGCTCAGGCCCTCAATCTGCTCAGAAATGGAGAAGGGACTTCCTTAAGGCTGCTGGGCAATGCAGCAGGCAGGGAGATGCTTAGAGATTAAAGGAGACTAAAGAGACAGGAAAGACAAATGAAATACCTGGTCCTTGATTGGATTCTGGATGGGATGGGAAGCTATAAAGAATATTTTAGAGATAACTGGATCAAGTTTCAAATGAATGATTTATTAGATCATTTTGTTGTATCAATGCTCACTTTCTTGAGCATGATGCGGACATTGTGATTATATAGAAAAATGTCCTTGTTCTTAGGAAGATGCATGCTGAAACATCTAGGGATAACATGTCATGATTCAGATAGTTACACACCCACACACACATACACACACACGTCATGGGTGTGTATGGAGAGAGAGTACAGAGATGGAAAAATGTTAACAATTGGTGAATCTAAGTGGAAGGGTATAGGAGAGTTCATTGTATTATTCTTCTCTGTAGGTTTGGGACTTTCCAACATCCAGTGCTGGGAAAGAAGGAACCTGATGGGGAATTTCTCAGGAAAGGGCTTGGTGTTTCAGGCACTCTGAGGGTGCCGATTTGATTGAGCTGCACAGCCTCCTCTGTCTGCCCTCACCATGCAGCTGGGCCCCTGTTAGCCTTTCTGACGGACATTATCTTGCTGTTGGGCCCATCTTAATACCAGCCTTGTCACCACAGGTCTGTCCCCCAGGGAGCTGCAGAGCCCCTAGCCTTCTCAGAATGACCGAGAAGGTAAATCCCATCCCCCATCATCTGTCCTGACCTTTGTTAATTTTTTTTCTTTGTTGTATTTTCTTTTCTTTTTCTCTTTTGTGTCCTGAGCTTTGTGATGTCAATGTAGCCCCACTTTCTGTTCTCCTAACAGAAGTCCATTTAGTGGGTGGCCAAACAGGTATCTGGCAGTTGTTCATACCACTTTGAGTCTTGTCCTTTGGGCCTCTCAGGCTCCTATAACACAGAGTACTACTATAGATTGGACTTCACTGGCAGTCCATTGGCTAAGAATCCATGTTTCCGCCATAGGCGGTACAGGTTTGATCCCTAGTCAGGGAACTAAAATCCCGAATGCCCTGTGGAGTGGCCAAAAAAAAAAAAATCATTAAACAACAGACATTTATTTCTGCCAGTTCTGAAGTTTGAGGAGTCCAAGATCAAGGTACCAGCAAATTCGGTTCCAGATGAGAACCCACTTCCCAGCTAGCTGACTGCTGTGTCCTCACACAGCACAGAGAACACTCACTCAGGTGTCTTCCTCTTCTACTAAGGGCCTAATCTCATCATGGGGCCCCAAGGTCATGACCCCATTAAACCTAATTGCCTCTCGAAGGCCCCACCTCCAAGTGGGGGTTCAGAACTGGGGTTCATATGCTGAACCCCCAGTTCAGCATATGAATTCTGGGGGATACAAAAACAGTCTGCAATGGATCTAGTGGTTTTCTGGGGGTGGAGGGACAGAAATAATCCAAATGTTAGCAAATTGGTAGAAGTAAGTAAGGGAAAAAAGCTGAACACAAAACTGGAATAATGGGACTTCCTGGTGGTCCAGTGGCTAAGACTCCACATTACCAATGCAAGGGGCCCAGGTTCCATCCTTGGTCAGGGAACTAGATCCCCCATGCACAACGAATATCAAAGATCCAGCATGCCACACGCAACTAAGACCTGGCACAGCCAAATAAATAAACATAAATATTAAAAATTAAAAAAAAGATCATGGGAATAGTCTCTGCACAATAATTACAACAATGTACATCAACAGAGGATGAGATGGTTGGATGGCATCACCGACTCAATGGACATGAGTTTGAGTAAAGTCCGGGAGTTGGTGATGGACAGAGAAGCCTGGGGTGCTGCAGTCCATGGGGTCAAAAAGAGTCCGACATGACAGAGCGACTGAACTGAACATCAACAAAACAAGATGACGCAGAAGGCTGAAAGCAGAGTTCAACATTTAGTCTTGTAAAAGGGTATGTTTTGTAAAGTTCTTTGAAAGCGAAAGTTGCTCAGTCCCATGGAACTCTTTACGACCTCACAGACTGCAGCCTGCCAGACTCCTCTGTCCATGGGATTTTCTAGGCAAGAATACTGGAATGGGTAGCAATTCCCTTCTCCAGGGGATCCTCCCGACCCAGGGATCAAACCCAGCTCTCCCGCATTGCAGGCGGGTTCTTTACTGTCTGAGCCACCAGGGGAGCCCAAAGTTCTTTAAGCCCATAATTTAATTTTTTTCATATGAGAAAGAAATTGGGGCTTTCCTAACAGCTAAATTTTGTTCTTTCTTTCAGCGATAGAGTTTTGTTTGCATGTGAAAAATGTAGCTGTCAGTTAAAATTTTTCTGCTTAATGGGAAAAGTAAATTCCTAAAGAACATACCTTAAGGAAAAAAAAAAGTGCCTGGCTTCAAAGAGTTAGAAATAAAACATTGAGCGTGCTCACTTTTAGACAGTTTCTCTTCTGTAGCCCTTTCCTTCCCAGACTACAACGTGGAAGGGCTGAGACCAACTTAGACCTCCGGTGGACATTTTTTCTGAGAAATGCCAAGTCCCTAGTGGCCAGAGCATTTCTGGAACAACCTGAGTCTGACCACGCTCGGTTTTGCCCTTGTTGAGGATAGATAAATGGAACAGGAGTCCGGAAACCTCCTCCTATCAGGCCCTGATGCACAGAGCCACTGGCTGCCCTTCTGATACCTCGCTGCTTGGTCCGAACCAAAAAGGAAGGCTGGGATGCTGATACCAATCATTCCTTCTCTCTCGCCAGGGAGGTGGGCGCATGGGTCCCTTTCTGCTGGCTGCAGTGAATAGCTAAAGAATAGCCAATGAGATTGAATGGCCTGAAGGAAATCGAAATGCAAGAATTCAGGGAACTTGCTTATCTAGTATTTTTGCCTCTGAATAGCCCTGGAGACTTGGGGAAGCCATTTAACTTTGGGTATGAGTTTTCCCATCTACAAAACGGAGGGGTTGAGCTAAAAGGAGGTCTGCAGCCCGGGACTGTTTGCTTTCTAGCCATCAGCTCTTGTTTCATGACCTGGGTAGCAAGCGTGTGTGTGCGTGTGCACGTGTGCTTATTTGGCAGTGTCTTAGTTCTGGCGCTCAGAGTCTTAGTTGGTCACGTGGGATCTTTCGCTGGTCACGTGGGATCTTTCGCTGGTCACGTGGGATCTTTCGCTGGTCACGTGGGATCTTTGGTTGCGGCACGTGGACTCTCTAGTTGTGGCACTTGGGCTTACTTACTCTGCTGCATGTGGGATCTTAGTTCCCCGACCAAGGATCGAACCCAAGTTCCCTGGCATTGCAAGGCGGATTCTTAACCGCTGGACCACCGGTGGTTGTCCCTGTTTAATCCTCGCAGAC
This sequence comes from Bos mutus, assembly GCF_027580195.1. Lineage (NCBI taxonomy): Eukaryota > Metazoa > Chordata > Mammalia > Artiodactyla > Bovidae > Bos > Bos mutus. The sequence continues at coordinate 8,207,478 of NC_091635.1, read as the reverse complement.
GTTGCTAACCATCTGGCCGACACAGCCCTGAGCCTGGCCTCAGCAAGGGCCTAATTCTGTGACCTCGGCATTAACGCTCTCCTGGCCAAGTTCTTACTTGCCGAACACTCAGAGTCTGAGATCAATCTCAGGACAAGAAAATACCTCTGGCCCAGTGGCCTCCTATGAAAATCAGTAAGCCTACTCTAGGGTCAGACAGTCCTTTATCTTTATTCCTCATGATCTAAAACTGGTTTCCCTTCCTTGGGTAGAGATCTTAAATGCTGGCCATCTGTGTTCTGTTATTATCCTTGGAGTTAGTCATGCTCAAAATTCTTCAGCCTGGCTTTCCCCAACACAATGATCTCATTTCTTCTGACCCTCTCGGATTTGGTCAGTATGATTTAGTCAGACTGATTTGATCAGTCCCTTGGTTTTCCTCCGTGTCCTTGACCTTCTCTGTTAATCCTGAAATGTAGAGACAAGAATTCAACCTAATTCTCACTGATTGAGGGTCTGGTAGATGCCTGATTGCTACCTCAGGGGTTTTTGTGTTTTTTTTTTTTTTAATGAAGCTTTTGATGTCCTCTAAATCCTATTTGTAGGAACAGTGCCAAAACCCGTTAATCTGATAGGATTGAATCTGGCAGGCTGATGTCTGAGCCAGACAGAGTGGCTTAGGGTTAGGGTTTGGGGCTTGTGAATGTGCCCTCAATTGGGATCTGAGGTCAGAGTCCAGGATGGTCCTTTTAGTCTGGACGTTTGACCACACCATCCTGCGGCCTGACTCCTGGTGCCCTGGGGCGATGTGCAAGTTCTCAATCTCGCTCTGCTCTCCCCCGACCCCTGCCCCTTGAGTTCAAGGATTACCTGGTGCTTTCCTTTTGCTGGAAAATCTCATGCTCATTATATCAAGTGGAGGACTCACATCTGGGCCCGGGCCACCCCTGCCGCCTCCCAGAACACATTGACCAACACAGGCCTCCCGGTCAATAACTGCTGATGCAGGACTTCCCTGGTGGTCCAGTGGTTCAGAATTCACCTTCCACTGCACGGGGGGCTTGTGTTTTATCCCTGGTCAAGGAACTAAGACCCCACATGTGCCACAGGCAACTAGGGAACCCATGTGTATGTGTGTATGTGTGTGAATCACTCAGTCATGTCTGACTCTTTGAGACCCTATGGACTGTAGCCCTCCAGGCTCCTCTGTCCGTGGAAACTTCCAGACAAGAATACTGGAGTGGGTTCCCATTTCCTTCTCCGGGGGATCTTCCCAACCCAGGGATCGAACCCAAGTCTCTTGTGTCTCCTGCATTGGCAGGCGGGTTCTTTACCACTGTGCCCCCCACACACACACACCATGGCAAAGACCCAGTGCAGTCAAAAATTGAAGTTAATTAATTAATTTAAAAATAGCTGAGGATGTCAAAATATATACACCCAGCCCAGCACCATCCCAGCGGCCTCTTGGACATCCCCCTTGTCCTCTCTAATGAGCACCGCAGGTAGCAAATCCGTTCTCCTGCGTAAAGCCCCTTAGTGGCTGATAGAATAAACCTCACCCTCTTACCCGGGCCCCTGAGGCCCAGCAGGACCCCACCTCAGACTTTTCTTCAGCCACCCGCCTCTGCTCAGCCTACACTCCAGGGCTGGCGGACCCTCCCCGACCTAGATCCTCACGGTTGCTCCTCCTCCCCCCGTATCAAGTCTCTATGTCCTTGACCACCTTGGCGGATATGCATTCCCCCAACACGGCGTACCATCTGGGCTGACTTCCTTCTCAGCGCTCAGCCCAGGCTGAGGTCATCTTTTGTTTCAGCCTATGCTGTCGGCCACGGCGGGATGTCAGTGCGTGAGAACAGGGTCCTTGCCTGCCATGTCCAGAGCCACATCCCCAGCTCCTAAACAGACTTGGCAGACACTGGCACCCCCAAAGTACCTGCTGATTGAATAAGCTGCAATAATAACAAAAAGACAAGAAAACTCTGTCAGTTCCTGCTGACAGGCAGGCTCTGCCTCCCCGCAGAACCGCCCTGGGCAGCAGGAGTCTACTTCTCTATGTGCCCAGGGTCTTGCGTGTCGCCTGCCTGCAGAGCATCCCTAAAGTCATGTATTATGCTCCAAAGAGGCAGACGGCTCTGTAAGCTAGTGATCCCCCCGATGTAAGACGAGTTCAAACACAAACTGGATAACTGGCAATTCATCAAAGTTTTGATCAATGGCCGTTTTCTATTGGGTAGAAGCCACATTAAATCAGGGGCCTCCTAACATTTTTGAAAAAGAGTTATTCGTTTATTTTTGGCTATGCCAGGTCTTCCTTGCTGCACGCGGGCTTTCTCTTAGTTGTGGCGAGTGGGGGCTTCTCTCCGTTGCGTGCGCAGGCCTCTCTTGCTACGGAGCACAGGCCCTCGAGCTGGAGGGCTTCGGTAGTTGCGGCTCTTGGGCTTTGGAGCTTGGGCTCATTAGTTGTGACGCCTGACAGGCTTAGTTGCGCCATGGCTTGTGGGATCTTCCTGGACCAGGGGTCAAACCCTTGTCCCCTGCATTGGTAGGGGGATTCTTAACCACTAGACCACCAGGGAAGCCTACCTTCTAAGACGTTTTAAAAGCCTCAATACCTTTTACCCTCCTCAGTCTTATACAGACGGAAGTCCAGTGCATGGAGGAAAAGTGGAACTGCTCTGGGTGGTGGTGGGGGTGGTCTCAGCCCCTTGGCTCCTCCCTCTCCCCTCGCAGTGGTCCCTGCAGCAGTTCCACATGGCTCCAGGGCTCAGCCGACCGAGGGTAGGATAACTGAGCTCAAGATCGTCCAAGTTGGATCCAGTGATCTCAGAAGACCCTGTTCAGGGGAAGGAGGAGGGCTCAGGGGTGAACAGCCAAGGACAGATCCGTACCTGAGGCTGTGGTCCCAAGGATGACCCTGTGTTCCAGCCCACGCTCTCCCCACCAGCCATGCATGGCAGGTGGGAGGGGACAGCACTTCCCAGGAAGCTCTTAGACACTGACCTCACTGAGTCTGGAAGCCAGAGAGCTTCAAAAGCCAGGGGATTCTTGGATTGAACGTGGCAACCACCATTATGGGGCTTTGAGAAGGAAACACATGATAAAGTTATCATTTTAAGATATCCTCAGAAGAGATGATGGCAGGAGAGTGGAGTGCCTGTGATGCCCATGAAGGTACTGAGTGATTGAGGCAGGAGTGGGGAGAAGGAAGAGGAGGATCCTAGATGGCTTTCCAAGGCAGGGAGAACGGGTTCAATCCCTAGTTAGGGAACTAAGATCCCACCTGCCACGTGTCATGGCCCCATAAAAAGGAAACGGCAGGTTGGCATTTACATTCCCAGGCCATGATGAAGAATCAAGATGCTGTGACTGCAGGGAAAATTAGGCAGGTTGAGAAGGACCAGTCTGAAGCATGGGATTTAAGTTCCTTGTCACAGGGGATGAGCCTTTTCTAGCTGCACGTGTGGAGCTGGCCTGAGTGGCCTCAGCTTGGAGCTCTCATCTGGAGGCAGGGGTGGCAGAGTTGTTTTGATGGTGCAGGCAAAGAGCAGCCTGGCCGTGACCTCTGCCGGCCCGTCCTCCCCACCCAGCACCCGCCCATCACCAACGCCCCGAGCACTGGCGCCAGCTCTGCTGCTGTCTCGGCTCACCCCACAGCCGATGCTCCCCTCTGAGTGCCGAAGATGAGCAGCCTGACTGCCTGATGAAATCCTCCTGGAAGGACTGCCAGCAATGTCGAATCCGCTTGAGCTGGGAGGCAGCCCCTGAGTCTTGCCTGTTCTCGGGGCCTCTCTCAGAAACCTTCTCTGGAGACCAGGCGGTTGATTGGCCTGTCCCAGACTGCGGCCCAGGGCAAGGGATGCTGTGGGCCCCTGAGAGCTTCCTGTTATCTCAGTCTTTGCCTCCACAGGGGAGCTGGGCCTCCTCGATGCCTGCCTGGTGGAGCCCTGGTCTTCCAGGTTTAAAATCAGTTTGGATTAACTGGGAGGGGGGTGGAGACGGGGGTGTTGGTGCAGCTCAGGTGGGTGGTCTCAGGGTCCAACAGACCCTGTTTGCAGGACCCCAGGGCAGACTCACCTCCTTAGGCAGAAAGAGAGTCAGACAGACAAAAAGACATCTGTCTCTGTAGGCACCTCTCCCTATCTCTGCTCCACCTCTCCCTATCTCTGCTCCATTTGAGCCTGTGTATCAGCCAGGGCAGCCATAAATGGCAATGAGCTGTCTGCAGCGTGTGCCTCTGGCTCCTAGGGGCTCCAAGAAGCCTTCTTCCAAGCCCCTCTGTGTCCTACAGCCTCCTACCCGTCCCCTCTGCCACCCCTCCCCTCTTGGCCTCTCGGGGACCTTTGTCTTGGGCTCCTGGCCTTGGTGAGGCTGTCAGGAGGCTGTCCCTCCACCTGCCTTCACTGATGGAAGAGCTGAATTAGAAAATTAACCCAGGGAGTTCTCTGGTGGCCCAGTGGTTAAGACTGTATGCTCCCAATGCATGGGGCATGGGTTCAATCCCTGGTTCGGGAACTAGATATATAAGCTTTGATATTTGGTCACCTGATGCGAACAGCTGACTCATTGGAAAAGTCCCTGATGCTGGGAAGGATTGAGGGCAGAAAGAGAAGAGGATGAGATGGCTGGATGCCATCATGCATCAGGCTGGATGCCCTGGACGTGAACTTGGGCAAATTCTAGGAGATGGTGAGGGACAGGGAGGCCTGGCATACTGCAGTCCATGGACATGGAGTCACAAAGAGTCTCTCTCTCTATATATATGTATATAAAGTAGCAGAGGAGGCAATGGCATCCCACTCCAGTACTCTTGCCTGGAGAATCCCAGGGACGGGGGAGCCTGGTGGGCTGCCGTCTCTGGGGTCGCACAGAGTCAGACACCACTGAAGTGACTTAGCAGCAGCAGCCTCAGCAGCATATAAACTAGTCTCTAAGACGCTGGTCAGTGAGCTGACTGGGGTGTGGTCTCGGCCTCGGGCCTGCTGTGGGGGACCAGCATGATGAACCCCTGCACTCAGTCCCTCCTGCCTCCTGTCTTGCCAGCGCATCCCCACGTACTGCTCCCAACTTCAGCTCTTATCTTCTTTCTCCCCATTTTTAAATTCCCGGTGGCTCCTCAGTACCTTGTCCCATGTGAGTTCTCTGATCCAGGCCCTGCTTTCCTGGCCTCCCACACCCTCCCTGCGGTCACACCAGACGCCAAGGAGTCACTGAAAAAGCTGTGATGTTCCAGGCCTGGCCAGCTCTTCTCAGACCCAGCTCGGGATTCTCGTCCCTCCTGAGGCCTCGCCTGCACCACTCGGCCTCAGCTGAGCTCTCCTCCTTAGCCCCACCCAGGGATCGAACCTGGGCCCAGAAGTGAGCGTGCTGAGTCCCAACCATTGGACCACCAGGGAATTCCCAGTAAAGTCCTTACTGAGACAAAGGCTTCGACGTTTTGCACACGGTCTCACTTTATTCTTTTCCTTCGCGGTTGTGCACACAGCTCGCCATCTTGAAGCGCAGAGCACTGGACTGAGGCTAAGAGCTCCCACCTCCAGAAGGGCTTCCATGGTTGTCTCAGTCACTCTGTTTCTGAAACCTGCCCCTCTTGTTGTCGGTATCAGCACGTTTGGTTTTTTGGGTTTGCTGTGTTTGTTTGGGGTTATTTTTTGGCCCCAGGGCATGGCTTGCAGGGTCTTAAGTTTTCCAGCCAGAGACTGAACCTGTGCCCTCCACAGTGAAAGCGCCGAGTTCTAACCACTGGACCGCCCGGGAGGTCCCCAGCACTTTTGTCTTACTGCCGGGTGCACACTTTTAATAAACTAAGGGCAAAATGCAACGAATGATATTTTTTTAAACTTTTTTTTTTTAAATAATGGAAGCCTTTCCATTATTCTGTTATCTAAAAGCCCAGTAAGTAACCACCTCCCTGGAGCAGCCCCCACTCCCCATCCCCTGCTGCTAAGCAGCTGGTATGTCAAACAGGCAACAGCCTCCTGGCAGAACTTGAGATGTTCTGGGCTTGCAGAGAGGGATGTGAGTGGACAGTGACAGTGGTCAGGACTCTGGATGTTGGTGACAGAAACTCAGCTTAGGTGAGCTTTCATGGAACCAGGATTTGAGTCGCTCACGTACCGGGGAGGCTGGGGTAGAATGACCTCGGGGCAAATCACAGCCAGGGACTCTCCACCCGGTGACCCTGGGTCACCCCCAGCTCCCAAGCTCTCAGCTCTGGGACCAGAGGTTCTTTGTGCCCAAGCAGAAATCGGGCCCATGGTTCATATCCGCCTGTCAAATCCATCACAGGGCATGGCGGGGGTGGGGTGGTCTGACTGCCTGTCTGGCAGTTCCCACCAGGACCACAGGCTTCAAGGAACACCTTTTGAAAGAAGGGGGTTTCTGTGCAGGCAGAAAAGAGTAAATGGCCGATTCAGCAGTGTTTTCCAAACATCAAGTCTCACCATAAGAAATCTATTTAAATTGCACCCACGTTTATAAAGTCACAGAAGTTTTTTAAAACGGTATCTACCTCTACCACACATACACACACACCAGTATTTGTCTTTAATTCTGGGATACAGGGTGCCCCCAAAGTCTTGTGCAGTTTTAAGTCTTAATAACTTAAGAAGTGTAAATGCTACAAACCTACAAAACACATCGGTTGAGTATTTACTTATTTAAATTCCTTTTATACTTAGTTTCCTGACATTTGAATGCTGTGTTTTTCATTTTAAGTCTTTGTAAGTGCCAGAATCCAGACACACAGGGCAGCTAGAGGAGTCTCCTCTGGGCATCTCAGACACCGGGTTGACCTCCCTTGAGGTCACGTCCAAACTGTCACGTGTGCATCAAATCCCATAAGATCACGGGGCTGAAATCACAAAGGCAATCCTGTTAGTCACTGACCATCCGCCCATGAATATTTTTTCAAAGTCTAGAAACCAACTAGAGCCACTGGACGGTGGTATTATGTGAGTTTGGATAAGAAACGTCAACATATTTTAAATGTAAATAACCTTTCAAATGTCATTTTGGGAGATGTTTGGAGCATTTGTGCTCCTAACGTTATTAAGTCTTAAAACCACACTGAGACATTGGCTGCACATTTTTAAAATACTAGTAGCAACCTCTAAGTTGCTTTCATGACCCACCAATGGGTTACAGCCAGTTTTTTTTTTTTTAGATTTTTTTTTTTTTTTGACATGGGCTATTTTTAATGCCTTTATTGAATGTGTTACAGTATTGCTTCTGTTGTTTATGTTCTGGCTTTTTGGTGGTGGGGCATGTGGGATCTTAGGTCCCCAACCAGGGATCAAACCCGCACTCCCTGCGTTGGAGGATGAAGTCTTAACCACTGAACCGCCAGGGAAGTCCAGTTTTGAAAAGCACCACACTTCAAAAGTCAAGAGCAGAATTCAAATGTAAACCGGCCTTTCCCCAAGGGAGTGTTGGCAGATCAAATGACGCTGCCTCCCTTTGGACTAAAGTAGTCTGCATCAGTTCTTGAATTTCCCCTCTTGCATGGCAATTATCTGGGTTTATATCTTTCCTACTGGGTGGTGAGTTCCTTCACAAAGGGAGTGTGCTCGCTTTTTTGTTGTTTTTCCTTTAACCTTCGTGTCCCTCACACACAATAGGAGAATTGGTCTCCTCTCTAGTCTTGATATTAGGCTTATTTCTGGGCTACAGCTCTGATTAGATTCATCTGTTTTTTTTCTTTTTCCCTTCTTTCTTTTCTTAAAGGAAAATATATGTAAAATAGCCTCAGGCTCACTGTTCAGCGATCCCTGTGTAGCATTTTAAAAGTGCAGTTCATGTGTATTATTAGAAAATCCAAATTATACTGAAATGGGTAAGATGGAAGGAAAGGCCGCCCCCACCAGCTCCTCTCTCCAAAGGCAGTCACGGTTAATGGCATCTTGGACGTGCTTCTAGAAAACATTTTCTCCACATTTATGAGTGTGTATGTGTGTGTGTCAGTTGCTCAGTCGTGCCTGACTCTTTGCAACCTCATGGACTGCACCCAGCCAGGCTCCTCTGTCCATGGAATTTTCCAGGCAAGAATACTGGAGTGAGTTGCCATTTCCTTCTCCAGAGGATCTTTCTGACCCAGGGATCGAACCCGTGTCTCCTGCTTGGCAGCTGGATTCTTTACCACTGAGCCACCTGGGAAGCCCCAGGTGGTGCTGAGCTGCATGTAAACTGCTAAGTGGAGAAGAACCAGCTCCCGCCTCCCACGCTGCTCCTCCTGGAGGCATCTTGTGGGGTCCATCAAAAGAGAGTTACAAGAGACCCAAGGGAAACCTTTTGGGTTTGCCACTTACAACTTGCTTTTTTTTTTTTTTAATATTAATTATTTTGGCTGTGTCAGGTCTTAGTTGCAGCATGTGGGATCTTTTAGTCAGGGGATGTGGGGTCTAGTTCCCTGACCAAGCATCGAACCCGCTTCCCCCAGAGCATGGGGTCTTAGCCACTGGACCACGAGGGGAGTGCCATGACTTGCTATTGGGCTTGTGCAAACTTTGTCTCCCAGCTTAGCTTGCTCTGATTTGGCCGGGAGCCTGCCTGCGCATTTTGCAGAGGCTGCAGACCGCTGGACCCGGGGGCTCAGAGCCTGAAGGCCTGGGTCTGGCTTGTCAGCTGTGCTGCCCCGTCCCCTGTGGGGCAGCCGTTCACGTCTGCGCTCCCCTCTCCTCCTCTGCCCTGTCTGCCGCTGGGCTTCCTCGGTCTCCTCCCCGCGCCCTTCTGTCCCTCAGCTCCCCCACCACCTCCCTCTCATCCTCCAACATTCCTGCAAGTTGAAGTCACCCCTTCCTCTCCACCAAGGCCATCCCGGGACATTCCTTCCAGCCTGCTGTTTATTTTGTCCGTGCATCCATGGGAGAGAACTGGGCTGAGGGAGGTGGAGTTCCAATTTTGGGAAAATGCGATCTGAAACGGTCCGGGACTGAGAAGAGGTTGGAGGAAGCAGAGATGGAGACTGTGAGCACAAACACGGCTGCTCTGTGATGGTCGGCCCGGCCCGGCCTCCAGAGACCCCACCAGCTTTCCTCTCTTGCCTTTTGGGTTTTGTTTGGGGTTTTTTGGCTGCACTGTGTCTTTGTTGCGACGCGTGGGCTCTCTCTAGTTGTGGCACACGGGGCTTCTCTCTAGTTGTGGCACACCGGCTCCAGGGCGTACACGCTTAGTTGCTCTGCAGCATGTGGGATCTTAGTTCCCGGACCAGGGATCGAACCAGCATCCCCTGCGCTGGAACATGGATGCTTAACCACTGGACCACCAGGGAAGTCCCGCGTGCCCTTTGTTCTGCTCACTGTAGTGGGAGGTGGGGGTCACCCAGTCCACTTGTCAAAGTGGCACCCACCACTTGACCTACCTGGAAAAGGCAAAGGAGCCACAGTGTCAAGGTGAAAACATGGCTCCTTGGCCTAGAGTCTCCCCGCCGTCACCTCGGACAACCGGCACTCACACTGACGTTCCTGTTTCTACCTGCTGTTGACCGTGGCCCCTTCTCAGGAAGGACCTCCCAACCACGCTCAAAGGACAGTGCGGGTGCTGTGCGTGATCAAGCTGTCCCTGGGCGGCCCCTGCCTCTCCCCAAGACGCCCCATGTCCCCGAGGTCCACTTCCAGTCCACAAGCACATCTCTCCCAACAGCAGATCCAGGGGTCAGGTCACTTTAACCGAGGGGTCAAACACCGAATGACGGTATCGAAGAGTAAACCGGGTGCCTGGGCACTGACCCTTCTCCTTGTCTTGCAGGAAGCGGAGCAGGAGCTGGACGGTGAGGAGGGTTCACCGCAGGCAGGGCCTGAGGAGGAAGACGGTGAGTGGGACCCGGCCTCCAGGTTGCATAGTGCTGCCCCCGGAGGCCGGCATTATCGCCTCTGGCTGACACTGAGGTCGGAGCCTGCTCCTCTCTGATCCCACCTTCGCACCCATCTCCCTGCTCACCTGCTTTGCTCCTTTGGCCATCGCTTTTCTATCTATACCGTATGCGTGCCTGTATGCTGAATTGCTTCGGTCGTGTCTGACTCTTTGTGACCCTATGGACTATAGCCCACCAGGCTTCTCTGTCTATGGGATTCTCCAGGCAAGAATACTGGAGTGGGTTGCCATGCCCTCCTCCAGGGGATCTTCCTGACCCAGGGATCAAACCCGAGTCTCTTATGTCTCCTGCATTGGCAGGTGGGTTCTTTGCCATTAGCACCACCTGGGAAGCCCATCTATACAATATGAGTTGTCTGTAAATACAGACGGCCCATCACTGACCTTCTATTTCCTGCGGTGCCTAACGCCCTTCTCACCCCGACTTTGTGCATTTCATGTTTCTCTCAAATACCTCGGACCTATTTCACAGAGACTAAAGCCACTTTCAGGGCCGCCTCTTGGGTTCTGCAGGTTAAGGTTCCCTGGAGAGGAAATGTCTGATTTCCAAGCAGCTCTAGCTGACCAGCCAGACCTGTGTGGCCCTCAGATCCTAGGTAGCCGGTGGGAGAAACAGGGAGTGACCGGGAGCCTTGAGGAAATGGACCAGTTCAGACTTAACTGGGTGGAAAGCAATGTGTTTGCTCTGGGTACCCACGGGGACCAGCGCCCCAGACAGATGGGACCCAACACAGGGTGGGGCCTCTGCTGGATCTGTCATGTTTTATTTCTTTATTTAAAAAAAAAAAGGAAGAAGAAGAAGCTGAAGCAAAAATAGCAAAATGTCAGCACTGGTCAAATCTATATGGCATGTACACCGAGGACTTATTACTCGCTGTACTTTTGTGTACGTTTGAAATATTCAGGCTTTTTTAAAAGGGGGGATTGTTGCTGTGATTTTTAAGTCAACAGCTGGCAGGGGCCCCGGAAAGAGAGGGCTGCAGGAATGCAGTAACCGGGGCTGGTGGTGTGGGCCAGGCGGCCAGGGTTGGGCTGGGACTGGGGGAGGGGGTATCTGAGGAGGCTTCCCCACCAGGAGGCTTCCCCACCAGGAGGCCCTGCAGGAAAGGGCCTTGGGTTTCTATCCAGACAGCTTTAGAGGAAGGGGGTGGGGCAGAAGGCTGAGGTGGGGGGGGTATCAGCCCCTTGCTAGGGGCTCCCTTTCCGCTGCTGCTGTTTCTCTCAGATCGTCTGCAGGAACCACGGCCCTGAGGCCTGTCTCTGCCACGTTATTGGATCCTATTAGTGATTTGGGAATGCAGAAGGCAAAAGCCAAGGCTGCTGGTAGCCCTAGGGGGCCAGGACAAGGGGAGGCTCAGCAGACCCCTCTTCTGGAACACTCTCAGACGTGCAGCCCCACACCTAGCCATGTGCAGGGTCAACAGGGCCCTCCCTCCTTATCTGACTGCTGCTCCTGGACCTTGTCCATCCCCCAGGCCGCCTCCTGGCAGCCCTCTGGAGGCCGAGGCCCGAGAGGTGTAGGGCTCCAGCTGTCAGAAGCGCACAGGAGAGGCCCCCAGGCCCTCTGCAGTGAGCAGTTCCGCTTGCTAATTAATTAGTGTTCGCCAAGGTGCCTTCCCTAAGTGACTGGGTGGATTCACAGAAGACGGCATGAGGAAGGCCCCCTCCCTGGGAGGCTCTCACGTTGAACCCCTCCCTGGTCTAGCCGCCTTGGATGTGGCTGTGTGTCCCTCTGTCACCATTACGGGAGTAAGCAAAAGCCTTTATAAGTGGTTTGTTCTCTCCGGCTCGGGAGAGAAGCATTATCAGACCCGCCCCACAGGTTGGAAACCTTGAGCAGTACTCAGCTGGCAGCATTTTTCTGCTTTATGTTTCTAAAACATAGCAACACCATGACCTTGACATCGAGGTTAATCCATTTTCTTTGTCCGTTGCCTCTTCCTGAGGGCCAGAAGCCAGCATGGCCACGAGCTCGTTCTGAGACTAGCTCCATGTGATTCTGTCCCTTGGCAGGTTTTTTCCTGACCACCAAAGACCCCGGCTCCTCAAACGACGGCCCCAAATTGCTCAGCTTGGGTCCCAGATCCCCGGATGTCACAGTCCAAGCCCTGAGCTGTTGGAAGCTCCTAATGATGCTGCGGCCCCTTGGCTCATCAGCCTGAGCTGTGCTCAGCCTGGAGGGGAGAGCAGCTGATGGGAGTGGGGTCTCCAGGGAGGGGGGTGGGCTCATCCGGTCTCAGCACCAAGCCCCAGCCCCAGCTCACCAGGAGGAAGAATGTCCTCTTCATTCATTCAGCAAGCCCTGCAGAATGAATGAAGAGCCAAGTGCAGAGTGAAGACCAAAAAATATTCAGCTGGTCTCTGCATTTCCCATCCCCAATTCTTTACACCTTACCAGAAATGTAATAAGGCCTCCCCTGGCACCCCAGCTCTTCACTCCATGTCCTCCTGTCCCCTTGCTCCCTGCCACCCGGCCTCACTGGCTTCCTTGCTTTGCTAGATCCGTCTCCCCAGACCTGCAGCATCACCTGAAAAGCCCTTCCTGACAGCCCTCCCCACTGCCATTAAACTTCCAAGCAGCCCTCTCCCCACCTTCCTCTCCCCTCCCACTGTCCTTTGCTGAAGAGCTCTCAGGACCTACTGCAAACTCTGCTATTTTGATTACTCATCTTTGCCCGCTGTATGCTTTCTTCCCTGCTAAGCCCCCAGCACCCAGCAGAGAGCTCACTGAATATCAATATTTGCTGAATGAATGAAGAGCAAATTAAACCCTGTCCAGACGTGGGGTAAAGGGAGTGCTCAGCCCTGGGGGCCAGATTCTCCTGCAAAGTCAGTCAGGTTGTGGTGAGAGCAAACACCGCCCCCGTGACAACCCCTGGGTTCTGAGTTTGCATCCAGAACCTTCTTCCTTTGGCCTAGAGAGAACGAGAGGCTCAGAGGCTGCAGCCCTTTCCTGCCTGGAGCCCACGCCAGCCTGTCTGATCACTGGGGACAGCCGCCAGCTGGAGACCGTCTGGGTGGCCCCAGGGCAGGATGTGGAGGTGTTTGAGATACCTGACATTTGAGTGACATAGAACAGAACTGAAAAAGAAGACATCTGTGTGGGAGGGTGATTTGCTGGTCTCTGCGTTTCCCATACTCAATTCTTTATACATTAACAGAAATTAGATAAGACAAGCTGTTCAACCTCGGTCCTCCAGGCTGGCCGGAGGCTGTCTGCCCTCCACCTGCTGAGCTGAAGGTCCATGTAAGGGCACTGCTTCCCGAGGGAATGCTCTCCACTGGACACTCGGCCAGGAGAATGCTCACAGCTCTTTCCTTTTCTGCCCTGCAGCCTTCTCCCCACATCACACATGCCTGTTTTTCTCTGTCCAGACCCCCTGGTATGCCCTTCTCAGGTCTCTAGAACTGCCCTTCTGTACATTCCAAAGCAGCTACAAGGTCTTACGAAGGCTGCCCTGGGTTTGGCGAACCCAGAAACACCCATTCAGTAATAAGTACTTTAAAATATATATGAAAGTGAAAGTCGTTCAGTCGTGTCCAACTCTTTGCGACCCCATGGACTATACAGTCCATGAATACAGTTCATGGAATTCTCCAGGCAAGAATACTGGAGTGGGTAGCTGTTCTTTTCTCCAGGGGATCTTCCCAACCCAGGGATCAAACCCAGGTCTCCCTCATTGCAGGTGGATTCTTTGCCAGCCACCTGGGAAGCCATATATATATATATATATAATATAGTTATTTATTTGGTGGTGCTAAGCCTTAGTCGTAGCATGTGGGATCTAGTTCCATGACCAGGGACTGAACCCAGGCCCCTCTGCATTGGGAGCTCAGAGTCTTAGCCACTGGACCACCAGGGAGGTCCCCCTAAGTACTGGTTTTAATGACCTATTTAAACACACCATGGACAAGCCCACATCATCCCTTGTCCCATTGTGGGCTGGATGTGTTTTTTGTTTTGTTTTGTTTTTAGATTTTTAGTCACTGGTGGGAGGAGGGGCATAGAAGGGGCCTGCTGACATGAGGCTCCTAGATGGCAGGGCAGGCACTCTCAAGCCCAGGAGACCCAGGACCTCGGCAGGAGGGTTGCAGGTCCCTGTTGCCTTCTATACCCGGGACCCAAGAAGAGGCAGGGAACGCAGCGCCCGGGCACAGCCTGCTTCCCAGAGATAAGTGCCCTCTGTCTGACCATGTAATGAGCACAGCAGCATTGGGGAGGGAGGATCAGGATGAGGGGGAGAACAGCCCGGGGAACAGCTGTTTGGCCAGAGTCCTTGAGGGAGAGGGGCCGACAGGCAGCTCTGAGGATGGCCCAGCCTGGTCTTGGGAGAATGCATGTGTGCTTGCTAAGTCGCTTCAGTCGTGTGCAACTCTGTGAGCCCATGGGCTGTAGCCCGCCAGGCTCCTCTGTCCATGGGATTCTCCAGGCAAGAATACTGGAGTGGGTTGCCATGCCCTCCTGCAGGAGGTCTTCCCTACTCAGGGATCCAACCAGAGTCTCCTGCATTGGAAGGCAGATTCTTTAACACTAGCCTGGGAAGCCCCTTGGGAGAATGGATGGAACCAAATGGCCTGGGGGGACTGGTGTGTGTGTGTGTGCGCGCAGGTTTCTTTCTGGCTGCCTCATCCCCGGTTCAAGTTCCTAAAAAGAGTTCCTGAGTGGAAGGGGTGTGGGGAGATCCTTCCAGGTGCAGGCCTTGGGTGGGCGTGGGCCCCTGTCTGCCCGTCTTCGAAGCGGGGCGCCCTCTCTGGCCCACGTGGTTCTTTGGAAGGGAAAGAACCTTTCCTTTCTAAGGAAGGGAAAGGGGACTAAATTTGCCGGAGAGCCCAGCACGCTAACCGGCTCTACTGGGTGTCTCTGCAGGGGGCGAGGCCTTCTCCTTCAAATACAGCCCTGGGAAGCTGCGGGGAAACCAGTACAAGAAGATGATGACCAAGGAGGAGCTGGAGGAGGAACAGAGGTAGGCCGCCCGGCCCTCCTCCGGGCTGCTCAGCTTTCTGGGGTTCGGGTGCCACTCCGGGAGGCCCCTTCGTTGTAGTGTGGAGAGGAGGCGGGCCTCCCACAAGCCACGCCCCCACTGCCCCATTTCCGTTTTAGAGGTTTTTTCCCCCCTGTCCTGGCTCCATTTCCCCGTAACAGTACCCTTGGGAAACTCTGGAGGAGCGGGTGACAGGGAGGAGGGAGGGCGGCCGAGCCCTTTCTTGCCCCCCACCTCCCCCACCGAGAGGGAGAAAGAGAGATGCTTGGGAAGAGCCTGGAGCAGATCTGGCTGTTCACGGTACACGGAGAGTTCATGACAAAACCAATCCATCACTTCAGGACAGAGCACGATTCTTCCTGCTCATCCGCCTGGCAGCCAAGCGCCCCCGCCCTACCCCGCCAGCACCCTCCAGCTCCCCCACCCCCACCCCCGCCCCAGCACCGGGCCAGCAGTCCTTTTTTATCTGTTCTGCTCCATGGAGCTCTGAGGCAGCTGTAGCCACGGCAGCAACTCATTTTTAGGACTAGGTTCTTCCCCCGCCCGTCGCCAGCCGGACACCTACACTGACCCATGGGCTTCCCTTAGACCCATGGGCTTCCCTCCTAAGGAGCAGCAGTATAGCGGGGACGGATCAGGGGGAAGAACCGGTGGTCTGACACAGGCCAGCCTGTGGCCTGGGGTCCTTTTTGTTCAGGCACATATCTATTAACAAATGGGGGCGTGTTTCCTGAGCCCGGTAACCCGGAGGGGCTGGGCGATCACTCCCCACTGGCTCCCGCAAGCTGGGTTCTAGGGTCAGGAATGGAGGCTCTGTTATTCCAGGATCTAGATTCTATTATTTCCAACCCACCTAGCATCACTCAGGAGTCAGAAGGTGCTCTGCCCACGAGAACCCCTTTTCCCCTCCTGGAGCTGCCGCCAATCCTTCCAAACCTGGCCCGGAAGGCTCTTCACCCAGGGGCGGAGGGGTGGCAGGGTGAGCCCAGCCTGGGGGAGGTGTCCTCCCACTTCTCGGTGCCCACGCGCCGCGGCCTCTGGGTGTGACCCGGTTTGCTGCCTTTATATTTCAGGATTGAGCTGACTTCTGACCTCACTTCCCTGTAGCAAGTTCCTTAGGTCCTGAGCCACAAATATTCTTGCAAATCCTTTTGGTAAGGAGATTGACTTGGTGCCTCCTTCACCCTGTCTGTGACTGTCCCCATCACGACTGTGATCTAAATCTCTCCTCCTCCGCCGCCTTCATAACCGATTAATTCATTTCTGTGTACCCGGGCCGGCTCATTCTCATCCAGCTCAAGGCTCCTGGGCCAGCAGGCCCCTTTCCCACAGCCCAGGGGTTCTTGGAGGCCCAAGTCCCTCCTGGACCTAATGAACCAGCTGCTTGGAGGACTAGCGCCCTCTTGTGAGGCTGGGGGGAAACTGTCATCCCCAGGAGGTGGTGTTCACCCCTGCAGCCTTAGTCCTACCCTAAGAAAGCTCCAATACTTTGGCCACCTGATTTCCAATGAGAGCCGATTCATTGGAAAAGACCCTGATGCTGGAAAAGATTGAGGGCAAGGGGAGAAGGGGGCAACAGAGGATGAGATGGTTAGATGGCATCACTGACTCAATGGACATGAGTTTGAGCAAACTCCGGGAGATAGTGAAGGACAGGGAAGCCTGATGTGCTGCAGTCCACAGGGTTACAAAGAGTCGGACACCACTTAGCGACTGAACAACAACAAAAGAAAGTAGAACAGTGCCCAGCAGAAACCCTGTGCCAAGTTGTGGGTCAGGCTGGTAGTTATGATCAGAGCAAGGGCTGGCAGAGGGCTACGGCCCTGTTTTTGTAAATCCAGTGTGATTGGAACCCGGCTGCATTCATTTGCTTTTCTGTGGTCTGTGGCAGCTTTTGCACTGCAGGGGCTGAACTGAGTAGTAGCAGAGGGACTGTGGGGCCCAAAAAGCCTAAAAGAGTCAGAACCTGGCCCTTTCCAGAAAAGGTGTGCAGCCCAGCATTAAGGATGGAGGGGGCTTGACGTGGCTGTGGGTCCCTCGAAGGCCCCTGTGGGCAGAGGCTGTGGCCAGGACCCTCGCCTTATTCTGTGTCTGCTGCAGATGTGAGGGACCACTAGAAAGGGAAAGGCCAGTTAGCTGACTGGATGGCAGGATCAGGCTGGGGTCAGACTGCCACCATCCCTGGGCTCAGAGCTGGGACGTCGGGCAGGAAGAAGGAAAGTCCTTCCTCCATGGTGTCCAGAGAGCAGACTCTGTTGCCCGGGGGGGATGGGTCTTTTCCCCCCTGGATCTCTGGGGCTCTCCAGATGAGTGCTGTTCTGTGGGGGTGGAGACTGCCCGAGTGCTGCTGTTGGGGTGAAGTTTTCTCACCTCCTCACGTGCAGGCTTGGTTATCACCGCCCTGCCCAAGCTGAGAAGGAGGGACTGGCGGACTTCGTGGCCGTGAACACGGTCCTCCCAGGACGGGGCTGGAGTTCATGTTCCTTTTCATTACTGTCCCTCCCAGCATGCTCCCGGGGCTGCCCCACACGTCTGCCTGTGGGGTCTGCTTGCTCTCTCCCTGCACGTGGTCAGCTGCACGTGGTCCCTGCACGTGGTCAGCCCACTCAGCACTGCATGGGGCCCTATGACGCCCACTCTTCTCGCATGGTCCTCGCATGGTGATGCTTGGGGTTGCAGAGGCTGGCAAGTGTGGCTTTGTCTTTCCATCTACAGTTAGATAGATCCCCTGGGGACGAGGAGAGCTGACAGGTGTGAGACAGCTCTGGTCCCGGTTGGGTTCAGAAAACTGCCTTGGGATTGTCAGGGTGAAAAATACCGTCAAACCACTAGAACCAGAGGCCAGTGAAAAATGTGTGCTCTTCTCTGACTGTTAAATTCTGATCAACCAAACTCTGCTTGTTTCTAATTCCTTTCCTGGCATTCAGGGTCCCCATCACGTAGCAAGCAGGTTAAAAGCCCATGCTGCAAATTCTTGACTTTAAATTCACTAAGCCGGCCAACACAGTAGTATGGATTCCCCCTGCAGCTCTTCTGGGAGGTGCCACATGCAGCCTCAGAATGGCTGGAATGAGGGACTTGCAGGTTGACTGTTCCCCGCAGCAAGACACCACCGCTCACACCCAAGACTAGTGAAACTGGAGAGCTTGGCTGGCTTCTAGCTTGGCAGCAAACAAAAGAAAAAAGGGACCATTGGGCACTCCTTTCGTTGTACACCATCCCTTCTTCCCATCTTCCGGACCAGGGAAAAGTGGAACCCAGGAGGTAGACCAGCTGGCTCTGATAATAAAGACCCGGGACCCAAGTATCCATTCCATTCTGAGTGTCCCCAGGACTGGCCCGACCCTTTTGGAGGTGGACACCGCTCTAGTGGATGATGTTTTGAAATGCGTAACTGGCAAGGGGAATGGATCTTCTGTTTTCCACCTCCTGGCATGTCCGTGAATCATCCACCAGCGTGAATTTCTAGAAACACGTGCTGGCTTATGTCCACATGAGGGCGCCAGAGGGATAAAGTTGGGTCCCCCAGGGCTCCCTCAGCGCTCACTTGGGTAGAGTGCTCAACTTGTCTCTTAGAAAAGGCACACATGCCATTTGCCTCATCTGGGGAGCACATATCCTTAGAAGCCACTGTCCCCAGAAGGGACAAAACCCACCTAGCAAGGACAGGAAATAATCTCTGGTGAGAGGACCAGCTTAGAACGGCCACAAAGCCGAATCTGACCCTTGCAGTCTGACCTACCTAACTAAATACAGGTGAGGCCTCAGCCCACCCATCTATGGCCGCCCTGCTCATTGACACTTGGGGGAACCTCCCCGCCAACTATCTGCTGAGAGACCCTCCCTGTTAAGCTGGGTACAAGTGAGCCCCAATCTGCCCAGCTACCTAATTGAGGACCCAACCTGCTCAACCCCCTACATGTGCAGTCCAGACTGCTCAAATACCCAATGTGGGACCCTCTCTGTCAGCTACCTACAATTGGGCTTCAACCTGCTCAGCTATCTACATGGACACCTGAACCCCCAAATATCTAAGTGGGGGACCCTACCTGCCCAACTAAAGTCTGACACTCACTGCCAACACTCTGCAAGTGGGACCTGCCCTGCCTGACCACCTACTTGTCCTAGCTGTGGGACCCAACCTGTACAGTTATCTGAATGAGGGCCCTGATCTGCTCAGCTGCCAATGTGAGCAACCCCTATCTGCTCAATTACCCACTGGTAGCACCCAACCTGCCCAGCTACCTACACGTGGACCCCTACTTGATCAACTACCCACACAGGGACCTGACCTGCCCAGATACCCAACTGAGGGATCTAACTTGCTTAATTACCCACGTGTGGGTCCCAGTCTGCCAACTACCTATAATGGGGCCCTTGACCTGCTCAACTATCAATGTGTGGGCCCTGACCTGCCCACTTACCTAACTGAAGGTCCACCCTGACCAACTGCCTACAAGTGGGACCTTACTGTGAAACTGCCAATATGTGGGCCCCTACCTGCCCTACTGCCCAACTGAGGGCCCTCCCTGCCTAACTACCCATGTGTGGGACCCCAACCTGCTCAGTCCCCCCACACTTGGGACCCTCTTTGGGACTGTTTAACTGTCCATGTGTGGGACCGGAACTAAATACATACATGAAGGACTTGACCTGCCTACTGACCTACAAGTGGGAGCTTTTGGCCTAACTACCCACACGTGGGGCCTGACCTGCTTCCCGGGAGGCCTGGCAGAGAGTCTCCGGCTAGCTCTGGTTAGTGGGCCATCCTGCTGCAGGTGACTCCCCTGGGGTCTGGATCCTAGCGTCTGGGCTGGCTTCTGCAATTCCAAACATTCCCTTCCTCACCCTATTTCCCCTCTTCTTTTCCCGCAGTAAGATGATATGAGTGAAATCAATGATCTTTTCCCCTTATTTCTCTTTACAGAACCGAGGAATAATGAAGTTATCCTTAGGCTCCTCCTAAAGGCTTTTCCTTTTGGCATCTTAAAACTTGAGCGATACAGTGGAAGCCCCAGAGAGGAGCAAGTGGGCTCCTGGGGTGCATTTTCCTACATAAATCTTCCAGGAGTCGACCCCCACTCCAGGACTTTCCTTGGCTGGGAGGGTCCACAATGCCTGGGGTGATCCCTTGCAGAGGCGTTCCTCCCTGTCTGTGTGGATTGCTTTGTTTAGCTGAAGGATTTTCCTGGACTTTTATTTTCCTTGTCACTCAGTGTTCCTGTCGTCCACACACCCTTTACACCTGAGATATCACCAATGTCACCAATGCCATCATTTTAAAATCAGTATAGTTTCATCCCAGCCCTTCCGCTTTTCATCACCGAAGCCAAACCAAGAGAGACATTGAGGTGTGATGGACACATGATGGGGTGCTGCCTGGGCCCACTGGGTGCTCAGGGGGGTCGACTACCCTCCTCGCCCTTAGGGCCCGCTTCCCCTCTGTCTTTAGCTGGCTGGATTGGGGGGTGAGGGAGACAATGGTTGATGCGTGGGCAGCAAAGCGCCAGAGCCAGCTGTTGATTTCCTCCGGCCCTTACCCTCCACTCAGAGCAGGCTTGGATCCAGCCCTCTTGTTGCGAAAAGGCCTTTTCACCATGTTCTTACCAGCTCAGCTGCATCTCCACCTTCGCTTTAGCAGAAGCAATAACGATAGTGTTCGCTGAAAATGGATGTAACAATTCTGCCTTTTCCTCGGTTTCATAGATGAGTCAGAATTTCACCAGATCATCAGGTGGGGTCCCAGATCCGTCTCTTGGAATTTTATATTTGACGATATTTATACTATACCAAACTAATCTGCAGTTTTTAGATTTATTGGTTAAACATTTTTTAAAGCACTAAGTTTATAAGAAAATTTCTTTTTGTATCTAATGCAAGGCTGGGAAACGTTCAATGTCAGTTCCCAGGGCAGGTTACATTCCCAGGGACCTTCTCTTCCGGGTCTAGTACTTTAGGTTCATGGGTTTAGGAAGGAACAGGGAACAAAGGCAGAGTCACACAGCACCACGTAACAAATAGCAGATGTGCTCCTGTGAGTAGCCCCTGCCCCACACAGCGGTAGTAAGAGATGTCCTTGTCCAGGCCAGGGTCTGATTGAAAAAATAGGTGACTCTTTCCAGGTTATGAAGTTTGTCTGGACACTTTCTGAATGTGGCTTGCAGGCACCAAACCTCATGTACTCCTTATGGCTTGGATTTCTGTATTCAGCCTTTGGTCCAATAAACTTTGAGTAGATGGTCTTGATTACTGCGTGATTATTTCCATTTTGCTTTATCTTTCAAAAATAATCTTTTTGAACCCATTAAAATTCAAGCTCGCTCTCTCTCTCAATTGGTGCCTTTTACTCTCCAGCAAAGTACGACGTCCCAGGACGTGCAAGCCCATGGCCATTAAGAGACACATGGGAAGATGTGTGTTCCTTTGGGGGGTGCACACTTGTACATCTGGATTCCATCCAAGGAGTTCAACTCACAGCTTCTTGACCTAGTATTCCTTTCTTCAGACGGTAGGATACTGCGGACTTCTCACAGGTTCCTTCTCCTCTGGATAGGAAAGCGGATTGTAGAAATAACTTCTCCAGGGTGACTGAGAGAGGCTTGGATGTGGGACTTCAGTATTTCAGCTTCTAGCTGCTGCTCTAGTCAGAAAACCAACAGCCTGCTGTTTGGAGATAAAGGATTATTGGAGAAGGAATATGTTAGGACAAGTGTAAGACCAGACATAGATCGAGAGCCCCTCTAGGCAGGATGGAGGTGCCATCTGGGCAGTGCTGTGCCCTGCAAAGCCAGAGTGCCCAGAGGCTGTACTGAGGCCCTGCCTCCTGGTGGGTCTGCAGGGACCAGAACAGACTTGCCGTTTGCTTGACATCCTCTGAAGGTGGCCCGTGCCGATTTGCTAGTACAGGGTGGAGGGAGGAATCACAGAAGCCTGAAACTGGCATGGTGAGCCCGTGCCAGCATGCAGGGCCCAGCCAGGCTGACAGCACAGCACAGCAGAGCAGAGCCAACAAGAAAGCAACCCGTGGCAGCTAAGCGTCTCCCCACCCTTTCATGTTTGCATTGCTGGGAGGTGTCCTGTGCTGGTCAGATGATATGGCCCAGCTTCACAGAGACAACAGAACATCACTCCCAGCCCCCAACCCCCCAGCCCAGGTGCAGTGAACATAAAACTGATCTCTAGCCAGGGCTGTTCCCCGGTAGGAGGGGCAGAGCCCCCACTGGCTCTAAGGTGTCCTTGTGCAAACTGGAAAAAGGCACCCCTTCCTCTGGGCAGTGAGACCCCACACGCACCCTTGCCCTCAGGCCAAGCACCCTGCGCACACGTCTGTACGTGCCCCTGTTTCCCAGCCAATTGTGTTTTATCTTCCTCCACTTTTGGCTCAGCCATCTAGACTAGCGGTCCCCAACCTTTTTGGCACTAGGAACTGGTTTCGTGGAAGACAGCTTTCCCACGGACCGGGACCAGGGGTGGGAGGAGGTGGTTTCGGGACGATTCGAGCACATCACATTTATTGAGCCCTTGACTTCTATTATTATCACATCAGCCCCACCTCAGATCATCATATCCTGGAGGCTGGGGCCCCTGCTAAACGAAGGCTGTTTCTAACATGTCTCTTCACAGGCTCTCCAGTCACCTAGTGGAACACGTCTCCTTCCTTGTGGCCCACCCCCTGGGGAGATGTGTAATCAACATTAAAGGGAGGCCTTTGGGGAAGTGCAGTGACGAGAACCTGAGTGATAACCTGGGGTCCCCAAATCTCCAGGGTAGACCCCAAGACTTAGAACCCCAGTTAGTAGAAGTCTCGTTTTTTTTTTTTTTTTTTTTTTTAAGACCAAACGAGCTCCTGTGTTAAGAGCAGGTTTTGTCTTTGTTTCATTTCCTTATTCTGACTCTATGGGATGCACAAGCCTCTGTCTCTCCCTGGCTTGGGGGCACCTTTTTCCTCTTTATCCTTTCTTCTTGACAGAGTTAAGAAGGAACAGCTGGCTGCCATCTTCAAGCTCATGAAGGACAACAAGGAGACCTTTGGCGAGATGTCCGATGGTGACGTGCAGGAGCAGCTCCGGCTCTACGACATGTAGGCCGCCTCCGCCTGGCAGGACGCCATGACAGCTGGGTTGCGAGAGCTGGGCCATGACTCTGCCCCAACCTGGGACCCACGCCCTTGTTATCTTCAGACTCTTGTAGGCTTCCTTTTGTCTTATATACATAGATGTAGAGATGTAGCATATACAGAGTTTCTCAGATCTTACAGTTTAGATATCATGTTACAGGAGTCAGGACAGTTGTCCTCAAAGGAGGAAAAAAAGTCCCTGAGTCCTTTGGCTTCTGTTTGCTGGGGAGGCCCCAGCTGTGACATGGGTTCCCCTCTGAGCCTGTCATCTGATCCAAATTAGATCCTAGGCAAGCAGCGGCCCAGAAGGGCTGGCTCGAAGCCTCAGCTCCCCCCCACCCCGCGCCCCACTCCAACCCAGCACACAGTGTGGAAAAGATTCAGGGATGCTGTAAGGAGGAAGAGTATCGGGTCCCGCTGCCCGAGTATCCAGCCTATTAACACTACACCTTCCTCTGCCTTGGAAGAATTTCTGGAAGCTTCTGTCACTGTATGGAAGCAAGGCGTAGGGGAGCATCACTAAAAAAGCAAACAAGTCTGATTCAAAGACTCACCTTCCCTCCTGGAACAAAGCAATGGTATCAGAGTTAGGACCCTCTAAGAGTGTCTCTTATTTAACCATGACACTTACTTTGTATATAATTAAGATTTCTGTGAGTGCTTATCACGCACCTAGACCCGTGCTAGACACTGTCAATAGAAATAAAATATGCAGCACAGTCCCTACCTTTAGAGAAATTAAAGTCCTGTGGAGGAAAATTGCCTGCTGATCCAGTGGTTAAGAACCAGTGCTTTTACTGCCGAGGATGTGGGTTTAATTCCTGGTGAGGGAACTAAGATCCTGCAAGCTGCGAGGTACAGCCATAAACAAACAAATAAAAATCAAGACCTTTGGAGAAGCCAGGTGCACATGCAGGAAAAGAAAACCACCAGTTAGCATTCAATAAAATGCCAGAATGACCTCATGAAGAGTGTCTGGGCCACCTTAGCATGTCAATAAAGTTCTGTGAGTCAGTGAATGCACAATGATGACAATAACAGCGGTTCTTCCATGCTGTCCAGATCCTGCTTCTGATCACCCCCCTGGCAGAAAAATCTATAGCCAACTGAGTTAAGGAGGGTACGCTAAAGGGATAACCTAAGAAAGTTCTTGAAAATATTTTTTATTTGCTGAAATAAAACTAAACACATGAAAGTAAAAGCAGCAGTGGCGTTTTACGAACCTCAGTTTAATAATGACCACGGGGAACACAGTGAACTTTCTTTGCTCCTCTCTTGCTTGTTAGCATTTTTCCCAGGCCCCTTCCCCCGTCTGTCACAGTAATTGCTTTAGCTTCTTTGCTGACAGTTCACAACAGGAGGGTCTGCTCTCTGTGTTTGTTGTTATATCCAAATGTCAGTACTTTTGTTCTTTTTTTAAATATTATTTTTATCTTTTGTGTCACCGCTGTTTTAAAATGTTATGATTTAAGTATTGTTTCCTCTCTCGTGTCCCAGGGACCACCACCGCCCCCCCCCCCATCCACAACCAGGCGGTTTTCTGTCTTCCTGCCCGCCCTGAATGCATGTCAGCAGAACTTGCACTGCCATGCAGCCACTTCATGTCTCTTTCCTCGCCTCCTTCTTCCAGTCCTTCTCTCATTTTATCAAACAAACAAATGACTTGCGGGACTTGAGTCAAAATTCTTATGACTGCAGAAAAAGTAAATTGCAGGAAATTTTCTACACTTGGTTCAGCTAAGATGTTCCAACTGCAAAGAACTGAAAAGTCCAACTCAGTTGTCTTAAACAAGAGGAGAACCAGGGCATGAGAGGAGTCCAAAAGCAGAATGGCTGCAGGTCCAGAAGAGTCAGGGCCCAAGCCATAATTCTCTTGGACTTCCTTGCACTGTAGACTTTTGTCACAAACCAGCTGTCCTCATGGTTGCAAGATGGCTGCAGGAGTTCAGATGTCACATCCAGAAGCAGGAAAAGGTACATTTCTTGCTTGTGTCTCTAGGAGTAAGGCAACTGATTCAGGTGCCCCTGAATCAGGTACACCAGCTGGCCAGAATGTCCTGTGTCCATTCCTTCACCAATCACTAGCAAGGAGATGGGACTACCATGGTTGGCTGAGATGTCTGGGGCTGGGACCAGCATCCCCTAAGCACATAGTCATGCAGAGGAGCAGGTCACTGGACCTCATTGGGGCTCTGTGAGAAAGGGGTAGGCTACAGATAGACAGGATCACTCTGTCACCTGATGGTGACTTGGAAGCTAGTTTCTGAGTGCCCAGCATACATGACACTCCTGGGTAGTGGTTCTGTTGCCCAGGCTCTGTGCCTCTGATGCTCTGCAGAAGCACTGCTGGCTTGATACCATCATTGGGTGACTTTGATGCCATTTCCAGATAAGCCCTGGCTTCTGTTTATGTGATTTCTGTCACTTCATCTGCTTCACTGGGACACCAGTGACCGGAAGAGTCCACTTAAACCCATTTTCAATTGACACCCATATGTCCTACCAGATATCAATATTGCTATAGATCAGGAAAATTGAAGCCCCTTCGGGAAATGTACTTGCAGAATCAGAACTTGTTCTTAGAAGTTTCTGGGAGTCAGTGCAACAAACACATAGCCTCTGCAAGCTGAAAGCGAAAGGAAACAATCATAAGCGTCTGGAGGAAGAAAATTAGATTCCAACAGGGCCATTGCATTGTCCTTAACAGACAACCTTGTTGAATTTTGGACTTCAGCCAATCACATAGGTCAGAATGTTAGCTCAATAAAATTTTAATTTGCATTTTTCTTATGAAAAAGTTTGCATGTCCACTCAAATATTCAGGGGTTTCTGCGGCACAATTTCATCCGGTCATTAACCGCCTATGTTATATATTCTGAGGAACCACACACCCGCAGATTGGACCAATCACTTTCCAGGGCCAATATCCCTTGCGGCGCCTCAGTGGCTCAAGCATCTGCTAATCTATCGCGAAAGGCGGAGCCCTTGATTGTCATTGGGTACCGCACCCTCCCATCGCTCCCCGCCTCCCTCCGAGGCGGGAAGTCCGGTGAGTCCGGTCGCATCCTCAGTGTCCGGTCGGGTTTCCTCAGTGATTGACAAGAGCCCTTGTCCAATAAGGAGCGCAGACTGGCTCATCTGGCCCGCGCGAGGCCTTGCCATGCTCCCGGGCGGCGGCGGAAGCAGCCCAGAGCGGGTTCGGAGACCAGGTCTCCGCAGTGCGCGCCCACAGGGCTACCTCGTAGTCCAGCGCCTCTCGGCGGCCACGCCCACTGGGCTCAAGTCAGAAGATCCGTCCCCTCACCGAGATCCCTGACGCTTAGCCGTGCGACATGGCGACATGCCCCGCCTGCGGCCGCTTTCGTTCCCTCCTGAGGCCAGGCTCCCGCAAGTGAGCAAGCCGACCACCGTGTTAGACCCATGATACGAAGATGAATTCGAGCCGGTCCCTGCACCCCAGTGACTCTCCAAGCCCACCCTGGACTCCCAGGCCACGGTCCCGCCTCTGAATCCAACACACCCTCGACCTCCCTCGGTGGTTAGGCAAAATCTAACAAATCCCCCGATCAGGCAACTATGCACACCCATATATTCTCACCAAGGTGTCTGGTATTAGGCTGACCTTCAAGAAGGGGCGAAGTGAAATGAGTCACACCTTTTTTCATCTGTGCCCGCCCTTTCACATTATGCCCGAGGCGCTTAAGCTGAGGTTTACGAAAGCGTGCGCTAAGTGTGAGATCAAGTTGGACTCAGCCTCCTGGAATGAATGGTCAAATTGTTTCCATTCTGACACCCAAGTCCGGCCCACTGGAGGCTCCACAGCCCTAGAAGGGGTTCCACCGACATTGAATCTTTGGGCCTGATGGCGGCCTGGGTCCTCTACAAAATGAAAAAGCGACCCATACCTCAGAACATGCCGAGTCATCAGAGGTTACTGAACTTAAGTAATCCACAGTCTGCAATCAGGATTTCTTTATACATTTCTTTTTTTTTTTTTTTCCCCTCACCTCTTTTGGTGCCTCAATTACCTTTTGTGAGCGCTCCAATAGGGGACAGGTTAAACTGACTGGTTGTCAGTTAGCTTCTTCAAAGGTTGATCACACTTACTTCAGAACTGTGTGAGGTGGTGTCTTTGGTTCTCTTGTAATTAGCGTCAATGATGCTGCAAGTTCAGTTTTAGGAGAGGAAGCAGCTGGCAAGGGGAATAAAATTAAGAAAATTGTTCCAGGAAGAAAAGGTTTAATGGAGGAAATGAGAGCAAGGGAGTCAAAGCACACAGGATTCAGATCTGAATAATGAGTGATGTGAATTGGGACATTTACCCTCTCAGACATTTATTGAGTCTGGCTTCAAGCACAAACGCTACGCTAGGTGATGTAATGCAAAATGCCTAGTTGAAAGGCAAGGTGCGAGATAGGTTCCCTAACTTTTCAGAACACTGCTGAATGCTGAGAACTGTGTGCCTTGCCAGTGTTCTCTCATGAATCTTCACAACTCTGTGAAGGACATAACATTCTCCTACAGGAGAAAACAGGATTCAAAAAAGACTGATGATCCAATTTTTAAACATGAGCAAAGGATCTTAATAGACTTTTCTGCAAAGAAAATATGGCCAATGAGCACATGAAAAGATGCTCAACATGCAAATGAAATGTAAATCAAAACCACAAGGAACCGTCAATTCAGGACCACTAGAATGACCCTAATTTAAAAGGACAATAACAAGTGTTGGTGAGGATGTGGGAAAATTGGAACTGTCACACACTTTTTTTAGTTTTAATTTTTATTTCTTTTTAAACTTTTTATCCTCACTGCATGGCACATAGGGTCTTAGTTCCCTGACCAGGGATTAAACCCACATCCCCTGCAGTGGAAGTGCAGAGTCTGCCAGGGAAGTCCCCTGCCCCACACTCTTGATGGGAATGTAAAATGATACAGCTGCTTTGGAAAACAGTGGCGGTTCCACCAAGTATTAAACAAAGAATTGCCATGTGACTTCACAATTCTACGTATATACCTGAGTGAAACGGAAACATACCCTTACACTCACCACAGAAAAAGAAACAGCAATTATGTGATGTGATGAGGTGGAAAATGATGTGACATGATGGAGGTCATGCAAATAATTTTGCAATATATACATATATTAAATCAACCCATCATACGCCTTAAACTTACACACTTTTATATGTCAATCATGTCTCAATACAGTTGGAGAAAAACAAAAGATATGTCCATACAAAAACTTATAAATGAATGTTCATGGAAACATTATTTGTCAGAGCTAAAAGGTGGAAACAACCCAAACATTCATCAACTGATTTATGGACAAGTAAAATGTGGAGAAGGAAATGGCAACCCACTCCAGTATTCTTGCCTAGAGAATCCCAGGGATGGGGGAGACTGGTGGGCTGCCATCTATGGGGTCACACAGAGTTGGACACGACTGAAGTGACTTAGCAGCAGCAGCAGCAGCAAAATGTGATAAATCAAAATAATGGAATATTCAGGTCAGTTCAGTCGCTCAGTCACATCCAACTCTGTGTGACCCCATGAATCACAGCACGCCAGGCCTCCCTGTCCATCACCAACTCCTGGAGTTCACTCAAACTCATGTCCATCGAGTCGGTGATGCCATCCAGCCATCTCATCCTCTGTCATCCCCTTCTCCTCCTGCCCTCAATCCCTCCCAGCATCAGGGTCTTTTCCAATGAGTCAGCTCTTCACATGAGGTGGCCAAAGCATTGGAGTTTCAGCTTCAGCATCAGTCCTTCCAATGAACCTCCAGGAGTGATCTCCTTTAGAATGGACTGGTTGGATCTCCTTGCAGTCCAAGGGACTCTCAAGAGTCTTCTGCAACACCACAGTTCTAAAGCATCAATTCTTCAGCGCTCAGCTTTCTTCACAGTCCAACTCTCACATCCATACATGACCACAGGAAAACCATAGCCTTGACTAGACGGACCTTTGTTGGCAAAGTAATGTCTCTGCTTTTCAATATGCTATCTAGGTTGGTCATAACTTTCCTTCCAAGGAGTAAGTGTCTTTTAATTTCATGGCTGCAATCACCATCTGCAGTGATTTTGGAGCCCCAAAGAATAAAGTCTGACACTGTTTCCACTGTTTCCCCATCTATTTCCCATGAAGTGAATGGAATATTATTCAGTGATAAAAAGGAATGAGGTAGTTACTTGCTATAGCATGGATGAACCCTGAAACTTTTAAGCTAAATGAGAAAAGTTAGATACAAAAAAAAAAACCACACTTTGGGACTTCCCTTGTAGTCCAGTGGTTAAGAATCGGTCTTCCCACGCAGGGGATGCCTGTTCCACCCCTGACTGGGGAACTAAAATCTCACATGCCACAGGGCACCTGAGCACCACAACTAGAGAGAAGCCCCCACGCACCACAGCTGGAAAAAGCCCATGCCCCAAAACAAAGACCCAGTGCAGCAAAAAGAGAAACCCCACGTGTTGCATCATCCGGTTTATATGAAATGTCCCAAGTAAGTAAATTTATGGGGCTTTCTTTTTGACTCAAAGGTAAAGAATCTGAATCTGCCTGCAATGCAGAAGACTCGAGTTCGATCCCTGGGTGGAGAGGATCCCCTGGAGAAGGAAATGGCAACCCATTCCAGTATTCTTGCCTGGAGAATCCAGGGGGCAGAGGAGACTGGTGGGCTACAGTCCGTGGAGTCGCAAAGGAGTCAGACATGTCTTAGCGACTAAACAACAACACACAAATGTATAGACACAGGAAGGAGATTAGTGGTTGCCTACGGCCGAGACTTGGCTCAGGAGGAAGACGGTATTGGGGGGAAGAGATGAAAGCACTCAAAATCGATTGTGATGATGTTTACACAACTCCATGTATATACTAAATAGATGAATGGCATGGTATATGAATCATGGTATATGAAATATATATATTTTTGATTCTGATATATATAGTTTTTGCTTTTGTTTGTGTTTGGTGGCATTCCAGCCCAAATGGCAACATGAGCACATATTGTGGGTGCCTCTTTAATCTTTGGGTTTTTTTTTTTTAATCTATAACCATCAGAGGGGGAAATAAAGACATGCCTTGGGTGTGTAACAATTTACAACTAAGGTTTCTTATGAGCTTGTGCCTGGCTGTGATGAGAACTTGATGTTCTACGTGATACAGTCCTCACGGAAAAAGTGGTGTGTGGCAGCTCAGGCCCCTGGGAAACCAACTCTAAAGTGGAGATCATCATAGAAGAGGTTCATTAGGAAGTCCTCCTGGAATCAACACCCGTGGTGAGAAGGGAAAGGGGCAGGACTGGATTGAGGGAGAATTCAAGTCCAACACAATCTCCGTAGAGGCCAAAACAGACCCTGTGGGGAGTTTTCAAGATGAGATGGCCCTTCAGAGCCTATGGGGTGTGAGGACCGGCTTTTAATACCACTTCGCCCATCAGTCATAGGGTGCTGGCTACCCTGGGAAGAAGCTTGTTCTCCCCAGTGAGGCAGCTCACCATAGGGAGGGAGCTTTACTTTATTTATGATTTTATGTGAACAAGTTCTAGCATTTGGTAATAGATTTCTGGGCTTCCCTGATGGCTAAAGTTCTTTTTTTTTTTAAGTAATTTTATATGGAAAATTTCAAACATATGCAAATGTAGAGGGAACCATGTCATAAAACCCTCCATATAAACTACTATAAAGGTCCTACTGTATAGAATATTCAATATCTTGTAATAAACCATAATGGGAAAGAAGATGAAAAAAATATATATATATATATAACTGAATCACTTTGCTGTACACCAGAAACTAACACAACATTGTAAATCAACTATATTAAAAAAAAAAATACAAAAACAAAACCCTCTGCACTAATCACTCAGCTTCAACAATTACCAATGTTTTGCCAATCTTATTTCATTTCCTCCCCTCACCCCGGCAACTCTTTTTCAGCCAAACCCAGACATTATGTCATTTTACCCATAAATACATCAACATGCATTTTTAATGAGTATTTGAAAAAAAAAACATAATCATGTGCAACTGTTCCACTTAATAAAATTAATAATTCCTCAGTATCATCTAATCTGATTGCTTAGCTGTTTTGTTTTTTTTTTTCCAGATCAGAATCCAAACAAGGGCTACACATCACATTTAATGATTGTGCCTCTAATCATTTACATAATAATCTTTCCTCCATTAAAAAAAAATCACATTGATTTGCTAAAGAAACCAGGTCATTCATATGTCTTATAAAATCTTCCACCGGACTCGGCAGGTGGGGACCTCGTGGTATAGTTTTCCCTAGTTTGTTACACCCTGCATTTCCTGTGACCTGGTGGTTACCCCCAGTGGCTTGTCATATTCAAGTGCACTGGTTTTGGCCAGAACTCTTCACAGGTGGTACCATATTTAGCGGTGCCAGGACTGGCCAATGAACTTGGGTGGAGGCAGTCTTATCCCTCCAGGATCCCACCTCATGGCTTTAGCATTGATGCTTATTGCCTTAGGGGTTGCTAAAGATGGTGGTTTTCTAATTCTGTTATCTCTCCTGCACTTATTACTGAAATTCTATAAATCACTTTCTTTTATCAGTTCTTTCCTTTCACTAAAATACAGTTTGAACAGGAGAGAAAATTTTTTATATCGGCTCCTGTGAGCCTTTTTCCCTTTTGGTAAGTTTTTTAAATTTTGAAATAATGTTTGATTTATGAAATAGTTACAAGAGTAGGGCAAAGAACTCCCACAGACCCTTCATGTAGATTCCCCAATTGTTTGCATTTCACCACTTTTGCTCAATCATTTTCTCTTTCATATATACAACTCAAAAAAATTTTATTGCAAGATATTTGCTTTACAATATTGTGTTGGTTTCTGCCATACATCAACATGAATCAGCCACAGGTATTCATATGTCCCCTCCATCTTGAACCTCCCTCCCATCTGCACGCATACTGTTCCTTTACCTGCAAATACAACAGTGTATAGGGGGCTTCCCTGGTGGCTCAGGTGGTAAAGAACTTGCCTCCCAATGCAGGAGACGCAAGAGACATGAGTTCGATCCTTGGGTCAGGATGATCCCCTTGAGGAGGAATTGGCAACTCACTCCAGTATTCTTGCCTGGAAAATCCCATGAACAGAGGAGCCTGGTGGGCCACAGTCCAGGGGGTCACAAAGAGTCAAGACGGAGTGACGGAGCAGCCACACACGATAGTGTATATTTCCTAAGAACAAGGACATGCTCTGAAATAACTACGAACAACGGTCAATACCAGAAAATTAACATCGATACAATGCTATTCTTCAGTCTATGATCTTATTCAAGATTTGCCAGTCATCCCAAGTCTTTTATTTAAAAAAAAAATTGTACTTGAGGATCCAATTCAGGGTTAAGCATTGCGTTTAATTATCTGTCTCTTTAGTCTCCTGCAATCTGGAATGGCTTCCAAGTCTCTTGATCTTTCGCAACCTTGACATTTTTGAAGAGCAAAGGCCAATTATTTAGTAGATTCTATGATCTGCTAACACAATTAGTCTTTGATAGCTTCCTTGCTTTCTGGCAAAACAAGATGTCCCAAGTTCATCTGTACCTTAACTATTCCTTATCCTAATGACCTTTTCTCTAAAGATCCCTGGTTTCTTTCCATAGGAACCAGGGCTTTGAGATGGGAAATGAATTCTGATGATGCTGCTGTTGATGGGGAATGAGACGTGAGTGGGGGCAGCAGGAGGGTGAGCAGCACCCACTGGGGCCGGGCTTTCCCCCCCCACTGACCGTGCCCCATCCCTCTTGCCTGGGGGAACAGCAGTTTCAGACTGGCCTTTGTGGATCAGTTTTTCTGAGGAAAATCAGGGAGGAACATATGGCTGTTGTTCACTGGCGTGGCTTAAGGTATGGTTCAGCTAGTATAAACCCTGAGTACACTCATTTTTCATTTTTCGTTTGATGGCCTGGAAGGTTTCTTTGTCTTTTCTTATCTAACACTGTTAATTTATTGTAGTCAACTGGAGGTACAAAAACAGACCTGGGGCATCCAAAGTCTGTCAAGGAAGGGTCAGAACACCTGCATAAACATCAGGTAATTGAGCAAAACAGAACTCCAGCCATAAACACATCCAGCGCCTCAGAGGAGTCGCTTTGTCCCAGTTCAGCCAGCCCGCCTGTGCGTCTCTGGAGACCCTTGTTCTTGGTTAGAGTCCTTCCCGCTGTGGCTTAGAAGGGCTCCTCAAGGGGGAATGGCTATTCCATCAGCCATCCTCTCTCTTGCTCTCATGAATTATCTGAAAGAACAGACGTCTTAAGTGATGTGCAGTTCTGGGTGCTGGGTTTCTACTACTTCCCTGTCCTAAGAACCACAGCTCCCAGGGAAAAACGGGAAGTCTGAAGTCAAAGGACAAGAAGAGGTTGCCTCCCTTGGGATGCTAAGGAGCCTGCACATTTGACTGCTAAGTTTCCAAATGGAAGCGGAGCAGAAAATGCTCCAGGGCCATCTCAGGACACAACTGCAGGTATCAGAGAGGAGGGAGACTGGGGAGGAGGGGAACTGTGGTCCAGACAAGAACCTAAGCGCAGCCTTTTCACTGAGCCTCGGCTCACTTCTCTATTTTCTAAGCACAACCTCCCCACCATTCTATGCCAGCTGCCCTTCCTGTCCCTTGCAATGTCTTGGGCAGGTTCAGTCACTTTAGGCTGTGGAAACTCAAGCCAGTTGTTTCAAATTCCACTTGCATATCTGAGGCAGAGCTTCCTCAGCTCCTCTCCCGGCACAAGTGGGGGCCCTGACCCTGGCAGCTGGGAGGACAGGGGAGATGGGGCGTGGGTGTGGTATGGCGCCTCTCACTCCCTCTCTTCTCAAGGCCTAACTCCCTAGCTTCCCTGGTGTGGAGAGCACGAAATGGAAATCCCTGGGTTGGGAATCAAGGGGGAACCAGGTGGCACAGTGGTAAAGAATCTGCCTGCCAATGCAGGAGACGCGGGTGCAACCCCTGGATTGGGAAGATCCCCTGGAGATGGAAATGGCAACCCGCTCCAGTATTCTTGCCTGGGAAAGTTCCATGGACAGAGGAGGCTAGTAGGCTACAGTCCATGGGGTCTCAAGGAGTCGGCCACAGCTTAGTGACCAAACAACAGCAACATGGGGCATGTGATTCCCTTTTGGAATAAATATTGGTGTGGTCATTGTTGTTGCCCAATTGTGATCAGGCATTTAAAATGCTATGTATGACAAAGCCGGTAGCTGCTGGCGATAATGAAAGGCGAGTGTTCCTCCTCTTTATGCACTCTTCACGTGAAGAGCGATGCTTCTGCATGGAGAGGGTACAACCACAGAGATCACGGTCTCACGTCACTACCTCGCAACACAGGTAGTTCGTTTGGGGTAAATGGATTGTCCAACTGTGCCTTATAAACTGGAGGGTGCTTCTGGTAATTTCTTCTGAGAACCTTTGGAAAATTAAAATTTACCGAATCTTTCTGTTTGCCTTTAGGTTAAAATGTTTTAAGGCCTCCGGATCGTACACGGCAGTCTGCTTGACAGCATCTGACTTGCAAACATAAAAATAGTTGAATTCTTCCTTATGTCTCATTTTTGGTAAAGGATAGAGTTATATTAGTGCAGATTTAATCATCTGCTGCTGCTGCTTACTGCCTTCAGTCCTGTTGCTGTGGAATCCGGAGTCGCAAAGCATGCCTCAGAGGACACTCCAGACGGTGGAGTACAGTTTATTATGCCAGTGGGTCCAAGGGGAATCAGTTCCCAGCAAGGACCCTGATGTTTCTGAGAGGGCCAGTTTTATATCCCCCACTACATGACTGGTTACATGTTAGCAACCTCTTTGTTGTATATGACTGAGTTTTACAACAAGTGGGTGTTAGGAGAACAAACAATTAAGGTTAGAGGGGGGAAACAATGATTATGCATGAAGGGGGGATGTCTCCACGCTTAATCTAGCAGGGGCAGCCTGACCTCATCTACAATCTCCGTTTGCCATCTGTAGGGAGGGAAGTCTCCAGGAGACCTGGTTTTCACTAGCAATGGTTTCCTCACTCTTGGGCAGGGTTCAGGCCCCACTGACATCCTGTCTTTAAGATGGATGATAGGCTTCAAGATGGAGTCTCTCTTGCTTTCCTCACACTGGCCCCAACAGTGTCTGACTCTGTGCAACCCTACAAACTGCAGCCCGCCAGGCTCCTCTGTTCATGGGATTCTCTGGGCAAGAGTACTGGAGTGGGTTGCCATGCCCTTCTCCAGGGGATCTTCTCGCACCAGGAATTGAATCCGGTCTCCTGAATTGCAGGCAGATTCTTTACCACTGAACCATCAGGGAAGCCCATTTAATTATCTAGCTTTTATCACTTAAACTGTTTTTAAGTTTCAAACATCTTGTGTTCATATGCATTTTAATTTGCTATCAGAGCCAAAACTTGAATTTTTTTCATCTAGCCTTTATGGGTAAAATTGATATCCCACACCAAAGAGTTTTAGCTATGATGTTGCAGAATTCAACACTTGTAATGGTGAAAATTCAAAATAAAGTAAAAAAATCATTTGTTGAGTTGTGCCATCATTTACCAGTGTCTCTATCTTTTTAAAATTTATTTGTTTAGCTTCACTAGTTCTTAGTTGTTGCATACAGGATCTAGCTGCCTGACAAGGGATCAAACTTGGGCCCCCTGCATTGGCAGCATGGAGTCTTAGCCACCAGACCACCAGGAAAATCTCTATCAGTCTCTTTTAGAACGACCTTTAAAACAGAAATTCTCAAGAAACCGTTTTTTTTTTTTTTTTTTTTAAGATTTATGTGTGTGTGTGTGTGTTCCAGTTTTACAGTCTTTATTGAATTTGTTAACAACATTGTTTCTGTTCTATGTTTTGGTATTTGGCCATGAGGCATGTGGGGTCTTAGCTCCCCAACCAGGGATCGAACACACACCTCCTGCATTGGAAGTTGAAGTCTTAACCACTAGACTGCTAGGGAGGTCCCCTGTTGTCTTTTTAAAGGGTAATATTTCTAGATTCAGCATTCAGGGAGAAAGAAAGTATTGTTAGAAGATCTGAATTCATGACAGAACTCCAGGAAATGCTACTTGGAAATGCTAACTAATATACTTACTATCAGACCCAACACTTACAAGAGTGTTAAGATCAGTCACTGGAGTCAGTGGGAAGCCAGGAAGGAACGGTGGAGAGGCCCAGACAACCAGGCTTGAGTAAGGAAGAAACACACCAACGTCAAGAGTGAAGGGGAACAGAGAGCTGAGACTGACCGTTACAGAAAAGGCTGAAGAATATAGAAAAACTGCAGAGGGTATCCTGGGGAGAACTGAAAGGGGAGACAAAATATTTGACATTGTCCAAAGGAGCAGAAGGCAATCGGAGAAAGCAAAGTATAGGCCCTGTGAACATACAGACCTCAAAGTTCCCTTTATGAGAATCTAAAGAATGAGATACTGAAGGGAAGAGTCTATTTGCCCTCAAGGAGGGCATCACTATCAATGCCAATCACAGAGGCTCACTGTGATTGAGAACCAGGGCTGGACATGCCATATCCCAGACAGTGAGCTCTCTGGAGGCAGGCCTGCTGCCGCCTTGTTTTCTGTTTGTTTGTTCATAATTTTGTTTAGTTATTTTGGCCATGCTGGGTCTTTGTTGCTGCGAGTGAGCTTTCTCTAGTTGCAGAAAGCAGGGGCTGCTCTCTAGGTGTGGTGCTCAGGGTTCTCATTGCAGTGGCTTCTCTTGTTGCAGAGCTCCAAGGCACGTGGGATCTTTCCAGATCAGGGATCGAACCTGTGTCTCCTGCATTGGCAGGTGGATTCTTTACCACTGAGCCACCAGGGAAGCCCCTGCTTTTGTTGCTTGTGCCATGCCATGCAGCCTGTGGGATCTCAGTTCCCCAGCCAGGGACTGAACTCCTACCTGGAGTCTTAACCACTGGAACACCAGGGAAGTCCCGTTGTAAGTCATTCTTATCATATGATTCTGTCAGCAGTTGCCTTTATTGGTGCAATTAGGTGATAAAAGTTTCCATTGAAAAGCCACTATAAACCCATGTTCTATGTGCAATTAAATGTGCGTTTCTGAGAGTCAAGGCCAGGCTAAAGCTTAAGAGCAAAACACAATAAATCTTCCTTTAGAGGCAGAGGAAAGATTCCATGAACTTGTTTCTGAAAAGCCTGCTGGTCAGAGAAAGGGTCAGTGCTCTAAAATAAACACCAACAGTCCCACCAAATGGCCAAAACCAAGCCAGAGAACATGACACACCCAAGCGGGGTCTGAACTCCAGGGACCAGGTGGTTCTCAACCAGTGAGAAAGAACTCCTAGCCTGGAAGCCAGAGCTGTCGATTTTAATTCTGTGTTGTGGAGTTGAGGCTGCAAGCATGAAAGAAACTGTATGTAATTAGTTTCTTCTTTTCAGAGAGCTGTTTAAATGGCGTATTCTACCGGCAAGTGGTTACATAAATGAGGGCGCAGCACAAAGGACCCAGGTGGGAAACTGGATAAAACCCCTCTGATCTAGGTACTGTCCCTCTTCACCTGCTTTTTCAGGCTCTGGGCACAGTCAAAGCCTTGCCTGGTGGTCCTGACAACACGAGTTACTGTCTGCCTTGGCTTGACTTTGCTGCACCAAGGTTCCCATTAGCATTTTCTTGTTCTGCGTGCTTTGAACTTTTGATTTTTTTTAATATCAAAAATATAGTTCCTTAGGGGATTTCCATGGTGGGCCAGCGTCTAAGACTCCACGCTCCCAATGCAGCAGGCTGGGGTTTGATCCCTGGCCAGGGAACTAGATCCCACCTGCTGCAACTAAAGATCCCACACGCCCCAACTAGGACCCAGCACAGCCAAATAAGAGAATTTTTTTTTTTTAATTAACTGCTCAGAATTTATTTCCCAAAGCTTTTTACTTCACTTCCACCTTTTACAAGAAGCTTGAGTTGTGTGAGAGAAGTTGTTCTGGAGAAATGCCAGAAACGTGGAAGAAAGAGGGATGTGTTCTCTAAGGACCACATGACACTCATCATACAGCAGTCCAAACAAGAAACAGAAGCACACGTTTATCACAAGTGCTGTGTTTAGCAGACCTTTCAGATTATCTGGCACAAACCATGAAGGAAATCAGCACCATCCACAACCTTCTGGAGCTCCCGTCATCCCCTCCTGGCCAAACCCGAGGGCCAAGTCTCCGCCGAGCACCCCCACCCCACATTTAGAACCCACTCCAGCTCAACACCCCCCGTGGCTTCTCTTAACACGTAGAATAATGCATGTTCTGCCTTTCTAGGATAAGGGCAAATACAAGGAAAGAATAAGAGGCTTGATTCCCCTGTAGAAAGTAACGGAAGAGATACCCTTTCTCCCCCACTTTTCATTTTTTTAAGATTTTTTTTGGATGTAGATCATTTTTAATGCCTTTTCCTGGTGGCTCAGCTGTTAAAGAATCCCACGTGCAATGCAGGAGACCCTGGTTCAATTCCTGGTTCAGGAAGATCCCCTGGAGAAGGGATAGACCAGCCACCCCAGTATGCTTGGGCTTCCCTGGTGGCTCAGACAATAAAGAATCCCACCTGCAATGCAAGAGACCTGGGTTTGATCCCTGGGTTGGGAAGACCCCCTGGAGGAGGGCATGGCAACTCACTCCAGTATTCTTTTCTGCAGAATCACCATGGACAGAAGAGCCTGGCAGGTTACAGTCCATAGGGTCACAAAGAGTCAGACATGACTGAGCGACTAAGCACAGCATCGCACTGAACTTGTTACAATGCTGCTTCTGTTGTTTATGTTCTGGTTTTTTGGCCATGAGGCATGTGAAATATGAGCTCCCTGACTAGGGATCGAACCCCTACTGCCTGCATCAGAAAGTGAAGTCTTAACCCTGGACCACCAGGGAAGTCCCTCCTCCCTTTTCTTAGAGCATTTGCTTTGGAAAACACTTAGATTCTTTGTCTCTTTGAAATGTATGTGACTTCTTAAAGCTAAATAATCTTCTCACCAGACCTGGGAAATCTCCTTTTTTAAACTAATTAATTCATTAATTTTATTTTTGGCTGCACTGGGTCTTCATTGCTGTATGAGGGCTTTTCTCCAGTTGTGGTGGGCAGGCTTCTCGTTGAGGTGGTTTTTCTTATTGTGGAGCACAGGCTCTAGGACTGTGAGCTCAGGAGCTGCGGCCCCCTGCTTTGTTGCTCCGTGGCGTGTGGGATCTCCCCAGATCAGGGATTGAACCTGTGTCCCCTGCACTGGCGGGTGGATTCATAACCACTGGGCCACCAGGGAAGTCTCTTGGAAATGTCACCCTCAAGGATGAGTGAAAGCCACCCATGTCC
The DNA here is from genome assembly GCF_027580195.1 of Bos mutus. NCBI lineage: Eukaryota > Metazoa > Chordata > Mammalia > Artiodactyla > Bovidae > Bos > Bos mutus. The sequence continues at coordinate 8,168,216 of NC_091635.1, read as the reverse complement.
CAGTGTCTCTGGGAGCTCAGAAGCCTGCGTGTATTTCTCTCTGGATAAAGTCAATTAGTGAACACACTGATGGTCCAGGGGTTAAAACTCCATGCTCCCACTGCGGAGGGTACAGGGTCAGTCCCTGGTTGGGGAAGTTTCTCGTGCTGCACGGTGTGGCCAAAAAAATGACAGAGCCAACTAGTGAGCACAGCCACCAAGGGCAGTTAGGATGAGCCCTGTGATAAACGGTGCCACCAAGGCCTCTTGATTGAGAAGCAGTCACTGTTTATCCTGCGAACATGTTTTCCATGAGATGTATCTGCTCACCTGTAGGAAAGACCGGGATGTCTTCCTGTCTCTGCCACTTCTTAGTGGATGGCCTCTGATACACAGCACATTCTGGTTTAATGCTTAGTCAACAACGGAATTGTTTTCTTTCTTGCCTGCCTTTGTGGGGAGGTTTTCTGGGTCAGGAGGAGGTGATTTTGCTTTTCGCTCCCCCTCCCCCTCCATCCCTTCCCACTCAGCTCCTGCCACGGCCATACTGGCTGACCTTTGTTTGCATCTTACAAAGTGCTGAGCGTGCTCCTGACTCAGGGCCCTACATTTCTAGTTCGATTGGTTCAGCCCAGTTTCTGCCCATAGATTTCTGGTGACTCGGCTTCCTTCCTTTAACTTGGTCACTCCCCAGAGAGCACTCCCCAGTGCTATCATTTTTTCTGATAGCACTGACCACTATCTGTTCATTGACTCATTTCTGCTGTAGAAAGTTAGTCTCTGTGAGGTCAGGACTTGATCTGTGTTGCTCATGACTGTACCTGCCACATTGAAGGTGCTTGATATTTATTTTTGTTCGGTGGCTAAGTAGAGTCTGACTGTTTGCGACTCTATGGTCTGCAGCACACCAGGCTCCTCTGTCCTCCACTATCTCCTGGAGTTTGCTCAGATTCATGTCCATTGAGTCAATGATGCTACCTAACTATCTCATCCTCTGCCGCCCCCTTCTCCTTTTGCCTTCAGTCTTTTCCTGCTTCAAGGTCTTTTTCAATGAGTCAGCTCTTGGCATCAGTTGGCCAAAGTATTAGAGCTTCAGCTTCAGCATCAGTCCTTCCACTGATGAAAGGGGCAGTAATAATTAAAAATAAGTCTCCTGCAAATTCCCTGGTGATCGAGTGGTTAAGACTCTGTTCTTTCATTGCCAAGGGCCCAGGTCCAATTCCTGTTCAGGAAGATAAGATCCCACAAGCCTCGAGATGTGGCCAAAATAAAAAAAAGGCTTCTGCCAATCCTGAAAAAGTTAGTGTTAGTGTTAGCCGCTCAGTCGTGTCTGACTCTTTGCGACCCCGTGGACTGTAGCCCACCAAGCTGCTCTGTTCATGGGATTCTCCAGGCAAGAATACTGGAGTGGTTTGCCATTCCCTTCTCCAGGGGATCTTCCTGACTCAGGGATCGAAGCTGGGTCTCCCGTATTGCAGGCAGATTCTTTACCATCTGAGCCACCATCCTGAAAACCTCTCCACAAAGGCACTTTCCACACAATTATTAATATTGCAGGTGGCCTGTGTGCAATTTGGCCATTAATTCTCAACCCTTCTTCTCTAGGTCCTGGTGGAAATCTGGGCTAGATGTGGCTAGGGTAAAATTTTCCTGCTAGAGTCTTATCCTCAGCCTTCCTGGTGCTGCCTTTTGAGAGTCTGTGTCCCATCTCATTCTGTGGGTCTCACTGGCCATGATGGGAATGAGGCCTGGGGAACCTTGCTGTACTTGTGCTGGTCAGGCCTCCTCCTCTGTGGCTCCAGTGGACCCACGTGTCTTCTGCCACACGGTCACACGCCAGCTTACAGTTCCTTAGCAGTCCAGTGTTTAGTGATCACTCAACAAATGCAAGTTAAATGAGTTCACCAGCAAAAACTTTGATTTCAAGTCATGTTGTTTTTAAGAATTAAAATAATAAATGTATTTATTTGGCTGTGCCGGATGTTAGTTGCAGCGCAGGATCTTCATTGCAGCATGCCTGTGGGGTCTTTTATTTTTGGCATATGAGGTCTTTAGTTGCAGGGTGTGCAGTCTAGTCCCCTGACCGGGGGATCGAACCCGGGCCCCACGCTCTGGGAGCTTGGAGTCTTAGCCACTGGACTACCAGGGAAGTCCCCATGTCATGTAGCTCTTAGATCCCCGGTGACACTGGGCCCAAGTGTCTGTCCTTCAGTTATTCCTCCAAAAGGAGACGCAATGGGATGGTAGATGACCTCCAAAGCCCTGGGGACTGTGATCTTAGAAAATGAACACGAGTTTTTTGTTGATATCGGAGCCTTAAGAGAATAAGACATACCGTAGTTGTATCCAGAGACTGAAGACCCGTCATCACATAAGTCTATTAGTGTCTGCCTGGCCTTTCCAGCAGCTCAGAGGGCCCACAACAGGCCATTTGATCCAGTTCAGTGTCCAAGAGAAGCACACTTGCTGAGTGTGACCATCCAGGAGGTAGAACATTCTGTATGGAAGGAAGGCTAGCAAGCCAACTTAATATTGAATCCTTGCCTAGGGCACCCTTAATCATCTACTCCTTCATTAAACAGCAAAGATTCATGAATGAAAGTTCCATTTTTTTTTTCCCATTTGCACCAAATCACATTATTTTTGCCTTGGTCTTCCTATGAGAAAACTCTAAGAAATGGATATACCCATTACTAAGAAAAATACTGTGGTTTTGGGAACCAGAAGCATTCTAGATAGAAAAAAAAGGAAAGTTTGGCCAAAGGGGAGTATAGAATGGTCTCACCTTCAGACATGGACAAGAAGGGCCCCTTCCCTGGACCCCACACGGTAGAAGGCCTCACCTCACAAACATGCATGTACAGACTTAAAGAGCAGTGAGCACTTGGACCACTTGTCTGGTGCTCAAAGCTGCCTTAGCACGACCCATTACCATCAAAATACAGTTCTGTGTTTTTATTTGACTGTGCTGGGTCTTCGTCACTACACACAGTCTTTCTTTAGTTGCAATGAGCAGGGGCTACTCTCTAATTGCAGGGCATCGGCTTCTCTTGTAGCAGAGCATGACTCTAGGTCGTGTGGACCCAGTAGCTCTGGCTTGAGGGCTCAGTTGCCCCACGGCTCGTGGATCTTCCCTGAGCAGGACATGGGAAGTCAGGTTAAAATATTTTGTTTTAATGTTTTAAGAAAAAACAATTTTTTAGCAATGACGACCCAGCACAGCCAAGAATAAATAAGTAAATAAAGCAGTGTGTATCCCCCCAAAAGAAATCTAAGGGAAAAAAGAATCTGAGCAGAGCCACCAGGAGATGCACACTCTACACAAATCAGGAAACAGAATTAGTTAAGAATTAAATAAATAGGGACTTTTCTGGTGGTCTAGTGGCTAAGACTCCGCACTCCCAAAAGCAAGGTTCATGATCAAGAAACTAGATCTCGCATGTTGCAATGAAAATCAAAATCATACGTGCTGCAGCTAAGACCTGGCACAGCCAAATAAATAAATAAATATTAAAAATAAAGCAAAATAAAATAAATACATAGTTGACATACAACTCAGTTGACATACTCCAATGTATCTACCCAAGAGAAGTAAAACCATATAACCACACAAAAACTTGTACATTGAATGTTCAGAGCTGCATTATTCATAATAGCCAAAAAGTGGGGAGGAAAAAACCCCCAAATGTCCATGAACTGATGAATGGAAAAACAAAATACAGTGTCTCCATACAATGGAGTATTATTATTCAGGAATGAAAAGGAATGACTCATTGACTCCTCCTACCATGTGGGTAAACCTTGAAAACATTATGCTAAGTGATAGAAGACAGCCACAAGAGACCATATGATCTGATATGATCTCAGGCTTTCCTGGTGGCTCAGTGGTAAAGAATCTGCCTGCAAGACGTGGGTTTGATCCCTGGGTTGGGAAGATCCCCTGGAGGAGGGCATGGCAACCTACTCCAGTGTTCTTGCCTGGAGAAGCCCATGGACAGAGGAACCTGGCAGGCTACAGTCCACGGGGTCACAAAGAGTCGGACACGGCTGAAGCAACTTAGCACGCATGCACGTGATATGATCTCATTTACATGTAATGTCCAGAATAGGCAAATCTGCAAAGACTTAGCACAGATTAGTTGCTGCCTCCAGCTGGGAGGGGAAGGAAGAGAGTTGGGAGAGGCGTCACTATTCGTGAGAATAAAGTTTCTTGCGGGCATGATGAAAATGCTTCCAAATTAGATTATGGTATGGTTGCACAACTCTATACTAAAATTGATTGAATTGTGCACTTAAATGGGTGAGCTATATAGTATATAAGTTATATCTCAGGCTGTTAAAAAAAAAAGAAGTTAGGGATGAGCCTGGCACAGAAAACAGAATTAGAGAAGACAGGACATATAACGGGAATGCTGAAGGCAGTTTTCCACCATCTCCGACAAGGTGACTTCTAGAGAGTTGAACCTCTTTCCATGCAATCCAGCTTCCTCTAGATCATGAAGTGTATCTTACAGCAGAGGGCATCCAATGACTGACGTTTTTCAAGAATTCCAATCCTGGGACTTCCCTGGTGGTTGAGTGGTTAAGACTGTGCTTCCACTACACGGTTCGAATCCTAGTTGGGGAACTAAGATCCCACATGCTGCACGGTGTGACCAAAAAAAGAAAAGAAAAAAAGAATTCCAGGACACCCCTGGTGGTTTAGTCGTTGAGAATCTGCCTGCCAAGACAGGAGACGCAGATTCGATCCCTGATCCGGGAAGATTCCACACGTCACGGAGCGACGAAGCAGCTGCACCACACGCACTGAGCCTGCACTCTAGAGCCCAGGAGCCGCAACTATCGAGTCCGTGGGCCGCAACTACTGAAGCCTGCGAGCCCCAGAGCCTTCGCTCTGCAACAAGAGAAGTCACCCCAGTGAGAAGCCTGAGTACCTTGACTAGAGAGTAGCCCCTGCTCGCTGCAACTAAAGAAAGCCTGCACAGCAACAGAGACCAGTGCAGCCATGAATAAATTAATAAATATCAATTTTTTTTAAAAGAATTCCAATCCTGGAGTGGTTCTCATGCACACTTACTCTTTTTTTTTCCCCTTGTTCTTCATTTTTATGTATTTAAAAAATTAGTTTATTTATTTTAATTGGAGGCTAATTACTTTACAATATTGTGGTGGTTTTTGCCATACATTGACATGAATCAGCCATGGGTGTACATGTGTCCCCCATCCTGAACCCCTCTCCTACCTCCCTCCCCATCCCATCCCTCAGGGTTGTCCCAGTGCACTGGCTTTGAGATGCACACTCACTCTTGAAAACGGTTGTGCTTCCATGGAAAAACATATGCTCTCTAGAGGACACCCCTCCAAGTTAGCTGACTTGAGTTTTCCATCATCTCTGAACAACTTTACAGTCTGCCAGTTGTGGGCTTTTGATAATCATGCAAATCATGCCCTGGCTGTGACTTCCCTCCTGCCTACGTTTTGCGCCCTTTAATTCATTTGCACAGTCCTTGCTCTGTGTGAGTGTACGCTTCTGCACTTCTGTTTTGAATTAGTTATTACATCTGCCTGGTTTTCTCCTGAGTGGAATAAGATCTGTAACACTTTCTCATGTTTTGTATCCATATGAGAGTTATGATTTTGCCTTTTGCTGAAAACAATCTTTTTAAATGTCTTTTTATTATGGAAAAAGGCACATAATATGGGCTTCCCTGATAGCTCAGTCGGTAAAGAATCCGCCTGCAATGCAGGAGACCTCAGTTCGATTTCTGGGTCAGGAAGATCCGCTGGAGAAGGGAAGGGCTACCCACTCCAGTATTCTGGCCTGGAGAATTCCATGGACTGTATAGTCCATGGGGTCACAAAGAGCTGGACAAAACTGAGCGACTTTCACTTTCACATGATATGAAGCATACTATTTTCAGTGTATTTAACTGTACACTTTAGGGGCACTAAACACATTCACATTGTTGGGAAACTCCCACCATCTTCCATCTCCCAGATTTTTCACCTTCCTAAATGGAAACTCTGTCCCCACTAAATATAACTCCTCACTTCCCCCTCTCCCTACCCCCTACCCCCTGGCCCTGACATCTACAATGTACTTTCCGGTACTAAAGTGAAAGTGTTACTCTGTCCATGAAATTCTCCAGGCCGGAATACTGGAGTGGGTCGCCATTCTCTTTTCCAGGCCATCTTCCAGACCCAGGGATCGAACCCAGGTCTCCAGCATGGCAGGCAGATTCTCCACCTTCTGGTGTATCAGGGAGACCCTTCTGGCGCTATGAATTTGACTATTCCAAGTCCCTCGTGTAAGTGGAATCGAATAGTATTTGTCTGCACCTAATGTATACTGGAATGTATTTTCAAAGTTAATCATGTCCTACAAACAGATCGTACCTTCTTTCTTCCCCTGTGCTGTACCCGCAGGCTCTAATTAATTATCTGTTTTATTTATAGTAGTATAGCTATGTCAATCCCAATCTCCCAATTTATCCCACTCCCACTTTCCCCTCGTGGTGTCTATATGTTTGTTCTCTATGTCTGTGCGTCTATTTCTGCTTTGAAAATAATCTTTAAAAAATTTTTATTTATTTTTGGCTGTACTGGGTCTTCATTGCTGCGAGGGCTTTTCTCTAGCTGTAGCGAGCAGGGGCTCCTCTCTAGTTGCAGTGGGTAGGCTTCTCACTGTGGTGGCTTCTGTTGTTGCGGGGCATGGGCTCAGGGCACTCGGGCTTCAGCAGCTGTGACACATGGCTCAGTAGTTGTGGCTCCTGGGCTCTAGAGCACAGGCTTAATCATTGTGGCACAGGGGCTTAGCTGCTCTGCAGCATGGGGGTTCTTCCAATATCAGGGATCAAACTTGTGTCTCCTGCATTGGCAGGTGGATTCTTCACCACTGAGCCACCAGGGAAGCCCTGAAAATAATCTTTTAACAAGTCATATCTGCATGTGAGGTCCCACACATCCTATGGGCTGGTGTATAAAGAAGATTAATGTCAAAAACCTTTCTTAAATAGGAGAGAAAAAGGAGACTTTGCTGAGCACAAACATCATGATATTTGAAAAACTTTTGGCAAGCCAGTTTCCATGAAAATTCATACTTCTCTGCATCTCCCATTGGGCACAGAGAAGCACATTGGACTGGAATCTGAGAACCAGGAAGTGAGAACACCGAATGAACCCGCCCCTACCAACTGGCTTTGAGAACTCTAGATTCAACCCACCCCTAAGGTGGTGAGAGAGACAGGCTGTGTACAGTAGCTCAGCTGGTGCCCAGGAGCTCAACTAGATCTCCACGCTCTGGGGATGCCAGAAAGAACACTAATAGCCAGTGCCTTCTGCAAAACACGAGGTGAGATGAAAGAGACACTGCATGTAGGCAAATCCACGGGGTGGGTAAGAAAGCCCCTTCCCACTGTGCAGGGTGTTTGCCTGGCCTCGCAAACAGGCACCAGGATGTCGGGGGACTGCGTGTGCCAAGTACACAGGCGAACCCAGGGCCAAGTGTCAGGTAAGGCGAAGAGCCGTGGGCCGATATGGGTCTATAAAGAACATGTTTATTATGGAGTCGGTGTTTGAGCACTTACAGGTTAGGTGCGCAGAAACAGAGAGACAAGAGACAGGACCAGTTCTAAGCGAATTTGCTCTCCTTGCTTCCAGGCCATCTGCTGGAATAGTGCGAGTTACAGTATCTTGTCTGTAGCTCTTCATCCTCCCCGGGGAAGGTGATCCAAGCATCCGCTGGCACATCACCTGGGTGAAAACCAAGAACTTTAGGTGAAGAATTGGACGCTGTGCATTCGGGGAGTGCACACCGTGATGACTAAGCAGGGAGCCTAGGTCCCAAGTTCTTCAAAGCCCTGTTGTCCCAAGCTCTACCTCTCCCACTCGACTGTGTGGTTCGACCTTACTGCCAGCAGTCATTTTAAAAACAGTACTTTAGGAAGGGCGGCATCTCTGAATTTTCTGTTTTCTACCCCTGATCTTGGTATTATTCCTCTGAATTGTACCTTTTCCCCAAGTGTCCTGTGTTTTTGTGCTTTTCATATCAAGGCACAGAGACGCTGCTGAGCAGTGAGTAAGTATACTGGTCAGTTGGATCCAGTCCCCCAAGCCACTGGCTCACTCCATGATCTTGGGCAAGATGCCCCTGCACAAAGGCAGTTTCCTCGATCATAAAACGAGGTGGCTAATACAGTGTTCTGCTCCTGGGGTGGCTGCGAGGGTTGCATTCATGCATGCAAAGCTCACCACGTTGCATTAGAAGCAGTGAAAACCGAACAGAATGGCTGCACATCTGTGGTTCTCAACGTGGGCACACATCAGAATCACCTGGGGTAAAGAATGCCCATGCGTGGAAATTAGCTCTCCACGGAGATTCAGGCTTGACTCGTCAAGGTGCAGCCTGAGCATCAGGATGTTTTAAAGCTTCCCAGGTGATTCTAATGGGCACCCAAGACTGAGAGTCACCCTTCAAAATAACTCGGGAAACAAGATGTTCTGAGAGCTCCCATCCAAGGCTGCACAGTCTCTCAGAGGAAGATGGCTAGGGGGTGTCAAACCTAAATGCATACCCTGTGTTTTTCTTGTAAAACTCACGTTGAAGATGGAGGCTGTGCAAGGCCCTTCCAGCCCAGGTACTTGTCCAGGGTCCCCCAGGGTTTGCGACCTGATAACAGTGAGGTTCCATGTAACGTGTGTGTGTTTCTCATTAAAGTTCCACATTCAGAAATTGGCTTCAGAGACAGCAGGAAAAGAAGGTGAACTTGTTTGCACAGAAGGAGTTTCTCTTCCTTCAAGCCACGCCAGCCTCTAGAGCCTTCATAAGGCAAAGAAGGCGGCTCCCTTCCCTGGCACACTCCGAAAGATTCTGCGTTCACCAGAGTGGCTCGTTTTTAAGACAAAAGGGTGCACACCCTGACCAGGAGATCTGAGCAGTTAAACTGTTTGCTGTCTACATCAGAGCCCCAGGACATGCAGAAATTCCCTGCAAGGCCGGACCCAGCAACATGAGACCTTGCCCAAGGAGACTCTGTCATCTGGACCAAACTGTCCGGGGGCTTTTGCTTTTGGCTGTGCTCATCTTCTTCCTCTTCACCCTGCCCTCCTTTATTAAGGAACCTAACACAAAGCCTAGCAGGTAAGAGTCTGCCCTTTCCATGTTCCCTGTGGCTTATTAGAAGAAACTGGAAAATGATAACCCGGGGAGAATGGGGAATATCTGAGACACCTCTGCGGTGACAGGTGTTGTCAGGGATCACAAAGGTTGTCAGGAATCATGGGCTATGAAACCTGAAGGGGAGACCTGGGGGGACATGGAGGTGGTATAACAGGAAAATGGGGGCCATGGGGCTTATACACAGAGGAGGTAGAGGCAGGAGTGGGACAAATATTGGTCTGGTCTCCAGAAGGCATAGGTGGAAAACTAGATTATTTTCCCCTCTAGGTCTGTGAGTAATAACCTCACAGACCTAGAGGTCTGTGGTTCATTATACGCCATTCTCTGTATACTGTGGTCTGTATACTGTATACGCCATTCTCTGTATACTGTGGTCTGGGGTTCATTATACGCCATTCTCTGTATACTAAAGCAAATGATCTATCCCATGAATTCCATTAATTTCTTTATATATATATATATATATATATATATATATATATATATTTCTTTCTTAAAAAAATAAAATGTTCATTTGTTTGGCCGCACCGAGTCTTAGTTGCAGCACATGAGGTATTTAGTTGAGGCATGTGGGATCTAGTTGCCTGAAAGTGGAAGTGTTAGTCGCTCAGTCATCTCCAACTCTTTGTGACCTCATGGACTATAGCCCACCTGGCTCCTCTGTCCATGGAATTCTCCAGGCAAGGATATGGAGTAGGTTGCGATTTCCTTCTGCAGCGTATCTTCCCAACCCAGGGATCAAACCTGGGTCTCCTGCACTTCAGTTAGATTCTTTACTGTTCCCTGACCAGGGATCAAACCTGGGCCCCCTACATTGGGAACTTGGAGTTTTAGCCATTGGACCACCAGGGAAGTCTCCCATTAATTTCTAAATCGTGCAGTCTCTGAGATGTTTGTCAGTAAAATGAGACGTTGCTCACTTAGGGGGGCAGCTGAAATCCTGGGTCCCAAGTGAATCCTTCAAAAGGACACTCTAGGCCATTTTTCTGATAAACACATCCCCTGCAGGGAGAGACCCCTACCTTTCCAGGTTCAGTGTATTTTGAGTGATTTTGTCTCACTACTCTTAGAATTTGAAAATAAAACATACCCTCATGAAGTTTTAAAAGATACACCAAGGCAAAGCAAGAACAAAGGTCTCCCTCTGATACCCCATCCCTCCCCAGTCTCCATGGGTAAACACCCTTGACACTTTGGTGTAGAAACAATTATATGTTATTGTAGCTAACGCTTCTACAGTGCTCAGTATATGCCAGGCACGATTCTAGATGCTTCATGCGTGTTAACTTACGAATGCTTACGTGAGTATTCTAAGGCACAGAAGTTTAGACGAATGATCCAAGTTCATTCTGCTGGTGGCTGCAGGGCCAGCAACCAAACCCAGACGTTTTGGTTCCATAATCTGTGCTTTTTAACTTGTGTTAGACAAACCCTTACAACAGATGGATAAGTTGGTAGATAGGTAGGTGATACTCAGCAGTAAAGAATTCACCTGCCAATGCAGGAGACATGGGTTCAACTCCTGGGTTGAAGGAGAGAAGGAAACGGCAACCCACTCCAGTATTCTTGCCTGGGAAATCCCATGGACAGAGGAACTTGACAGGCTACAGTCCATCGGGTCTCCAAGAGTTAGGTACGACTTAGCGACTAAACAACAATACACAACAAAGGTAGGTGATAGGTAGGTGGATAAATAGACAGGTGGATGGATGGGTGGACGGACAGACAGACAGATAGGTATCACACTATCACACTATACACATTGGTTGACTTTTTCACTCAACTATATCACGGACCTCCTTCCATGTTGGCACATACAGGTCTATGCCCTTCCTTTCCATGGCTGCATAGCTTCTATGGAATGGATATAGCTCAGCCAACCCCATCTATGGGCACTTGGGTTGCCACTCATTTTTCACAAACCTTTGGGCACTTATGTATTTCCGTAGGTAGATTTCTAGAGGTGGAATTGCCAACATAATGAATATGTTCACATTAAATGTCAGTGGAAGGGCTTCCCTGGTGGTCCAGTGGTTGAGATTTTGCCTTCCCATGTTGGGGGGTGCAGGTTCAATCCCTGCTCAGGGAGCTAGGATCCCACATGCCTTGCAGCCAAAAAACCCAAAAATATAAAAAACAGAAACAATATCATAATAAATTCAATAAACACTTGAGAATGATGTACATTAAAAAAAATCTTTAAAAAAAGTCAATGGACACCATCAAGTCATCCTCGGAAAAGCCTACACAAACAGGTGTGAAAGTTACTCTCTCTCCAACCTCTGAGGCAACGCTGGATCTTGTGAATGGTTTTCAAGTTTAATCATCTGATAAGTAAAAGCATGTTTCTCTTTTTAATTTGCATTTCTAGGGCTACTGGTGAATCTGAGGATCCTCTAAAGTTTATAAAGCATTTCATTGTATGAATACGCCACACATTATTTACTCATTCTCTTTTTGATGGACGTTTGGGTAGTTTCCAGTTCTGCCTATTATGAATCATGAGTAAACCTGCTGTGAACATTGTTGTGCAAACCTTTTTTTGTGTACATAGTTTTATTTCTCTTGGGTCAATATCTAGAGGTGAGATTGCTGCGTTATAAGGAAAGTATATGTTTAACTTTATTTATTTATACTTTTATTTATTTGGCTGCACGAGGTCTTACTTGCAGCTCGAGGGGTCTTTTTAATTGTGGCATATGAGATCTAGTTCCCTGACCAGGGATCAAACCCAGGCCCCCTGCACTGAGAGCATGGACCACCTGGACCACCAGGGAAGTCCCTGTGTTTAGTTTTAGAAGAAAAGTTATTGAGTTATTTCCAAAACAGTTTTGAATTTTTCTATGTCTCCTTTCGGGTTTCCCTGGTGGCTCATTGTTAAAAATCTGCCTGCCAAGCGGGAGGTGCGGGTTCAATCCCTAGGTCGGGAAGATCCCCTGGAGATGGAAATGGCAACAATCCAGTATTCTGGCCTCCGAAATCCCATGGACAGAGGACCATTTAAGAGATAGCAAGGGGCTGGACACGACTTAGCGACCAAACAACAGCGTTTCTCCCTTCAGTTTTGTCAGTTCTTGTTTCGTGCCTTTTGACGCTCTCTTATTTGATGCACACGCATTTTCGATGGTCCTGACTTTGAAAGTGACTGTAAAGGTATTGAATCTGCCCACGATTTTAAGGGACAGGAAACAGGCCACATACTGAGATGTCTCGCCAAACTGTTTATATTCTTACATCCCAAGAGAGCAGAGACAGTGGGTGCCATAACAATAGTGGCCCCCGGAGGAGAAGATTTTGTGTCTGTCGAAAGGTTCAGAAGAAGATGGCATCTAGGAGACAGGGCTTGCGTGAGTGCCTGGGGAAAGACGTGTGGCGAGCAAAGGATGAACAAGGGCACCAGCCTAAGTCCTAAATTAGTGTCCTCTCTGCTGACCCGAGAGCGAATCCACCTCAGGGACGTGAAGGCTTCCTCTGGGGAGCAGAGAAAGGGCATTTAGGAAGGTGGGACCCAGCGCTGCTGCAAAAGGCTTTCAGCCAGGGAGGCGGCCTCGCCTCGTGACAGCACTATTTTAAGACAGTGAGTTGGCCAGAGTGAACAGGACGGTTTAGAAGGAGGGAGTTGCCACCTTGGGTTGACCAGCAGTGGCGCCCAAGGGAGTTGGATGATTCCTCAGGCAGATTATTCTGGTGTGAAGGGAGGGGCTGGGGCCACCTTTAGCCATTAAAACTCAAGGTGAGAAGGATCTGGACTAAGAGACAGTGGAACAGCAAGAAGGGGGAAATCAGGAGATATTCTGAAGGAGAGGAGGGAGAGAGAGGGAGAGGCAAAAGTGATGGGCAGTTTTGCAGTTTGACTGATCATGCCCTCCCTTCCTTGCAGAGCTGCCCGGGCAGAGGGTGGGAGCAAAACCAGACAGGGAAGGGAGATGCACAGTTCAGAACACACCTGTAGATCCCCATGGTTTATGAAGGTCATTATCGCATGGCTGAATGCTGATGCTGAAGCTGAAACTCCTTTGGCCACCTGATGCAAAGAACTGACTCATTGGAATAGACCCTGATGCTGGGAAAGATTGAAGGCAGGAGAGGAAGGGGACGACAGAGGATGAGATGGTTGGATGGCGTCACTGACTCGATGGACATGAGTTTGAGTGAGCTCGGGGAGTTGGTGATGGACAGGGAAGCCTGGCGTGCTGCAGGCCATGGGGTCGCAAAGAGTCAGACATGACTGAGCGACTGAACTGAACTGAACTGATCACGTTGATGTTTATACTTTGTGGCTTGCCATGGCCATTTGAGAGTCGGAGAAGATTTTCAGGTCTTAATCTGTGCTCCGGGGGCCTTTCCATGTGTTTTTCCTTCTTCTTCTTCTTCTTTTTAAAAAACATTTATTTGTTTTTTATTTTATTTATTTGGCTTCACTGGGTCTTTGTCATACCATTCAGGATCTAGTTCCCTGAGTAGGGATCAAACCTAAGCCTCTTGCATTGGGAGCTCGAAGTCTTAGCCACCCTGGAACACCGGAAAAGTCCCTCCACGTGTTATTTCTGATCTTTACAATTGCAGTTCAAGATTAGTATTTTTATTCTTTCACAAAAAAATGGAGATTACGAGGCTCAAAAACGTTAAGGGGAATTCCAAGGAACCGGAAGTAGCAAAACGGATATTTGAATTTTGAGGATTTGAGCTCCAAATCCTGGGCTTCTCCACTACCTCCTATGTGTTGACTCTTAAGAGGTTTAAAGTCCAAGAGAGGACTTCCCTGATGGTCCAATGCTTAAGAATCTGCCTGGCAGTGCAGGGGACACGAGTTTGATCCCTGGTCCAGGAAGATCCCACATGCTGTGGGGCAGCTAAGTCCATGCACCACAAGTACCAAGCCCGTGTGCCTAGAGCCCATGCTCTGCAACAAGAGAAGCCACGGCAATGAGAAGCCTACACATCGTAACTAGAGGATAACCTCTCTCACCACGACTACAGAAAGCCTGGGTGTAGCAATGAAGACCCAGTGCAGCCAAAAATAAAGAAATAAATGGATTTTTTTTTAAGTCCAAAGGAGGAGAGAGACATACACAAAGCAAAAGAACTCAGGTGATATTATTAGTAGTGATAATGTCCCCAGTACAGTCAAGTGAGACAGATGCTACCAGAGCACACAGAGAAGTGTCATCTAAACCAGGCAGATGGGGGGGAGGCCAAGGAGAGCACGGTGGAGACGGGAGCGCCTGCAAGGTGCCTGACAGCGGGTGACATTTCAGCAAGCAGGAACACCGTAAGCAAGGAGAGGAAGTAGTGTAGGCAATGGCGCAGAAAGGAGCAAAGGATGATTTCAGGAATGGGAGACTGACAGATGGGTCATTTAATAAGCACTGATAAGGTGTTCACTGTGTACCAGGCAGTGGTCTCGGAGTTATGATTACTAATCACGTGTCAAGCCAGAGAGTAGATACTGTTAGCATCATCAACTCCTTTATAGATGAGAGAGATTAGATCACTTGTCCAAGGACACCCTTGCCACTGATGTTCAAACCCAGACAGGCTGGCCCCAGTGTCCCAGCATCGCACCACCCTCCACGTCTCTCCATCACATCCATCCTGATGTCATAAGCCCTAAATGTGTCTTTTTCTGCCAGACTATGAATTTCTTGTGGGTAAGAACTGTCTTATTCATCTCCATTTCTCCAATAATTTGAGCAGGTCCCAGACACTGTACATATGTATCACAGTGTCAGCGCTTACTAATGAAAGAATGAATGTGACCTTAAATAACTTTGTTCTGTAGCTATTAAGAATTTTAGGACTTCCCTGGTGGTCCAGTGGTTCCGATTCCAGGCTCCCAATGCAGGGGTCCTGGGTTCCCTCCCTGGTCCAGGAACTAGATCCCACATACCACAACTAAGATTGAAGATCCCACACGTTGAAACTAAGACCCGGTGCAGCAGAAAATTATTAATACATTTTCTGTTTTCTTTTTAAAGAAATTTTAGAGTGAGGGAGTAGCTTGATTAAATGTATGCTTTACACAGGTTACTCTGTCAATACAGTGTAGGCTGGGTAGACGGCCAGGCACAGTGAGGTTTTTATTTGTTTGTTCGTTTTTAGGCGGTGCCGCGTGGCTTCCAGGATCTTAGTTCCCTGATCCAGACTGAATCCTGGTCCGGGCAGTGAAAGTGATGAGTCCTAACCACTGAGCTGCCAGGGAACTCCCTGGGGCACAGAAAGTTTTAAGGAGACAGGTTAGAGGGCCAATGCAGTGGTTTAAGATAGAGTCCTTGGGGCCTGGGGCGAGGAGGTTATGATGACAGCAGGACCCAAGATAAAAGACTGAGAAGAAGTTCAATCAGCTGGATTTGGTGACAGATATGATGGTGGGGGCAGTGGTGATAAGGGTTTTAAGACAATTCTATGATTTCGAACCTAGGTTATTGGTCCACCTCTCATATCATTCTAAGACAAACACAAGCGCACCAACCTGACGAAAGTTTCGGTGCCAATCTCCAACTTGCTCTCTGATATGTAAAGACCAGGTCTCTGTCTGCTTGGCTTCCCTACTCTGGAATAAATGTATCCTAGAAGATGCTATGCCTTGTTTTGGCTTCAGAGATGATCATGAAGAGTGAGCTGGGAATCAGACCTATGGATTCTGTTTCGTTGATTTGGTTATTGTTTTGAATTTTATATATTTAGTTGGCTGTGCTGGGTCTTAGTCGTGGCATGGGAGATCTAGTTCTCTGACCAGGTATCGACCTTGGGCCCCCTGCATTGTGAATGCAGAGTCTTAGCTACTAGGCCACCAGAGAAGTCCCCTGGTTTCTGTTTGGTGTTGTATTTTGCTTTGGTGTAAGAACCAAACTGTGTTTTCTATAACCTTCTGGTTTCTGATTCTGGACCCCTAGCTAGAATCAGAAAAACTTAACCTCAGCCATTCTTACTCCTCTATCCCATCCCCAGGAGGGCATCAAGGGCTCTGGGATGTCTGATATGCTGCCAAGGCCCAGGAGAGGGCAGCTGAGTCTTAGCCATCAGCTTGCCGCAAGATATCCATCATCACTACCTCTTGGCTCTTCTGTGTCACCTGTGAATGTTCTGTGATGTGGTTTCTATCTTCCCAGTTTCTACATGCAGTCAGTTCCTTTCAGGGGTCTTAAGAGACCCTTGTAACGCTACCAGGAAGTAGGAGCCCTCTAATCTTGGGTCCTTAGAGCCCTCCCTTCTCTCCCGCCTCCTTTCAATCCTCCTCCCAGAGTAAATATTTCTAGGGAGGGGATGATGGCATAGGAACTAGAAAGGTCCCTCTCCAAGATATTTACCTATTTCCCCAAATCTTCTCCCCATTTGAGGGCTTAGGTATTTGGAGGGGAAAAGCCAGAAGGTCTTGCAGGGTATTCTTTATTTTCCAGCTCTTGTCTGCACATGTGTCCGTGGGGACAATGAACGTGGAGCTGACCATTAGCTGCTGGTGGTGGGTGGGAGGCAGGCACCAATGGGAAAGGGAGAAAACACAGGGAGGAAAACAACCAAATAACATTCCAGGATATTATACAGCTACATTTGTGAGTATAATAGGCAAAGAAAAGGGATCTGGATGTTCATGCCCTCGGGGGTCAACAGTAGGTTCTTTGAGAAAGTATAATCACAAGTTCACATCCTTTTGTGCTGAAATTCATTTTCTGCTTTTTCAGTAAAGAGCACGCATTGCTTTAGTAAATTGAAAAATAATTCAGAAAACTTGCGAAGAAAGAGGAGCAAAAGTTTAGGTATCACTGTGGATTGAAGTGTCCCCCTCAAACAGAACATGCCCTAAGCTGTGTGCCCACTGTCTTCCACATAATAACACGTTATTGCATCAACTTACACTCATGTCTGTTCCCCCTGTTGGTTCGTGAGCCTCTTAAGAGCAACGACTATAGCTTTTTTTATCTCTCATTCCTAACAGATAACTCCAAAAGCCTGGCCTATAATTACTGCTTAATAAATATTGCATTGTGTTTTCAAATTCTCAATAGGATGTCTCATTTGATTCTAAGTTTTCTCTTTATAGTTTTACTGAGTAACATGCAAATGTTTCAGTGAAATAAGGAAGCTTATATCAAAACACAGTCATCCCCAGGACTTCCCTGGGCCCCCACTTCCTCTGCAGGAAGTATGGGTTCAACCCCTGATCAGGGAACTAAGATTCCTCATGCTATGGGGAATGGCCAAAAAATAAATGAAATAACCAATAAATACAATAATATAACTGTCCCCATGTCTTCTCCCTGCTCCAGGATTCTGATTTCCAAGGTGATTACTTCAACCCCCTTTGATTTTTTTTTTTTTTTTTTTTTGGTAATCTACTGCTCTATTTATAACATGCCCACCTACTATTTCTTGATTTCTCAGTTAAGTGGTTAAGGGCCATCAAGGAAATATTATTTACCCATGGCCTTGAAGCCTGTCGCCCCTTTAGATTTTCATCTCCGGACGCATGAACCCAAACAGGGGCTGTGGGCATCTCTAACTGTCGCCACAGGGTCAGCACCTGACCCAATTTGACATGCCTGTATTTGTATAACAGCATTGTTGGAAATGGTCTTCTCCAGTGGCTCAGCAGGTGAAGAATCTGCCTGCCAATGCAGGAGACATGGGTTTGATCCCGGGTCAGCAAAATCCCCTGGAGGAGGAAATGACAACCCAATCCAGCATTCTTGCCTGGAGAATCCCATGGACAGAGAAGCCTAGCAGACTACAGTCCATGAGGTCACAAGAGTTGAACACCACTTGGCAACTAAGTACACACACATTGTTCGAAACACCATTTCTATACTGGCTTTTACATCCTTACAACCATTTTATAAGGCAGGTTTTAAGATTCTCACAATGGATAAGACAACAGAGGCTCACAGGGTCCTGTGACTTGCCTGAGATTACACAGCTGGCTAGTTAGAGGCGGGGCTGGGCTAGAATTCAGGCTACTTTCCACCCACCTGGGCTCCATTGCCCATTTTCCAAGTGCCAGGAAGTCAGTGTTCTCTCAAGTTCAACCCAAAAACATGTCCAGTGGAGCCTAAGAGGTTAAGTCACGGGGAGGTGACAACCACCACACACCAGATGGCTACCCTTCATGTCACCTTGCAGGAGACTGGCTCAACTTGCTTTCAGAGCTCCCTGTGTCACCAGGAAGGAGAAATCATAAAACCCTGATCAAGTTACTGAATACTGCCAAGGTTGTTGGGTTCTGCAGATTCCAGGGAGCTCTCCCAGCCACAAGGGGGAGCAGAAGGCAGGGTTGGGGCAGGCTGCCCACGCTCTCTATTCCTATAAGCCTCGCCTCTCTTCCCTCTCCCTGTAGAAGGCTCTGGGGAGAGGGCAGGGGAGGAGAAGAATGTTATTTTTAACCCTAAGGTCAGTATTTTAAAATGCTAGAATAAAAATATCAACTGAACTTGGGATAATCTGTGAAACAAACTTTATTCTCAAGTGTGATTTTTTTCCCAGAGAGGAAGATCTAGGTACAAGATACAGGTGCTTTAAAAAATGGACTTGGCTTTAGGGACTTCCCTGGTGGTCCATTGGTTAAGAATCTGCCTTCTAGTTTAGGGAATGCAGGTTCGATCCCTGGGCAGGGAACCAAGATCCCACATGCCACAGAGTAA
This sequence comes from Bos mutus, assembly GCF_027580195.1. Lineage (NCBI taxonomy): Eukaryota > Metazoa > Chordata > Mammalia > Artiodactyla > Bovidae > Bos > Bos mutus. The sequence continues at coordinate 8,149,424 of NC_091635.1, read as the reverse complement.
CTAAGCCTACCTACCACAATTACTGAACCTGTGCTCTCTAGAGCCTGCGCACCATAACAAGAGAAGCCCTGGTGTCAGAACTAGAGAAAGCCCACAGGCTGCAATGCAGAAGCCGGGCAGGCAAAATTAAAAAAAAAAAAAAAGGACTTTTTTTAAAACACCCCTGGTTCTCAACTGGGAGCTTCTGGGCGCTGGGCTACACAGGTCATTCTGTATCTGTGGCTCTTGATCTGTAACCTTTGCCACTTCTTTGCTCCCAGGTCCTCCCCAGGTGATGTGCTGTGGTTTCGCTTCATTTGTGGAATAGAGCTATGTGATCCCTGCTGGAGATATACTTAGTTCATGTTTATTGTTGTTGTTTGTTGTTCAGTCACTAAGTCATGTTCGACTCTCTGTGACCTCGTGGACTACAGCATGCCAGGCTCCTCTGTCTGCCACTATCTCCCAGGAGTTTTCTTAAATTCATGTCCACGAGTCGGTGATGCTATCTAACCATCTCATTCTCTGCCACCCACTTCTCCTTTTGCCTTCAATCTTTCCCAGCATCAGGGTCGTTTCCAATGAGCTGGCTCTTCACATCAGGTGGCCAAAGGATTGGAGCTTCAACTTCAGCATCAGTCCTTCCGATGAATATTCAGGGTTGATTTCCTTTGGGATGGACTGGTTTGATCTCCTTGCAGTCTAAGGGACTCTCAAGAGTCTTCTCCAGCTCCACAGTTTGAAAGCATCAACTCTTTGGCACTCAGCCTTCTTTATGGTCCAGCTCTCACATCTGTACATGACTACCAGAAAAATCATAGCTTTCATATATATATGTATAAATTTTTAGTTGACCAAAAAGTTCATTTGGGTTTTTCCACATAGTGTTACAGGAAATATATATATATATAAATAATTTAATATACTTATATTTTTATTATATATATATATATGTTTTGCTTTTTTTGGCTGTGGGATCTTAGTTCCCTGACCAAGAATTGAGCCCACATCTCCTTCATTGAAACTGTGAAATCTTAACTACTGGGAAATAGTTAACAACCTGGGAAGTCTCTGTTTATTTTTTTAAGAGCAAATTTGTGTATATTTACCTCCAAAGTAGATCAGAATTATAGTATCAAATGGCTTTTTGCTTGAGTGAATCGGTTCGCCTATTCCTCTGAACGCGAGTCATTTAATAGAACCAATGCTCCCCTCTACACCCGCCCCACCGCAGCCTAGCGAACAGAGTACAAGTTCAGGAGCACCCAGGGTCTGGACAAGACGGATGCAGGGCTCTCGGCATGTGGATGGAAGCAACTTGAGCACTCAGTAAATTCCGTCCATGACCTTTAGAAAATCGCAATATAAACCCGCATATCCCAGGCAATCATATATGTGCATAATCGTTGGGAGTTGAAGTTTAATCACATAATTTAGTCACTACCTGGGTCATTGCTGCCACTTTCTCAAAAGTGTAAACACATCATGTCTCATGTCTACTGCATTGGCAGGCAGCTTCTTTACCACTAGCACCAGCTGGGACAGACAAATGATTCAAGTCTAAATTCCTCATACACTGCAAATAATGATCTGGTCCTGCCTGCCTGTTTGGGAGCATCTCCTGCCGGACAAGCCCCGATCCCCACTCTTTTATATGTGTGTATATATACTTTTACTTATTTATTTTTGGCTGTGTGGGATCTTCGTTGCTGCGCAAGCTTCTCTGTAGTTGTGGAGGCCGGGACCTGTTTGCTGCAGTGTGCGGGCTTCTCGTTGCGATGGCTTCTCTCGCGCAGCGTGGGCTCTAGGGCTCCCAGACTTCAACAGTTTCGGTTTCCCAGGCTCTATAGTTTCGGTGCACGGGCTTAGTTGCTCCGAGGCCTGTGTGATCTTCCTGGACCAGGGATTGAACCCCGTGTCTCCTGCACTGGCAGGTGGGTTCCTTACCACTGAGCCCCCAGGGAAGACCCCCACCCCAAGTTTCCTTTTTTTTAAATTATGTATTTATTTATTTTTGCTGCGCCAGCTCTCAGTTGCAGCATGTGGGATCTAGTTCCCTGACCAGGGATGGAACCCGGGCCCCCTGCACTGGGAGAGTGGAGTCTTTGCCACTGGACTACCAGGCAAGTCTCCCAACACCACAACTTTTCAAGCTTCTGGGACTGAAATTTCTCCCCCCACTCCTAATCCTCTTCAGAGGGGAGCTCCTCCAGGAAGTCCTCCTAGCTTCCACGTGGGAAGCATGCCTTTCGTCCGTCATCTCTAACACACGTCTCACAGTCTGTGGGTTCTTAGGTCCCCAACCAGGGACTGGACTCGGGCTGCGGCAGTGAAAGTGCCGAGTCCTAACCACTGGGCCTTCAGGGAATTCTCAACAGTTTGCTTTTAAGCAGTGTTGGACTGATGATAGGATAAGAAGCACATCTTTAAGGCGGATCTGTCAAAATCAAGCTTAACAGGCATGCATCTTTCCCATGTCCTTGTGGACAAAGATACCTTTGTTACCTATGCTGTTTTTTAAGGTCCACTGAGTCACAAGATATTAGGTGGCAGGACTAGGTTCACACAAACTCATTCTTAGACTCACAGTTGGGAACACAGAGGATGCTGGAGCCGCAAGGAGTGAGCCCAGGAAGCTGGGGGTGCAGCATGGAGACATGAGTGGGTCAGCTCTGCCCTTGGCCTCCAGTTCCAGCTCCCCAGCCTCGGTACTGCCACTTAGGTTTCTTTACCAGTCCAAAGTGGTTTCCCAGGCGGCATTAGTGGTAAAGAACCCCCTTGCCAATGCAGGAGATGTAAGAGACGTGGGTTCGATCCCTGAGTGGGGAAGATCTCCTGGAGGAGGGCATGGCAACCCACTCCAGTATTCTTGCCTGGAGAATCCTATGGACAAAGGAGCCTAGTGGGCTGCAGTCCATAGGATCGTGAAGAGTTGGATATGACTGAAGGGACTTAGCACGCACGCACCGGTCAGAAGTAAGTGTCCAGATCCAGTGCCGGCAGGGGCCGCTTGGAGTTGGGAAGCAGCCAGCACAGCCCCTCCCCTCACCTCTCCTGAAGACTGGTTTGAAGTCCACTTGAGACACAAAAATGAATGCTAGTTACACTCCTCAAGTCTCTACAACCTTAGCCTTCATCCAAAGTCATCTCTTTCTCTAGGAATGAGCATCAACAGAACATTAAGGAAAGGTCCCCGGAGTTACTGCAAAATGCTACGTCTCAGGCACCCACCCCAAGAAGGAGGGCGACCACCCATGTGGAGTCAGTACAGGGGACCCGCACTCGGGACACACACCCCAAGGCCACAACCCTCACGGCGGACCAGCGCAGAAGAGTGCAGACCAGCAAGGCCCGTGCCGAGGAGCCGGGCAGAGTGCCTACCCCCATCGGAAAGGCAGCACCGCAGACGCAGGCGAGCAAGGACACCCGGGCGGACACGCTGCCCCCGATGGCTGGAGGTGGGGGGGTGGCCTCCAGCAGGACCGAGGCGCCATCACTGAACAGTCAGAACCCAAGGATGACCAAAGGATCTGGGGACCGGAAGGCAAGGCCCACAGGCCCCGGAGCGGTGCCCACAAAGCTGCGGGACAGCCCGGCAACTGCAGCTAAGACCCTCCTTCCAAAACACCGGGCCGGGGCGCAGACCCCCGGGGGAGGGGGACAGGAGGGGAAGAGAGCCAGAGGAGCCAGCCCAGCAGCCGCCCCCTCCCAGGACAGAGCCCAGCCCACCCGGTCCTCGGCCCCTCTCCAGAGCCCTGCCACCCAGAGAAGCCAGAAGCTGAAGGCCACCAACTTCAAGTCTGAGCCCCAGTGGGATTTTGAGGACGAATACAGTCTGGAGGTCGGCGGCCTGCAGACGGTGAGTTTTTCCTCTTCTCCGGAGCCCTGAGGCTGGCCCCCTCCCTTCCCTCCCAGGCTCTGCTCCTAAGCTCTGCTTTCCCCCGCTGCTGCTGCTGCTGCTAAGTCACTTCAGTCGTGTCCGACTCTGTGCGACCCCATAGACGGCAGCCCACCAGGCTCCCCTGTCCCTGGGATTCTCCAGGCAAGAACACTGGAGTGGGGTGCCATTTCCTCCTCCAATGCATGAAAGTGAAAAGTGAAAGTGAAGTCGCTCAGTCATATCCGACTCTTAGCGACCCCATGGACTGCAGCCTACCAGGCTCCTCCATCCATAGGATTTTCCAGGCAAGAGTACTGGAGTGGGGTGCCATTGCCTTCTCCGCTGCTCTCCCCTACCCAGCCCCTTTCCCACACAGCTCATCCAGGTGAGGGTGTGATCCAAGGGCCCGCCCTGGTCCCCAGGAGACCCAGAGGCTCCTCAGAAAGTGTGAAAGAGTGTGACCTCAGCAGGGGGAGAGGCAGGACTGGGCAGGAACCAAGGGACAAGAACGCCCCAACCTGGTGCCCAGCCCTGTCCTCCCCACAGAGATAATTCCAAGACCCTCCCTCTTTTCCAGCCCTAATGAAAGCAGCCTGGGCCCCCAGCCACGGGAGGGGAGACCGGACGTTTGCACGCATAACTACAACCACGCACAGTACATGAGACCCATAGCATACATCCTGCCCATGGTGGGCCTGGGTGATCAATGACCAGGGGGCCCAGAAGGCTCTGGGGGTAGGATGGAAGATGTAGCGGAGGTGGGGCCTTTCCAGCTTGGAGGTCTGGTTTCTGCTCCCACACCCACCTCCCCCAAGTCCCAGCACCCCATCCCCTGCCCCACGGCTTCCCTGGCCCCTCTCCCGGCCTGACCCATCCTCTGGCTTGCAGACCTGCCCTGACTCGGTGAAGATCAAAGCCTCCAAGTCACCCTGGCTCCGGACTCTCTTTCTGCCCAACCTCACCCTCTTTCTGGACTCCGGACACTTCAACCAGAGCGAGTGGGACCGCCTGGAGCACTTCGCTCCGCCCTTCGGCTTCATGGAGCTCAATTTCTCCTGTGAGTCCTCGTCCAAGGGGCCTGGGTGTGCGCTAGGCCACAGCAGAGGGCCATGCTTCTTTAAAAAATATTTTTAAAATATTTTTTGGCCATGCTGTGCGGCATATAGTCTTAGTTCCCTGACCAGGGACTGAATCCTCAGCCCCTGCATTGGGAGCGCAGAGTCTTAACCACTGGACCATAAGGAAAGTCCCAGAGGGCCATGCTTTTTTGCTTCCGGCCCACCTCTCCCCTGCGGGCAGCCAGCCCCGGGAGAAAGGCCGGCCGGGCGGCCCCCTGGCCCTGGCTGGGCTCTGAGTGGAATCCCCCCGGCCCCCCACATTTCAGTGGTGCAGAAGGTCGTGGCACGCTTCCCCCCGGTGCCCCAGCAGCAGCTGCTCCTGGCCAGCCTCCCCGCCGGGAGCTCCCAGTGCATCAGCTGTGCCGTGGTGGGCAACGGGGGCATCCTGAACAACTCCCACGTGGGCCCAGAGATAGACAGCCACGACTACGTGTTCCGGTGAGCCTGCACCTGCCCCAACCCCCACCCTTCTCCTGCAGAGCAGGGCTCTTCCGGGAGATCTCAGAGGGTGCTCCCTGCCTGGATCTAGAAGCTGTGGAGGAGGGTCCTGGGCTGGCTAGTGCCACCCCCCCATCCCTTCTTCCTTCCCCGACCATCTCCATGCATCATCCGGAAGCCCTCATGTGCTCCGATTTTGTCTTTCGGGCTAGGCTGAGTGGAGCCATCATTAAAGGCTATGAACACGATGTGGGTACTCGGACCTCCTTCTACGGCTTTACCGCCTTCTCTCTGACCCAGTCACTCCTTATACTGGGCAGTCGGGGTTTCCCGCACGCGCCTCTGGGGCAGGTGAGCAAAGAGGAGCGGGTCTGGCCACCCACAGACTTTGGATACGGGAGGATGCAGGTGAGACAGGGAGACGGACAGGGAGACCGGGAGCATTCTGAGTCTAGAGCCTGTTGTCGGTACAGTCTCCGGGCATGTGAGGGGCAAGGGCGGGGAGGGCAGCCATGCCAGACTGGAGGAGAGCAAGCAGGCGGTCTGGAGTCAAAGTCAGGCCACCCCACTGAAGGCAGGACTCCTGGACCACACACTGTCCTTGGTCCTCAGGACGTCCGCTACCTGCACTTCCTGGAAGGCACCCGGGACTATGAGTGGCTGGAAGCACTGCTTCTGAATCGGACCTTGACATCAAGGAACCTTTCCTGGTTCAGGTACCCATCGCCCCCTCCCCTCACCCACAGACAAGCTGTGGAGGGGGCAGCCGTGAAGGGCTGGACAGGTGGGGACAGTCTGAGCTCTCACCTGGAGATGGGGGACCAATCACGCCCATGATCCCGCTTTGGCCCTCCCCCGGAGAGGTAAGAGAATGAAGGACCCATTCCTGCCCACAGGCGCAGACCCCAGGAGGCCTTCCAGGAAGCCTTGCAACTGGACAGATACCTGTTGCTGCACCCAGACCTGCTCCGATACATGAAGAACAGGTGAGAGCAGGAAGCCCGTGGAAGGGGCCGAGTCCCTCTCATCCTGGCGAGCCTCTTGACAGCTGGGGGGCTGGGCTGTCTCACAGATTCCTGAGGTCTAAGACTCTGAACACTGCCCACTGGAGAATATACCGGCCCACCACGGGGGCCCTTCTGCTGCTCACTGCCCTCCAGCTCTGTGACCAGGTGAGGCCCTGCTTCTGGAGCCTGCGGATGTGGAGAAACAGCTCTGGGGTAGCCCTGGGCCTGTTCAGCAAAGGATGATGGCTGGGGGGCGGGGGGTGTTGGAGGGGTGGACACATGCCTGTGTGCAAGCATGCTTCCAGGGGTCCTGCACCCAGACCCCCAGGGATAGAACCAGGACACAGGGCCCCTGCCCCCAACACACACAGAGAAGAAGCCCAAGAGACACACTCGCAGGCCTTATTTCTCCTCTGCCTGCCTGTAGGTGAGTGCCTACGGGTTCATCACTGAGGGCCACGAACGCTTCTCTGACCACTACTACGATAAGTCCTGGAAACGAACGATCTTTTACACCAACCATGACTTCAAGTTGGAGAGGACGCTCTGGAAGCGGCTACATGATGAAGGTATTATCCGGCTGTACCAACGTCCTATAACTTCCAAACCGACCATCTGAAGGGAGCCTGGGCTACCGAAGTCCCTTCAGCTATTCTAAGGCTCAGAGCACAGTGGGAGACCAGAGACTCGTCTGCCATCTTCCCAGCGCCTGCACCAGGCCCTGAGCCCCTCCAGACTTCGGGGGTAGAGGTCTACCGAACTAGTGCAGAGGAGGGGACACCCTCAAGATGGCAAATGATGGACTGAGGTTTCGGAGACCTTGGAAAAATTTCTGCAGAGTCTGTTCCGTGGAAGTGGGGACTCAATTTTTGAGACCAAGGGGACTTCCCTGGTGGCTCAGACGTTAAAGAATCTGCCTGCAATGCAGGAGACCTGGATTCAATCCCTCGGTCAGGATGAACGCCTGGAAAAGGGCATGGCAACCCACTCCAGTATTCTTGCCTGGAGAATCCCATGGACAGAGGAGCCTGGCGGGCTACAGTCCATGGGGTTGCAAATAGCTGGATATGACTTAGTGACTAACACTTTCACATTTTCACTGTTCAAAAGCGAGTTGGCATAGAAGGAGGAGTCTGAACTTATGGAGACATGTAGATTTGGGATTGAATTACAGATCTTCCACTTAGCAGCTGTGAAATCTTGAAGGCATGATTGTATTTCACTCTAGACTATCTGGTGGACCCTTCCAGGGGTTATCTGATTCTAACAGAAGGTCTGCAAACTTTCCTTATCTTTGAGCTACTTGACAACTCTCTGGGTTGTAGAAAACTGATAGTAATAAAAATGATTTCTGTCTGAATGAAAAATGGGTATAGTGATCAGTCTTGTTCCTAATATCAAATTAATGTTAGTATTCCAGACTGCCGATGTATGTGTCCAGACTTTGGGCTCTTTTTTGAACCAGTTTTTACCAGTTCCTTCACTAATTAATGAGTTAAATAAAAATCTCTGATATGTGTTCATTTTGTATTTGTATAAGAATCACAATTTTATCCCTAAAAAAAAGAAAAATCATCCTTGGGACTTCCCTGGTGGTCCAGAGGTTAAGAATCTGCCCTGCAATGCAGGGGACGCAGGTTCCATCCCTGATCGGGGAACCAAGGTCCCACATGCCGTGGGACAACTAAGCCCACGTGCCACAAATTCTGAGCCCATGCACCTCAATCAGAGAGCCAGTGAGCCACGAGGTGCGGAGCCCACAGGCTGTGGAGCCCACGAGCCACAGCTAGAGAGAAGCCTACAGGCCGAAACAGAGAGTTGGAGAGCTGCAACGAAGACCCAGTGCAGCCAAAAATAAATGATCAATATTTTTTAAAAAGTCATCCTTTAACGTTTCCTTAGGCCGTTGTTTTCTAATCTGTAAAATGACTTTTGTTGTTGTTGTCCAGTTGCTAAGTTATGTCTGACTCTTTTTGACCCCGTGAACTGCAGCACACCAGGATTCCCTGTCCTTCCCTATCTCCCAGAGTTGGCTCAAACTCACATCCACTGAGTCCGTGATGCTATCTAACCATCTCATCCTCTGTCACCCCCTTCTCCTCTTGCCCTTGATCTTTCCTAGCATCAGGGTCTTTTCCAATGAGTCGGTTCTTCACATCAGGTGGCCAAATTATTGGAGCATCAGCTTCAGCATCAGTCCTTCTAATGAATATCCAGGGTTGACTTCCTTTAGGATTGACTGGTTTGGGAGTGTCCATTTCACAAGAATTTTTAAAATCACTGATGCAACAAGGCAACAAGGCACTTGTTTTCCTTCTCCTTTCGTTTTTATTAATCCTCCCATCCATCTGCATTTTCTAAAACTCCAGGAAGAGAATTTAGACTAAGCTGAAGACACTTCATGCAAAGAGTTGACTCATTGGAAAAGATTCTGATGCTGGGAGGGATTGGGGGCAGGAGGAGAAGGGGACGACAGAGGATGAGATGGCTGGATGGCATCACTGACTCGATGGACATGAGTCTGGGTGAACTCCGGGAGTTGGTGATGGACAGGGAGGCCCGGCGTCCTGCGATTCACGGGGTCGCAAAGAGTCGGACACGACTGAGCGACTGAACTGAACTGAACTGAACTGAAGTGTCTTCTTACCTCTTTGAGCTCTGTCTCCAGGATTTGAACTCTGAAGCCCAGAAGAACTTGGGCAGGCAGCAGAGTAGGGGAGTGAGGGGGTAGGGAGTCGGGGGTGGGGGACTGGGGGCAGGGGTCGGGTGGGCGGGTATTGTGAAGCAAGCTCCCTTTCAGACTTAATTCTCAGGTTCCAAAGCTAATTAATACCAGTGCTGCTGATTTGCTCAGTCGTGGCCGACTCTTTGCGACCCCATGGACTGTAGCCCGCCAGGTTCCTCTGTCCATGGAATTTTCCAGGCAAGAATACTGGAGTGGGTTGCCATTTCCTTCTCCAGGGGGTTAATACCAGTAGGTCCCGAGTTGCTTTGCTCAAGGGTGCAGTACCAGCTCTGGGCGGCAGGTGGCGGCATCTCTACGCCCCCTTCTCGGTGGTGCTGCTGCTGCTGCTAAGTCACCTCAGTCGTGTCTGACTCTGTGTGACCCCATAGAGGCAGCCCACCAGGCTGCCCCGTCCCTGAGATTCTCCAGGCAAGAACACTGGAGCACCCAGATTTTATTAGGTTTTCCTAACTATTCCTGCGGGGCTTCCCTGATAGCTCAGTTGGTAAAGAATCCACCTGCAATGCAGGAGACCCCTATCTACCTGTTAGTTTGTTCTTTCATATGAATTTCAGTATCTGTTTAGAATCATATGCCATCAGTAGAGGACGTTCAAATCTGCCTCCTCAAATTTAAATTTGGGCTACCCAAATATAAAGACTGAGTCTCATGTGAAAAAGTGCAATGGCTCCGTTGTGCCCAACTCTTCACGATCCCATGGACTGTAGCCCACCAGGCTCCTCTGTCCATGGGATTTTCCAGGCAAAGATACTGGAGTGGGTACCCATTTCCTTCTCCAGGGGATCTTCCTGACCCAAGGATTGAACCCAGGTCTCCTGCACTGCAGGCAGATTCTTTACTGACTGAACTACCAGGGAATCCTTATCTGGGTCCAAATTGGATGGTGAAGGACTGGGAAGTCTGGTGTGTCCATGGGGTTGCAGAGTCCAACACCACTTAGCGACTGAACAACAACACAAATTTGCATAAACTGTAGGATTAACTCACCCTGAGTGAATTAGAAAAGAGAAATCAAAGGCATAAGTGCAGATGATATGATAGAATAAATATACTATATAATATTGATATAGTAAAATATAGAGATAAAAAATTAATGGACAGAAACCAGTAGTCGTCATAAACATAAACAATAACCACGGAGATATAATGTAGAGAAAACCCCTCCATAGCAGCCAAGAAGATAACATACTTGGTAATAAGTTCAACAGGAAATGTCCAAAATTTGTACAAAGGAAAAGACACTAAAGTAGGTTTAAACAAAAGGAGAGTCATTTCATCTTTTGTTCTTGGAAAGGATGACTCAAAGTAATAACTGTGTCAGTTCTCTCAAAGTAACTTTATAAATTTAAGGCAATTCCATTAAAAATAACAAACCATTTTTTCTAGGTTCTAAATGTATACTAAAATACATATGGAAGAATAAACATGTAAGAATAGCCCGGAAAACCTAAAAAAGAAAGGCAATGAGGGAGGTCTAGCTCTGCCAAATATTAAGACATACTACATTATATCTACTACTGCGGGCAGGAGTCCTTCAGAAGAAATGGAGTAGCCATAATGGTCAACAAAAGAGTCCGAAATGCAGTACTTGGAGGCAATCTCAAAAACGACAGAATGATCTCTGTTCGTTTCCAAGGCAAACCATTCAATATCACAATAATCCAAGTCTATGCCCCAACCAGTAACACTGAAGAAGCTGAAGTTGAACAGTTCTATGAAGACCTACAAGACCTTTTAGAACTAACACCCAAAAAAGATGTCCTTTTCATTATAGGGGACTGGAATGCAAAAGTAGGAAGTCAAGAAACACCTGGAGTAACAGGCAAATTTGGCCTTGGAATACGGAATGAAGCAGGGCAAAGACTGATAGAGTTTTGCCAAGAAAATGCACTGGTCATAACAAACACCCTCTTCCAACAACACAAGAGAAGATTCTACACATGGACATCACCAGATGGTCAACACTGAAATCAGATTGATTATATTCTTTGCAGCCAAAGATGGAGAAGCTCTATACAGTCAGCAAAAACAAGACCAGGAGCTGACTGTGGCTCAGACCATGAACTCCTTATTGCCAAATTCAGACTTAAATTGAAGAAAGTAGGGAAAACCACTAGACCATTCAGGTATGACCTAAATCAAATCCCTTATGATTATACAGTGGAAGTGAGAAATAGATTTAAGGGCCTAGATCTGCTAGATAGAGTGCCAGATGAACTATGGAATGAGGTTCGTGACATTGTACAGGAGACAGGGATCAAGACCATCCCCATGGAAAAGAAATGCAAAAAAGCAAAATGGCTGTCTGGGGAGGCCTTACAAATAGCTATGAAAAGAAGAGAAGTGAAAAGCAAAGGAGAAAAGGAAAGATATAAACATCTGAATGCAGAGTTCCAAAGAATAGCAAGAAGAGATAAGAAAGCCTTCCTCAGTGATCAATGCAAAGAAATAGAGGAAAACAATAGAATGGGAAAGACTAGAGATCACTTTAAGAAAATCAGAGATACCAAAGGAATATTTCATGCAAAGATGGGCTCGATAAAGGACAGAAATGGTATGGACCTAACAGAAGCAGAAGATATTAAGAAGAGATGGCAAGAATACACAGAAGAACTGTACAAAAAAGATCTTCACGACCCAGATAATCACGATGGTGTGATCACTGACCTAGAGCCAGACATCCTGGAATGTGAAGTCAAGTGGGCGTTGGAGAGCATCACTACGAACAAAGCTAGTGGAGGTGATGGAATTCCAGTTGAGCTATTCCAAATCCTGAAAGATGATGCTGTGAAAGTGCTGCACTCAATATGCCAGCAAATTTGGAAAACTCAGCAGTGGCCACAGGACTAGAAAAGGTCAGTTTTCATTCCAATCCCAAAGAAAGGCAATGCCAAAGAGTGCTCAAACTACTGCACAATTGCACTCATCTCACATGCTTGTAAAGTAATGCTCAAAATTCTCCAAGCCAGGCTTCAGCAATACGTGAACCGTGAACTTCCTGGTGTTCAAGCTGGTTTTAGAAAAGGCAGAGGAACCAGAGACCAAATTGCCAACATCCGCTGGATCATTGAAGAAGCAAGAGAGTTCCAGAAAAACATCTATTTCTGCTTTATTGACTATGCCAAAGCTTTTGACTGTCGGATCACAATAAACTGTGGAAAATTCTGAAAGAGATGGGAATACCAGACCACCTGACCTGCCTCCTGAGAAATCTGTATGCATGTCAAGAAGCAACAGTTAGAATTGGATATGGAACAACAGACTGGTTCCAAATCAGGAAAAGAGTACATCAAGCCTGTATATTGTTACCCTGCTTATTTAACTTATATGCAGAGTACATCATGAGAAATGCCAGGCTGGATGAAGCAAAAGCTGGAATCAAGATTGCCAAGAGAAATATCAATAACGTCAGATATGTAGATAACACCACCCTTATGGCAGAAAGTGAAGAAGAACTAAAAAGCCTCTTGATGAAAGTGAAAGACGAGAGTGAAAAAAAGTTGGCTTAAAACTCAACATTCAGAAAACTAAGATCATGGCATCTGGTCCCATTACTTCATGGCAAATATTTGGGGAAACAATGGAAACACTGACAGACTTTATCTTTTGGGGCTCCAAAATCATTGCAGATGGTGACTGCAGCCATGAAATGAAAAGATACTTGCTCCTTGGAAGAAAAGCTATGACCAACCTAGACAGCATATTAAAAAGCAGCAATAGCACCTTGCCAACAAAGGTCCATCTAGTCAAAGCTACGGTTTTTCCAGTAGTCACGTATGTATGTGAGAATTGGACTATAAAAAAGGCTGAGTGCCAAAGAATTGATGCTTTTGAACTGTGGTGTTGGAGAAGACTCTTGAGAGTCCCTTGGACTGTGAGGAGATCCAACCAGTCAATCCTAAAGGAGATCAGTCCTGAATATTCATTGGAAGGACTGATGCTGAAGCTGAAACTCCAATACTTTGGCCAACTGATTTGAAGAACTGACTCATCTGAAAAGACCCTGATGCTGGGAAAGATTGAAGGCGGGAGGAAAAGGGGACAACAGAGGATGAGACGGTTGGATGGTATCACCATGGACATGAGTTTCGTAAGCTCCCAGAGTTGGTGATGGACAGGGAAGACTCCCGTGTGCTGCAGTCCGTGGGGTTGCAAAGAGTCGGACACGACTGAGCAACTTCACTCACTCACTTATCTTTGCATCTCCTCATATCTAGAGAAGCACTAAATCCCTTCATGGTAACATCAGATCCTCATGACTAGCAAAAACCTTTTGTAAAATGAGTGCTTCATGGCACTGAACTCCCCTTCACCAAAACCTTATATATTGAGTTTCCCCCACAGCCGCTTTGGAGCACTCTCTCAGAGCTCTCTGAGATGCTGCCTCCCGGGCTGCAGTCGTCATTTTACCCCAAATAAAACTTAACCCACAACTCTCGCGTTGTACATCTGTTTTTAGTTGACAAGGTCTAGAGCCTGTGCTCCTCAACGAGAGAAGTGAGTGCAGGAAGAAGCCTGTTAACTAAAGAGCAGCCCCTGCTCGCTGCAACCTGAGAAAGCCAATGCTGCTACTGCTAAGTCGATTCAGTCGTGTCCGACTCTGTGCGACCCCATAGACGGCAGCCCACCAGGCTCCCCCGTCCCTGGGTTCTTCAGGCAAGAACACTGGAGTGGGTTGCCGTTTCCTTCTCCAGAGAAAGCCAATGCACAGCAACAAAGACCCAGCACAACCAGAAGTAAATAACTGATTAATCTGTAAACTGGTACTGTAAACAATAACTGATGTGACTACATAAATACAATAACATTTTGTATGGCCAAAAATCACCATAAAGCCAAAGACAAATAAGAAATGGGGGAAATATGTGCCATAAATATCATGGTAAAAGGGTGAATGTCTCTGATATATTTTTTTTTAAATCTCATGAAAATGGAAGGAAATAAGACCCAAAACCCAACAGAAAAATGGGCACAAAACATGAACAGCAACACCTTCCTCAAAAAAGATGTAAAAGTGGCCCTTAACCGGGTGAGAACATGTCCAACTTCAGTCCTCAGGGAGATCCAAGCTGAAATGACTGTGAGATACCCCTCTTCACTTTTCGGGTTGGCAAAAATTAAGAAGCTTGACGTTTTCTGGGCCAGGCTGTAGGAAAACAGGAACTTCTAAAATAGACCATGGAAATGCAAATTTTAACAGCCCTTGTGAAGGGGAATTTGGTTATCTCAAATCAAACTATTGATATATATGTGTTTACCTCTTGATCTTTCCCACCAAAAAAAAAAAACTCTTTATCTGTGAATTTACCCTGAAGATATACCTCCAACAATACAAAAATAAATGTGCACGAGGTTATTCACTGCAACATTGTTTGAAGTTGCAAAATATTGGAAACTGCTGAAATCCTTAAGCATAAGAAATGCAAACATCAAGACTGGTACATCCATACCATGTATGGAGATGATGCAGCTGAAATAAAATCAGGAAGATATACATGAACAGACAGGGAGTGGTTTCTAGGACACATTGTTAAGTGTTTTTTTGTTGTTGTTGTTAAGTAAAGACAAAAAATATATACAATATTTATATGCTTTATGTAGGAAAGAATAAACAAGAAAATATACATGTATCACATATTTTTGCAAAAAGAAACACAAAGAGAAGATACCAAAATCTAGGGAGATTGGTTACGTAAGGGGGAAGGGCGAATAGGAACAGGGTGGCCAGGGTGAGTGTAGGAAGGGTTGTGGGAGGGAGGGACTTTACTGGGTGGGTTTTTGGGTTTGCTTTTGTTTTTTTCTATTTTTTGGCCATGCCACACGGCATGTGGGATCTTATCTCCCCAACCAGGGGTCGAACCAGTGCTCCGTGCAGTGGAAGTGCAGTCTTACCCACTGGACTGCTGGGGGAGTTCCCCTAAGTGTCCATTTTTGTGTATTTTGCCTTTGTGTCTTACATACTCAATATCCTTTATTTTTTTCTATATAGTCTCAAACTATCTCCCCCCAGATACTTACAAATTAAAGGGAAAACTAGTAGTTTTAGAGTGAACGAACCTGGTAAATGCTAACTTCACCAAGTGATGACAGTTAATATCGCTCATAATGGAAGAAACCAGCATCTGAGAAGGATGCCATATTGCTTTCACGGTGCCCCTGTGCTGTGCTGCTGTGCTAAGCGACTTCAGTTGGTTCTGACTCTGTGTCACCCCAGGGACTGCAGCCCGCCAGGCCCCTCTGTCCATAGGATTCCCCAGGCAAGATATTGGAGTGGGTTCCCATGCTCCCCAACAGGGAGTCTTTCCTACCCAGGGATTGAACCCGCCTCTCTTATGTCTCCTGCATTGGCAGGCAGGTTCTTTACCACGAGCGCCCCCTGGGAAGTGCTATAGTGTCCCTACTGATGGCATAATAACTTCAGTCTAATTGCAAGGAAACACCACAAGAATCCAAACTGAGGAAGAGTCTATCAGATATTCTGTGAAACTCACATATTATCTTTAAAAAATTCTAGGGTCACAAAAAGCAAACACAGGCTGAGAATCTGCTCAAGATTAAAAGAAACCAGAAGGGATGACAACTCATCGCAATGCGTTATCAGAATGGACCCTGGACTAGATTTTTATTTTGTTTGCTATCCAAGACTATTGGGACAATTGGCAAAATACAAAGAAGGTCTACAGATTAGACAATGGTTTCATATCAATGCTAATTACCTGATTTTTAAAATAATTGTACTGGGTTATATAAGAGACATGGGCTTCCCTGGTGACTCAGTGGTAAAGAATCTGCCTGCAACGCAGGAGACTCCGGTCTGATCCTGGGTCAGGAAGATCGCCTGGAGAAAGGAATGGCAACCCGGTCTAGGAGTCTTGCCTGGAAAATTCCATGGACAAAGGAGCCTGGTGGGCTACAGTCCGTGGGGTCGCAAAGAGCCGGACATAATGGAGTGACTAACGCTTCATTTATATAAGAGACTATCCCTGTGCTTGGAAAACACTGATTGAAATGTTTAGGAATGAAAGGGCATTATATCTGTGATTGGAATTCAGAATGAGTCTCCCCAGAATGCACCTCCTTGGCAAGCTATAAGTGTATATCTATATATTTTATTTGGTTGTCTGGGGCTTCCCAGGCGGCACTAGTGGTAAAGAACCTGCCTGCCAATGCAGGAGACGTCAGGGGCACAGTTTCCACCCTTGGGTCGGGAAGATCCCCGGCGGGGTGGGTCATGGCGACCCACTCCAGTATTCTTGCCTGGAGAGTCCCGTGGACAAAGGAGCCTGGCGGGTTATAGTCCATAGGATCACAGAGTTGGACAAGAGCGACTTAGCATGCATGCACGCACTGGGTCTTAGTTGCAGGATGCGGAATCTTTTAGTTGAGGCATGCAAACTCTTAGTTATAGCATGTGGGATCTAGTTCCCTGAATGGGGATGGAACCCGGGCCCCCTACATTGGGAGCACAGGGTCTTATCCACTGGACCACCACAGAAATCCCGCAAGTTCTTTTGAACGGAAGGCAATCAAGACCTAGCAAGCTCAAGAAAAATATTTACCCTTGTCTTAATCACCTAAAAGAATTTAGATAGGGGACCTGGGCCGGGAAGAAAGGTAACTTTTTATCTAGATCACCTGTCTGTGTGGCAGCACAAACATCTGAACACTAAGCCTCTGCCTTCCTATCATCTTGTGACTTACTGTCCTCCCCTTGGAATCCCCAGTCCCCCATCCCATCTTAACGGCTGATAGCATAACTGACACCATCTTGGGCAAGCAGCCTAACTGGGAGAATTTGGAGCAATTAGGGCCACCTTCCAGAACACTGTTCAAGGACCACATAAAAAGGAGGAGGAATAAGGTACATGCCTCTTGAGAAAGATCATCACCAGAAAAAAGATGAAGTCTCTTTATTTGGCATTTCTAGTGCTACCATTGAGTAATCTCCTAATAGAGAAGATTTTCAGCAGAAGCAGAATGAGGCACACTGCAGATCGCTGGACGCGCCCAAAGCCTGGTCATGGGCCAGTGCAGCCATGCCCAGGCTGTTGGCTGATTCCCATGTCCTTCTTTAGAGGATTGCCCTGGTTGCTCTGAAAATCTTG
Source organism: Bos mutus (assembly GCF_027580195.1). NCBI lineage: Eukaryota > Metazoa > Chordata > Mammalia > Artiodactyla > Bovidae > Bos > Bos mutus. The sequence goes on along the minus strand of NC_091635.1, from coordinate 8,132,151 downwards.
GGACAGTCCACCCTGCCCCCAACTCCTGGAAGCCAATGCTTCACTGAAGGACTGTAAGCCCCTCCCCCTTGTTGTTCAGTCGCTAAGTCGTGTCGGACTCTTTGCAATGCTGTGTACTGCAGCATGCCAGCCTCCCCTGTCTTTCATTATCTCCTGGAGCTTGCTCAACCTCATGTCCATCCAACCGTCTCATCCTCTGTCACCCCGTCCTCCTCCTGCCCTTGATCTTTCCCAGCATCAGGGCCTTTTCCAATGAATTGGCTCTTCCCATCAGGTGGCCAGAGTATTGGAGTTTCAACTTCAGCATCAGTTCTTCCAGTGAATATTCAGGACTGATTTCCTTTAGGATGGACTGGTTGGATCTCCTTGCAGTCCAAGGGACTCTCAAGAGTCTTCTCCAACACCACAGTTCTAAAGTATCAATTCTTTGGCTCTCAGCTTTCTTTATAGTCCAACTCTCACATCCATACATGACCACTGGAAAAACCATAGCTTTGACTAGACGGACCTTTGTCGGCAAACTTATGTCTCAGCTTTTTAATATGCTGTCTAGGTTGGGCATAGCTTTCCTTTCAAGAAAGAAGCATCTTTTAATTCCATGGCTGTAGTCACCGTCCAAAGTGATTTTAAGTGAATGATAGTTGCTCAGTTGTGTCTACTCTTTGCGACTCAATGGGCTGTAGCCTGCCAGGCTCCTCTGTCCATGGAATTCTCCAGGCAAGAACACAGGAGTGGGTTGCCATTTCCTTCTCCAGGGGATCTGAACACGTTCTGTTCTCTGCTGCTCTATCATGGGAGGCTGTCTGGAACAGAAGGCTGAGGCAGTTAACCCCACAAGGTCAGCGATGATGTTAGGGGAAGCCTGAGAGGGAATGGTGTGGAGGCTGACCAAGAGTGTGGGGAAGGGTGGAGTTCTCTCTGCAAGGTCCACCTCTTACCCGTCGGCCTCCTTCAGGCAGCCGCCGCCGACAGCTGCCCCCCCAGCCCAGCAGGTACTGCACACGTGGCGGATGGCCCATGGAGGCGCCTCATGCAGAGCCCGCTTATAGCCTCGGTTGATGGCCTCAATATCCAGGTCCCAGGCCTCGACCAGAGAGGCAAGACGTCCCGGCGGCTGTGGCGTGTGCAGGAGGGTGCCCCCGGTCAGCCTGGTGCAGCCCACACAGCCCACCGCACACAGCTCCTCCCGCACGGCTGCCGTGGGTCCGTGGGCGCGGTCTTGGAAGTGATTTTGGAGCACAAGAAAATAAAATCTGTCACTGCTTCCACTTTTCCCCCTTTTATTTGCCATAAAGTGAGGGGAGCAGATACCAAGATCTTTAGTTTTTTGAACGTTGAGTTCTAAGCCAGCTTTTTCACTCGGCTCTTTCACCCTCATCAAGAGGCTCTTTAGTTCCTCTTCACTTTCTGCCATTAGAGTGGCATCATCTTGCTTCAGTTCAGTTCAGTTCAGTCACTCAGTCGTGTCTGACTCTTTGCGACCCTATGGACTGCAGCACGCCAGGCTTCCCTGTCCATCGCCAACTTCCGGAGCTTGTTCAAACTCATGTCCATCAAGTCAGTGATGCCATCCAACCATCTTGCTTGGGTTAGAACAAAGCCGTGATATGGTCTGTGCTCAAATCCCCAAATCTAGACTTTACCTGAAGCCTCAAACTGACCGCCCCTTTTCTCTCCCTGACAGGTATTTCCTGAAGAATCGTCTCCTGATAAACCACCTCAGGCTCAGGCTCTGGTTCTGGGAAGCCAACCTGTGACAGAGCCCTTTCTGGCTGATCTTTAACCCATATCGCTGACTCAAATTCTAAGGATAACCCTGACACGTTAAACATTTCTGGGTCTCATTGTTTTATTGAGTCATTCTTTCTTACTATAAAAGCTCTCAACTGGAAACGCATTTTGAACTGCCTTTCTTGGAAGCCTAGTTCTGTCACACATTTAAAAATACAATTTTAGGGACTTTCCTAGAGGTCTGAGGTTCAGATTCCACACTTCCGTTGCAGGGGGCCCGGGTTTGTTAAGTGCCCCAAAGTCACGAGGCTTGCCCCCTCCTCCCAAAAAAAAGAAAGAAAGAAATTTAGCAGGAACACACTATCAGTTCAATGAGAGAAGTTGTACTTAATAGCTCTCACCCTTTCCTTTGACCCATTCCAGCCTGGACTAAGAGCGTCAAGTTCAAGCTTACCCTTCCAAACCCTAAGGCTTGGGCACTCCTTGGTAGTCCGGTGGAATGAGCTTCCACTGCAGGGGGCACAAGTTCAATCCTTGGTCAGGGAAGTAAGATCCCACATGCTTCCTGTGTGTGTGTGTGTCAGCCACTGAGTTGTGTCCAACTCTTTGCAACCCCATGAACTGTAGCCCACCAGGCCACTCTGTCCATGGAATTCTCCAGGCAAAAATATTGGAGTGGGTTGCCATTCCCTTCTGGGGATCTTCCCGACTCAGGGGAAAAAGGGGATCGAAGCCAGGGGATCGAAGCCAGGTCAGATTCTTTGCCATCTGAGCCTTGTGGTGTGGCACACCCCTGACCCCCTGCCAAACAACATCAACAAAACCTTCCTCCAAAATCTTGCTCCCACCAGGAGTGCATTTGTAAGGATTCAAAGCCTGGGCCAGGAAGAGGGAATTTTGCCAAAGGGCAAACCCCAGGATCTGCCAACTCAAGGGGGTCCCATCACTGAGCTTTCATTAACCCACCTCTCTCTTTCCTCCCTCTGCTCAGAAGTTGCTGCTCAGGCTCTCACTGTTACTAAGCCATTTGCCACTAACATTGCTTCTCCTTTCTCACATTCCTGGGCCTTCTGTTTCTAAGTCAGCACAGCTAGAGGACTTAGCACATTAATGTGCAATCCTCCCACTGCTCACAATTTGCTATTCTATCTACCTCTGTTCCACCCAGTGGCTTCTGGGTCAGCAGTTTTTGTTCCTGCTTTTCTTCTTTTTTTATATAAATTAAAAAACAACAAAAATAAATTTTGTTTCTTTTCCGATGTGGATCACTTTTAAAGTCTTTATTGAATTTGTTACAATATTGTTTCTGTTTTGCTTCTTTGGCCACAAGGCATGTGGGATCTTAGGCAGGGATGGACCCCGCACTGCCTGCATTGGAAGGCCTGCATCCCAACCAGCCAGGGATGGAACCCGCACCGCCTGTGTCGGAAGGCCAAGCCTTAACCACTGGACCTTCAGGGAAGTCCCTCTGCTCTTCTTGTAGTGAGAAAGCATTTAGGTTTTTTTGAAGTTTGTGAAAATGAGACGAGGTACCCGGATGCAAAAGTTGTTCCTGGGTCCGGGGTGTGTTACAGAGATGGAGAGGGATTATGAAGCAGAAGAGATGTTGGTGTTAGTGACGGGAGGTCTGGAGTTGCCTTAGCAGAGGATGGTGGCATCTTCTGTTCTCAGGGGCGATCCAGCGCCTGCTGTCGACTGGTATATAAAGGGAAGGTGAAAGTCCACACCAGTGTTCACAGAAGGACAAAGGCTTATCTTAACAAGCTCAAGGATTTATACACGTCCACAGAATTGTTTGCAGAGGGATTGATACTAAAACATGGCATTCTCTGGATCACCACGTTCTGGAAAAGCACACAGAGCTGAAGTGTGCTGGCTGCCTGGGAACCAGGAAACTGGGAGCCTTCCTGATCCCCTTCACACACACCAGCTTCCTCAAGATCTCAAAGCAAAAGCACGCCCAGGTGACTGGACATAGCAGTCAGCGTATGTTCACCATCAGTGGAATGCGAGGGCAGGAAAAGGCATGGCTCCACACGCTCTTTAATTTCCTGTAGGCGACACACTCCTTCCAAGTGAAACACACACTCCTGGGAGAGCCTAACCTATGTCATGGCTGGAGAACTCCTCTCCCCCGAGATGCAGTAAATTTACCCAGCACTGGTGCATGTTTGGGAGGTGTCAGAAAAGTAATGAGGGGCTTCCCTGGTGGTCCAGGGGTTTGAGAGTCTGTCTTGCTAATGCAGAAGGCAGGGGTTCAATCCCTGGGCTGGGAGGATCCCATGTGCCCTGAGGGAGCTGAGTCCATGCACCACAACTACCGAGCCTGCGCTCTGGAGCCTGCGAGCTGCAACTACTGAAGCCCGAGCGCCTTGGAGCCCATGCTCTGCAACAAGAGAAGCCGCCTCAATGAGAAGCCTGCACACCGCAACTAGCCCCCGCTCGCTCTCTGCAAGTGGAGAAAGCCCGCACTCAGCAATGAAGACCCAGCACAGCCAAAAAGAAATGGTTGTTTATTATTGTTTTTAGTCACTAAGTCAAGTCTGACTTTTTTGCAACCCCATGGACTGTAATCTGCCAGGCTCCTCTGTCCATGGGGTTTCTCAAGCAAAAATATCGGAGTAGGTTGCTGTTTCCTCCTCCATGGAATCTTCCTGACCCAGGGATCAAATTCCGGTCTCCTGCATTGCCAGACGGTTTCTTTACACTGAGCCACCTGGGAAGCCCAAAGTAATTAATTTTAAAAATATGATCAGTATCTCAGAGTTAGGGACTAAAGAAATCAGAAAACCCATATCAGGAGATACTATTGGAATCTGAAAAAGAGGGTTGGTGAGAAAAGTGTTTGGGATGAGGGACCAGGTAGGTTTCTGATTTAGACATTTAAACAGTCAGAGCAGTATCATTGATGACAGGGCTTGGCTTAGAGTAGAGACAGACACATGTCATCTCTTGCCGGGGACGTTTATAGATTTATAAATACACCCACACGGTTCCCAGGAACCTCTCTCTCCTGCTTCATTGTCTTCCAGCCTCCAGTCTGGAAAGTATAAAGAGTCCAGCAGAAGGCTAATTCGTTTTCTAAGTAATGCATTCCTGCCACTGGGATTCCACTCCTGGGAATTCTGGAATTTCACCAGGATAAGCCCAGGGCTTATCTTCTCCAACCTGCGAGTCTGAGTCAGATCAGGAAAATCTTTATCATTCACCCATGTCTTCCCACCTTATTGTGCTCCCTTTTGTCCCTAAGATCCACCCTTCAAGTCTCTTGCTTGATTTATAATTTACATATTTTTAGTTATTATTTTTTTGCCCTGTGAACCAAGCATTTGGATTTCAACCAAAGACTATACTCTTTTTTTCAGATTCTCTTGTGAGTTTTTTGATTTAAAAATCCTGTAGCCCTGAAACTAATACATCTTTGTAAATCAACTATACTTCAATTTTTTTTTTTCTTTCTGACTGTGCTGGGTCTTTGTTGCTGCTTGGGCTTTTCTCTAGTCGGTGTGCAGGCTTCTCACTGCAGTGGCTTCTCCTTGGGGAGTACAGGCTCTAGGCACACCGGCTTCAGTGATGGCGGCACGTGGGCTCAGCACTTGCGTTGCACGCGCTTAGCTGCTCCGAGGCATGTGGAATCTTCCGGGACCAGGGATAGAACCCATGTCCCCCGAACTGGCAAGCAGATTTCTATCTACTGCCTCACCAGGGAATTCTTCTACTGAGTTTTTAAATTTAAAAATCCTGTATACCTGAAACTAACACAGCACTGTAAGTCAACTCTGCTTCCATTTTTTAATGGTAAAAAAATAAACTGCAAAAAAATAAAAAGTCAAGGTTGTTGTTTTTTTTTTTCTCTTTCTGTTTGTTTTGGCAGGCGGGGAGGGGGGACATCAGTCCCAGAACATTTTTGAATGCTCTAGTAGAACCTCCCTGAAAGGCCTCATAACCATTCAAAGTTCCCCTCCCACCCCCTTCCTTTTGTTTCAGTGGTGACAGCTGGGGTGTTCAGCCTTGACCTCAGGTTGTGCAATCCTCCTAAATTAGCCGCCCTCTTTGGGCTGCTGAAAACTTAGCATTTCCCCAGCCACCAGGCCAGGCGAGTGGGATGTGAGATGCGATAAGAAGGCTGTTGGCACATTTGCAGGCCGGGGTTGAAGAGCCCAGCGTGAGCCCTCTGCGGAAGCCCCGGCAGGAAGTGCAACTGCTGCTGGGCCCCCAGACGTCAGCAGCAGCTCCACCCCAGAGCCTGGGCCTGCGAAACCCCGCTCCCTGAGAAGCGGCCCTCCAGGCCTTCCGAATTCTGAAGGCTTGAACAAATGACCACGTATTTGCTCATGATTTTATGGCTCAACGATCGAGTCTGAGATCGGCTTCCTCCTATTTCGGTCTGGAGTCACCCACGCAGCTGCAGGCCTGGAGCTGGACGCTCCAAGATGGCCTCACACTGCTGTCCAGGCATTCGTGCTGGCTCTCATTCTCTGCTGTGAGGCCTCTCATCCTCCAGGAGGTTAGCCCGACTCCTGGACATGGTGGCAGAGGGGTCCAAGAACACCCTGGAGCAGAAGCTACAAGGCCAGGGACTTCCCTGGTGGTCCAGTGGCTAAGACTCTGTGCTCCTACTGAAGGAGACCGGCGTTTGATTCCCTGGTCAGGGAACTAAGATCCCACACGCTACAACTAATGATCCTGCGAGCCACCACTGAGACCCAGCAAGGCCAAATAAATCAATAAAAATAAATAAATATTTTTAAATTAAGTTTATTTTCTTTTTGGTTGTGCTGGGTCTTCATTGCTGCTCATGGGCTTTTCCCTAGTTCGCTAGCGGCCACTCCTCACTGTGGTCCGCAGGCTTCCCCTTGCGGCGGCTTCTCCTTGCGTGGAGCACAGGGTCCAAGTGCGTGGGCTTCAGTAGCTTCAGCTCGAGGGCTCAGTAGTTGTGGCACATGGGCATAGTTGCTCCACAGCATGTGGAATCTTCCCGGACCAGGGATTGAACCTGTGTCCCCTGCATTGGCAGACAGACTCTTATCCAGTGCGCCACTAGGAAAGTCCAATAAATAATTAAAAAAAAAAAAGATGCTACAAAGCCAAATGAGGCTGATTGTCAGAAAGCACACAGTGTCATTTTGGCCACATTCTATTGACCAAAGAAAGTCTAAGGCCAACCCAGAGTTAAGCTGGGGGGAAACAGACTTGACCTCCCTGGGAGGAGTGTGTATACGCAGGCAGCTAAGGATGGACGGCTTGTTGTAGCAGCTCTGCAAGCAATGCACCTGGTGACACCAGGCTTTCAGGTGTAGCCCTCTTATCGCACCATCCAAAGCCTGGCACTGTGGGCAGGCACAGCATTTCACCCACAAGGGCCCTGTCTTTCTCCTGCTTCAGCATCTGTCCCTGACACATCACTTTTCAGTCTGCATGGGACTAAAAACATCTGTACAGGGCTCCCTCCATTTCCAGAACCGTTGCAGGCATATTTGATAAGTGTAGCAATTCTTTTTTTTTTTTAATTATTTACTTTTAATTGGAGGACAATTGTTTTTCCATATTGTGTTGGTTTCTGCCATGCATCAACATGCATCAGCCAGAGGTACCTGCACATCCCCTCCCTGGATCCTCCCTCCCATTTTTTACACCATGCCCTACCTCCAGGTTGTCACAGAGCAGCAGATTTGAGTTCCCTGGGTCATAGAGCAAATTTCCACTGGCTGTCTAATTTTACATATGGTTATGTAATGCAAAAAAGCAAAATGGCTGTCTGGGGAGGCCTTACAAATAGCTGTGAAAAGAAGAGAAGTGAAAAGCAAAGGAGAAAAGGAAAGATATAAACATCTGAATGCAGAGTTCCAAAGAATAGCAAGAAGAGATAAGAAAGCCTTCCTCAGTGATCAATGCAAAGAAATAGAGGAAAACAATAGAATGGGAAAGACTAGAGATCACTTTAAGAAAATCAGAGATACCAAAGGAATATTTCATGCAAAGATGGGCTCGATAAAGGACAGAAATGGTATGGACCTAACAGAAGCAGAAGATATTAAGAAGAGATGGCAAGAATACACAGAAGAACTGTACAAAAAAGATCTTCACGACCCAGATAATCACGATGGTGTGATCACTCACCTAGAGCCAGACATCCTGGAATGTGAAGTCAAGTGGGCGTTGGAGAGCATCACTACAAACAAAGCTAGTGGAGGTGATGGAATTCTAGTTGAGCTATTCCAAATCCTGAAAGATGATGCTGTGAAAGTGCTGCACTCAATATGCCAGCAAATTTGGAAAACTCAGCAGTGGCCACAGGACTAGAAAAAGTCAGTTTTCAGTCCAATCCCAAAGAAAGGCAATGCCAAAGAGTGCTCAAACTACCGCACAATTGCACTCATCTCACACGCTAGTAAAGTAATGCTCAAAATTCTCCAAGCCAGGCTTCAGCAATATGTGAACCGTGAACTTCCTGATGTTCAAGCTGGTTTTAGAAAAGGCAGAGGAACCAGAGACCAAATTGCCAACATCCGCTGGATCATCGAAAAAGCAAGACAGTTCAAGAAAAACATCTATTTCTGCTTTATTGACTATGCTAAAGCCTTTGACTGTGTGGATCACAATAAACTGTGGAAAATTCTGAAAGAGATGGGAATACCAGACCACCTGACCTGCCTCTTGAGAAACCTGTGTACAGGTCAGGAAGCAACAGTTAGAACTGGACATGGAACAACAGACTGGTTCCAAATAGGAAAAGGAGTACATCAAGGCTGTATATTGTCACCCTGTTTATTTAACTTATATGCAGAGTACATCATGAGAAACGCTGGACTGGAAGAAACACAAGCTAGAATCAAGATTGCCGGGAGAAATATCAATAACCTCAGATATGCAGATGACACCACCCTTATGGCAGAAAGTGAAGAGGAACTAAAAGCCTCTTGATGAAAGTGAAAGTGGAGAGTGAAAAAGTTGGCTTAAAGCTCAACATTCAGAAAACGAAGATCATGGCATCCAGTCCCATCACTTCATGGGAAATAGATGGGGAAACAGTGGAAACAGTGTCAGACTTTATTTTTCTGGGCTCCAAAATCACTGCAGATGGTGACTGCAGCCATGAGATTAAAAGACGCTTACTCCTTGGAAGGAAAGTTATGACCAACCTAGATAGCATATTCAAAAGCAGAGACATCACTTTGCCAACAAAGGTCCATCTAGTCAAGGCTATGGTTTTTCCTGTGGTCATGTATGGATGTGAGAGTTGGACTGTGAAGAAGGCTGAGCGCCAAAGAATTGATGCTTTTGAACTGTGGTGTTGGAGAAGACTCTTGAGAGTCCCTTGGACTGCAAGGAGATCCAACCAGTCCGTTCTGAAGGAGATCAGCCCTGGGATTTCTTTGGAAGGACTGATGCTAAAGCTGAAGCTCCAGTACTTTGGCCACCTAATGCAAAGAGTTGACTCATTGGAAAAGACTCTGATGCTGGGAGGGATTGGGGGCAGGAGGAGAAGGGGACGACAGAGGATGAGATGGCTGGATGGCATCACTAACTCGATGGACGTGAGTCTGGGTGAATTCCGGGAGTTGGTGATGGACAGGGAGGCCTGACGTCCTGCGATTCACGGGGTCGCAAAGAGTCGGACACGACTGAACAACTGAACTGAACTGATGTATATGTTTCAAAGCTTGATAAATGTGGCCGTTCTTATGAAGTTGTTACAGATGAGGAAACCAGGGTGTAGCGAGCTTGAAGAATTTGTCCCAGCTCACAGTCAGTCAGCAGTACAGCTGAGGGTTTTCCCTGGTGGCCCAGCGGTAAAGAATCCGCCTGCCAGTGCAGGAGACACAGGTTCGATCCCTGGTCCTGGAAACTCCTACAGGCTGCAGGGCAACTAAGCCTGTGCACACCACTATTGAGCCTCTGCTCTAGAGCCCAGGAGCTGCAACAAGGGAAGCCACTGCAATGAGAGACCTGCCGCCACAACTTGAGCGTCGTCCCCACAGCTAGAGAAAAGCCCCTGCAGCAATGAAGACCCAGCATGGCCAAAAATAAACCAATAAGTTAAAAAAAAAAGGAACTGAAATTGTGGATTGCGATGTACTCTCTTGAGCATCCCACTCTCCTGCCTTTTGAGGTTCTGCCTCGGAGGTATCTGGAAGCAGATATTCTACCTCCTACCATATTCTATCTTGACATCCCTCTCTCCTTCCTTGTCTAACTAATCCCAGGGGTCAAGCCCAGGGCTTTGAGGGGGATGGTGGCTAGAGGACACATCCCTACCCTCTTCTCTCCCCAACTACAGCAGCCACAGAGGCCAGCAGGCAGGGCTTGGCATGAACATCTGAACTCTAGAGTTCCCTGGGGAAGGAGGCAGGTGAGGACTTGATTTGTTTCGGTGCAGTGGGCGACTGTCGCCAGGGCCCGGCAGGGACGAGAAGCGCTTGCCTGGTCTTGTGCAGGCAAAGCTGTGTAGGAAAGTGCAGGCATATGGGCTCCCAGTGAGGACTGAGCCAGAGCGGATGGAGGGTGGGGCCGGTCTGTGCAGTTCTGGGCACTGGCTGAAGGCCACTGGTTAGCACTGCCCTCACACACACCCCTGTGTACATGTAGGCGTGCACACCCACACATGATTTCAATTACATCCTGTTTTTGAGCCCAGAGCTCAGTGCTCTCATAAGGTATGAAGTGAAACCAAATAGGTGCTCATGTGACCAGGCAGCTGAGCCTGTATCCAAGCTTGATCTTGCCCCTGGAACCGTCCACTGCGGACAACACCCCTGTGTCGCTCTCACCAGCTATTTGCCAGAACTCCACTGGGCTTTGATCATGTACAAGAGATCGTGGTGTAAATTTCTTCATCACTTATAAGACATCTCCATTTATCCCTGCATCTCCCAATCGGCCCAGGAAGAGCATCGAGGTAGAGTGACAGGGAGCTGCAGCCCCTCAAGCTGTGCTTGGTTGCCAGCCGGAGAGGGCTGGCTGTCCTTCAGCTCCCATGGTAGGAAGGAGATCCTTCTCTCTGTTTACTTGGCAACTGCAAAATAATCACGTGTTTGGATTCTAGATAGACATGGCAAATTTCCATTGCATATGGACTTTGTTGCTTTCCCACCCAGTGTTTTTTTAAATATTTATTTGGCCACACTGGGTCTTCATGGTGGCATGTGGGATCTTTAGTTTCGACACGAAAACTCAGTTGCAGCATGTGGGATCTAGTTGCCTCACCAGTGATGGAACCTGGGCCCCTTGCACTGCGAGTGTGGAGTCTTAGCCACTGGACCACCAGGGAAGTCCTTCCACTCAGGATTAGTCCAGTAGATTTGGTTTGTGTGTGTGTGTGTTTTAGTACTTTTTTTAATTTTATTTTTTGATCTAGGCCCATGGCAGTGAAAGCACCAAGTTCTAACCACTGGACCACCAAGGAATTGCCAAGACTTTATTATTTTACTTACCCTGGGTTCGATCCCTGGGTTGGGAAGATCCCCTGGAGAAGGGAAAGGCTACCCACTCCAGTATTCTGGTCTGGAGAATTCCATGGACTATACAGCACATGGGGTCGCAAAGAGTCAGACACGACTGAACACGCATGCAAGGGCTGGCTAGTGTTCAAAGAAAACCAAAGGAAAGGAAATGAGTTTGTCCCACCCCTGCTCCTAAGGGAACTGGACTTTATCTCTTCAATTCAGAAATATAAACTCTAAATTGAAGTCTATCTACAACCCAAGTGAGAATTTTCTAGTGCATTGCTTTGTGCTGAACATTAAACAGCAAGTAAACAAGTCTGAGTACCACAAAGTTTACAGATAGTAAAACAACTTAAACACATTTACATTTCTCCAGGAACTTGGCTGCACATTAAGACTTTGAATTCCTCCCCACTACGAATATAAATTATTACTATAAATTCTTTATGGTATTTTGATCAGCTTTTATGATATTTTGTTGCTGTCTTATGATATTTAGAGTATAAATAAATGGGAACATATTTTGTTCTGAGTTGTATATAAATTTGGATAGATAGGAAAGAATAAACACAGGTCATAAGACAGAAAGGGAAAGGAAGTATACACTTGGTGTATATACACTAAAACACAGACATACATTCATTCCACAATCACACACCATTTCAAGCATACCTCAGCCCATGGTATTAGCTGAGCCTATTGGTGAATATTAATTTGAGCCAGTATATGGCAAATGTCCACAAAGCCAGGCAAAGGGAAACCACCAGAAAAAGAACAACTACTAAGAATCTGGGAGGTGAATGAACCAGAGCTCACATAGCTCAAAAAGCCATGGCCAGCAGACGGTGACTGCAGCCATGAAATTAAAAAACGCTTACTCCCTGGAAGGAAAGTTATGACCAACCTAGATAGCATATTCAAAAGCAGAGACATTACTTTGCCAACAAAGGTCCGTCTAGTCAAGGCTATGGTTTTTCCAGTGGTCATGTATGGATGTGAGAGTTGGACTGTGAAGAAGGCTGAGCGCCAAAGAATTGATGCTTTTGAACTGTGGTGTTGGAGAAGACTCTTGAGAACCCCTTGGACTGCAAGGAGATCCAACCAGTCCATTCTGAAGGAGATCAGCCCTGGGTGTTCATTGGAAGGACTGATGCTAAAGCTGAAACTCTAATACTTTGGCCACTTCATGCGAAGAGTTGACTCATTGGAAAAGACCCTGATGCTGGGAGGGATTGGGGACAGGAGGAGAAGGGGATGACAGAGGATGAGATGGCTGGATGGCATCACTGACTCGATGGACATGAGTGTGAGTAAACTCTGGGAGCTGGTGATGGACAGGGATGCCTGGCGTGCTCCAATTCATGGGGTCACGAAGAGTCGGACACGACTGAGGGGCTGAACTGAACTGAACTGAGCAGACCTGTGTTAGAAGAACTGTCAAAGGAAGTCCTGAAAGAAAAGGAAATTATGCCCGGTGGGTACTCAGACCTACAAGAAGAAAGGAAGAGCTCTGGAAATGATAAAACACCGATTTAATTTTCAATGTTTTTGAAAGATGATTGATTATTCAGAGAAAAGAAAACAGTGACGAAATGTAAGGTGTTAAACACATGTAGAAGTAAAGTGTACAATAATATTGATATAAAGGATAGGAAGGGGAAATGAAAGTATACAGTTTCCACATTATATGTTAAATGGCATGCTGTCATTTGAAAGTAGATTATGATAAACTAAAGGTGAATATTATAAACCTTAGAACAGCTATTTTCAAAATAACCCAAAGAAATACAGCCAATAAGCCAATAGAAGAGATAAAATACGAAAGAAAAAAAGAACAAAGAACAGACGAAACTAATAGAAAACATTCAGTGATCTTGTGGGTATAAGCCCAATCATATCAATAATTATATTGCATGTAAATGTACTAAATACTCTGAAAGACAGAGACTGACAAGCTGAATTTAAAAAAAGCAAGACCAGTCATATATTATTTAAGAAAGAAAAAAGTTAACCATGTAAACATTTACAATAAAAAAGCAAGAGTGGCTATATTAATGCCAAACAAGATAGACCTCAGGACAAGGAATATAATCTCAGAAACAAACAGGAACATTTTATCATGATAAGATGGTCAACATATCAATAAACAGAACAATTGTAAAAGCACATATATCAAATAACAGAGCTTCAAACTACATGAAACAAGAACCGACAAAACTGAAAAAAGAAATAGATAAATTCAAGCCTGTTTTGGAAATGTCAGGCTCTTTCTTCTAAGGCTAAATAGACACCTTCCTTATGATGTAGCAATTCCACCTCTAAAGATTGACCCAAGAGAAATAAAAATATATACACAAAGGGGTTTGTACAACAATGTTCATAGCAGATCTACTCATAGTTCATAATAGCTAGAAACTGGAAACCTGAATGTCCATCAATAAGAGAATGGTTGAATAATGTGTGGTATATGCACACAGTGGAATAATAAATACGAGAAAAGAGAACAGGCCACTAGAGCACATAATCACGAAGAACATAGACTGCATGACCAGTTTTATGAAGCTGGAGAACAATCAAAGCTCATTTTTATCGAAAGAAAACAATAGTGGTTGTGTCTAGAGGCAACGGCGGATTGACTGGAAAGGTGATGGAAACGCCCGTATTTTGACGGGGTGTCGGTTACAGAAGTATGTGCAGTTTCAGAACTGTATACTAAAACTATGCATTTCACTCCAATTAAACATAAACAAAAAATTTAAAAATCTATGTATTTCAGTATATACATATATATGTATGTGAGTTATTCCTCAATTTAAAATATGGGATGGCAAAAGCAATCAATATAATTCACACTAACAGACTGAAAAGAGAGACCTAATAGGGTTATCTCAATAATGCATTTGAAAAAATCTAATATTCAACACCCATTTATGATTTTTAAAATTTTTAGCAAACTGGGAATGGAGGGGAATTTCCTTAATCTGATAAAGTACAGCTGCTAAAAAATAAAGTCAGTAACAAATATCATTCTGAGTGGCAAAATGCTGAAAAGTTTCCTCCCGAGACTAAGAAAAAGATAAAGATGCCAGCTGTCTTGACTATTATTCAACACTAAACTGGATATCCTAACCATATCAATAAGCAAGAAAAAGGCATAAAATGCATAAAGATGAGAAAGTCATTATTGTCTAGCAACATGATCGTGCACATAAAAAATCCAGAATAATCTAAAAACTACTAAAAATAATTAGTGAATTCAGCAACATTTCTAGATACAAAGTCACTTCAACAAACCTTTGTGTTTCTGCATGTCAGCAACAAACAAATAAGAAATAACATTTTTAAAACAGCGTAATTTACAATAACATCCCAAGGCACGAAACTCCTAGGAAAAAATCCTAAGGGAAAATGCGCACATATCTATACTGAAAATTATGAAACATTACTGAGAAATTAATGAACTCAAATAAATGGAACTACACACAAAGAGATATACTCAGAAACACTATAGATAGGAAATTCCCTAGTGGTGCAGAGGTTAGGACTCCTCGCTTCCACTGCAGGGGGTATGGGTTGATCCCTGGTTGAGGAGCTAAGATTGGACCAGGCACGTGGCAAGGCCACATTTTGATTTATAGATAAATCAAAGTAGAATGCTAAAAATAACACACAGGCAGGCAGAAAAGAGTGGGGGATGTGGGCACTAGGGGCAGCAGGGAAGAACGGGGCTTCTCAGGTGCTGCTGGTGGTAAAGAACCTGCCTGCCAATGCAGGAGATGCAGGTTCTGTCCCTGGGTTGGAAGATCCCCTGGAGAAAGAAATGGCAACCCACTCCAGTATTGTTGCCTGGGAAATCCCACGGACAGAGGAGCCTGGAGGGGCTACAGTCCATGGTAGCAGGAAAGAGTCAGACATGACTTAGCAACTAAATAACAACAAGCATGACCACAGTGACTAAGACTCTGAGCTTAGCAGGAAGTCTGGTTCAATCCCTGGTTGGGGAATTAGATTCCATGTGCTGCAATTAAGTAGTTCACATGTTGCAAGTAAGAAATTGCGTTCTGCAGCTAAAAGATACCATACACAGCAAGAAGATCAAATATTCCATGTGCCGCAACTAAGAGCCTGCACGGTGAAATAAATAAGTATTTTCTAAAATATGTGCATGCATGTGTGCTAAGTCATGTTTGACTCTTTGTGACCCTACAGACTGTAGCCCGCCAGGCTCTTCTCTCCATGGGATTTTCCAGGCAAGAATACTGGAGTGGGTTGCCATCCTCCTGCAGGGTATTTTCCTGACCCAGGGATCGAACCCACGTCTCTTATGTCTCTTGCAGGTGGGTTCTTTACCATGAGTGCCACTTGGGAATCTTCTTGGCTTCACTAATGTACCGTATCTTCCACTGTGCCTGGTAGCCTCCAGACCAAGACTCTATTCAACTCTTAGAGGAAAACAACCCTCTGGTTTTTTGCCAAGAATGAAGGGCAGCACGTGGTTGAAGAGTGTGTGGAAAGGAATTTTCTTAAACGTATTTCTATCAAGCCTCATTATAGAGGTACATAATACCAAAAATTCCTAACCCCTTTGAAGCTTCTATAGTATAAATTAGTTTGGTTGTTGCCTCCCCACTAAAAGTTCACATGCAGCTATCTGGAGATGTTAAATCAGTTACTTCTTACCCTTCTGATTTCAATTTGCAGAACTGTGTTGCTGTGATCTCTAAAACTCTCTCCCTCAACTTTGTGGGTTTACGCTTTCAAAAAATCCCTTTATTATCTATCGTAGTGGTTTTTTAAGAGGGAATATAAATAAATGCACGTGTTCAGCCTATCATCCTTATCCAGAAGCCTATGAGAAATGTTTAGTCTAGTGGTTTTCATTTTACTGTTGTTCTTTTAAAAGTTTAAGAGACGCCTTCCTGGTCATCTGGACGCTGGTAAGTACTGCCATATGGGTTCAGTGCCCCACTTATATTGATGATTATTTACCCATCTCCTGAAATGTCATATTTTAACTAACTTCTACCACAATGTTTCTCAAACTAGAGGACAGGGCTTTTCTATATATATGTAGAAAAAAGTATCCTCACACTTTAAAAATTACTATCAGTGATATGGACCTGGGCTTCCCAGGTGATGCTAGTGGTAAAGAACCAGCCTGCCAATGCAGGAGACATAAGAGACATGGGTTTGATCCCTGGGTCAGGAAGATCCCCTGGAGGAGGACATGGGAACCCACTCCAGTATTCTTGCTTAGGGAATCCCATGGACAGAGGACCCTGGTGGACTATGGTCCATAGGGTTGCAAAGAGTCAGACGTGACTGAAACAACTTAAGCACACATGCACAGTATGGAATCTCTGAAATCTTTAAGCAGAAGAGAGGTTATGTTTAGAGCACCATCTAAGTCACATTGGCAGCTAGCTGAGCAAAAGTTGAATTTGAGAGGACAAGATGGAAGGCAGACTGGTGATTCAGAAAACAGTTGTAACCCAATATTGTCCACTTATAGTAGGGGCGGGGAGATGGGCACAGATTTGAAAAATATTTAGGATCCAGGAAGTCAATGGATAGTAAATAGAGGGACGTCCCTGGTGATCCAGGGATTAAGACTCCCAGCTGCCAATGCAACAGACCCAGGTTCTATCCCTGGTCAGGGAACTAGACTCCATATAATGCAACTAAGAGCTCCCCATTCCACTAACAACTAAAGGTCCCACGTGCTGCAACCAAGGCCTGGCACAGACAAATAAATATAAATAAATACATCTTTAAAAAACAACTTATTTTTAAAAACAAGGCTCTCCTCCCTTAAAAACAAGATAGCACATGGATTCAATGTGCATTCCAAACTAACAACAACAACAAAAAAAACCATAGTGAACTGTGTTAAGCACCATAGACAGGAAAATAGAAAATCACTGATTTATTTTGGAAAGTTAATTCATTATAATAAATACAGTATTACGGCAGCACAATTGAGATTAATGATGAAATCACTTTAGAGTTTCATAATGTTAACATTTTTGTTTCCTATTATTCCCAGGACCAATTATAATTGTGCAAAATTTTATCAACTGCACTGTCATACAATCAGACAAATTATCTCTTGTTAAGACGAGTTTCTCATTTCTGACAAAATAACATTTGTTTTCTCAAGAAGTTGACATTTTTCAAGGGACTGAAAAAAAATTCCCATTAATAGGTCTATAGAAAAAAACGTAGAAAAAGAAACATTTTACATCTTGAAAAGCATTAGGCACTAATTGTTTGAATCACAAATGCTAATCCGTGTTCTGACTGACCCAGAACATCCCTGCTGATATTCAAAATTTTGTCATCAACTGTATTTTCTTTTTGCAAGCTCAGTTTCTACTCAGCTTCAATTCAGTGCATAAATTTCTCTTCTTATAAATTCTTGAATTAAAACTAGAACAATTTTCATCATGGCTTTTTTCATAAAATAATAATTAATCATCTAAAAATGGTTTTGATTAAAATAACAAAAACTAGCTTCTGGCACATAATTAGAACATCTGATAAATTTTGATTAGGAACTTGCTTGAAATTCATGCCATTTCAGATACTGAAAAATAAATTGATTTTAGTTAAAAAAATTTTTTTACAAAGATGCTTATAAAAGTTGTTTCAGAATGAAGAGCACTCAAAGTTTGATCTCTCAGTTCTGTAGAACATAATCTTAGGCGAAAAGTATGTATATATACTCTTCAAGATTTTAATTCAACTAAATGACATATTTCTAAGATATCTAATGAAGTATATTTCACATGTAGACAAAAGAAAAAATTAACATTTTATTATGGAAAATTTCAAACATATACAAGAGTAGAAAGGATAGTGCACTGAACTCCTAGCATGCAGCTCATATTAATAATAATACAAGTACTAATACAACATAATAGGAAAATTGTCAACTCTTAGCCAATCTTGTTTCATCTGTAGTCCTTATCCCCTTCCCACTAGGGCCCACACTCAACTATTTTAAGCAAATCTCATGCATCATTATTGTTTTATCTGCAGACATTTCAGTATGCATTACAAGAGGTAAGAACTCTTTAAAATAATATTTTAAAGACTTTAAACACTTTAAAGTTTTAAAGACTTTAAAAACTCTTTAAAATATTAGGTGTAATATTATTACACCTAAAAGAGTTAAGAATTTCTTAGATTCACCAAATATCCAGTTTGTATTCAAATTTCCTGATTCAAACAATAAAATTGTAGAATAACAAACCAACAGAAAAACCAACATTAAGTTAAAAATCATTGCAGGGGATAAATTTCCAATATGACAGCCCAAGAAATTCCACAGACCCACTCTGCAGTGGAACTGGTGAAAAGTATAAAAAATAACCACTGGGACTTCCCCGGTGGTCCAGTGGCTAAGACTCCACACTCCCAGTGCAGGGGCCCAGGTTCAATCCCTGGTCAGGAAGCTAGATCCCACCTGTTAAAACTAAGACTTTCACATGCTACAGCTAAAGATCCTGCACGCCCAACTAAGACCTGGAGCATCCAAATAAATAAAAGAAAAAAAAATTTTTTAACAGATAACCATTCGAAGTATCTGGAAATGGTCCTAAAAATATACAGCAAATATAGAAACATCTATTGGAGAAAATCTACCAAAAGTTGATAAGAGTCTTTGAGCCAGAATTGCTCTTTCTCTCTCTCTCTCTCTCCCTCCTTACTCCCATCCCAGTGGAAACAAAAACTCCAGTCCAGATTGTTACAGCCAAGTGCACAGGGCTCACTCTCCCATCAACTCCCTGTCAGAGGGTTCTTTCTAGGAGGATTAATGCATCAACATTTCTCATCCTGCCCTAGGTACCTGCTTCTGAGGCTAAGCTATGTACTCTCTTCTGCTCAGCCCTCCCATTCATGGAGCATGAGGCTCTACTTTGGGTGTGATATCACTGAGGATTCTGGGGCCTTGGTCATCCCTGCCCCGGCTCATAAAGTGGTGGTTTAATTCCAGGAGAGGCAAGCAGAGAAGACCCGAAGCTATGGGCTCTCTTCTGCCACTTGGTCAACTCTTACACAGGGGTATCACTCAGAGAGAAGTACATCATTGTCCCCATCCACAGCTGGAGGCCAGGCTCAGAGAGTCTGCCCAGGGACAGAAGCAGACTATAAAACAGACAGGTCTAATCTCTTCCCAAAGGAACTGACCTTATCTGCAACAGAGTGGAGAAGTTCAAGCCTAAGAATGCTCTCAAAACAGAAGGCTGGGACTTCCCTGGTGGCCAGTGGCTAAGACTCTGTAGTCCCAATGCAGGGGGCCCAGGTTCGATCCCTGGTCAGGGAACTAGATTCCACATGCCCCAACTAAGACCTGGTGTGGACAAACAATAAATAAGTATATCAGATCAGATCAGTCGCTCAGTCGTGTCCAACTCTTTGTGACCCCATGAATCGCAGCACGCCAGGCCTCCCTGTCCATCACCAACTCCTGGAGTTCACTCAGACTCACGTCCATCGAGTCAGTGATGCCATCCAGCCATCTCATCCTCTGTCGTCCCCTTCTCCTCTTGCCCCCAATCCCTCCCAGCATCAGAGTCTTCTCCAATGAGTCAACTCATCGCATGAGGTGGCCAAAGTACTGGAGTTTCAGCTTTAGCATCATTCCTTCCAAAGAAATCCCAGGGCTGATCTCCTTCAGAATGCACTGGTTGGATCTCCTTGCAGTCCAAGGGACTCTCAAGAGTCTTCTCCAACACCACAGTTCAAAAGCATCAATTCTTTGGCGCTCAGCCTTCTTCACAGTCCAACTCTCACATCCATACATGACCACAGGAAAAACCATAGCCTTGACTAGATGGACCTTTGTTGGCAAAGTGATGTCTCTGCTTTTGAATATGCTATCTAGGTTGGTCATAACTTTCCTTCCAAGGAGTAAGCGTCTTTTAATCTCATGGCTGCAGTCACCATCTGCAGTGATTTTGGAGCCCAGAAAAATAAAGTCTGACACTGTTTCCACTGTTTCCCCATCTATTTCCCATGAAGTGATGGGACTGGATGCCATGATCTTCGTTTTCTGAATGTTGAGCTTTAAGCCAACTTTTTCACTCTCCACTTTCACTTTCATCAAGAGGCTTTTTAGTTCCTCTTCACTTTCTGCCATAAGGGTGGTGTCATCTGCATATCTGAGGTTATTGATATTTCTCCCAGCAATCTTGATTCCAGCTTGTGTTTCTTCCAGTCCAGCGTTTCTCATGATGTACTCTGCATATAAATATATATATATATTTTTTAAAAAAAAGGAGGCTGTGTTGAAAGGCAACTGGAAGAAGAGTGTAGATTCCATGAAGATTAGGCTAATGCACAAGTCAGCTAATTTGCAGGAGAGAATCAGGGAGAGAAATAGGAGACAGTAACCTCAGGAGCTGTTCCTTCAAAGGAGCCCCAGTCTATAGAGCAATTTATGTGCCAGGGCATTGTTGAAAGCAACAGATCAACTGGCAATTAACGCATCTTGACAGCTGCATGTGGTCAGGGGAAGAAATGAAGAGGATCTGGCCCAAGTCACGGCTAACCCAGGGTGACGGTGGGCAGACCCCAAACTGCACTTCCCTATGCACCAGCGGTTAACACTTCAGGGACCACAAAGACCAGTGGGAAAGAAAAAAGTCTTCAGAAGTGTGAGGAGGTGGAGGAGATGTGAACTAAGATATTCTAGTGGAGGGTGTGGTGGGTGAGAAGACTCTGCTTTCGCTGGCCGAGTGGGTGGGAGGTTCTTGGAGGAAAAACCCAAGGGGTCGTGGAGGGGGGCTTTCCCTGGCCAGGTCATCTGGGAGCGCTTAGGAGGCCCTGTCTCTGTGGATGGATGTCATGCAGGGTGGCCGTGGGCCAAGCAGGTGTGGAGTACAACCCTTCTAGTAGGTCCTAGCTAATGAGAGAAGAGTGGACATCCATTTCTTGATCCCCAGGCCTGATCTCATCCCTAAACTGTGACTTTTCTGAGAAGAGCATTCATGGACTTTGTGGGTAGTGAGACATGAAGGGATAAAAGGAGTACGAAAAGAAAATGGTAAAAGACCAAGTGAAATGTGGGATCTCAAAAAAAAAAACAAACAACAAAAAAAGAAAGAAATGTGACATGTCTCAAAGCCCTGTGACCTCGGATCACTTCTCAGTTTCTTCATCTGCAAAGTGGGGAGAAGGGGGTGGGTGAGGAGGGAGGCTTCTTTAAAATAAGCCAGCCAGTCACTAAACAAACAAGGGCGTTACAACAAGCCTGGGGGGAGTGAGGGTGGGGGACCCGTACCCAGAGTTGCTACAACGCTAATTAAAATGTCCAGTTTCCAACAAAAATAGATGAGACAAGCAAATAAGCAGGCGTAAAGAACTAATAAACAGAAACCTCAGTTAAATAGAGTCAGGAGACAGAAGGGGGAAGCTTTCATGCCCAGCAAGGGCAGCAGAGCCCAACAGGAAGAAGAAAGATACCGCTTTCTTCCTGGCAAGGACTCAGCCAGTGAAAAGCCTTGGAATCTTTGTTTACTCCTTCCCTTGCCCTGCGGGACCTGCATATGGTCCTTAATTATAGATCCAGAAATTCCAATTCTCTGTTGAGCCCCATGTTTCTTTTTTTTTTTTGGCTGTGCCAAGTGGCTTGCAGGGATGTTAGTTCCCTGACCAGGGGTTAAACCTGGTCCCTATGCAATGGAAGCACGGAGTCCTAACCACTGGACCACCAGGGGAGATAAATATATTTATATATAACTTGTATCTGGACACACCTTTCCTCCAGCTATGAAATACAAAAAAGGAATCTGTATGGGACTAAAAATAACTGCATGCAGATGCAGGACTTTTAGACACAGCAGGGGAAGGACGAATTGAGAGAGTAGCAGTAACATATATACACTGCTGCTAAGTCACTCCAGTCGTGTCCGACTCTGTGCAACTCTATAGACAGCAGCCCACCAGGCTTCCCCGTCCCTGGGATTCTCCAGGCAAGAACACTGGAGTGGGTTGCCATTTCCTTCTCCAATGCATGAAAGTGAAAAGTGAAAGTGAAATCGCTCAGTCGTGTCCGACTCTGTGCGACCCCATGGACTGCCGCCTACCAGGCTCCTCCGTCCACGGGATTTTCCAGGCAAGAGTACTGGAGTGGGGTGCCATTGCCTTCTCCAATATATACACTATCAAGTGTAAAATATAAAGAGAGCTTCCCAGGTAGTTCAGTGGTAAAGAACCTGTCTGCCTCTGCAGGAGACGGAGGAGACAAGGGTTTGATCCCCAGATGGGGAAGATTCCCTGGAGGAGGAAATGGCAACCCACTCCAGTATTCTTGCCTGGGAAATTTCACGGACAGAGGAGCCAGGCAGACTACAGTCCATGGGGTCTCAAGTCAGACACGACTGAGTGACTGAGCACATGTGTAAAATAGGTACCTAGTGATAAGTTACTATATAACACAGGAGCCCAGCCTGGTGCCCTGTGATGACCTAGAGGGTTGAGACAGGGGGAAGGCAGGGAGGCTCAAAAGGGAGAGAATGTATATATATGATTATGACTGATTCACATTGTTGTATGGCAGAAACTAGAACAACATTGTAAAGCAATTTTCCTCCAATTAAAAAATAAATTAAAAAAATAAAAACAACTGCATGCATGCACAGTTGGGGCAAATTCTGGACCCAAACGATACAAAGAGACCAAAAAACCCAAGTGTCACTTTTAAAGACAGGATGGCTAACCCTAACCCTGCACACACCACCACCCAAGCCACCACCCCTCTAGCCCACCCCCTGGACACACCCCTATCCTCACCCCATATAAGGAACAAGCTTGCCCCTCCCCAGGGATCAAGCAAGCAAGAGTTCCTTCTGGCCCCCAGTAAAGCCTTGCCTGAATTTCTTATCTGGCTTCTGATCAGTTTCTATTGATTAAAGAGGCCAAGAACCCTGAGCAGTAACAGCTCCTTGTGCTATACAGTAGGTCAAATAAAACCAGTTTTGCTGTTGAAATAGCTGACCATCTGTTTGTTTCAGGTCCACACAAGAAAGCATGACTGTTAAACCAGAAAAAGGCAGTCAGCAGAAACTACCTTGTGGGAGTGGCCAGATGCTGGATTCAACAAACACCTAAAAGGAGTCCTGCAAATGACACTTTTAATTTTCTTCAGAATTCAGATTCAGAGGCAGACACAGCAGGACTAGAACAGGAAAACGTCTGCTCCATTGTTCTGCTGGGAATGACGCAGGCCCTGGTGGCCTCCATGGGACAGTTTCAGTGGGGAGGTAGGTAAAGAAACCAGATTCGGAGAGAAATGGTCACAGCGTGGTTGTCCCAATAAGAATGAGGATGAGAAGGAAAGGGTAGTTACGAAGGGTGCCAGCTCAACAGAGGTTTTGTTTGACTTTGTTTTGCTTTTTAGGATGAGCTCTTTGGGATATATTCATAGCCCAGGGGGGCTTCCTAGGTGGCAACAGTGGTAAAGAATCCACCTGCCAATGCAGGAGACACAAGAGACGAGGTTCGATCCCTGGGTTGGGAAGATCCCCAGGAGTAGGAAATGGCAACCCACTCTAGTAATCTTGCCTGGAAAATCCCACGGACAGAGCAGCCTGAGGGCTATAGTCCATGGGGTCACAAAAGAGACGGACACAACTGAGCAGCTGAGCACACACGCATAGGCCGGGACAAGGACCCTGTAGATGGGGAAGGGATGGCTGCCAAAGGGCAACCCAAAGAGGTGGGAGCACACAGCAGAGAGGCCGGCTTTTACAGGAGGAGAGCTTGGGTGGGTGCAGGTGAAGAGGCGTGACATTAACACGCTGGGAGCCCTCACCGGGTGAATCACATTTCTGCACACATTAGCAGAAGCACTAACTGCCTTTTGTCCCAGACTATCTTTCCAAGATTGTTGGTATATAGCAAACTGTCTTAGAAGACAAAGATAAGACCCCCATCTGGAGCAGAAGACAAATTTTCTTACTTCCAGCCTAAGTTTTTTTTTCCTCTCTTTAAAAAAAAAAGTCTTTTGGCAGTGCCCTGCAACATGTGAGATCTTCATTCCCTGACCAGGGATTGAACTCGCGTCCCCTGCATTGGAAGATCGGAGTCTTAACTTCTGCACCACCAGGGAAGTCCCTCCAGTATAATTTTTAATGCCTGCCTCGAGGGCAACGGCAGGTTTGCTTGCAGCCCATTGGAAAAGATTCTGGTTTCCCTTGTTCAAGGTTCCTCAGCTGTGCGGCAAACCCACCGTATGTGCAGCAAACCCGCTGTGTGGCCCCTTTTGGGTCCCTCTGCCTCACCTTCTGGGTTCGGAAGAGCAAGGAGGCACCATCTTGAAGTTCACGTTGCTCACTGTGCCACCAGGAATCAAGTCACTCATCTCTGACCCCAGAGTCTCACGTCTTCTGCAGGCATCCATCAAACTGTAGCAGGCTGACCTGTTAGCCCGATCACAGAGTAAACCTCAGACCCTTCACGTTCTGGCCAGGAGGTGCCTTTGTAATTGTGGGCCTGGGAAATTGAAGCTCCCCTCTCGGAGGAGGGGGTAAGGAGGCAGGGAGAAAAGAGGCTTGAGGTGACGTCTTGGAATCCCTGTTGGGCAGGATGGAAGCTGGAGCTAACCAAGGACGGGGAAATGGCTGGTTGTAGCAAGCCCAGCTGATGCCCAGTGGGTACCATTCTACTCTGGAATGAAACAGTCCCCGGTCAGCAGCTCCTAGCCAGGCCAGGAAGCGGGCAGCGTGGGGGAGGGGACACTGCACAGGCCGATCAGAGTGTGAATCCAGGTCGGAGTTCTGCTGGGCGGAAAGCCAGGAACACAGAGAGAGTAGCTCTCAGATTATGAATGACCCCCAGGGGCCTGGCTGGAAAGGAAAGAAAGCTTCAGGGAGAGAACTGATGTGCCGGCAGACAGTGGAGGGGCGAGGACACAGGAGGCTGCAGACGGGAAGGAGAACCCCATGTGGTGGATAGGAAGCTCTGGTCTTAGTGGGGTATTACCTTTTAAAAATATATGTATATATTTCTTTATTGGTCTGTGCAGGATCTTAGTGGCAGCATGCAGAATCTTTTTAGTTGTGGCACTGGGGAACTTTAGTTGTGGTATGTGGTATCTAGTTCCCTGACCAGGGATCAAATCTGGGCCCCCTACATTGGAAGCTCAGGGTCTTAGCCACTGGACCACCAGGGAAGTCTTGAGGTACTTGTCTTTTAGGCACTGGAGATGGACCCAAATCCTTAATATGGATGTGCTTGTGTGCGTGTTAAGTCACTTCGGTGGTGTCTGACTCTTCACGACCCTATGGACTGTAGCCTTCCACGCTCCTCTGTCCATAGGATTCTCCTGGCAAAAGGCCTGGAGTGGGTTTCCATGTCCTCCTCCAGGGGATCTTCCCCACCGGGGGATCAAACCCCAGTCTCCTGCGTTGCAGGTGAATTCTTTACCGCCTGACCACAAGGGGCTGGGGGTAGGTTTGAGACTTAGGAACTTAGAGAGAGGTCTGATGTTTTATCAGCCCCTGAGGAAATGGGAGAAGGTGCTGATCAAGGGATAAGTAACAGAGACAGGTATTTGGGGGATGGAAAACCATAAAGATTAAAAGACTTGAAATCATCAATTTAAGTCGGTCTGACAGGAGGGTAGCCAGGGGCAGCATTTTTTAAATAGTGTGAACTGAGCCTGAAGGACTTGCTCCTGCCGGAGAGCAGAGGCTCCACGAAGTTTTCCCAGTAAGCCTTGCAATTAGACAGATACCTGTTGCTGCACCCAGGCTTATCCTTTACATGAGAATTGGGGAGGGGTTGGGGGTGGGTGAGTTGCAGTTGCCTGTCATCCTCGCATTTGTTGACAGTTCAGGGTCTAGGGTATTTCACAGGTTTCTGGGGCCAGGATGATGTCCACTGGAGAATACAGTGTCTCATCTACCCCTTACCCCTGGAAAGGCTCTGCTTCCGGTGCACGGGAGCCCGGGCTTCCCCGGGCCTTCCTGATGACACCTGAGCCTCTGCTACACCTTTCAGGTGTCTCTGGGCTGCTGAGATCTCCAGGTTGCCCCGGGGTTGTAACAGGGACGCATTGTGACTGAGGGCTCTGGCCAGTCCATAAATCAGAGAGACGGACAACCTCAGCTCTCCCGCCTTTCCCATCCCGGGCAGGCCCCCTGCCCCACCCCCTCCAATTCCCGCCGGGGTCTGAGCGGTTGGGGTTTAACCCTGCATGCTCCCCGCCCCTCCCACGGGCCTCGGGTGCCAGGAAGCCGCGAGCCCAGGGGGCCCCCGAGGGCGCAGTGTGCGGCCCAGGCGGCAGGTGGCGGCGTCTCCCCGCGCCCCGCGGCCCCACAGAACCCCCGGACCGCGCGCACGCACGCCCTTCACGGTACCGGGAAGCGCCCTGCCCAACACCGGCTCGCGGCGTCTCTGGGCTGGGCCGTCCAAGTCCGGAGGACAGAGGGTAGCGCCTGAGAGGCGCGGGCAGCTCTGGGTGCCGGCGCGACACTCTCGCCTCCGGGACCCGCCGCACAGCCCCCAAGGGTGCGGCGGCGTCCGGAGGCCGGGAGCCGACAGAGGAAGAAAGGCGGGGCGGGGAGGGGCGGGGGGGCCGGGCGGGGCCGGACGGCCGACTCCGGGAGTCGAGCCCAGCGCACCCGGGCCTCTCCTCTCCGCCCGGGTCGGCTGCCCACGGGACGCCCTCGGGCCAAGGCTGCATGGGGCTCCAGCGTGGCCGGCTCTTCTGGCCGCTGCTCCTGCTCGCGGCTGTCTGCTCCGGGATCCTGGTCGCCCTGTACTCCTCGGCGGTGGAGTTGCACCTGGGGCCCCGAACCGAAGCCAGGTAGGAGCTGCCGCGCGGGACCTGTCCGGAGGGTGCAGGGGACGCGGGGACTCGGGCTGCGGCCCTTTGTACCCAGAGCCTCCACCCCGGCGTTAAACTCGTGCTGCCGGGGGTCCCACAGCTGCTGCTGTATCCAAGAGGAACTTCGCCCCTTGCTCACCGGAGATCCACTCCCGACAGCTTTCTGCTGACTTCCCTCCAGCCCTAATTAGAAACCCTTTCATCTGTCCTACTTTGGCTTGGACATCGGATTCAGATAAAATCAGTCCCGGCTTTCCACGGATTGTCCCTCGCTAACCTCACATTTCTCAGATTCTACTTTGGGGGCGGGGACCCAAGTCTCCCAGATCCAGCGTTGCGCGCGGCTCCTCAGCCCGGCGGCGGCAGGTCGCGCCTCTCCGGCTCGCTGTGGTCCCTGCCCTCCCCGCGCCCGGGTCGCTTCTCTCCTCCCGCTCTGTTCCGTTGTTTATTTTGATAAGCCCCGTCCGGGCGCGATCCGGTGAAGAGGTGGACTGCGGCCCACCTTGGGCTCCATCCAAGTTTCCCTCCCTGAGCTGCTCCTGCTGCGCTCCGCTCCCTCTCCCTGACCCTGGGCACCTTCCTTTCATTTGGTGCCCCAGGAGGAGAAACCTGAGAGCCTGCCTTTGGTAGGTCACGGTTTCCAGTTACTGAAGAAACCTTAAAAGGGATTTAGCTTTACTTCTGGAAGGTGGACCGAGCTGTGCCCAGCGTTTGGATTTGTAAGGCCCCATGGGTACCTACAGTCTGCTGCAGAGGCCTCTGGGCCCTGGCTTTCCCTTCCCAGTGCTTTTCGATCCACACAGTCCTCACTAAAGGGAATGAAGTCAGAATTAGTGTCTGCTCTCAGGAATGGGGCTCTCCAGGTGGCTCAGTGGTAGAGAATCTGCCTGCCAAGCAGGAGACCCAGGTTCAATCCCTGGGTCAGGAAGATCCCCTGGAGAAGGAAATGGCAACCCACTCCAGTATCCTTGCCTGGGAAATCCCAAGGACAGAGGAGCCTGGCGGGCTATAGTCCATGGGGTCGCAAAAGAGTCAGACACTCAGACAGGACTTCGCGACTAAAACACAAAACCAAAAACATTCAGGAAACAAAGTCAAAGGGCACCCAGTGTTACAAAACAATATGAAACACGCTTGCCATTGATTATGTGTCCCCTCCCTTTAGAAACAAAGGTGTTCTAGCTGGCAACACCTGAAGTTAACTTTGCCTCCTTGGAGTCAGACATTGCATAAGGAAAAGGACTGAAAAGAACTGAGGGTATTAAGAAAGGAGATCCGTATCAGTTTTCTGTAAAGATGTTTTGAAACACATTTATTTGAACATCCTTCAAAAGTAACTAATACCACTATAAATATGAGGTTGACTGAACATCCATTATACCTCAACAAAGCTTTTTTAAAAGACCTTTCATGTTTTAAAAATCTAGTACGACTTGTCCATATCCTTGATGTTTTGGTGATGTTTGCATTTTAGCTAAACCCCAGGGGCCAGGTCCAGACTCAGCCTCATTAGGAGCTGGACAAGCAGAGGGGCAGGTGGGATGGAAATCTGAGCAGGGCGAGCAAGCTATGTAACCCTCCCTCACCTGGGGATCAAAAGCAGCCCTCCCGGGCTACGGTGGGGAGTCCAGGGGAAGCCGAGTGCTGGGACCAGGCCTGGCACACCGGAGATAGGAGATGAGGCTCTCCTTGCAGGTTAGAGGGTGGAATCGGTCCAATCAGTAGTTCCTGGGCTTGGGATTTCTAGACTTGTTTTAGAGTGGGTTGCCATTTCCTCCTCCAGGGGATCTTCCTGACCAAACCCATTGTCTCCTGCATTTACCGCTGAGCCTTTGGAGAAGCCTTATTCCCACGGTGGTGTCTAAAAGCCTTTGGATTCCCGGGGTGGGGGGTGTCGGGGGAGTCTCTTGAGCAGAAGGGTTGCTCTGGAGAGGAGCTGGCCTTCCTGAGACCCGAGCGATTCAGGGCTCCCTCCTGTTTCTATTCCACCCATTCAGCAGTTCCTCTGTCAGATTCCAAGCCTGGCTGGCATGTTAGAATCACTGGGGAGGAAGGGATGACAGTGGGGGGAGGGGGGTTGAATCACTGGAGACCCAGAACCAACCGATCAGAATTCTGGTGTTTTTCAAAAGTTCCCTGGGGGTTCCTGAAGGCCACCTGCGCTGAGCACCACGGTGCCAGTTCCTCCTCTGAGAGGAGCTACAGGGTTTTGTGGTTGGCTGATCTGGGTTGAGTGGAGGATAGGATCGCCCTGCTTTTTCTGGCCTGCTCTTCCAAAGTCTTTCACAAACCCTGAAGGCAGGTGGGTCCAGATGCCCTTGTGGCTCAAACGGTCTTGGTGCCTAGAAGCAAGTCACTGGAAGCCTTTGTTTCCTTCGAAACTGCTGACCTCAGATCCTCCCCACCTGCTCCCTCGGGGTTGTAGGGGAGGTGGGAGGAGTCTGGGAATAGCCTGACTACCCTCTTGAATGGATAGGGGCTCCTGTTCCTTCCTGTTTGCCCTCTGCCCAGGTGGCTCAGTGGTAAAGAAAGTTACTGCTATTGTAGGAGCTGCGGGTTTGATTCCTGGGTCAGGAAGATCCCCTGGAGAAGGAAATGGCAACCCACTCCAGTATTCTTGCCTGGAAAATCCCATGGACAGAGGAGCCTGATATGCTACATACAGTCCATAGGGCCGCAAAGAGTCAGACACAACTAAGCGCGTGTGCGCCACACACACACACACACACACACACATTGGTGCAGGGACCACCTAGCACCTAGCAGGTGGGTGTAGGGCAGTAACCTAGACCCTTACCTCCCTCCAGAAGGGTCAGTGTCGTTGAGGCTGTCACAGGGTCCCTTCCCTTTGCCCTTTAGGTAACAATAGCTAATATTTAGAAGACACTTCTTACATAAGATAACACAGACTCTGTTTGAAGGCTCCCGACAAGAATGCAGGCAGGGCTTTACTGGGGCCCCTGCGGGCGGCAACGGGAAGGAAACCCAATGCCAATTTTTCTTGCTTGCTCCCTGGGGGTGGGGCGGGGCTCGGTGAGTTGGTTCCTTCTACAGGATGACAGTAGGGGTGGGTCCAGGGGGTCAGGCCAGAGAGGTGGCTTAGGTGGCCCGCCCACCCCCTTAGTGGTGCCACGTGCCAGGTCAATGTGCATACCTGCTTCTGCTCAGATTTTGGTCTTTCTGTATCTCTCTTGTTCATAATTTGCCCCAGCCGCCGCATGTACTCAGCTACTTTTAGTCCCTTGTAGTTTATTTTGCATTTTGTTGCTCAAGGAGACGTTTGTCCAAGTGCAAGCACTGCAGCAAAGGGTCCCAGGCCCCAGCCTGTCTCAATCTGACCATCTGCATACCTGCATGATCATCCCTGCTGAACAGACACAGACACTGAGCTTCTGAGAAGTTCAGTGGCTTCCAGAGATCCTGGAACCCAAACCCACGGTGTCGGGCTTTGGCCCCACCCCTTTCGCCAGGTGAAGGGGGCCCAGGGCACCCGGGATCTAAAACCTGTTTTGCGGGCCTTAACAGGGAGACCGCTTAGATGGTCACGAGCCCAGGCCGCTGGCAATCTTTCCTATTTTATATTTTCATGTCTTAACCACCATCTCGCTGTTCCCATACATTCCACATTTCAGCCACTTGCCAAGGGGCTAGGCAGAACATAATAAGGTGATAATATTTTGTGCCCAAAGAGAAAGAGATGAGCAAGAATCAGAGCATAGGGGAAAAAATAAAAAAATCAGACCCTGATGGACGATCAGCCTCCAGAGTTACCAGATGAGCACGCTTCGGGGGCAGGTCAGACCCCGGCTTTACTTCCGCCTTCTCCCCCAGGAACACCACGTCATCATCTCAAGCTTTCTTTGGACCCAAGGCACCGAATTCTAGGACACGAAAGGTACAGTGGCGGGCTACCCTGTGGCGGGGTACAAGGGGAAAGGAAAATGGGAATGAGAACATTCTTACAAGCCTACTGGGCGGGAGCTCTCTGGAAACCCCCCTCCCTCCTCTCCTCCCACCCCGGCTACATCCCCCTCCCCACCCAGAGAATGGAGCACAGAACTGAGGGGCCAGCCAGCGCTCTTTAGACCTGACCACTGAGGTCCCTGCACCCCAACAGCAGAGAAACATGGCTCCATCTTTACTCCCTGGGGTATAACCAGCAGAAAAGTTCTTGCAAATCTTGATTTATCATTAAAAGTTCTCTGACTTTTACATTCTACACCTCAAAATGTCTTTTTACTGTAAAACTCACATTTAAACTGTTAGCATGCATGCGTGCTAAGTCACTTCAGTTGTGTCCGACTGTTTGCAACCCTATGGGCTGTAGCCCTCTGTCCATGGGATTCTCCAGGCAAGAATACTGGAGTGGGTCGCCATGCCCTCCTCCAGGAGATCTTGCCCACCCAGGGATCGAACCCGCATCTCTTACGTCTCCTGCATTGGCAGGTGAGTTCTTTACCACTAGCACCACCTGAGAAGCCCTGTAAACTGTTTACCATGAAGTAAACCCAAGCCCAGGGGCCTCTCTGCTCTGTCACAGAGCACAGTGACCGTGGCCTTACAGGCCATCTCAAGCACTTTACCTGCGTTCTCTCACTTACACCTGTCGGCAAGGTCGGGAGGCAGCTTTTGCAGTAAAATGAGGCACAGAGATACCCTGCTCAGGTTACCCATGGAAAAGAGGTGGCACAGGGATTCAGGCCTCTCTTGGACCCCCGGGCTGGGTCTGAACTCCCGAGCAACATGCCCTCACCCTCTGTGCAGGCTGCAGTCAAGCGGGATGATGACTATGTAGTTCTGGCCTGGTCCCGGTTTAAGAGTTGTTTTTCATGCCCAAGACACTGGAACTTGTTAACTGAGGTCTCATGGGGGCAAGATCTCACCACATGCAAGACTGAGTAACTGCAAAGCTGTAAGCGGCAGAGCGAGCTCCCCTCGGCAGGTGATGGAGACCCCACCCCCGCCACCCCCCGCCCCAAGAACAGAGATCAGGTGGACACTTGGCGGACTGGCTAAAGAAAGTCTTCAAGCGTCTTAAAGCACTTGGCCAGGTCATCTTTACTTTTCCTAAAGTCCTTTCACCTTGAGCTGCTGCTGCTAAGTCGCTTCAGTCGTGTCAGACTCTGTGCGATCTCATAGACAGCAGCCCACCAGGCTCCCCCATCCCTGGGATTCTCCAGGCAAGAACACTGGAGTGGGTTGCCATTTCCTTCTCCAATGCAGGAAAGTGAAAAGTGACAGTGAAGTCGCTCAGTCGTGTCCGACCCTCAGCGACCCTATGGACTTCAACCTTCCAGGCTCCTCCATCCATGGGATTTTCCAGGCAAGAGTACGGGAGTGGGGTGCCATTGCCTTCTCCTACTTGATGCTAATTGACATATTTCCTCACCTGGTTTAAAAACAAAAAGATTTGAGCTTTTGTCTTTTGGATATATATGACATGGGGGAAAAAAATGAAGAAGTAGGTAAAGGAAAAATAAAGGTAAGAAAGTTAGACAATGTCAGATAAGTGCGTGAAAAATATGCCAGAGGGTGTCAGAGATGGGCTCTGAGCTTCCCTGTGACAACAGCAAAGAAGGAAAGCTTGCCACCCTGTCCATGAGATAAAAGCAAGCCAGCTGCCCAAGCAAAGTGCGCCTTTCTGGATATGGAGACCTGAAGATTTTTCTCTTGGAGCCTTGTAAAGGAGACCCTGGAAAACACCCCTATGATGAACTGAAGAGGAGTGAGACTGATGTAGTCAGTTCAGCTTAATGCTTGCTTTTAAAGCATGAATTTGGTCCATAAAGATTGCTGTGGGAGTAAAACAAGTTGAGCAGAACCCAAATTTCGTGTGTGTTTATCAGTGATTTTGTCAGCCAGAACACTGGTAAATGCAGAAAACCATACTGCACCAAAGGGAATCATGTAGGAATACCCAAAAGGCACGCACATGCACACTTCAGACAGCCATCTGCTTCATCGCATGTTTAATAACCGGCTTCCCACCACTTCACGATAACTCCCAAACTGCCACCCTTCCGAAGCCCACATCCCCAAGAATGTGTCAGTTCTTTTCCAAGGTCAAGTGCCATATTTTGAGAACTATTTATATATTTCTTGGGCTTCTCTGGTGACTCAGACAGTAAAGAATCTGACTGCAATGCAGGAGACCTGGGTTTGGTCCCTGGGTCGGGAAGATCCCCTGGAGAAGGTAATGGCTACCCACTCCAGTATTCTTGCCTGGAGAATCCCCTGGACAGAGGAGCCTGGTGGGCTACAGTCCATGGGGTTGCAAAGAGTAGGACACAACTGAGCGACTAACATTTTCACTTTTCTAGATGTTTCCTAACCAGTGAATGTGTGTAAAACTGCTTCTATCTTCATTTTATGCATCACTGATCAAGTTTTTTGAGTTTCTGCTGCTCATAGTCCCTTTTCCCGAAAGCCCTGTGGTTTGGGTTGCGGTTCTGCACGATGGTTTTTAGGCATTCGTATGTCACATAACAGCAGAAATGACTGTACTCTTTCCCACGTTGTCCTTTGATGAAACCAACGTCTTAACCAAGACCCCCTTCAGTGGAAGAATAGCCCTGACCAGACTGGGGCTGCTCAGGAATCTAACACGGGGGTCTGGGGGTAGAGGGGGGCTGGGGCCTGTCTGGTACGTGCTCTCCTTCAAGGCCGCTGGGTGCGGAGGCCCCTGCGTGCGGAGGCCCCTGCAAGGCTTCCTTTGCTGCTGGCACCAATGACCACCAACTTGGGAGCCTTAAAACAAGAGAAATGGAGTCTCTCACAGTTCTAGAGGCCAGAAGTCTGAAGTCAGGTATCCAGCAGGGCCAGCCGCCCTCTGAAGTCTCCAGGGAAGAATCTCTCCTGGCCTCTTCCAGCTTATGGGGGCTCTAGCTGTCCCCTGGCTTGCAGCTTCATCACTCACTCTCTGCCCCCGACCCCCACCATCAGCACGTGCCTTCTTTGTATGATTTTATTTTTGTTTATTTATTTTTGGCCGTGCGGCGTCTTCGTTGCTGCATGGGCCCTCCTCTAGTGGTGGTGAGCGAGGGCCACTCTCTAGCTGCGGTGCACGGGCTTCTCATTGCGGTGGCTTCTTTTGAGGCAGAACACAGACTCTAGGGCGTACACACTTCAGCCACTGCGGCCCATGGGCTCCGTAGTTGCGGCTGCCGGGCTCTAGAGCACAGGCTCAATAGTTGTGGAGCACAGACTTCATTGCTCCACGGCATGTGGGATCTTCCCGGATCAGGGGATCGAATTCATGTCTCCTGCACTGGCAGGTGGATTCTTTACCCCTGAGCCACCACGGGAAGCCTAGCACATGCCTTCTTATAAGGATACCAGTCATTGAATTTAGGGCCCACCTTAGTACATTAGAAGTTATACTCCATTTATGTGTGTGGCTCAGTCACTTCAGTCGTGTCTGACGCTTTGCAACCCTATGGACTGTAGCCAACCAGGTTCCTCTGTCCATGGGATTCCCCAGGCTGGAGTGTGTTGCCTAGCCCTCCTCCAGGGGATCTTCCCAACACAAGGATCAAACCCACGTCTCCTTCACCTTTTTGCATTGCAGGCAGATCCTTTACTGCTGAGCCACCTTACGGTATAATCTCACCTGACTGATTACATCTGCAAAGACCCTCTTTCCAAATAAGGTCACATTCTGAGGTTTGGGGCAGACATGAATTGGGAGAGGGGACATTATTCAACTCAAGATAGGCACCGGCTGGTCAAAGACATCACAGATCTTCCCAGTAGCCCTTTCCATGTGAACCCTACTGCAGCAAGGACGGCCAGGGCAAGGGTTTGGACCCAGGCTGATGGATTCCAAGGCCTGGGGTGGACCTCCTCCAATACAGGGCAGGCAGCTCTTACCCATTTGTGGGAAAGTGCCCTCAAGTTCCCCCCAAGTGTGAGGTAAAGTAGTAGGCCAGAGCCGTCAGGCCCCAGAGACGTGGCATCCAGGGAGAAGGGCTGGGCAGGGTAAATCCAGAAAGCTCTCTGACCCCTACCAGGCCACTGCGTACAGGCCAGCTTGGCTGGCACATCTAGGGGGTGGCCCAAGGCTGGAGAGGGGAAGGGCAGCACTTCCCTCCCAGCCCTCTTGTGGGGTATGCGGGCTCCCTGGAAGGTTCCTACCCACCCTACCTTCTAGAACAGCCCTCGGGGACTTCCCTGGGGGTCCTTGGGCTTCCCTGGTGAGTTTGATCCCTGGGTGTGGGAAGATCCCACCCAGGAGAAGGAAATGGCAACCACTCCAGTATTCTTGCCTGGAGAATCCCATGGATAGAGGAGCCTGGCAGGCTACAGTCCATGGGGTCACAAAGAGTGGGACAGAACTGAGCAACTAACACTGGGGTCCAGTGGTTAAGAATCCGCCTGGCAGTGTAGGGCACGTGGGTTCCATTCCTGGCTGGGCAAGTGGGATTCCCACATACCTCAGGGCAGCTAGGCCCACAGTGCCACTGGAGAGCTCTCATGCCACACCTAGAGAGACCTGACCACGAAGATCCTACATGATGCAACTAAGACCCAAGGCGGCTAAATAAGTAAATTAAAAAAAGAAACAGCCCTCTTATCTTGTCACCCACAGAACCTGCTCTGTCGACATCCACTTTCTCTTGCCGTTCAGCGGCACCCTCGCTTCCGGAATCTGTTTAACCTCTCCACTCCAGTGCTGCTGTCGGGGGACCTCTTCACCCCGCAGCTCTGGGACAGCCTGAGCCAGCACAAAGCCCCCTACGGCTGGCAGGGGCTCTCCCACCAAGGTAACCTGCAGCCCTCTGGCCCTAAATAGTCCATTCCTCCTGCTTTGGGGCCACGGTGCCCCTTTCTCCTCACTTCCTCCCAGGCAGGCTTCAAGGCTCACCTCCACTGCTGTGAGACTCCCTGCCTCTACAAGCACCCTCTACAAGGGTCAAGGAGAGGGGCCTGGCTACTGCCCCACCCGACCCCTCTACCAGTGGCTCTTGCCCTCCTGGGGCCTGGCATGAAAGATGGCCAGTGTGCAAAGGTGGCTGAGGATAGCAGTTGTGAGCCCTCAAACAGCCCAATGATGGCTGATGCTGGGAGAGACCACCCAGAGCCCCTTCCACTTTAAGTCGGCCCCTCACCCTACCCCCGAAGGCCCCAAATTATTTCCTTTTGGAATAAGCAAAGTCTTGGGAGGACTGGTTATCTGAGTTCTCAAGATGACTGGGGCCACAGCCAACCCTCCCGCCCCACCACCCTCTTTGCAGGCGTCCTGCTCCCACGGACGTTTCCCTGTCCTCCACCTTCTGTGCCTCTTGAGAGGGGCCTGGTGTCAGGCCTCAGGCAGGTGCGGGTGCCAGGAATTCTCGGGAAGGCCCCAGTGCCCCTCACAGCACTCCACCTTGTCCCACAGCCATCACCTCCACCCTCAGCCTCCTGAATGGCTCGGAGAGCACCAGGCTGTTCGCCGTCTCCCGGGAGCTGCTTCCTGGTTGCATCCGGTGTGCCGTGGTGGGTAACGGAGGCATTTTGAATGGCTCCCGCCAGGGTCAGAACATCGATGCCCATGACTACGTGTTCAGGTATGTGGGCTAGGGGCCAGGGAGGAAGCAGGAGAGGAGCTGGGTGGAGAGCTGGTCCCCAGCCAGCCCCCCGGGGGGAGCATCGTAGGTGAGGGCGTGGGCTAATGGAGCAGCAGCGGCCTCAGGCAGCTCAGCAGTTGTGACGGGCGGACAGGCGTGGACAAGGGCGTTAGGCAGACAGACCCTGAAGACGCACGAGGCTGTGGTCAACCCAGGGGACCCAGGAGGAAGGAGCTGCCAGGGCTGGCTTCGCCCATTTCACAGGGCATCCTTCAGGTGCCCGGCTTCAGGATGGGGCTGGCGACTGGGCACTGGGGCTGCCGTGGGTAGAGGGAGTGCCAGAAGCCTGGGGATGGAAGTCAACATGCAGTACCGTGTAGCCACAAGCAGGCTGATGAGCCTCTGTTTGGACCAGACTCAACGGTGCGGTGATCAAAGGCTTCGAGAATGACGTGGGCACCAAGATCTCCTTCTACGGTTTTACTGTGAACACAATGAAGAACTCCCTCATCTCCTACTCGAACGTGGGCTTCACCTCTGTGCCGCAGGGACAGGTGAGGCTCCCATGGGCACCACGGTCCCTGACAGCCAGCACCGTTGTTTCCTGTCCGCCCCCCATCGCACCACAGGGCAGGCCACGGGGTTCCCACGCCCCAGCCCAGCGGATGGACAGGTTGTACGCCAGGATCTAGGGCCTGTGTAATGGGGCGCCCTGTAGCTCAGGACCAGGAAAGCTCTGGAGTGGAGCGTGAATGACTAATGTTTACTGAAGGCTTATGGAGTGCCAGGCACTTTACAGAGGCCACGTCAGCCCCCTCTTACTGGTGAGGGCACTAAGACTCAGGGCCCCTTCGTTCAACAGACTGGCAGTGGAGCCCGACTCAAACCCCTGCTACCCCCCTGACCCAGAGGTCAGCAGCACACAGCCAGCCAGAGGGTATTTGCTGAGTGTCTCCTCCATTCCAACCCCACACACACTCAGCACAGCAGCCCCTGAGAACTGGAACCTGAGTCTGTCTGCTGCCTCCAGGCTCTTTCAGCCACACCCAGCTGCTCTAACACCATGCTTCCCCTTCTAGAGGGCTTCCCTGAGAGCTCAGTTGGTAAAGAATCCACCTGTGATGCAGGAGACCCCACTTCGATTTCCTGGTCAGGAAGATCCACTGGAGAAAGGAAATACTCACTCCAGTATTCCAGCCTGGAGAATTCAGAATTCCATGGACCGTATAGTCTATGGGGTCATAAAGAGGCAGACAAGACTGGAGCGACTTTCACTTTCTTTCCCCTTCTAGAGCAGGCTGGCTACCACATGCAGCGGGGAGGTCCCAAGATAAGGGTGCTGTGGTGCTTGATAGGGCTGGTTTGAGTTTTCAGCAGCTTCCTCCTCTTACCAGGGACGTCAGGGGTGTCCAAGCTACAGCATCCATGCTCTGAGGCCTCTTTTAGCTCATGATGAAACAAGATAGCACAGTTTCATTTCTGGTGTAGCCACAGAACCTGTATGCATGTGTGCTAAGTCGATTCAGTTGTGTCCAACTCTGTGCAACCCTATGTACTGTAGCCCTCCAGGCTCCTCTGTCCACGGGATTCTCCAAACAAGAATACTAGAGTGGGTTGCCATGCCCGCCTCCAGGGCATCTTCCTGAACCAGGGATCAAACTCCCATCTCTTATGTCTCCTGCATTGGTAGGTGAATTCTTTACCATTAGTGCTACCTGGGAAGAACCTGTATGAGTTTTCCTTAACTGCATGACGAATGACCCCCAAACCTCATAGCTGTAAACAACAAGTACTGCTTATCTTGCCATTTTCATGAGTCAGGAATTTGGGAGCAGCTCAGTAGAGTGATTTTGTCCACTTCTTTTTTTTTAGCCTCCTCTGGCAGCATGAAAGTGTTAGTTGCTCAGTCACGTGGTCCAACTCTCTGCGACCCCATGGGGTGTACCCCACCAGGCTCCTCTGTCCTTGGAATTCTCCAGGCAAGAATACTGCAGAGGGTAGCCTTTCTCTTCTCCAAGGGATCTTCCTGACCCAGAGTCCAAGCTGGGTCTCCCTCATTGCAGGCCGATTCTTTACTGTCTGGGCCATCAGGGATGCCCTTCCCAGATGACTCAGCAAGTAAAGAATCCACTTGCAATTCAGGAGACACAGGAGATGCAGGTTCAATCCCTGGGTTGGAAAGAGCCCCTGGAGAAAGAAATGGCAACCCACTCCAGTATTCTTGCCTGGGAAATCCCATGGCCAGAGGAGCCTGGCGGGCTACAGTCCAACGGGGTTGCAAAGAGTTGGACACGACTGAGCAACTAAGCATACACACACCAGCAGCATGTGGGACCCTAGT
This sequence comes from Bos mutus, assembly GCF_027580195.1. Taxonomy (NCBI): domain Eukaryota; kingdom Metazoa; phylum Chordata; class Mammalia; order Artiodactyla; family Bovidae; genus Bos; species Bos mutus. The sequence goes on along the minus strand of NC_091635.1, from coordinate 8,093,247 downwards.
TTGCTGATGAGGGATTGAACTTGCACTCCTGCATTGGAAGGTGGAGTTTTAACCAGTGGACCAGAGAAGTCCCTCATCGGAGTGGTTTTGGCTCAGGGTCTCCCAGTAGTCACAGTCAGGCTTGACAGGGGCCGCGGTCATCAGAAGGCCCGCCTGGGCCAGGGTGAAGATGGCTCCCTCACAGCCCTCACCATGTGGGCCCCTCTGCAGGCTAATACACTGCCTCCCTGATGGGGTAGCTAGTTTGACCCAGAGCGAGTGATCCCAGAGAGCAAGGAAGCTCCTCCAGTGTCTTTTATGAACCCCTCTCCAAGGGGGTCACACACGCTTCCTTACTCCCACTTTTTCGTATCCATTAGAAAAATTCTTAGTCCCTCAGTCCAGCCCACACTCAAGGGAATGGCAGTTGAGCACGGCTCCTTGAAGGGAAGAGTATCAGCGGGTCTGAGTGCTGAAACCCTCAGTGGAACCCGAAAGAACAGGGCACCCAAAAGTGGAAAATACAGACTCAGAAAGGAGAGGCTCCTGCCCGGGCAGGGGCCGGACCGGGCGGAGGGCGGTCCACTCAGAGCAGGAAGTCCCCGTGGTCTTGTCCCCACCGGGGCTGCTTCTCTGTTGCCCCAACAGTACCTGCGCTATATCTTCATCCCCTCGGACATCCGTGACTACCTGATGCTGAGATCCGCCATCCTGGGTGTGCCTGTCCCCGAGGGCACCGATAAAGGAGACAGGTGAGCAGCCAAGCAGGGAAATAGGGCACGGTACTGCTCCCGGGTCCACCGTCAGATGGGAAAGGTGGCTGAAGGTGGCCAGAAAGGCCCCAAGAATCCACCAGAGCATTAGAAGAGTAAACTCTTCTTTTTTTCCTACCCTCGGGAAAGCCCAGGTAATGCTGCTGGTCCCCAGGGACCCTCCTGACCAGGTGGGCTGCAGGTTCAAGGGGCTCCTTTTGGAATGGGGGCCGGCAGGCCTGGCCCCTCAGCTTCAGCTGCGGTCCCCATAACCCGCCCAGCCACCCAGCTGGCCTGTCCGCAGCTGTCCCTGCTGTCCCGTTGAGTGCATTGTGTTTGGAGACTAAGAGTGAGGGCCAGGACCCATGCCACTCCTTGGCGGGCACCCTCCCAAGACTGCCCATGAAATGGGAGAGCAGGGGACGTGGGCCCAGTGTCCTGCAGAGTGGGAACAAAGGGCCCTCTGTCTGTCCTCCCCCACCTTCCTGGACAGCAGGCCCGTGTCCAGCTCTTTTGAACCATGTCCGGGCCTCATCTGAACCTTCTCCCTGTGGTGCTGAAGACAATTTCTTGTCCCTGAGTCGGGTCCTCATAAATCTGCACCAACCCCTGTGGCCGCCAAGGACCGACCCTCCTGTCTCGCTGGCTGGCCCCGGTACATCTCACCCACCCTCAAAGAGCACCTTCTGAGGCGTCCTTAGGGGTTAAGCCCTCGGGGGCCAGGCCGGCTACGCCAGCCCCGCCCTGTGCCCCGCCCCAACCTGCTGATGACCCAACAATCGCCTGGCAGCGGCTCCTGGGGGTGGGCTTTGCGACCCAGACGGGACTGGCTCCTGGGGTTGGGGGCTGGCTCAAAGACATCGGGTGGACATTAAGCCTCCCCAACACCAATGAGCTCCCCCTCCCATTCCCCTAATCCATCCCCTGCCCAGTCCCCCTCCCAGTCCAGATCCAACCATACCAACCAGCAGCCCTACGCCAGCTCTGGCGGCTCAGCTCCTTCACCGTCCCCCACCCGGGGGTCTTCCCGTGCCCCCTCTCACCCTGCCACCCCAAATGCCTCACAGCCCTCTTCCCGGGCCTCCTCCCTGACCCCCAGCCCTCATGTCCAGCCTCGGGGGTCTTCCCAAAATGCCACTCCACCTGCCTCCAAATCTCCCTCTCAATCTGGCTTGAAATCCCTCTCCCGAAACTCTTCCCAAACTCCCCCCATACCTGGCGCCAAGTCCCCCGCCCACAGTCCCGCGCCCTCAGCCTCCTACATCGGGCTCGGGCTTGGGCCCATCCGGGGCATCCCGTCCTACATCGCCCCCTACGTGCCCCGCTTCATGAAAGAGGCCCCCTTCTTCCAGCCTCCTACTTCGCCCCTCCCGCAGAACCAGTGCTTCCCCTGCTCCTTCCCCTGCTGGGCCCGGGACCGCCCGCGCAAGCCCCCCGACTCCCTGTACTTCCCTCTCCTCCCGCCCCCTCCGCACCTCCCCCGGGTCAGCTGCTCCTACCCGTCTCCCCCCGCCCTGTTCACGCCCCCCTCCTCCCTCTCCTACACCCCGCCCACCGAGGTCCTGGTGGGCGGGAAGCCGCACGTGGTGCCCACGGTGCTCCCAGCCACCTTCTACACCCCCTTCTCCCGCTACTACTCCCAGCCCCGCCCCTACCGGTCCATCCACCGACACCGCCCCAGCGCCTTTCACCTCTCCTCACTCCACAACCCGTCGTACGACGCCTCGGGCCGCTCTGTTCACTTCTATCGTGGGTCCTAGGCCTCAGACCTATTTTGGACTGGACTCCTCTGCCAGCAAATTCAGGCTACTCCATCCAGACTTCATCAGCTACCTGACAGAGAGGTAGGTGCGGGCAGGGGTGGTGCTGGGAGCAACTCCCCTGCCCACCCCCACCATTCGCCCCACACCTACAGGCTGCTGCTGCTGCTGCTGCCAAGTCGCTTCAGTTGTGTCCGACTCTGGGCGACCCCATAGAAGGCAGCCCACCATCCCTGGGATTCTCCAGGCAAGAACACTGGAGTGGGGTGCCATTGCCTTCTCCAATGCATGAAAATGAAAAGTGAAAGTGAAGTCGCTCAGTCGCCTCTGACTCTTTAGCGACCCCATGCACTGCAGCCCACCAGGCTCCTCCGTCCATGGTATTTTCCAGGCAAGAGTACTGGAGTGGGGTACCATTGCCTTCTCTGGCAGCACTGGCTTTATCCCCTGAAGATGAAACCCCAAGCTGGGTCATGTGCCGAGGACCACCGTGGCCGCCCCCACTCCCCGCCCCGCAGCACTTACACTGCTTCATTTACTTGTTGTTTAGTTCCTCAGTCCTGTCCCATTCTTTGTGACCCCATGGATGGTAGCCCGCCAGGCTTCTCTGTCCATGGCATCTCCCACAAAGAATACTGGAGTTGGTTACCACTTCCTTCTCCAGGGGACCTTCTGAACCCAGATTGAACCCGTCTTCTGTTATTGGCAGGTGGATTCTTTACCACTGAGCCACCAGGTTAAATACATTGATGGAGGTGATGTTCTATCACTCAAGGTAGACAGGAAACCCAACAGGCTTACTTACCAAAAACGTTCACCAACGCTTAGGCTGGGTATAGCGGGACTGTAAGTGTGGGGCTGTATGGGGACTAGTGGAAGCCAGCGTTCAGGCCCAAACACAGGAGGACCCTGGGAGGAGCCTGGGGAACCCCTGCCTGCAGATCTCCACCCCCATCCCACCCATCAGTGGTTCTCAGCAGGAGGCTGGTCCACCGTCCTGTCTGAAGTTTTGGTTGTCACTAGGCGACCTGAGTGCCCCTAGTGGGCAGAGGCCGGGGATGCTGCTGAACCACCTACAAGACACAGGGCAGCCCCTGCAACGCACATCTGTCCAGCCTGAAGTGGTGACAGTGCTGCAGCTGGGAAACCTACTGCATGCAGCCCCAGGCTAGCACCCCAAGACCCAGAGCAGGCCAGGGGTGGCAGGGGAGTCTGGGAGGCAAGCTGAAGACCACTCAACAGACGAAGAACAGGCTGAGAAGCTGGGTGGTTTGCCTGGCAAGGCCTAGATGAGAACCCAGGGCTGAGGTCAAGGCTCGTGGTCACCATACTGCGGCCTCACTTTGGGACCATCTGGGTGTCTGAAAGCGTGTACGTGTGCTTGCACACATGTGCGCCATCTCACTAGCGGCCCAGTGACAGGACCTACGTGTACTCTGTCCTCATGTGTGGCTCCTGCTTGGCCAGTCCGGAGGTGAAATTTAGGTGTCAGGTTAAATAACTACGCCAACTATGCCCTAGACGTTGTGGTGCGGGAGGGTGTTGCAGAGAGGAAAAGCAAGTTAGGCTGGACTCAGGCTTCTAGAGAGGGAGAGAGGGAAGGGTCTCACCTATGTTTCTTCAGGAGGGCCTGTTCCTCCTGCTCACTGCTTGTTACCTAAGGTGTTATTTCAACCAAAGATTTTTGTGTATAATTCATCTTTCTCCAAATGGCAGATGGGTGAGGGCAGAAGGGCCAGAAAATTTTGCCGTTTCCCAACCTGCCTGAGTTGGTGTAATGGCACAACCCTCAAGCAAATGTGCAAGACCAAAAGTCCTGGGGTTTTTTGGCTGCCCTGGGTTTTCTTTACTGCACAGGCTTTCTCTAGCTGTGGCGAACAAGGTCTGCTCTTCGCTGTGGGGTGCAGGCTTCTCATTTTGGTGGCCTCTCCAGAGTGCGGGCTCTAGGCACACGGGCTTAGTTGCTCCTCAGCATGTAGGATCTTCCTGGACCAGGGATTGAACCCATGTCCACTGGACCACCAAAGAAGTCCTCTGGAGTCTTTGAGTTTTGACACTTCTTTTTGCTTCCAGGTTTCTGAAATCAAAGTTGATTAACACAAAATTTGGAGACCTATACATGCCTAGTACTGGGGCCCTCATGTTGCTGACAGCTCTACATACCTGTGACCAGGTAAGAGGTCTGCTCTTTCAGGAGCCCACAGCAGCAGAGCTGGTGTGAATGGAACCTTATTCCATCCATGAGATCCTCTACGTGAGGCCTGCTAGCCCAGACCTGGGACTCTGGGCCTCCATCCCGTGGCAGAAGGCTCCCCAGCTGCAGGAGCCACCTAGTCTAGGGAATGGGGTGGAGGAAGTGCTCTCGGTCCCGTAGGGGACAGCCTTCGGACCCAGTCTTGCCTTCCTCCCCAGGGCCACCTTCCCCTGGGCTTGTCCTTTCACCCTCTGCCCCAGGGCAGACGCTGCACATGGTGTTTAAGGGACATATGACCCAACTGCTCTTGTGAAAGCAAAATCTCAACCAAAGTGGGTAGGGACATCTGTTTTGGGAGGACACTCTCAAACTGAGGTGGGCATCCTTCCACACGTGGAGTCTCTGAAATCACTCCATGAGCCAATTCTTGCTGGGGTGGTACCCATGAGCTGCAGAGACAGAGGCTGAGAATCAGTTTTCAGGGAAAGGCAGTGTTGACCCAGGCACAAGAGCTGGAGGCCAAGCACCACTGGACTCCAAGCACCACTGGACTCTGGTCCCCCTTTTCCATGTTTAAAACAGGACTCTCCTGTCTGCAGTCACCATGAGAACAGGAAACGGGAGGTAAGGGGCTTTCTGCCTCCATCTTGAGCATAATGATCATGGCTTTGGTGTCACAGACCAGAGTTCAAAACCCAGCCCAGCTACTTATTAGCTTGTGACTGCGGACACACGTTTTGGTTATCTTTCTGAGCCCATTTCCCCATTTGTAAAACAGGGACAGTATCTACGCTTAAGAGTTGGGTGAGAAAATGTGCAGAAATAACACAGTGCAGATATGAAAACGTGGGTGAGAACGGTTGTTTACTCTCACCTCCACACAAGGCAGCTATGCCTAAGTTCCTTCCACTTTATAAACTGTGCTTAGTCGCTCAGTCGTGTCCGACTCTGCAACCCCATGGACTGTAGCCCACCAGGAACCTCTGTCCATGGGGATTCTCCAGGAAATACTGGACTGGGTTGCCATTCCCTCCTCCAGGGGCCACACTGCAGGCACGTTCTTTACCATCTGAGCACCAGGGAAGCCCTTTACACCAGGGAAGCCCTGTGTAAATGGCTTCTCAAATGCTAGCAGCTCATTATGCTAATGAGCTGCTTCTCATAGCAGCTCAAATGCTAACTCAAATGCTAACTGTCCTTCTCCAGGTTAGCGCCTATGGATTCATCACAAGCAACTACCAGAAATTTTCTGACCACTATTTCGATCGAATGAAGAAGCCACTGATATTCTACGCAAACCACGACCTGTCCCTGGAAGCCACCCTTTGGAGGGACCTGCACAAGGCTGGCATCCTTTGGTTGTACCAGCGGTGACCCAAAAGCATCCAAGACCTTTATTTTTGCAGAGCTGCGGCCCTGGGCCCTCAAGTAACTAAAGCTACCTTCTTGTGTGTTCCATCCTTGACACCCACCTACCCCTTCACTACAGAGGACAGAGTGGATGTGTCAATGTCACTCAAGACTGCCCTTTGTGGGACACCCTGCCTTGTCCTTAGCTCACCCAAGGAGACTCCTCTGGGCCCAGGGAGACAACCCAACCTTGGTCGAGGAAAAACATTGCTCTGCTGGGCTCATCTTTAAAACTGAAGACAACACTCTCAAGATGAGACCGACCAGCACGAGCATGCAGGTATCCTTCAGAGCTGAGTGTTTTCCAAGCCAGCAGTGGCACAGACTGACTTGGTCAGTGGAGTGGCTCAGGGCCTCTCAATTAACGAAGGTCAAGCAGCAGTAGAAACAAATGCACTTTTCAGCCCAAATCCTCCCACTAGCATGTCCGGCCTCAGACTCCAAAGCAGTTCACCTCAAGGACATGTTGGAACAGCTTTTCTGAGAAAGGGAACAGACTCACTTCTGCCCCCTGATAAAGTGGGAGCACAAAGGGCAGAAAGTCATTTGAAATTAGTTAATTGCATAAATGACGGATAACCACTGTGTCTGTTTGTGTTGGGGAAAGTAGTGTATTACGCAGGGTATTAGCATGGAGAGTCTGAACCACCAGAAAGTCCTGGCCTCTGATTAAAGGCCCACTGAAGATGTATTAACACCCCATCACCAAAAGGACATTATTGGGTAACAAACCCTCATCACTGGACATTGACAATCAAGGCTTCAATAATTTGACTGGATACAGGCAGCTTTCTTTTAGATTATACGGGCTTCAAAGTGTAAATCAACTGAATGACCACTACACAGCTCCGCACACAAACCCTGGGTTTGACTGGCTGGTGTTACTATATCCCATAAGGCAGTGGAGCGGGCTGGGGAGGCCTCCCATCCAGAACCTGGCCTCTGGCCCCTGCTTCTGAAGGGTCATTCCTCTCCATACAACACCGCTGCCTTAGAAACTTAAGACGGGTGACTAAGAAAAACGACATATAGGATTTAACCACTATAGCAGCTACTTGAGAAAGCATGGCTTCCTGAGGCCTGGAACCCTTTCCCCCCATATTTTATTTTTTCCCTATTCCCATCACATCTGTAGTTAGCAAACCAGTCAATGGTATAAGATCGATTTAGTGAGAAGCTTTAAACTTTCATTTATAAAAGAATGTGCTGATGCACAGGAGAAATCATTGCTCTTACAACAGGTCTCAATCTGAAATCCACAAATGCTAGGAAGTCAACTTTTAAATGTTTTAATTTGCTTTAAAGTTAAGCCCAAGACACTGTAGAAACCCACTGAGAAATTTTTTTAGGCTCAACACCTGTTTCCCCTTAGTCTTCAACAGAGCGTGTACATGCAAGTTTCATTTTACAATCACTGCAGTCCCCCCACTGCACCAAGATCACCTAAATTCTGTGTGTGGTATTGCACATGTTCTTAGTTATACCTTAATTTACAAGAGGCAATCCTGAAGGAACTCATTCTAAGCCATCGATCATTTTCCTGTGTGTTTGTGTGTAAGGCAGGCTAGTGGGTCCCAAATGCCTCTTTCCAGGAGACGGTGCAAGGGCCCAGTAAAGAGCACCCACCAAGTGCTGGGGGCATTTATATTCAGACGCCCTCTGAAGTCAAACATAAGGTTCAGGGAATCCCCTGGTGGTCCAATGGTTAGGACTCGGCGCTCTCACTGCCAAGGGCCATGGTTCACCTGCGGCAGAACTGAAAAAACAAAACACAAAAAACCCCTCCAGGTTCACTTGGGTCCCGCACAACAGTCAAGTCCACTCAGCAGCAGACTGTGACCCAGCAGGCAGACCTTCCCACCTTCTGGCACGCCCTTTCACTATGTCTGCTCTAGGCTGTCGGCTGCTTAGACCAGTTTTCTAGTTCTTTAAATCCCACCCCAAATACAGCTTCCTTGGTGACCGAACAAATATGTGACCTTACATATGAAAAGCTGCACATACCTCCCAACGTCAGCGGAAAAAGAGGCAATCTGTGCCCACTTCAAGCGTGGCATTTCAATGGGAACAAAGCCCAGTGCCACTCTGCTACTCTCCTGCTCACAAGCCAGCCATGCCATTCAGACAAGAGCTGGGCTAACCCCAGGAGAGTGCCCTGCATGAACAAGGCACCTGGAAACCATGCTAGTGCCATGGTACCCCTTCTTTCCTGAATGTCAGGATACAGTAAAAAGACGAGAGATCAGATAGCCCTGAAGTGTGCTCACTGCCACAGCCGGCATACATTTTCCATTGCCGTCTGTCTCAAAGAGCGCATTCATTTTCTTGAAATATGTGACAAGCACTCTTTCATTCCACAGTAAGAGCATAAGCCAAATCTGGGCCACTTGCCCATTTCTGCCACCTCTTATAGCCTGTGCCCTCAGAGCCAAAGGGTGACAAGGCAGCCCACCACTGGTTTTCAAGTGGCAGAGGGATGGGGCCCCAGGACTGGGGTCTTGGCAGGGTACATAAGCACAACTCCCTTTGGAGTGCGTTCCATCTGATCCCTTGTAAAGCCTGAACTGCTTTTAAGAGCCCAGAGCCAGCCCCTTAAGCCTCAGAACAGATTGTTTTCCCTCAGTCGAGATGTTCAGACAGGGATAACTAACCATCACAGGCTTGCGGGGATTCTTTCGGACACGTAAGATAAAAACAGCTTACGTTACAAACAACGCGAGAGGAACGGTTTCACTTGCTTTAGGTAAAGCAGATCGGTCCTGTTACACACGCTGTGGACACCTAGCAAAGAAAACAGAATCTATGTCAAAGTCACCTTGCCACTCAGCACAACCCAAGGGCTGGGGGAAACAAAACGAACATCCACCCAGGCCTGTTCCAAAGGTTTTCTCTATTACACACGAGAGAAATTCCACGTCGGGTCCAGGGCAGCCACCACAGCACTGCAGCCAGTGTCTTTTTCTGGAGTATCCTTTTCGGCCTCAAACTGAGGCTGTACCTGGCGGGGGGAAATTGCAAAGGAAAATTCAAGAAGGTCTACACAAGTATCTCTCGGATAGCTCATTGTTAATTCAGGCATTAAACAAACAAACCAAATAAACCAGGCCTCAATTTTCTCTAAAGCAAACCTAGGAAACTGAGTCTCAGATATCCAGATTCCACACTCAAAGGCCTTTTTTCGGCCTTCAGACAGGGATAACTTCACATCATCATGGACTCAGCTCCCCACCCAGCTGCCAGTCCACAGCACTGACATCCACAGCACAAGCAAACCATGTTCTCCTTACCAAATTCCTTCCTTTCTCAGGAACTCATTCAATCTTATCTGCTTTATTAGAACGTGCTTTCCCTCACGGGCAAAAACTTTATATCTAGTGCCTAGCTGTACCCAGCGTCCCAGACCTGACACGGTGACAGTTCCTGTCCTTTTAAAGCCAGGGTCTCCCTGAGCACAAAGTGTCTAGTAGCCAAGTAAATCTTCCAGCATCTTTGAGCTGTCAGTAAAAATGTCTCAAACAGTGCAGATTACTTCTTCCAGCCAGACCACTGAAGGCCAGCTGCGCAAAGGGTGCCTGATGCCAAGAAAAATCAACACCAAGCAAGGTCACTTCTCCTTTGCTCACCTCTGTGTGCAAAACGATACCGCAGAGCGACCATGTGGCTTTCAGTTCTTTAAGATAGGGATTATAGATCTGCCCTGAGAGCTACTTAAAAATAGCCAGTACTATAACCTTGCTGTAATAAAAATCCCTGAGCTAAAAGTAGATCAGATCATCTCACTGTTCCTCCACATCTGCTCTTAAATGGCCACACGTGATCCTTGGGCCACACTCATAGAGCCATCTCACCCATCTTAGCATGGCCGGAGGTGGGGTCCAGGAACATTCTATAGGTGCAGAGCCAGATCTGAAAAGCACCACTCCTGTCTTTTAGAGATGAAGAAACAAGGTTCTGGTGTGGTTACCTGCTAACAGGCTGAGACTGGAGTCTCAATCTAACAGTGGGTTTCAACTTTAACTCTACATTTTGGGTGGGGAGTTGTCGGGGTGGTGGGGGGCCTGTCATGTGCACTACAGGGTAATTAGGGGCATTGCCTGGATCCCAGCAACACCCTCCACCCCTAGTTGAGAACCACTAGTCGAACTCAATGACCAGCTGTTCAACTATATCTCACTAAAGCTTAATAATAATGTCCCCCTTCCAAAATCACTTATAGCTATATTTTTATGGCTCTTAAAAAAAATAACCTAGTTGTGTAACTTTGGGCAAGTGAGCTCATTAATTCAGTTTACTTACTCGGGAGCAACATAGGGAAAACATCTACCTCATAGTGCTGTAACAATCACTGTGAGGGTACTTGGTGAGGGGTCTAGGAAAGAGTTCATACTACTTCTCTGGGCACTAAAAGGAAAAACTATTCAAGAAGGTCTACACAAGTATCTCTCAGATAGCTGTTAATGTCTGGGAAGACCCACACATCTCTGAAATCTAACAAGCCAACACTTAAAGGAACCATAATCTATGCAATTCTGTGAAAATTAAAACTCTTACCATTTATCTCATCAGGAGATCCTTACATCCTTACATCCCTGGATGATGGCTTTCTTGTGACTTTTTCAAAGCCCACAGCCTACATCTTTATTCTAAAAGAGAAATATGGATAACACATTAACAGGAACAAACTTATTCATTCCCAAGAACATAATTTAAAACGTTGAGCCTCAGCAAGTTAGAATTCCTCACAACAGAAGTCTTTTCAGACAGGGATAACTTTAAATCATCCTCAGCTCAACCAGTAAGGAACATTTCTAAATCTCAATCAACTTTAAAGCTCAAGTTCCAAGTCTCCCTTTTACCCGTGAATGCAGTGGCATCCACTTTGGTTTCAAAGAGCGACACCTAGTGGCCCCAATTACACTGGCACAGAGACCATCCTCATTTCTGGATTCTGGGTAGGACCCCCAACTGGTCCTGAGTCAGCCAGGATTCAGAGCTGCGGTGTGTGGCAGGCTTTAAGACCATCTCGGCTTTCTCATTTCTGTTGCCCACCCAAGTTCCTGCCTACATGCATCCTTACCTATTTCAGACTTCCATTCGTTACTTCTAAGCAGGTCTGCTGCTCACCATCTCTGCAGATGCCAAAGAAAGCCTGTGGAGAATAAAAACGTAAGCATGTTAAGGGTCGCTATAAAACTGCAGCCTTCCAAACAAAGTCTACCACGCCACTGATTATCAGCTGTAGAATTAAGCGTAAATTGATTGGGGCTGTCCTCTACGCTCTCCAACAGGAAGCCAAATATTTAGACGTTAATACCCTGGATGCGAGCTTGCCCCGTGGGAGGACCTGGGGGCCAGCAGGGCCGCGGAGCCTGGAAGCTCAGCGCTTGGGTGGCCGTGAGGCCTGGGAGGTGCGCAGGATGGAAGAGACGCTCTCCCCCAGGAGGGACGCTCCGATGCCAAAGGTGGGCTTGGGCTCTCTCTCCCTTCAGTAACAAAAACTCACACCCTTTGGAAAGTGTTTTCTCACCTCAGTTAATCCTCCCAACCACCTATGGGGGTGGGGGTTGGGGGAACCAGGCCTAGCGTCACTGTTTCGCCTTCAAGCAGCGGAAGGCCAAGTATGCTAGCGCCGTATCAAGGAATAAGCTGTTTACCCACCTCCACAGCCTTCCCTCGGCCAAAGAGCCGAAGTTGCTGGCCTTGCTGGAACCACAGCGAGGAAGCCATGACTTCCAGCCATGCAGCCCGCATCGGAAGAGGGGGCGGGTTTCCGCCTGCGCGCAAGTCTTCACGGAAGTCTCGCGCGAACTCTCGCGCTATTGAGAAAGGGCTACTGGGAAATGTAGTGTGATCGACGGCCGCTGAGGGGCGCCCGAGGTCCCGAAGCCCGGGTAAAATGGTGGCCGCCACTGGGGACAGTAGAGAGCCCAGGGCGGGAGGCTTGCTCTGTATAGAAACCCCGGCGGCTAGAAAACGAAGACCGACGGTCGTTTCGGTCACAAAGTCGCTATCTGTTGAGTGAACAGGCTGTCCCTGGCCGAGACTGGCTGGATGGTGGAGGCCGCAGAAAGTTCGAGGGGGCTTCCAGAGGAACGACTGAGGGAGCTCGGGCCCCGCCGGACTTCGTAGTTAATTGCTCGACGGATTTTATTAGAGTCATGGAGGGGGTGGTTACGTTAGTGAAGGAAAAGGAGATTCCCGGGGAATTCGTTGTTTGACGTCCCGCTCCGTTGCTCTTAGTTGGGGCGCGGGCGGCAGAGGGCGCCCGAGAGCGACGCATCGGGCCGGGCCGGGCCGGGCCAGGCTCGAAATTCCCCTGAACCCCAGGGGCGCCATGCAAAAATAATTATACTTTACGAAAAGAACAGAGTAGTGTAACACCGTCTGCTACTGCTGAGGGCTGTTTTTCAGGCAGTCACCCCGGCTTTAGTTTTGAAATTGTAAAAGGGCAAAACAACGACTAGAGTCAGAGCCAGAATGTATACCTATTTGGAAATTAAATGTGCGGACTTCCCTGGCAATCCAGTGATTGACTCTGGGCTTCCAGTGCAGGAAACACTGGTTCAGTCCTTGGTCAGGGAACTAAGATCTCACGTGCCGCATGTCCTACGACAGATAGTAATAATAATCATAATAGTAAAGTTGCAAGACCACGAAGCCTTTTCTACATCACCCTTTCCCCATTCTCACCAGCCCTTTAGCAATGATCTCAGTGGCATTTAAGTCTGGATTAAATTGTTCTGTGTGTAGTAATATGTTTCGGGGACTTATTTTCAAGTTACCACATTTGTTAATGTTTGCCTTCCTTAATTTGATTGTAAGCTCTTCAAGGCAGAAGTCTAATTTGTTTTTTTTTTTTTAATTCTTCACAGACCTAGTTGGTATTCCACTGCCTCTGCTCACAGTAAGTACTCCACAAATACAATCATTAACTCCGCAATAGCTCCGATTGTGTGAAATTGGCCCCTAAGTTTCTCTGTTTTACCCTTGAAGACAAAGTATTTTGTACAATACCAAAAGAAATAATGAGGTCTCTCCCCGCAGACTAAATGTATTTCAGGCTCTAAGTGTGGAATTTGCCAAAAGCTGCTTGTGTGTAGGCAGGTGATCTGCTGGCAAAACAGTAATGATAGCTAATGCTTTATAGCACTTACTGTGAGACATTCACTCCTTGAGTACTTTATGGATATTAATTTGTTTCATCCTCACCACTGCATGGTGAAGTGCGTTATCACTACTCCTGTTTTTACAAATGGGGAAAGAGGAACATTGAAATGTTATGTAACTTGCCCCAGTTCACACACTAGTAACTGGTGGAATCGGGGTTTGATCCTAGCTTGTAGAGTCTGTACTTTTACGATGAAGTTATACTGCACTGTGAGTATGTATATATAAATTGATCTTATATAGAAGGGTTTGGGGTTGTGGGGGAGGGGAAGGAAAACAGATTTTGTGTGTTTCCATGGGCGGTTAGGGATGAAACTGACAAGTGGGGTGTGGATGATGGGCACCTGTTCCAGTTCCCAGCCATTTTCTGGCAGGAAGAGTGAGGATGAGAGACTGCAGGAGCTGATCTGTGAAAGACGGAGGGCTCTGGGCTCCTGCGGGGCTGTCTGAAAAAGTGAAAATGTTAGTCACTCAGTTTTGTTGACTCTACAATCCCATGGACTGTAGCCTGCCAGGTTCCTCTGTCCATGGGATTTCCCAGGCAAGAATACTGGAGTTGGTTGCCATTACCTTCTCCAGAGGATGTTCCCAACGAAGGGATTGAATCCGGGTGCCCTACATTGCAGGCAAGGGGCTGTCTTGGGTCCCAGACCAATTGCCACCCAGTGTGCAGTGAGGGCTGTTCATCCCAGCTCTGGAAGGGCCACTGTGCCAGAGGACACAGTGGAGCTTTCACACCTGACAGGGCCCTTGGTAGAACAACAGCAGGCTCACGGCGGATGGGGTGTCACGGGCTGCTGGGCTGTGGCCAAGTGCCTGAGCAAAACGCAGCGAGCCCTTGTGCCCGAGTACGTGTCAGGTGCACTGCACAGGCCACCCGGAAATAACCGGGAAACACACAATGCGCCAGCGTTCCTGAATGAGGGCAAGGGCTCAGAGCTATTGAGAGGGGAATGCTAATGTTGTTGTGACTTCATTTGCTGGTGAGCTCTAGGACATTTGAATTTTACATTATTCAAGGCCAGTGTAGACCTATATTTGTTACATGGAGAGTCACACAGTCTAGAGATAAATGACAGAAGTAGATCAGAAGCTTTACAGGGCAGGAGTCCCCAGGGCTGTGCAGGGACCTTGGCTCTGATTGCAGAGGGGAAATCTGGTCAGCTGACCTGCTGCGCTCAGGCAGTCAGCTCACGGAGTTCCATTCACTGATAGGATTTCAGTTCAGTTCAGTCGCTCAGTTGTGTCTGACTCTTTCCGATCCCATGGACTGCAGCACGCCAGGCTTCCCTGTCCATCACCAACTCCCAGAGTTCACCCAAACCCATGTCCATTGAGTTGGTGATGCCATCCAACCATCTCATCCTCTGTTGTCCCCTTCTCCTCCCACCTTCAATCTTTCGCAGCATCAGGGTCTTTTCAAATGAGTCAATTCTTCACATCAGGTGGCCAAAGTATTGGAATTTCAGTTTCAGCATCAGTCCTTCCAATGAATAGTCAGTACTGATTTCCTTTAGGATGGACTGGTTGAGTCTCCTTGCAGTCCAAGGGACTCTCAAGAGTCTTCTCCAACACCACAGTTCAAAAGCATCAATTCTCCGATGCTCAGCTTTCTTTATAGTCCAACTCTCAACATCCATACATGACTACTGGAAAAACCATAGCTTTGACTAGATGGACCTTTGTTGGCAAAGTAATGTCTCTGCTTTTTAATATGCTCTCTAGGTTGATCATAACTTTTCTTCCAAGGAGCAAGCATCTCTTAATTTCATCGCTGCAGTCAACCATCTGCAGTGATTTTGGTGCCCCCAAAAATAAAGTCTGACACTGTTTCCACTGTTTCCCCAAATATTTGCCATGAAGTGATGGGACCAGATGCCATGATCTTAGTTTTCTGAATGTTGAGCTTTAAGCCAACTTTTTCACCCTGTTCTTTCACTCTCATCAAGTGGCTCTTTAGTTTTTCTTCACTTTCTGCCATAAGGGTGGTGTCATCTGCATATCTGAGGTTATTGATATTTCTCCCGGCAGTCTTGATTCCAGCTTGTGCTTCATCCAGCCCAGGGTTTCTCATGATGTACTCTGCATATAAGTTAAATAAGCAGGGTGACAATATACAGCCTTGATGTACTCCTTTTCCTATTTGGAACCAGTCTGTTGTTCCATGTCCAGTTCTAACTGTTGCTTCTTGACCTGTATATAGATTCCTCAGGAGGCAGGTCAGGTGGTCTGGTATTCCCATCTCTTGAAGAATTTTCCAGTTTGTTGTGATCCACACAATCAAAGACTTTGGTGTAGTCAATAAAGCAGAAGTAGATGTTTTTCTGGAACTCTCTTGCCTTTTTGATGATCCAATGGATGTTGGCAATTTGATCTCTGGTTCCTCTGCCTTTTCTGAATCCAGCTTGAACATGTGGAAGTTCACGGTTAATGTACTGTTGAAGCCTGGCTGGGAGAATTTTAAGCATTACTTCACTAGCGTGTGAGATGAGTGCAATTGTGTGGTAGTTTGAGCATTCTTTGGCATTGCCTTTCTTTGGGATTGGAATGAAAACTGACCTTTTCCCAGTCCTGTGGCCACTGCTGAGTTTTCCAAATTTAAGACTTGGTATTATTCAAAAACTGTCTTCCCAGGTGGCTCAGTGGTAAAGAATCCACCTGCCAATCTGCCTCCAGGAGACCCTGGAGATGTGGGTTCAATCCCTGGGTGGGGAAGAGTCCCCTGGCAAAGGAAATAGCAACCTGCTCCAGTATTCTTGCCTTGGAATTCCCGTGGATAGAGGAACCTGGTGGGCTATAGTCCATGGGGTTGCAAAGAGCGGGACACAACTGAGCAACTGAGCACACACATTTGAAACCCACATTAATAGAAAAAGAGTCTTTAAATATTGAGGTTAATGTCTTAACTGGAAAGTTGTGTTTAATTTTATGAATAAGAACACGAAGGAGGAGCAGTATTTCCCGAGCAGTTGGCTGCTTACATGGGGAGCAGTTTCGCCAGTGATATTCCCACCTGTGTGGCAGGCACCCTTAGCCCCACCACTGCCCGTCCTCCATGTGACGAACACCGCAGAGCTGCTGGGAGGCAAGCCCCGTCTCTGCCCCAAGGAGTGAGTCTTGAATAGTCTGCACCAGGCCCATGAGAAATCTCTTCCCTTCACCAGGAGTTGGTTTAGAAAATGATCTGCAGTGCAGTTCTGCCACATTTGGGAAGGTTTTCTAGTTTTGAAAAACAACAGCCTGCCTTCTGGTTTTGGGACCCCGTGAAGTAATGCCTGAGAGCATGGAAGCCATCCTGTGTCCGGAAGGGCTGCTTCCTAGGAAGAGCGGAAAGTCGGCAGTGATGGACAGAACAAGCTTGAGTCCTGGAAGATGCTTTGAGCTGCTGGAGAAGCCAGTCCCGATGTCCCCAGCCTTTAGACCTTTAGTTTGATTCAGAGACACATGTTTTTACATGTCAATATTTCTAAATGTGGGAGGCATCCTGTGAGCACTGGCATCTTAGTTTGAGTGAAATACAGAGTGGGAGATTTTAAAAAAGAAACCTCCTTATTGTTTAAGCCATCTTAAGCTGGGTGTTCATTAGAATGATATGACTCCAAATGATAGGACTGACATATCCCAAATCATCCTCTCTTTTTTGTTGGTAATTATTCTCGGGAAGAATGGGCCATGGCAAAATAAAGACGAACTGACACGATCAAATTACCATCCTGAAAAAAATAATAGCTGGTGTACAGTGTTGACTCCATGCTAGGCACTGTTTTAAGTGCCTTTAAAAAAAAAAAAAAAAACACTTTATATACTGAACCTCTGTAGTGGTCCACTGGATCTGCCTGCCAATGTAGTAGACACAGGTTTGATCCCGTGTCTAGGAAGTCTCCACATGCCGCGGGGCGACTGAGCCCATGCACCACAACAGAGTAGCCCCCTGCTCGCGACAGCTAGAAACAGCCCATATCCAGCAATGAAGACCTAGCACAACCAAAGATTAATAAATAGAAGAATATATATATTTTTAAAAACCTCTTTAATTGAGATATGAGTGACATACAAAAAGCTGCCCAAATTTAATGTATAAAACTTGATGACCCTAACCACCTTCAGTTGGCTATTTCATTTGACTCTCACAACAGCTCTGTCATTATCCTTCCGTTTTTCAACTCAAGTGCAGAAAAATGAAAGTCATTAGTGTGTGAAGGCACTGGGAACTCAGTTGAGCCTCCAGACCTATGGTCCTAACCATTGTGCTGGGTTTCCTGGAAAGATACACTGTAACAGTGGCTCATGTTTTGCTAACTCCAGTGATTTTAATTCATCCAGCTCGAAAGCATATCCTCAAAGCACAGAGGATATTTTCCACTTCAATTTCTCAGGACTGTGAAAGAGGACCACAAATCCCGTTCAGCAGAAATCTGGGACCATTGCACAGAGCTTTTAACTTTCTGGAGAAGAAACAGGACAACATGTACCCTGTTTATTGAGAATGGATGACCTTGGGTTGCAGTGGATTCCTTCCTGTGGTGACCAGTAGCACACGTTTCATTTGCCTGCTCTGCAGATCTGTTGCCGCTCATAAAATTATTGCTTAATAGGCTTTTTAAAAATAAGTGAATTTGAAGGATACATAATATGCCATTGACCTTTCCTCCTGTTTTCTGGACATGACTCCCCTTCCCAGAAACCCCTTCTCATAACTGCTGCAGCACCTGCTCTCATGCTGTTTGTTTCCTTTGCCTGGACATTTCCTTCCCTTTGTCCTTCCCTTTTGTGCGTATCAAGTCCCGACTCATGCTTCAGCATCTCCTTTGCGAAGTCTGACCTGAGATGCTCAGACAGTCCCCTAGCTCCTTCCAGTGTTCCCACGGTTGGCTGATGTAGCACATGCTCTGCGACCAAGCGGACCTGGAGTCGGGTCCCAGCTCTGCTGATGTGAGCTAAATAACCCCTGGCAGATGACTTCACCTCTCTCTGATAAGAGGCTCCTTATCTGCAGCAGGAGGTGGTGGAGGCTCTCACGAACCCGGTAGGACCGTTTAGGACTGTGCGTGCAAAGCACCTAGCATGTGCAGGGAAGCACACAGTGAGTGGAGCTCTTATTATGTGAACATCCTTCTTTTAATACCCAGTATTTTATGATCCCACCACTTCATGGGAAATAGATGGGGAAACAGTGGAAACAGTGTCAGACTTTATTTTTCTGGGCTCCAAAATCACTACAGATGGTGACTGCAGCCATGAAATTAAAAGACACTTACTCCTTGGAAGGAAAGTTATGACCAACCTAGATAGCATATTCAAAAGCAGAGACATTACTTTGCCAACAAAGGTTCGTCTAGTCAAGGCTATGGTTTTCCTGTGGTCATGTATGGATGTGAGAGTTAAACTGTGAAGAAAGCTGAGCGCTGAAGAATTGATGCTTTTGAACTGTGGTGTTGGAGAAGACTCTTGAGAGTCCCTTGGACTGCAAGGAGATCCAACCAATGCATTCTGAAGGAGATCAGCCCTGGGATTTCTTTGGAAGGAATGATGCTAAAGCTGAAACTCCAGTACTTTGGCCACCTCATGCTAAGAGTTGACTCATTGGAAAAGACTCTGATGCTGGGAGGGATTGGGGGCAGGAGGAGAAGGGGACGACAGAGGATGAGATGGCTGGATGGCATCGCTGACTCGATGGACGTGAGTCTGAGTGAACTCCGGGAGTTGGTGATGGACAGGGAGGCCTGGTGTGCTGCGATTCATGGGGTCGCAAAGAGTCGGACACGACTGAGTGACTGATCTGATCTGATTTTATGATAATTTGTTTTCATGTCTGGCTTTTCCGCTAGACGGTAAGCAAGACAAGAGTCAAAGCTTTATTCTTGTTTGTTTGCTTTTTTAACTCTTTAAGTCATCTTTATTGAGGCATAATTTACATACAATAAAATGCATCCATTTAAAAATGTACAGTGCAGTAGTCCCATAAGTGTATACACCTATGCAGCCACGACCCCTTCGTGGTTTAGAACATTTTCACCCCCCAGAGATCCCCTTCACACCCTTTTACAGTCAATCTCCATCCAGCCCTGGCCCCAGACCGCCACTGATCTGCTTTGTGTCACTACAGCTTCGTTTTGCCCATTCTAGAATTTCATATGAATAGAATCCTACAGCAGGTACTCTTTTGTGTCTGGTTTCCCTCAATTACCCATGCTGTAGCTTGTAACAGTCGTTCATTTCCTTTTTAATTACTGAGTATTAGTCCATCAGATAAATATACCTCAATATTTTTATCCATGCACATGTTGATGGACATTTGGGCTGTTGGAACTATGATTAATAAAGCTGCAATGAACATTTTTATACAGATCTGTCTGTGGACATAAGTTTTCATTTCTCTTGGATAACTGCAAGGGAAACTGCCAAACTGGTATCCCCAGTGGTTTGCGTTGCTTACATTCTCCCAAGCAATGTGTTTCAGAGTTACGCTGGTTCCGCACCCTCAGCAGGACCTGTTATGGTCAGTCTTAACGCTAGCCATTCTTGTGGGCGTGTTGCAGTATCTCACTGTGGTCTTAACATGCATCTCCCTGTTGACTGTGATGTTGAGCATCTTTCTGTGTATATTGGTCCTACGTATACTTCTTTATGACGAGTCTATTAAAACCCTCCCTTTTTTATTGGCCTATCATGTTACTGACTTGTGAAAGTTCTTTATATATTCTGGACACAAGTCCTGTCTCAGATATTTGCTTGGGAGATACTTTCTCCTAGTCTTTCCGGTTTTGATTTAGTCCAGTTTATCCATTTTGTTTTTATGGTTAGTGCTTTCTATTTTCTGTCATCAAGATTTCCCTTTCTCTGTTGAATCACCTTTGTCCTGTCTTTGGATCCCATCAATCTGTGTGTATGTCCTTTGGAACTGCCTCCTCCGCCGCCCACCCCTCCGCCCTGCCACACTGTCTTGAACTCTGATGGTGCCTCCTCACCCTAGTAAGACCGCCGTGGTCTGCATGTTCTGCCCCCTGCCCCCCCGCCGCAGGCAGGGAACTGTCTGAGGCAGATGCCCAGGAAGTCGTGAGGTCACCATCCTGTGTGCTGCCTGTCGTCAAGTGTCTGTTTCTTATATTTTGCTCAGTTTTCTAGTTGTTTGTGGCAGGAAGTCTTAATTCACTTTGGCATCCACAGTGCCTGGCACACAGACACTCCATAAATGTCTGTTGAGTGAGCGAGTCCTTGTTAGCACCTCCAGACACAGTCCATTAGAGTCTCTTGATTGGGAGAAGTTCTGGGGCCCCCAGAGGTCATCTGATTGGTCCCCTTCATCTTAGTAGTTCTTTTCCTGAGGACAGCCGTTAGTCCTTTCCGTCGCCAGTGCCAGCCCACCTGATTCCCACACATGCCTGTTAAATGGGGAGGTGGAGGTCCAGAGAAGGAACCGTCACGTGGTCAGGCAGTGTCTGGCTGGCAGAACTGGGCCTGCCAGGCCGAGGTCTTGGTCTTGTTCTAACTGGAAGGGCAGGCACTGTCTCTTTCTTCGCTGTCTCACTCCCAACACCTAATACAAGATTTGTATGTTGCGGGCTCCCAATATGTGCTTGTCAAATAAACAAGCAAGTGAATACATTAATAGTCTCCTTTAATGCTTAATTCAGCTGGCTTCTGCACGTGACATTAAGTGGATGTGTGTGTCTTCACCAAAGAATGGGATTGGCCCTTCCCACTTAGGCTCACAGGTCATAGTCATGGGTTACTTCTGTTTTCATTTTCTGTCCACCCTCTAGGCTTAGTCCCCACTAGGGGGCATGTGCATCCCTCAGAGAGGGTCTATAGTCCTTATGTACCAGGACTCATTTCCAGTTTAAGTCAGGGGCTCCCTCTCAAAGCCACCTGCTCGAAGCCCTCCCCCTCCTCCAGCTCCCCCTCCAGCCAGGCTGCTGGCTGTGTCCTCTCTCTCTGCCCTGGTTGAAGGGGACAGCAGATTGGCAGTGGCTTTGAGTGCTGGCCTGTCTGTCTGTCACCCCTGCTGGTGGCCACTGCCTCCTCCCTGAGAGGATGACAGATCCTGCAGAGCCCGCTCTCCTTTCCCCTGTCAGCTGGCAAGCAAGGACTAGCCATTTCAGAACCATGGGTTGAACCTTGAACCATGGGTTCCAGAAGAGAGAGCACACAGATAATCCTGGCAGAGCCCTCCCGGCCCACCTGCAGAGGCACCGCCCAGGCCAGGCCACGACTGGTTCCCTGGGCCTGGAGGCCGGGTCACCCTGGCTTTCCTCAAGACTCAGGCCCTTCCTGCCCTGCCAGCTCATGAGCTCCGGTATCACATTGCCCGAGCGCAGGTCCTGGCTTTGCCACCAGCTGTGAGTGACCTTGAATGAGTTCTGTGAACCTCACTTTCCTTATTGGGTCAATGAGGTTAACAGCAGTTCCTGCCTCATAAATGAGACAGTGCTTATAAATAAAGCTCTTGGCACAGCGCCTGGCACAGAGTGTTTGAGACCTATTAGCCATTATTATTAATAGTAGTAGTATCATTATCATCATCAAAGTAAATCTCAGTATCAGCCACTTGGCTCTTCTTCTGTTGAGGCTCTATCTCAAGGTCTTGAGCTTCTCTAGCAGTGGGGCGCCTGCAGAGGGGGCCCAGGAGCAGCGGGGCCAGCTGGGCCCCCTGCTGTTGTGTCATCGTGGCTGCCTCAGATGGGGCCGTGTCCCGCCAGTCTAAGACTGGGCCTCTGCTCTCTGCCCCCGCCCAGGACCATCTTGTCCGTAGACATACAGTCACACATTTGGGATGGGCCGGTACTCTCCCCGGTTGCTTCTGCACCCCAGGGTCATGCCAGATGCAGCTGCTGCGGCTGCCTCCCTTGCTCCCCCGCCCCACCCCCGCTGCCTCATAAGTTCTCTGGTCGTGTCCCAGTCTCCCAGGCTCCAGGAGAGACTGGCAGCGGCACTGAGCCTCAGCTGCAGAAGTCGCAGACGACAGCACCTCCTTGCCTCCTGCTGCTGCCCTCGGCTGCCCTGCAATTCCTAGCAGCCTTTTCCCTGTCACTCAGGCTTCCATGGCAGGGAGATTAGCATTCAGACAGAGGGTAGAAGAGCATCAGGGCAACTGCCGCCTGTCTTCTCTGGAGCTAAGAAGCGGAGCCTCTTGGGGGGCAGGTGTCCAGGCCAGGACCGTCCCTACCCCCTGGAGGTTGGGATGGGGTTCTAGGTACCCAGAAGCGACAGCAGCAGGCTCTTGTACCGTCTCACTGGGTGCTGGGTCTTACTTGGTGGCCCCCACCCAGCAGTGCCACCCTCTACTCTTTATTTCAGAGTTGCCAAGCGCCCGGTGGTCGTCTATGTGGAAAGACAGGCCAGGAGGGCTCTGGGAAAGAGGGGAGGGACTCTAGCTGTTAGATTTACCTAATGATTGTTCTATAATTGTTCAGTAACTGACAGTTTACAAACACAATCCCACTAGCTCACATATATTGAACACTTAGTAACGTGGTAAGCACGCTACTGCTGCTGCTAAGTCACTTCAGTCGTGTCCGACTCTGTGGGACCCCATAGACGGCAGCCCAGCAGGCTCCCCTGTCCCTGGAATTCTCCAGGCAAGAACACTGGAGTGGGTTGCCATTTCCTTCTCCACGCTACACACATTATCTAATTTAACATCAATCCTGTGAGACAGGAAACTAACACTATTACCTCCGTGCTATAGATGAGGAAACAGGCACAGAGACGTTCAATAATGTACCCAAGGCCACAGAAGTATGAAGTGGCAGTGGAGTCAAGATTTCAACCTGGTGCTCTGACCCTGGGCTCCTCGCTCTCAAATCCTTGATCATTATTTACTAACAGCCCACACCCTGGACCAGGAGGGACCCAGCTCTCTCTCTTGAGTCTCCCCTTAATCCCCTCCCTCTTGTTACAGCTGATCTACCAAGCCCCTGAACTTTTCTGCTCTCATATCCAAGCAGCAGCTCTTACCAAGGAAATGGGAGAGAGACGGACTCAGCTTCTTGGGAACACTGGGTCCACACACCCCCGCCCCCCCCCCTCCACGGGCTTCAACCCAGCTGCTGGGACGGGAGATAGTGGGCCGAGGAAAGGGCGCCTCGGCCCCGGGCAGCCTCCTGAAGAGGAGTTCTCGGCCGAGGGTGGCAACTCTGCAATAGGAGCTGCCAGCATGCAGACTGTGCAGAGCCCAGGGGTGGGAGAGCCTGAGAATAAGAGGCGAGCGTGGGCCGGGCGTGTGGGGAAGGTGTAAACACAATCTGCTCCCACCAAAGCCAGCCTGCTCCCTGGGGGAGAGAGCCCCTCCCAGCCAGCCCACATGGCACCCCAGCTGCCAGGGCCTGGGCAGCCTCCAAGCCCGGCAGACACCTCCCCCCACCTCCAGCAGCCCCTTCCTCTTGCTTTCCCTCCCTTCTTCCGGCTAATGGTCCCCAGGGCGCCTTCACCTCCTGGGCAGGCTCTGAGAACAGGGCTGCAAAGGGGTGTCACTCTGTGGATGTGTGTCTGGGCGGTGAGCCAGCCCCGGTACAGCGAGCCGACCTTGCTCTGACAGTTCCTCAGCCCAGTGGAAGGAGACAGGCAGAGAGCGGCAGCCAGGATGAAGTGACAGGAATATGGCAAAGAGATTAGAGAATGAACGCAAAGGTAGGATCGGGGAGCACAGGCCAGGTCCTGGGAACAGTGCCCTCTGGCCCTCAGCCTGTGAGTCCTGCCACCAGGACGGTGATGCCTCTCAGAGAAAGACAGGCTGACGAGAGCTGAGACAGGTGGTCACGAACTTGCGGCCCATATCAGGCGGGCAGTGGGGCTCTGACTCAGCTCCAGCACGGAGCTCCTTCCCCTGGTGCGACCCTTACCCTGCCTCCGCCCTGCCCTACTTTTTGAGGCTCCCACGGAACTGCCAGGCTCCCTGCAGCAGGCTGTGCCTCCTCCCTGTCCCTTGAGAGTGGGTTCCCCGAGTCTGCTGCATCTCAGCCTTCCCTGCTGTCTACAGAAGCTCCTCTTTCTTGAAAGTCAGGGAGCAGGGCTGGCCAGGCAGAGGCCTCGCTCCTGGTGGGAGGGTGAGCAGTTGGGGCTGGAGAGGGAGGAGAGATGCACGTGGGAGGAGGGGGGCTTGGGAAAATGAATGGCCGCAAGGCAGTGGGCAGCAGCTGCCTGCCGGGTCTGCGCCTGGATCTCAGGGAGCAGAAGCGGAAATCTGCTTTTATCTCCACTCGGGATCAGGCAGGATCGTAAAGAGAAACGGCAGAGCAGCTGGGGGCAAAGGAGGCCACCGCCGCCGCTACTGAGCAGTCAGCAGACTGACAAAAACAAGTGTCACGCTTCTCCCTTCCCACACGTTACTGCCCAGTTGGAACACAGGCTCGCATGCATGCGCGCGCGCGCACAGAACAAGCTGTGGGTTGCTTCCATCCAGCTGCAGGCAGACACCTCATAGACCCAGCTGGCCCTTCCTAGTGATCGGTTCAGCAGAGCCGCCAGCAGGGTGAGCTCTGGGGAGCTCTGGGGACCGGGCAGCGGCAAATGTCACAGGACGTGAGTGCCACTGCCGCCAAGTGACACCATACAGCTCTGGACGAGCTGAGCTGCCAGCGATGGGTGGCCAGGCCAGCGAAACCGCTTCTTCCCCTGAGCAGCTACAGGTTCCAGGTGGTTTCAGGAGGCTTGCACCCCTCCTCCTTATGAGCCTGGGGTCCCCCACTTTCTGGCTGAGTGACGCTGGGTAAGTCAGCGAACCTCTCTGCGAGTTTCCTCTGTTTCTGAACCGTGGATGATCGCGTGACCAGCCTGCATGGGTTATTGTGAGGGTTCAGCAGAGGACGACAGGCAGCCCCTCCTCGGCAAACGTGAGCCATGGCTGTCCCTCACTTCTGGAGTCCCCTCACTCCTTACTGTTCCCTCCTGTCACCCCCTAGGTGGCAAGAGTTGCCCCAGAGTTAACAGGGCTGGGGCACCCCACTGAGTCCCTCTCTCTGGGTCGCCTCCGAGGAAGGGAGCCTGTCCCAGAGCTCAAGACCTCCAGCCCTCCCACCTGCCTGACCAGGCCCACTTCTCCAGGAGCCCCACGCTAGGGCCTAGGGTGGTGCAGACCAGTGGTCCGGGCCAAAAGGGGAGTCTACCTTCTCGACAACTGCTTTCCCTGGTTCCCGTCCTGCAGCTGCTGCTTCCAGCACATCGTCCTTCCGGGGTGGGGGGCACGCTGGGACTTGAGCTGAAAGAGAAAAACCAGCTGATGGGCTGGCTCTCCCATCCCAGAGCGGGGGCTTGCATTACAGAGTGGGCATCCCAGAGTGCCACCTCCCTAAGAAGTCCTCTAGACAGCCCTCAGGCCCCCAGCAGGACCACCACCTCATCCCCAGGCCTAGAAAATGCTGTTGAGATGACCCCTCATTCTCTTAAAACTAACCCTTACGTTGTGACCTGGAACACAACAGGCTCCGGGAAGGAGGCACCGGAAGGAGTCCACCCTCCTACGCTCAACCTCCGACGTGACCACAGCCTGACACGCTCCCATGCGGCCAGGCTTTGTGGACTCTGTGTCCTTCCCGCCTTGTCCCCAACCCTGCCCTCTGCCCTCGAGGCTGCAGACCCTGCCCTACCTGCCGTGGCCAGCTGATCCCAGGCCCTGGGGCTGAGCTCCGCCTCAAGAGACCAGGGCTTACTTCAGAGGCTCTTTCTCCCTAAACAGGAAAGAATATGGAGTCAGAGGACTGGGGGGGATGACCCGCCCCTGTTTCCAGTCTTTTTCTCCCAGCCCTGCACCTAGAGATTCACCCTACAATAGAGGAACAGGAGCCCCCCGCTCCCAGAAGCTAGTTGGAATTAACAACAGTGGAATTGGAGAGCAGAAATTTCCCATCTACCACCGCCCCCCGCCCCACTCCCCACTTCCAGGCGAGCCTTCCGTGGACCCGCTGTCTGCGAGAGGGGTAGATGGGAGGCCAGTTTCTCCAGTTAGCTGAGTCCCGAGGAGTTAACAGTCCTGGCAAGGCCACAGCAGACCAGGCCCGGCCAGATGGTCCCAGATTTGGCCTTTTCTCTCCTGACAGGAGCTCCAGGGGCATTTCATGTGGAGGAGATGGACTCTGAAGTCAGAGACCTGCCAGTCCCACGTCAACCACAAACTGGGCGGACAACCTCTAGCAAGTCCTTTCCATCTCCCTCTCCCTCCGTTTCCTGCAACACTGACAAAAGCCAGAAATACTTGAAGGGCCGGACCTCTGGGGCCAGGGACTCTTTTGAGTGAGTTAATGTATGAGAGCCCCCCAGGGAAGAATAAAGCAGTGATGTCATAACAGCAAGAGAGAACCTGGTGTTAATTGAGCAGTTACTCTGTGCCAGTGCATTATAATGGTTATCTCACTCAAACTTCACAGAGACCTTGCAACCTCTCTGTTATTAATCTCAGTTTACATATAAATAAAAGATTACATAATTCGCTCACAGGCTCTCAGTAAGAGGGGAGGTGGGATTTAAACTCAGGCTGCCCCACTCCAGGCTTCCCTGGTGGCTCAGTGGTAAAGAATCCACCTGCCAATGAAGGAAACATGGGTTTGATCCCTGGGTCGGGAAGATCCCGCAGAGGAAACGGCAACCCACTCATTGCCCAAGAAAGCCCATGGGCAGAAGAGCCTGGTGAGCTACAGTCCATGGGGCTGCCCAGTGTCGGACACGACAGCCACTGAGCATGCATGCCTGCCCCACGCTAGACCCAAACCCCACAGTGAGGACCAGGGCACTTTCCTGGAGGACCAGTGGTTAAGACACTGCCTTCCAGTGCAGGAGGTACAGGCTGGATCCCCAGTCGGGGAACTAAGAGGAAGGGCATCACAGAAATGACTCCGCTTCCTGCACAGGCCCTGGGCTTCCTGGGGACCAGGGGAGGTCAGAGAGATGGAGTTGGGGGTGGGCGGGGAGCCGGGGAACATGGTTCTGACATTCCAGACCTAGGGGAATCCAAAGACTGAGAAGTAAGACCCATGTTCTATTGCCCATCTCGAGCTATCTAGGGGTCACAGCGCAGGCACGTTCCCCACACCCTGGACGAGGCATGGGGCGTCCAGACAAGCGTGCGAGTGCATGCTGTCTGTCTCAGCCATCGGAGCCTGTGGGGAGACAGCCTCCTCCCAGGGTCCCCCGAAGCCCAAGGCCATCACACTCTGTCTTTCACGGGGAGTAAGAGGAGCAGTGCTAGGGGCTCAGAAGAAGCTGTTACAGGAGAGAACGTCCCTCTTCAGCTAGGCCCCCACACCAGGTGGGCCCGCAGGCACAGACCAACATCTCCCACAGTGTGCCCCTAACAAATATTGGTCGATTTTTCAGTGTTTATTGTTGGGCATAGAGCCCCTCTCATCAAAGGACACTAGTCACCCGGGGAAGGGAAAGTCCAGACGTTACCCCCCCGCCCAAACTTCACCCCTTCTAAAGGCCGCATGGCTTCAGAAGAGGAAAGAGTTAATTTTCTGGCCACTGGAGACAGCGTCCTGCCCGCAGGGGCTGCCCAGCCAATGGCACTCGGTGGCGGTGACGTCATGCGCCTCCCGCGCCTTCTATTGGGGACCAGACAGCGAATCCTGCTGGAGGTTCGGGCAGTGGAGCTGCCGAGGCTGGGCGGGGCCGCGGGAGAAGAAGGGGGAGGGGAAGGCAGGCCGAGGATCACAGAGCTGCTGATGCCTCCTCCCTCTCTCCTCTCCCGCTGCGCTTCCCAACGGCGGGGCCCTGGGGACCACCCCACTCTCGGACACGCAAGACAGAACAGTTTGGGTCCACAGGGGAAGGCTGGGACTCCCATACCCAGCTGGAGAAAACAGACATTCAGCCTACCCAGTAGGCACACAGGGAACAGGCGAACTGGGGTGAGGGGCCAGCCTGGAGCACACACACACACACACACACACACACACACACACGTACACACACACACGTACACTCCAGGGCCTGGGCAGGGAGTAGGGACAGTGGCAGCCTCCTTCGTGACGCCCTCCCTGCTCCACCCGAGGCTCTTCTGCCTTACCTGCCTGACGACTGGAGGTCTGTTTCCAAGCTGCTGCCCGAAACTGCCCCATCGACTCCATTGGGCTCTCTGCGGGAGGGAAAAGAGGTCGGCAGAGCTGTGGGTAACACCCAGATCCCAGAGCTCAGACCCCAGACCCCTCTCCTGCTTCTCTGCAAGACCTAAGCCATATTGGGTTCTGGGGACCGGAGGCCGCAGCCAGCACCTTCGAAGAACTCGGAGTGCCCCCTACTCCAAGGGGAATCCTCTTAGGGCTCCCCGGCAAGCCCCTCCCAGCCTCCCTGTGAGTCCAGGCAGCCCCTGCCCGCCTTCAGCCCAATCATTTTCCCCCATCCCAGCCCGGGCCCAGTGATTTTCTCACGGTTGGACCCGGTTGGCAAATCGGCGGCGCCAGAGCATGGCCAAGGTGCTGAGCAGGAAGAGGGTGGTGCACATGTCTCAGCTGCCCCATCCCCTCCAGACCGAGTCTGCAGGAGAAGGCCAAGATGGCCCCCACCAGCTCTCCCGAGCCCCTGCCCTCCGTCCTGAAGTTCCTGCTGGCGATGGATTAGGAGGCTCAAGCTGATTAGTGGGGTCAGCAGACCCGACCTTGTGAAGCCTGATTAACCTCACTGGGCCCAGGTTGTCCCCCCAGTGGCGGGTAAATCGCCCTCTGTCTGTTGTGGATGTAGATATGACTAAGCGCTGGGCCTGGCCCTCTAGGGGCTTAGAGTCTAAAACAAACTCCCTGGCAAGTTAAACAAATGGCCACCACCCACCGCGAAGAGACTCAGGCGATTAAAGACGCCTACAGAACTCTCTGGGAATTACAAGCATCAGGAGACACTTCAGAGAGAAGTTGGGCTCTCTCATCTTGGCTGAATTTGCAGGGGCTCAGGGAAGAGTGGGCCCCCAGACAGAAGACTCTGCCAGGGCTGCAGGCGTGAAAACTCAAGGCATGTTCCAGCAACTGAAATTCGAGTATTGGTGGAGCCGTGATGTCACAGGGGAGATGTCAGGAGGGGAGGAAGAATATAGATGATGAAGCCAGAAAGACAAGGGAGGCCAGGGAGTGAAGGGCTGGCTAAATGGTTCACTGCTAACCTCTGGACAGTCCTCACCCAACGCTTCTGATTACATACCCTCTTCAGTTAGAAGCAGAATTTAAGTGTGCACTCATGAAAGAAACATATAGGTACACTCATAAAGGAATTATATGCATCCACTCATGAATTATACACCATATTACTGTGCAAATGCAGTCCTGCCACCAGAGACATGCATAAAGCTTGTAAAGATTGAGATGAAAGTAAATTTCTCCTACTTTCTGTCCACATCCCAGGGGAACCTCTTGGGCCGCTGTTTGGAAGGCCACTGCACTGGCCATGGGAAGCTCTCGGAGGAATTTCTGAGGTGGCCCAGCACAGCGTGCTCTGCCTTGGTCCAGGCAGCATGCGCAGCACAGATCAAAAGCGAGGACACAGGTCTGGAGTTGCCTAAGCGACGAGCCCACCCATTCTCCTCTATCCCTCTCCAAGACCCCCAGAGGAGGGCACTGGCGCTGCCCTCCCTCAGCTGAGACCTGATGGCAAGAGACCTCCTGCCAGGGTTCCAGCGAGGTACCTGGACCCTGAACTCCATCGAGGCCCAGACCTGGGGCTGTGCCAGGGCACTCTACTTGGAAACATGATTTTTTAAAGAAGCACATCAACCAAAGCTGAAGAGCCAAGCTACACCTCTTGCAAAACTTGAGCAGTAGACACAGAGTTGGAAAAGCAGGGTCACCAGGAAGCCTTAGGGAGAAGTGGACACACCCGACAAGTGCCCTTGCAGCTTTCAGATGCTTGCAGCCTCTGGCTTCAACTGGGAGTCAGAGGTGGGACCCCCACCGTAAGGGCGGCTCTCAGAGGTACCGTCCCTACCTCTGGTCCAATCGCGCCTCCCTGAGAAGCCCACCAGGACTTGTCTTCTCCACCCACAGAACCCCTCCCTAAGCCAGGCCCTGGCAGCTGAGATGGCTCCGATGTCCAGGCCCTCCCCAGGACTTCTTGACATCCTGCCATCCCCACCGCAGGGCCCTTTTGCCCAGTCGGCTGCCTCTCCTTCAAACTTTGTTCCTCCAGGGCCAGCATTAGGGGAGTCCCAGGTTTTGGCCTGCCTGTGTCATTGGTAAGTCACCCAGGGCCTCCAGGGCCTTCTTTCTGAGGCCACGTGCGTGCACCGAGGGGGAGGGGTGCTGGCGGGAAGCAAAGAGGGGCTCAGACCTCTTGGCCGCTCAAGTTCGACGGCCGCCCTCCTGTCCCCGCACCGGGGTTTTCCTGTAAGGTGTTGGAGCAGGGAGATGACTCCAGTCCCAAACCCTTCGGAGTCTGGGGTCCGGAGCGCTGGGGGTGGCGCCAGGGCCCCGTGGCTGGCTCGGGGAAGGCGGGAGTCGAGCCGGAGCTCAGCTCCCACCGCGGCGCTGCAGGAGGGGCTCGCCTCCGCCCCGTCGGGCTCGCGGCCACGCCGCAAATGCCCGGGAGTGTTTGACTCAGAGTCAGTTCCCTTTGGCGGGAAGGGTGCACACACGCCCCCAGACCCGCACCAGCGCGGCGCACTCCTGTGCGGCCCGCGCAGCCCCGCGCCCGGTGACTGCCAGCCCCCTCCTCCCGGGACCCCCAGTACCTCCGCCACACCTACGCCCCTGCCCCGCCCGGCCATCAAACTCCGGTCTGGAGGGCGGGCAGGCGCCACCCGCGTCGCCCCCACCCCGCCCATCCTTCACCTTGCCGGAATTGGCTCACGGACACGGGTTTGGGGGTTTGGAGCGGATTTATTTTTTTTCACATTTTTTCCGGCAGACCACATCCCCGCCCCCCGCTCGCGGTCCCCCGCCCCCTGCACATATACCCTACACACGCGCACACACACACACTCACACACACACCCGGCGCGCACAGACAGACACGCTCCCTCCCTCCGGCGCGCTCTACCACTCGCCGCCCGCCGCGCACGCAGCCGGCCCCGGCTCCCCGCGCCCCGCGCCCCGCGCCCCGCCGTCGCCGAGCGAAGCCGGGCTGGGCTTGGAGCTGCTCATGGAGAAAGTGCCGGGCGAGATGGAGATTGAGCGCAGGGAGCGGAGCGAGGAGCTGTCCGAGGCGGAGAGGAAGGCGGTGCAGGCGACGTGGGCCCGGCTCTATGCCAACTGCGAGGACGTGGGGGTGGCCATCCTGGTGAGGTAGGTGTCGTCCCGGCCCGGCGACGGGCCCGGGGGAGGGACGGCGGCAGCGGCTCCGGGCAGAGGCGGGCTCGGCCCGGGTCCGAGCTCGGGCGCCACCTTCCCAGCTGCGACTGGGGCCCGGGCCGGTCGGGGGATTGCGGGTAGCCTGGGGCGGCTTGGGGTGGGCGAAGCCCTGGCCGAGCCCTTCTTAGCTCTGGGCGAGGGGCTCACCAGGAACTAGGAACCAGGCACAGAAGGAAGGCACCTCCATCCCCCTCCTCTCCCGGGCCTCAGAACTCCTGGTTCAGCCAGCCTTGCCTACCTCGCCGCGACCTCAGCCACCCGCAGCTGTTTTGGACACACGTTTTACGGCCTTTCCAATAGAGGTCGTGGGGGCTTCCCATTCTAGAGACAAGAAAACTGAGGATCAGCCAAAGAGGACAAAGAGGAGCAAACCCTTTTCTCCAGCTCAGCCCCTTCCCGTATGCAGAGACCTGGAAGGGCTGCGCAAAGGGCAAAAGAATAGAGGTCAGAAGAAGTGGACCCCAGAGGTCCCGCTTTCCCAGCTGGTCCCTTCCTGCCCCTGGGGCCAGGCCAACAGGGAGCTCCCAGGTGAGGTGCAGGTGAGTGGAGAAGTAAACAGTCCCCGTGGATACAGTCCCTGCTGAGTTTGATGGAGGGAAAGGGAGAAGCTTCAGGAAACAGGGCCCCATCCTGAACCCCAGGTCTGGGGAGGAAAGGTCATGGGTCTTGGGCTCAGGGGTCATTCAGGAACCACATGCCCCCAAGGGATGCACACAGAGAGTGACACCGTTATTCACACTCCTACACACTAGTCAGTGCACATGCATGCCATTCCCACAGAGTGCATAAGCTAGTACCTGACTACTGCTCCAGATCACTGCTCTCTTCCCACACATGCTTGTCCCTGGGGGGTGCAGGCAGGGAGGCCCCAGACCCACACTCACCCCCAACTCTCTGTCCTTGGCAGAGGGAAGCTATCAAATCTAGGACAGATCAGGGCAGTCTTTTGGTTTAAAGATGGGGTGAAACCTCCCATTGGAAAGGACAGTTGAAGTGCATGCCTGTCTCCCAGGCTTGGCCCCATCTCTGGCTCCTCTTTTTCTCCCACACTCTCTCCCTTCTGCCTCCCCCAAGCCTGGGACCTACCCAGCTCCATAATGATGTGCCCTGATTCCAACTTAGAAACAGATTTTGGAGGAAAAAAAGAGCAAGCAGCACTCTTGAGGAGTTCCAGGAGGGCGCCCAAGGAAGAGACAGCTCTTTGGGCAGCTCCCAGGCTCAGAAACAACCAGGGTGGTGGAGAAGGCAAGAGGGGATTTCAGGTTCCCAAGCCATCAGACATGGGAGGTGCATCTCTGCACTATCGAGCACCCACACGGTGGGTCGCAGAGTCACAGATGCGCCAGACTGCATCCTGCGGGGGGGGGGGGGGAGGTGGCTTTTTAGCACTGAGGTCTCAGGATGCACGCGGAGGATACCCACACGGGTCACCAGGAGGAAATGAGGTGAGGTTAACAGGACCATGGCTATTTTTTGTCCCGACACCCTGCCATTTGCCAATAGGGACATGAGAGGAGGGCATGGCCACCCACTCCGGTGTTCTTGCCTGAGAATCCCATGGACAGGAGCCTGGCGGGCTGCAGTCCATGGGGTCACAAAGAGTCGGACACGAATGAGCGACTAAGCCCAGCACAGGAGATGTGTCCACAACTCCGCTCCTGGGATCCCACCCAACTTCCCCAGGAAAGGGGGGTAGGGAATTGCCGAGGAAGCAACTGAACCCCGAGGTGTTTCTGGAGGGTCTGAGCTCTCAGCAAGGTTTTCTTTCTCTCTCTGTGCCCCTCTAGTTCCCTGGGGGGAGCTGGTTTCTCAGAGGGGACTGGGTTGGGCTGGGGAGGTGTTTACCAAGTGCGCAGGCCCACAGTTAACCCAAGAAGAAGACCAAGATAGCAGTTAGATCTGGCTTGCTGATAACCCCCGGCTACACTTCACCTGACCCCACCTCGGTTGCCCGGAGCCCAGCCCAGCCTGGGAGAGAAGCTGGCGGAGCAGACCCTCCCCCAGCGCCTGTTCCACCAGCCTCCCTTTTCTTTCACTCCTGCACCTGCTATCTGCCCCAGGGTGGGCGGTGTTAGGTGGCAAGACTGATAAGCTTCTCACATCAGGCCCCTCCCCAGATCCTGCACCCCCCCAGTTTTGTCCTGACCACCTCCTGTTTTCACGGGCCATCCATAGGCCAGGTGGAGCCTGAGACAGTAGCCCTGGGGCCAGTCTCACCCCCTGAGGAGGCAGCAGCCACAAGGAAGGTAGCAGAGGGGCCGCCCAGACCCCACACCTCCTTTCCCTGCAGGAAGAGTCCAAGAGGGAGCACCCATGCTCCAGGAAGGCTCCCCTCCCAGTTGTAACTGCCGCCTTCCCCCTAACGCAGACAGGCCTATTTCAGGCTCTCTTGGAAGCCCAGATGCCTCTGGAAGCTGAGAAACTCCCCAAGGCTGGCCGCTGAGGCTTCTCCCAGCAGCAGCGCAGGCCGGGACTGAGAGGGTCAGGAGTAAACGCAGGGGCCTGGGAGAGACCCCAGGATGAAGGGGCAGAGTGCAGGCCCTTAGACTCTCACGGCTCAGAAGAGGGACGTGGCAGGACCGTCCTTCCTTGGGGCCATAACGTGGTGCTGGGTGTTGTTGGGCAGCGGACCCGCTGGGTCCCAGGCCACCATCCCCAGCAGAGCAGCCTCTGAGATGGACTGGGGAAGTCATCAATGTGGGAGCTGCTCCGGCTCCTTCCTGGTCCTGCTACCCACTCCGCTGGGCAGCCTTGGGCAGCAATTCCTTTGAGGATATGGAGATAAAAACAGTGCCAACCTCAGAATGGTATCCCAAGGATTAATGAGATCCTATAGTAAGTGCTCAATAAATAGTCCCTGTTACCGCCTCATCATAATACCCACCTGGTTGTGGCATTAAAGGAAACCCGACAAATGGACATGCTCTGCATGTTGGTGTTCACCAGCCAAGTAGAAATTTGTATTCTTATTGCCGTGTAAGATCTCCAAAGTCAGAGATTCCCCATTTAAAGCCAGATTGCGTTTTTCATAGCTGTCCTGCACTATGATGCTTTTTCCAATGTATTTTCAGACCCATCACCTCATTTGTCCTCACCAGTATATCTGTGAAGTAGCGAGCAGTGGTGCAGGGACTCCTCTCACACTTTTGCAGACAGAAGGTTGTGAAGTGATTTGTCCAGGGTCACACTTGGTCTCTGAGAGGGGCCCTCCCAGCTCTCCATGTGGACTGTGTCCCGGTCACTCCCCCGCCAGCCTCCGTCTAGTTGCCTGCAAGGGTGGCGGGGGCCAGCTGTTCTCCCTGCATCTATCCCAGCTCTCAGATCTGAGACCTGCCCCAAGGGTCATTTTAGCAAATTACCAGTTCTCTCTGATCACAAAGGGGAACACTCCAAAGGTGTGAAAACAACCTGAAAAAAACAGGTCCAAGACGGTCCCTCCTTTTTCTGAAGTTTCAGTTAAGTTACATAAGTTCTGATCGAGTCTGGCCACGTACCTCCCTGTCCCTACTGGGAGAGAGATGGAACGCGAATGTCATCACCATCCTGCAAACCGCAGGGCCCTGGGCCAGGGTGAAGGGTCAGAGGGTGCGTGAGACCCGGGCTCTGCTCTGGGGCTGTGGGACCGAGACGGGTAGAAAGGGAAAAAGCCGTGAAAGGTGGCAGGGAACCCACTGATGGCCTTGGAAGGAAAACAGTCCCCCTGGCCCGGGCTGTGTGCTCCTGGAGAGGCCTGACTGACACACGGAAAGAAGGAGGGAGGTGGTCCATTGTGTGGAAGGGCAGGCCAGCTCACCCGAGGAATCTTTTACCGATGCTAAGTGAAGCTGTTGGGCTGGTGCATAGGGACAGAATATGGACCCCGTGTTGGAGAAGCAGGTGTGGGGCAGTTTCTAACAAGCCTGGAATCTTAAGGAATTTTGACTGTGTCTGGTAGGACAATGGTGAGCAGTGGAATGTTTCTGAGCGGGAGAGCGACCCAGTGAATGTGACGTGCTGTGTACTTAGTCGTGTCTGACTCTTTGCACCCCCTGGACTGTAGCCCACCAGGCTCCTCTGTCCATGGGGATTCTCCAGGCAAGAAAACTGGAGTGGGGTGCCATGCCGTCCTCCAGGGGATCTTCCCCACCGAGGGATCGAACCCAGGACTCGTGCATAGTGGATGTGATATTTGGGGGGAATTAGACAATTGCAGATAAACCCGAGAGGGAAGGGGTAGATCACCCTGGGGTCTGCCCCAAGGTGTGCACAGGCTGGCTGGAGAGGTCAGATGTACCGACAGACTGGAAGGACTTACAGAACCACACCAGGCAGGTGACATCAAGTGATATCTTTAATTAAATCAACCGATGACTGTTTACTGCAGGCTGAGGAGGGAGGCAGGGAAGGGACGAAGTGAAGAGGGAAGGGACGGCATTGGGAGGAGGACTGAGTCTCATTTCTTCCCTTCCCTTCCCTTCCGTGACAGGAGTTAAGTCATGGTTGGGGCCCTCCTTTGTTTAGGAAGAGAGCTCTGACCTTATCATAACAAAGGCCTTCACTGAGCACCCTGCGTCCTCACTGCTGGGAGCTCTCTCATTGCCTCCTCCCAACATCCCACAGGGACTCTCAAGAAAGGAACAGCGGTGCCCGTTTCGTGGATGAGGAACTGAGGCTCAGAAAAGTTAACTCCCCCCCCAGATCAGCACCAGCCCATGATTCCCAGAAGGCAGGCTCTTACCCTGTGACCTGCAACTGGAGCAGGCCTTGAAAAACGTGTGGTGTCTGGGAGGAAGGCAAGAGGCAAGGGAGCAAGGAAGGCAGAGACCTGGGAGAGGACATGCAGATCTGACTGCTGGAAAAGGCTGGGACCCAGGGAGGGGCTTCATGTCCACCAGCTCGGCCAGAGGAAGGGCCGGTGTTTGCGGGACGGCTGCACGTGGTGGCATGGGAGTGGGTCCTGCCTCTCCCCCCTCACCCTCTCCCACCTGTGGGAGCTTTGGGGACCAGACACCCTCAGGACCCAGCCCCATCCTGCTGCCCCTCCTGGGTCCTCCCTGCGCTCCGCCATCATCCGAACACTTCAGGGTGGGGCCCAAGGCCGCCCCCTGCTCAGCGCCTGCCTGCTGCCTCCTGCAGGTTCTTTGTGAACTTCCCGTCGGCCAAGCAGTACTTCAGCCAGTTCAAGCACATGGAGGAGCCCCTGGAAATGGAGCGGAGCCCACAGCTGCGGAAGCATGCCTGCCGGGTCATGGGGGCCCTCAACACGGTGGTGGAGAACCTGCATGACCCCGAGAAGGTGTCCTCTGTGCTCTCCCTGGTGGGCAAAGCCCACGCCCTCAAGCACAAGGTGGAGCCCGTGTACTTCAAGGTGGGTCCCCGGATGGGCGCTGCCACCCAACACCAAACCCCATTCGGCTCCCGAGCCCCACAGTCAGCGACAGCCCAGGGTGCCACCCAGCCTTGTCCCCCGGCGTGGCTGTCCCTGGGAGGGGCAGCAGGATGGGGCTGGGTCCTGAGGGTGTCTGGTTCCCAAAGTTGCCAGGTGCTGTGTCCTGAATGATGCCCTCAGCCAACCACAGGATTCTGCGGGCGGCTGGGGGCGCGGGGACCCCAGGGTTCACTCCCCGCTTCCTTTTCTTCGTTCTCAGATCCTCTCTGGAGTCATCCTGGAGGTGATCGCTGAGGAATTTGCCAACGACTTTCCCCCCGAGACGCAGAGAGCCTGGGCCAAGCTTCGCGGCCTCATCTACAGCCACGTGACCGCTGCCTACAAGGAAGTGGGCTGGGTACAGCAGGTCCCCAACGCCACCACGTGAGGAGGCAGCCTCCCTGCCGTGTCCTCCCCTGTCCCCCGGCCTCCCACCTCTTCTGACTCCCAGGGGCTGACCACCCTCCAGGGCAGGGACACTCCCAGGGAGGGTGGCTCTGGAGTGGACAGAGAAGAACAGGCACGATAGGAAAAGGCCCACTCATGCCAAGGGCCCCAGACGGATTCTCCCTGGGTAGAGCCTCCCCTCCCCTAGAACTTGGGGGGCACACAGAGCACCCCAAGACCGAGGCTGCCCCAGGCAGAGAGGCTCGGAAGGTTCCTGGCAGGAGGCTGGCTCATCAGGCCCAGAGGCAGCCCAGGCCAGCTCTGGCCACTTCCTCCCCGGGCACCCATCACATGGGGCTATTTTTCATCTCGTGCTGAGCAGCGCTCCCTCCCGCCTTGGCCTCCAAGCAGGCCGGAGCCAGGAGAATCACGGGGATGCACGCACGTGCCGAGCCCACTCGGGGCCAACGTGGGTGTCCCTCCCACGCACACCAGCAGGGTGGGTGTGGGGGAGGGTTGCTTCCGGGCTGACTCCGGAGTCCACGTTCCCAGTTCTGGGGTGAGGCCCTGGGGATGGGCTCTGAGAGGGTGGCCAGTGGCCTCCGGGTGACTCCAGCTGACTTGGAGCACTCGGGGAGGGCTGGCCCCCAGACGTGGCGGCTGGGAACACTCCAGCCTCCCTGGGCCCCCTTGGGGCTGGGGCTCTGGGAGCTCAATGGAGGGGCGGAGGCCAGGCCAGGCTGGAGGCGGGAGGAGGGAGAGGCGCGGGGGCGGGAAGGGAATGGGAAGCAGGGGTCAGCCAGAGGCTCGGGACACGCGTTGGAGAGAAACAGTCCCAGCAGTTTCCCAGGGAAGAGGCTGCGTTCCCCCTGCCCCCTCCGGGGCTCCAAGCTGGGAGCTGGCCCGTGGGGCCGGCCGGACCTCTGCTCGCAGGCGTCCCCGCGCAGCTCAGGTCCTCCGAGGGCAGCCTGGCGAGGCCCTGCCTCCCGGCCTTCCTGCCACTGACCAC
The DNA here is from genome assembly GCF_027580195.1 of Bos mutus. NCBI lineage: Eukaryota > Metazoa > Chordata > Mammalia > Artiodactyla > Bovidae > Bos > Bos mutus. The sequence goes on along the minus strand of NC_091635.1, from coordinate 8,054,922 downwards.
CCTGGCCCCCACCTTCTCCTGCTGCCTTCCCTGCCTCAGCACCACTCGAGGGAACGGAGCCCTCGGGGACTGCTGGCAACAGCCAGGGGGCCGCTCCAGATGTTTGCAGCTGGGCCCTGGCCGGCCCCAGACCTCAGAGCAGATGGACAGGAAGCCGGCAGGCGGCTTTTTACCTGCTCAGGAGGTGCTGGCAGGGCCTGCAGAGCTTCCGGAAGTGCCGGAGGGGCCAGGAGAGGGTCAGAAGGAGGAAGGGGGTTTGCCCTCCCACGCCTCTCCCCAGGCAGGCTCTGCCGCCAAAGAGGAGCTTGTTTACAGCCAGGAGAGGAGACTTCCTGCTTCTAGAGAAAAGGGCTTTTTTATAGGGGCCTGGAGGGCCGGGGAGAGAGAGCTGGCCGGTGCGAGTGAATCAGAGCCACATGGACAGCATTTCCCGACACGAAGCCCCGTCGCCTCCCCTCTCTTGCCTCAGCCGGACCCCTGGGACCGAAATCTTGCCAAACCCTAAACATTAGGAAACCGCCGAAATCTCCCGCCTCCCCCGTTTCTGCTCCTGTGGGCTCCGTGGAGATGGGCCACCATGGGGACTGGCCGGGGCCCTGCACCTTCCTGGGCCCCAGCACCCCACGTTTCTGGGGGAATCCCCTCATCCCTTTCCACACTCTCGTCTCCTCGGGGCACAGATGTAACCCCCAAGAGAGTGTGTCTGCCTGGGCCCAGGGCCTGCGGGCCCAACTACTGCTGAGTCCAAACGGGTTCAGAGGGTGGGACGGAGTTCCAGGGCAGAGTTCTAGAAGGCCTCCATCTAGCTTCTCTTATCAGAGACGCAATATTGGGCCAGATGCCACTGTTTATTGAACTGTCTCTGCTTAAGGGTGTGTGTGGGTGTGTGAGCGTGTGTGTGTGGGTTTGATGGGGGCAGTCAGGGGGTGGCGGTGGGGGTGGGGGGCGGTGAGTGCCAAGGGGACACCCATGGGTGGCCCGAGGGGGTACCACAGGCCAACCTGGGAGTGTCCGCATCTTACAACTGAGGACAAGCACTCATGTCTATATGGTTCGTTGTAGTTTGTGAAACACTTTCAGGCAGTTCCATCACTCAGTTCTCATGGAGGTGGGCGCTGCAGGCAGGACTCAGGATTTAGAGGAAAAGAGCTGAGGCTCAGGGGGCTGGCGGAGGTCGTACCGCAGGTTCCTGGCAGAAGAGGGCCTTAGAAGCTGGGTACAGTGGGCTCCTTTCAGGGGCCCCACATGGGTCTCCAGGAGGGTAGTGTCTACCTCACCAGTCCCTGACCCCTGGCCCCTCCGCAAAGGTCCCCTGGCCCCATGCCGAGGCCCTAGTAACCTGTCACCTCCTTCTGTCTCATCCACAGCCCACCGGCCACGCTGCCCTCTTCAGGGCCATAGGACCCTCTTCTTCTCCCCCGTCCCTGGCAGCACCTTGAGCAGAAGGCCGAGTTCTGAAGACCCTCCATCTCTGGGTGCCAAGGAAGCTGGAAGAATCCCTGACTCATCTTCCTGGAAAGAGGCTGCCTCCGCCTGGGCCACAGTCCCCCCCGGAGCCACCGGGAGGTGATACCGGCTACCCGGATGCTGACTCCAAGGGCGCCAAAGCGGGTGGCCTGTGGGGATGGGGGACCCTCCCTCCTTGAAGAGCCGGGCACACCCTTCTTAGCTTTTCTACTCACTGTTAGAGACCGGCGGGGATCAGGGACAGGTCTGTGAGTCACTCGAGGAACGAAGAGGCCTGTTTCTATCTGCCTGGCCACACGCCGGTCTGGTCTCCGCATCACTTATCTAGAGTACCATGCACACGTCTATTGCATATACAGATATATTCTATATCCAATCTCTATATAAATATATATATATATACATACATATCTTATAATGTGTACAGTGGGGCCCAGAGGTACGTATGAGGCTTCGGTTCTGCCCACCTAGGGATCCTGGCAGCTTCTGGGCAGAGATCAGAGTGTTCTGGAAGAGAAAATGGGGGTCCCACAGATGCACAGAGAGGGCCACATGGCAGGGCGGAGGCAACGCAGCTCGCCAGCAAAGCCCAGACCCTTCTCTCTGACCAGCTGCCCACATCCCAGCTCTCGAGACAGAAAGGTTTTGGCGCGCCCTACCTCTGCCCCCTACAAAAGGAGGTGGCTTCCTGACTTGCCCCCAGATGGGCCGGGGCAGGCAGAGGGGGCCGGAAGTTCTGGACGGGGTGACTGCAGCCAGCAGGGGAAGGGCCGTGGTCAAGAAACCTGGAATGCCAGGTTCCATCTGCCTTTGCCGCTAAGACAGTGGGAGGGAATCCAGGCTGCTTATCTGCCAGGCAGGGCAGTGGTGATGGGACCAGATGCCTCTGTCTCGTCCTGGCACTCTGAGGGCCACGGGCCTTCCCTCCCCTGCCTCGCCTGGCTGCTGGCTGGTGGTCGGGCCTGTCCATCCATCCAGGTCGGCATTGCTGGGGATTCCCCCGCCTATGTGTGCCCCTGGGTCGTGCGTGTCGTCCTCAAGGATGCTTCGCTGCTGTGGTTTCCATGCTCGCCTCCTCCCGTCCCGTCTTCGTGCAGCCGTCCGTGTAACTGCCTGTCCTCCTTTTGTAGTTTCTGGCGTTTGTAACCAGACCCAGCCGTGTCATTAAACAGACTCGTTCTTCCCGTGTCTGTGCACACTCCTTTGGTCTTTTCCTGCCATCTGCCCCTCGCCTCTGTCTCCCCATCCTGAGTTAAAGACCGGGGCATTTTTCTTGGAAGGTGACCTCCCCACCAAGGGCCCCCTCACCTGCGTCTCAGCCTTGGCTGGTCGCGGGCCCCTCTGACTGGGGCTCAGGACGGTGGTGCGGATCCCCCTGGTGGTTCAGTCGGGATCACAGAGCTGCAGACTGGAAGCTGGGCTCTTGGGGGTGGGGTGGGGCAGAAATGGAGTCTGGGCTTGTTTTAAAATGTCCGGGAGACTTTTCACCTTTTGTTCTGGAAATCTCCCTGGTGCGGATAGGATAAGCGAGGGAAGACTCCAGGGAGAGAAGTTCGGAAAGGAAGGTCCTGCTAGTTTAGTGAGCCAAGCAAGCCAAGGGCAAGGCCTTGACCTTCCAGACCTGAGCTGGCTGTCCCATACCCTGCTTGCCGCATGAGGTTCATGGGTGGGGTAGCCTGTGGGCGTTTGAGAAAGTCTGCCCTTATAAGCCTTATCCCGTAGGACCACCCTGAACCCTCAGCTCCCAGCCCCTTCTGTCTCCCACTCCACAGCCTCAGGCCAGGCCTGCCCAGCCCCCACCCCTGATGGCGGCAACAGTCAGCAGCACAACTCCCCGAGGAGCAGAGCGACCGGGAGGTCACCACCCCCGGGGTGGGCTGCAGGGGAAGCAGGAAGCAGCGTCTGCCTCTGGGGAGGGCTCCGGCTGCCTGGGAAGATTCAGCTGACACACAAGGAAAGTCTCATCTCTCCAGGCCGTGAACTCCTTGAATGAAGGCTGAGCCTCCACTGCCTGGACCTGGCACAGCCGAGGTGCTGGATAGCAATCCAGGGAATAAATAAACTCCACTCTTAGAAAGCAAGACCAGTACCTGGGGCCAAAAATGAGCTGGGCGCTTCACCCATACAGGAGGCACGTGCAGGCTGGAGAGGATGGAGCAAGGGCAAGGCTATTCCAGGGACAGAGCGCCCGGCTCTGCAGGGACTGTCTCCCTACGCTGTGTGACCTTGGGCAAGTCACTCAGACTTTCGGAGCCATGGGTCACCTCTAATTTAAAATAGGAGTGAACATGAGACCTGTCTTGCGAGGCAGGCATGAGGAGACCGAGGATGCATGCCATGGTCCTGGGGACGTGGGAATGCTCAGGACAAAGTGACCGCCAGGTCATTGGAAGCAACAAAGAGAAGGACGGCGGGGGTGGGCGAGGAGCTGGCTAAGATGAGTGACTGCCAGACTTCCAGGTTCCGGGCCTCATGGTCCCTGGTGGGCTCAGACTGAGCCAGAGCCAGAGGGCTCTGGGTGGCGGTGGGGACCGCGTGGCTGTGGTCCCCACAGTGGCTGTGGCTAAGAGAAGGGGCATCTGTGGTCGGAGGTGGGGGGTAGTCTCTAGAAAGAAAAACCCCTCCCCATTTCACTTCTCTTGACCGGAGTGTGGTGAAGGGGCCTCGGAGATGGGAGTTTTTCTGGAATGCGGCTCTGGAGAAAGATTCTCTCCACTGCCCACCCCACAAAGAGGGGACATTGGCAACTGGTGATTTACCCTATAGTTGGGGGAGGGGTGTTGCTTGAGGAGGGACCTGATAAAAGTCTGAACAGAGGCGATGATGCTCGGCAGGGCTCACCGGGTCCTGGTGGGTGGCAGGCTGGAGGCAGGAGGCTACCGGGTACAGGAGCAGTGACTGGCGTTTTGTTTTGTGCTCTGTGCTGAGGAATAAGCTTGTCGCCGACCGAGAAGAGCAAGTGGGTCAGCTCACCTTGGCGGTGAGCGATGGGGTGTCAGGAACGCGAGTGCAGAGGCTGTCTCCTTCCCTGCCACGCGGACCCAGTGAGGCAGCCCCACAGTGACGCCTGCTGGCCGAGGCGGGAACGTCACGCGGGAAGAAGCCTCAGCCTGAGCGGGCGGGCCAAATTATTCCTATTTTCCTTCCTCTGGGGCTCACGTTCCTCCGTCTCTTTATTTATTTTTGGCCGCGCGTGGCTTAGTTCCCCGACCAAGGATCGAACTCAAGTCCTCGGCAGTGAAATCCCAAGTTTTAACCACTGGACCAGTGGGGAATTCCCTCTCCCTTGCTTTAGAGGAAGTGGTGCCCCAACCAAGCCTAAAGCCAAAAGAAAAAATGTACACCCCATGTATATTTATGAAAATATCCTCCCCTGTTTTGACCCAAGTGGGAAAAAAGTAATTTTTAAAAGACTATACACAAAGCCCCACATTTGCTAAGCTGTTAGGTTACCAACATCAACAGATAAACTCACTTAATTGGAGACACAACAGCCTCGCAGGGGTTACCAAAATAAACAACAGGGACTTCCCTGGTGGCCCACGGGTTGAGAATCCACCTGCCAGTGCAGTGGGCGTGGGTTCGACCCCTGGTCTGGGAAGATCCCAGCCCCGTGCCACAACCGCTGAGGCCCTCATGCCCTAGAGCCCACCCTCTGCGACAAGAGGAGCCACCTCACTGAGAAGCTCGGGCACCGCACCTAGGCAGTGGTTCTGCTGGCGGCACCTGGAGAAAGCCCGTATGCAGGAGCAGAGACCCAGCGCAGCTGGAGGGGAAAAAAACAGTGGCCTTTGTTTAAAATTTTTAATTTTTTTTGTTCATCATGGATATTTTTGTTTTAATCAAGTTTTCTTTAATATTGTATTTATTTCCTTTGATTACTGCTCCCACCCTTAAATATTGCGTCCCAGGCAAATGCCTCACTCATCTCACTCTATTCTCAGCCCTTTCTCAGTACATCCTTTAAGACATCCCAACTGAAAAACACTCATCTTTGGCCTCAAAAGTTTCCCTCCTCCAACCTTCCAGGGCAATGGGTTTCAGAGCGGCTCATCTGATACATCCGGTAAAAGCACTGTGGCATCAAGATAAGAGCCTGGACCGGAATGGTCCCTTAGGGTTGGTGACACTGGGTCGGAGGTTTTGGTGGCGGGAAACAGAAGTCCACTAAGGCTCACAGAATAAGGGGGTCTGGGAAATGTGCCGGTGGTCCAGAGGTTAGGAGTCCACGCTTTCACTGCCGAGGGCTGGAGTTCGATCCCTGGTGGGGGAACTAAGACCCCACAAGCTGTGCAGCGCAGAGAGTCAGGCCTCTGGGAATCAGGAAAAAACCACACGGCCCAGCCTCGCTGGAAGCAAGGACCCCAGCACAGCTGCCCAGGAGTCTGTGAACCCAGCAGGGGCCTGGGAGAGGGCAGCTCCAGGTCCAATGATCCTTCGGGAGCAGACTCACGTTTCCATGCTCTGAGGCTCTTCTCACCCTCCCTTCTTGCCTCAAGCCCCCTGAGCACCTCATGCGCACTGGCTTCTCAGTTAATGACCTTAACTCTCGCTTCATGGAGACGCCTTCGCCCCCCCCCCCGCCCCCTGCCCCGATCTGGTCTCCCACCAGAGGCACAGCCCACCTCTCCATCTTCCCAGGTGAGTCCTGTAAGAGCCACCCCCTCCCTCTGGAGCGCTTCCCTTCTGCCATCTTGGCCCTTGCCCTGTCCCCACTCTCCTGACTCGGGGTCCCCCACCCCATTCCATGCCTCTTGGCTTCTGCTCCTCCACCGGGTGTCAGGCTGCCCTGTGTCCACTTTGCATCTGTCTTAACCACTCACTCTGGACGCTGGCCAGGACCCCCAGGAATACTCTCTGGACAGCTTCTGGTTTTGTCTCACCCCCTCAGCCCATCCCCCACCCACCATGGCCCCTTCTCGGCTCTTCCCTTTTCCCCTGACCTCCGGGTGTCTTCCGATACTGTCTCATCGGTGAGCTCACCCAGGCCCCAAATTTAAGCCCCAGCTCTGACAGCACCATTGTGCTGCAGGCTGCAGTGGCCAGCTGCCCCCTGAACGCCCTACAATTTCACCTGGATGAGCCAGAACTGTTGATGCTCCTCCTGCCAAATCCTGTTCTTCCTGGCGATTTTCCCTAGAAAGTGGCCCTTCCACTCGCTAAGGTAAACAGACCAGAAACCTCAGACCCATCCTCACTGTCCTCTCTTGCAGTCCCTCACATCCCCACATCCAATCCCTCCATGAATCGTGTCGGACCAACTTCAAAACTAGATCCCTACTGGGTCTCCTCCCACCACCTCTGCTGCAACCCCTGGTCCAAGCCTCTGCCCCTCCCTCTGTCTCCTCCACGCCGCTTCCCGCAGCCATCATCGTCTCCGCCCCCAAGCCGCGGCTTTAAAGATGTTCTGCCACTGGGACTTCCCTAGTGATCCAGTGGTTAAGAACCCACCTTGCAGTGCAGGGGATCAGGGTTCGATCCCTGGTAGGGGAACTAAGATCCCACAGGCTGAGGAGCAACTAAGCTGGAGCGCCACAACTACTGACCAGGAGTCCATGTGCCGCCACAAAAGATCCCACAGGATGCTGCTAAGATCCAATGCAGCCACATAAGTAAGTATTAAAAAAAAAAAAAAAAACCAGCAGATTTTATTCACAACTATTGCAGTTGGGGGAAAGAGAGCTCAGTTTAGAACCAGCTCAACTCTAACACCTAGTGGGTGAGTGGAAATTTCCAGCCAAGGAGCGAGAGTGGGAAGGGGCGGGGGGGGGGGGTAGGGGGGAGGGTAATGTAAGACTGTACATCCTCTGTAATGTGGATGTAAGACTGCTAGGGGGCGACACTGGGGCGCGGATGTGGCTTCAATGACGGGATCCTTGGGGAAGGCAGGCGGGGCCTCAGACATCATGGAAGGCGGGGCCTCAGACATCAAAACGCGTTGTGGAAGATGAGGGTGTAACGGATTCTAGCTAAGCCAACTGAGCTGGAGGCTAGCTAAAATTGGACAATGCAGATGAACCTAGAAGTCCAGAGGTCAAGCCTAGTAGTAGAAAGATCGGGAAAGTCTGAGTTACAGCTTCTTTGTCACTTTCTCCCTCAGCCCCTGATGGCTCAGTGGTAAAGATTCCGCCTGTAATGCAGGAGAAGCGAGTTCAACTCCTGGGTCAAGAAAATCCTCTGGAGAAGGAAATGGCAACCCATTCCAGTATTCTTGTCTGGGAAATCCCACGGACAGAGGAGCCTGGCCAGCTGCACTTCACAGGGCTGCAGAAGAGTCTGCTATGACTTAGCGACTGAGCACACACAGCCTCAGACCATAGGGGAGCACCAAGTACCACCACGAGCCAGGGATGAGTCCTGAGTAACTGCACAAGGGCAGGTGGGCAGGCCTAGCCCTGGGTCCTCCAAATGGACTGGTCTCATGGAAAGAGGCAACACCCTCACAGCCCAGAGTGTCCTCAGAGCCCCTCCTGTCTCACCCATCCCTCCAGTGTGGACTGGGGAGAAGGTAGTGAGGAGGGGTGGGGGAGGGGAGGAAGGAGGGGGAGAGGTGGGCAGAGGGGGAGGGGAGGAGCCTCCAGGGGCAGGTGGGAAAGTGAGCCCTTGACCTCATGTAAGTCCAAAGACAGAACGTGCAATACCATTCCTTGTTAAAAGCAACAGTTTTATTATGCAAAAACCAAAAAATTTAAGTGCGCTTCAGAAAATGTAGCCTCACCCAGAATCCATCACCCTCGCCCAATCTTCCAGATGTCTTTTGTACACATTAAAAATTTTATAATGCTTGAAATTTTTATACGTAGCTTTAAAAATAGCATTCGAGGTGGGGGGGTTGTATGATTACGAAAGCAATACATGATCATTGCAGGGAATTTGGGGATGAAAGGAAAACACAAAAGAAAAAAGTCACCTGTGATCCCTTCAAGCAGAGGCAATTCATTACTGTCAGCGTTTTGGTCTAAATCCTTGCAGCCTCTTCCCCGGGCTGACATACCTCACACCTGCCATGTACGTATTGCGTTGTACGTTAAGTTGGGATCCTATGGTTCACGTTGATTTCACCGAGATCTCTTTGCTAAATGGCGCCTCTTGGAGTTTGTGCAAATCAATGCTTCACGTCCGGGTCACATGGTGACGATGACAGCTGACTCCACAGCGGCACATGTGCCAGACATGTTTCCAGGGAGATTCTGGCCCTTAGTTTGTGTGTTTGGTTTCTTTTGTTTGCTTGTTTTATTTTGTTTTAAATTTATCTTGGCTGCACTGGGTCTTCGTTGCTGCGCACAGGCTTCTCTAGTTGGGGCGCTCAGTCTCTAGATCACATGGGCTCAGTAGTTACAGCACGAGAGCCTAGTTGGGGCTTGTGGGATCTTAGTTTCCCAACCAGGGATGGAATCCGAGCCCCCTGCACTGGGAGCGTGGAGTCTCATCCAGTGGCCCATCAGAGAAGTCCCTGGGTCCTCAGTTTGAAATGAGCCAGGGAAGGAGGCCACCGTCTCCTCCCAGGCAATCAACCCCAGCCTGCAGTTTCCACTCCCACCCCGGTGTCTTCTTCTCCACTTAGCACCCAGAGAATGAATAAGACTGTATCAGCCCTCCACTCACTCCCATCAAACCCCCCCCCCACCGCCCCCACAGCTTCACACAGTCACACTCAGAACGCAGAGTCCTGGCCCAGCCCGCTGGATGGCACCGTTTACCCCAGGGCCCATCTCTCCAGCCTCGTTTCCGTCTCCGTGCTCCAGCCCCACTCACCTCCCTGATGCTCCTGAGAGGCACACGTGCCCACTCCCGCCCCAGGGCCTTTGCACCTGCTGCTCCCTGTGCCACAGTGCTTTCCTTCTGCCTCATCTCATGGCTCCATCCTTCCCTTCACTCAGGTCTCTGCTCAAAGCTCATCTCCTCAGAGAAGCCTTCCCTGACCACCTCTCCAACACAGCGGGCCCATCCCATCCATCTCTCTGCGCCCTGGTCGAGCTTTCCTGTGGCTCTGACCATGACCTGATATTACACTTTGGCTTGTCTGCTTCCCTCATTGGCACAGCCTGCCATGGGGGCATGAACCTCACGTGTCAGATCCGGAGTAGGATGAGGTGAGTGAGGCACTCGCCTCAGGGGCAAAACTCACGGGGCATCTCAAAGCCCAAAAATCAAGAGAAATCTTTTTTTCTGTCCACACTCAGAGGCATGTGGGATATTAGTCCTCCAGTCAGGAAACGAACCTGCATTGAAAGTACGGAGTCTTAACCAATGGACCACCAGCGAAATCCCAAGAGAAATCATATTTTAATGCATTTCTTTTTTTTTTTTTTTTTCCGGCCATGCCCCTTGATTTGTGGGATCTTGTTGTCTGACCAGGGACTGAACCCTTGTCCTTAGCAGTGAAAGCACAAAGTCCCCTGGACCACCAGGAAAGTACCCCCTGCAATATTTTTTTTGTTGTTAGATAGAAGTTAATGCCCACAAAATCCGTGATGGAAAAAAATCAACATTTTTAATGAAGTCAGGATCCATTTTCCCTGCCCTTCTGTCCTGTTTAGAGCCGTCCAGCCACAGCTGACGCTGGGAAACATTCCTGAATGAATTAAGAACAGCCGGGGAGAAAGCAGAGTCGGGTGGAGGCGAAAGACCAGCGGCAGGTGGACAGAGGGAGGAAGGACAGAGAGGAGGGGTCGCCCCCACAAGGGCCAGGCCGGGAGTCCGGAGGAGCCCCCTGCCGGGAATGCAGCTGGGGAAAGAGGTTATTAGGTGCAGTCCTGAGAACGGGGCAGGGATGAGAGGCAGGGAATTTGTTACTCGAAAACTGGGCTCGACTCGGTGGACGTTGCGCCAAGAGACACAGTCAAGCCAAACAGCGGGAGAAGGAAGCATTTATTACTTGCAGCAAGTAAGGAGAAACACTGGGGAATCTTTCCCAAAGCAGCAAAAATGGGGACATTTTTTAAGCTAAGGGTATGCGTATATTCATGAAGTGGGGTGGGGGGTTGAGTGATATATGTATATTCATGAAGGGGTGGGGTTGAGTGATATATGTATATTCATGAAGGGGTGGGGTTGAGTGATATATGTATATTCATGAAGGGGTGGGGTTGAGTGGTTATATATATTCATAAAGGGGGTGGAGCAGAAGAAAATGAAGCATCGAATTGGGGCAAAGGTCAATAGAGACCAAACTTTAGCTGATTGAAGTCATGAGGGTCAGAAAAGGTCACCAGCATCATTCTTGAGGTTCTGGTTGACATTGTGGCTGAGGGGTTTAAATTCTGTAAAACAGTTCAAGAAAGGGCTCCAAGCTAATCTTTACCATTGAAACAAAACCCAAAGTCTTTACAACTGATTTATTATCTTTGCTATTATTACTTCTCTTGCCTGATAACTTTTTTTTTTTTTTTTTTGGCTGCATTGGGTCCTAGTTGTGGCAGGCAGGATATAGCTCCCAGACCAGGAATCAAACCTGGGCCCCTTGCATTGGGTGTGCAGAGTCTCAACCTCTGAACCATCAGGGAAGTCCCTTGCCTGCATCCTTTTGTTCTCTTAAAATCACTAGTTACTGAAACCTGTTCAGCAAGCACTGTGGCCAGGCTTAGATCACAAAAATGACTTTTTAGCCAAAAATAGCATCTCTTCTGTCAAGAAAGCAATGCCTGGTTCTGGGGACCCCCTACCCTATCTACTAATAAGCTGGGCTTCTTAAAGGAGTGCAAGAAGCTCTGACAAGGAGAGTCAGAGCTAGAGCTGGTGGTGTGGTTTTGGTGGTGGTTGTTGTAGAACTTGAATAACTCAATGTGTTGGTTTCCTGGGCTTCTAGAACAAATGACCACAAACTGGGCAACTTAAAAAAGCAGAAACTTTTCTGCTTCTCTCACAGTCTGGAGGCCAGAAGTCCAAAAGGAAGGTGTGGGCAGGGCTGTACTCACTCTGACAGCTCAGGGGAGAATCCAGGTTATTGCTGTTGCTGTTCAGTTAGCCAGGCGTGACCGACTCTTTGCAACCCCATGGACTGCAGCATGCCAGGCCTCCCTGTCCCTCACCATCTCCTGGAGTTTGCCCAAGTTCATTTCCATTGCATCAGTGATCCTGTCCAGCCATCTCATCCTCTGACGCTGTCTTCTCTTTCCACCCTCGATCTTTCCCAGCATCAGGGACTTTTCCAGTGAGTCGCCTGTTCTCATCAGAGGACCAAAATACTGGAGCTTCAGCTTCAGCATCAGTCCTTCCAGTGAATATTCAGGGTTATCTCCTTTAAGACTGACTGGTTTGATCTCCTTGCTGTCCAAGGGACTTTCAGGAGTCTTCTCTAGCACCACAGTTCGAAGGCATCAATTTTTTGGTGTTCTGCCTTCTTTACAGTCCAGCTGTCACAACCGTACGTGACCACTGGGAAGACCACAGCGTTGACTTTACAAACCTTTGTCGGGAGAGGAATGTCTCTGCTTTACGACTCATTGTCTGGGTTCGTCATGGCTTTCCTGCCAGGAAGCAATTGCCTTTTGATTTCATGGCTGCAGTCACCATCTGCAGTGATTTTGAAGCCAGGATATAGGGTCCCCTCCAAAAATCCATATGTTGAAACCTGACCCCTCAGGTGCTGGTACTTGGAGGTGGGGACTTTAGGAGGTGATTGGTCATGAGAGTGGAGCCATTCTGATGAGACTAGTGTCCTTATCAGAGGGATGCCAGAAGCTCCCTTGTCCCTCTGCCCTGTCACGTGCTGCAGCCTGTCTCCGCCCAGCAACACTTTCTTAATCATGTGGCCCCAGTTCAGACCCAGATGAGTCCTGAGATCTCACAGAAGAAGCAGCTGATGGCCGGGGAGGGAGGGGAGTTGGTTAAGGAAGTGGATTAGGGACCCTGGATCTGAGAGTGAGGGGAGCTGGTGGGAGACAGCAAGTGTTTGTAGACGTCATGTGCTCAGCTTCTTCTGATAGCATGCAGGACCCTGTGGGCTTCTGGGCACAAGGCCTTTCTGTGTTCCCCCACTTCTTTGATTCCAGGAAACTGCCTTTATTCAGCCTCCATGATCTTTCCTGTTCCAATGGGCAGATTCAAGCAGTTGTTGATAAGGGGAGAGGATGGGAGACCAAGGAGAAACAGTCAAGAGCAGCCCTGGGACAAGATCCTGTTTCTTCATTAAGGGACACACACAACAATGTCTTTGAGCTATTTTGCAGATACTAAACCCCCCTCCAGGTGGGAGAAGTCCATGATTAAAGAAGTCATGTGCTGCCCACAAGTATGGAGCCCCCCAACCAGTTGGACCCAAAGGTTGACAATGCTGACTCCTACTTCCCTCACCACCAACCCATCAGAAGAATGTCCACAAGCTGATCATGCCCCTTTTGGGCAATTAATATAAAGCTTCTCAGTGTGTCCAAGTTGGGATACATGGGGATACATGAATCCATTGTGTCCCCCTTCGCCTGGCAAAGCAATAAAGTTATCCTTTTTTATATCACCCAAAACTCTGTCTCCAAGATTCGATTTGGAACCAGTGTACAGAGAAGCGGAGCTTTCAGCATCACTTCTTGTCCTTCTTCTTCTTTTAATATTTATGTATTTATTTGGCTGCACCGGGTCTCAGTTGCAGCATGCAGGATCTAGTGCCATGACCAGGGATCAAACCTGGGAACCATGAATTGACAGCATGGAGTCTTAGCCACTGGATCCCCAGGGAAGTCCCCATGTGCTCAATTTCTTATTCCCAAACTGAGATCTGGGCTGATAGTGAGGGGATCCAGGTGTTTACACACACACACACACATACATACACACACTCACATCTTAGCTAAACAAAATCATACTTGAGGCATTATTTTGCAACTTGCTTTTTCACTTTGAATATCTTAATATGTGTTGCAGATGGTCTTAGATCAGGTGCCAGGTTCTGGAAAGAGCCCTCTTCTGGGGTGAGAAGTTGGCAAACTTCTCATTGTATCCTCTTGTGGCAGAAGGGGCAAGGGAACTCGCAGCGGGGGCTCTTTTCATATGTACGTATTTATCTGGTGGTGTCAGGCCTTAGTTCCAGCCCATAGGATCTTTCATTGCCGCAAGCAGGCTTCTTGCTAGTTGTGGCACATGGACTTAGTTGGCCCATGTCATATGGGATCCTAGCTCTCCAACCACAGGTCAAACCCACATTCTCTGCATTGGAAGGCCAATTCTTAATCACTGGACCACAAGGGAAGCCCTCTTAATACAAGGGCACTAACCCCATGCATAGGGCTTCCCTGGTGGCTCAGTGGTAAAGAACTTGCCTGCCAGTGCAGGAGACATCAGTTTGATCCCTGGGTCAGGAAGATCCCCTGGAGAAGGAATATTCTTGCCTGGAGAATCCCATGGACGGAGAAGCCTGGCGGTGAACAGTCCCAGGGGTCGCAGAAGAGTCAGACAGGACTTAGCAACTAAATAACAACAACAATCCCATGCAGGAGAGCTCTGCTTTCATGACCTAATTATTTTTAAAAAGCCCCACCTCCAAAGCCTCTCCTTAGGAGTTAGGTTTCGCTATATGAAAGGGGGGATGTGCAAACAATTATCTACAGCAGAAGTCTTTCTGTCTCAGTGGGTGGAGCCCTGCCACATTCTTCATGCGCGCTCTTTGGTACTTCCCTGTGTGGATGTGTTTTAGGAAAAACTCACTCACTCACTGTTTCCTTCTGCTTACGCTTGCAACAGTTCTGACGCCAGATGTGTGGGTTTTCACACCAGGCAATTCTGACCCTAACAGCCTGGGTTAGCGGAGACCCCATAGGTTCAAAGTCCCAGCCCCACAAGACTGTAAGCCATGGGTCCTTAGGTTACCTACAACTTCCATCTGACTCGGCTACCAATCAGAGGCTTCAAGGACCCCCTCTTTGGGTTTGATAATTTGCTGGAGGGTCATAGAACCCAGGAAAAGAGTTTACAAACTGTTGCCGATTAATTACAAAGGATACATTATTTTCATTTTATTTTTCACTTTTTTTTTTTTAAACATTGGAGTATAATTAGCCCTGGGACATTGGACACCCTAATACTTCCCCTGAGGAGCAGGTGATCGGTCCTTGATGGGGGCTCATGGTAGAAATGGCTCATGATGTTGACCTCGCAAACAAAGAATAAAATCACAATAACCCTTGAGACTGACCAAATTGCCCAAACGACACTCTGTTTTGCTGATGGTGCCTACCTTCTCAAGGCTACAAGACCACTGGATTCCAGACCTCCGGCTACGTGACTGCAGGACTCAGCTACAGGCTAAAAGTTAACCATCCCTTCAGAGCATTCTTCATTGGCGGGGTGTAAGAAAGACCCCGTCAGAAAGGGAGGACACTGGTTCTCTTTAAGGGCCAGTCACCCTCTCGTTTTCCCTCTAATAAATTTCCTTTTCTTGCCTGAATTCCCAGTTCGCTCTGTTTTTCTTCACCCTTGCCTTCCATTCTGGGAGGGAAGATCCACCTCAACAGGGTGGGCTCCTCTCACGAGCCCACCTCCGGCGGCCCCCTCCCTCGGACCTTGCCAAGACACCGAGACGAGCTCCAGGACAGGACCCTCCACTTGCCTTCTGGACTGACATCCACACACTGGCCCACATTTCATCCCTCAGTTGCAAGGGTGAGTGAAATCCCATTATCTCGAGTTCTCTCTCTCCCCCACCCCTCTCTCGTTTCCAAGTCCTAGAGCTAGGCGGGAGGATACCTATGGACCTCACTTTGAAATAGGGGACACCCATTTCAAAGCAGACTATTATTCTTCTCTGAGAAGGTCCTGAGAATGGAGATACCTTTTGTCTGGGCCCATTCTCCTTGTTTTCTCTCGCCCTCATCTAACCTCCCTATTCGGCCACAACAGGAAATTCTCAATCCCAGCCCTCAAGGATTACTCCTCTAGGATGCCTTCTCTGAAACCTAAAAGCCTTGGGCTTCCAATGGGAGATAAGACCAAAAAGCCTTATTTACTGTTCTAACACTGGCCACATTACAGACTTGAAAACAGGTCCCAATGGCCAGAAAACGGAACTCCCGACCTCGAAAAACCTCTGCAAGCGGTCAGAGATCCCTTCTGTTCAGGCATTCTTCGCTCTCTCCACTCTGGACCCTCCCTCTGTGAATCCTGTTCTACTTCTCAAATACTCAGCCTACTCTGGGCCACATCCTCCGCATATAGTGTCTCCCATCCCTGTTCAGACTTTCCTTCTTCCTTCAACCTTTCGGACCACAGCCCACCCCCTGTCGCTCCCAATCCCCTTGTAGCCACTCCAGATCCAGTTCCACAACCTCCACTTTACGGTCCCTTCTCCCTCAAACCCCCTCCCCTGCCTGTTCCAAAGGCAAGCTCTGAGACCCCAGCCCCACCCTCTATCCCGAGGGTCCCAAGGCTCTACCCCAACCTCCGTAGATGCCCTCCCCGTAGCCAGTCCTGAACAACATTAAAACAGGAAACTTCCCCTCAGGACCCCGCTCCTTCCCCTGCCCGACTCCTCTTTTCCAGGAAGCAGCGGGAGCAGAAGGCTTTGTTTGGGTTCCTGTCCCAGCCTCCCTCACTGATCTATCGATCTATTGCAAATCAAAAAGCAGCGTCTTGGTTCCTTCTCCTCAGACCCGGATAACTATCTAGAAGAATTCAAGTATCTTACCCAGTCCTACAACTTAACCTGGCATGATATTTACATCATCCTTTCCTCCACCTCCTCCCAGAAGAGAAGGAACAAGTATGGCAAACCTCCCGGCTGCAAGCTGATGAGATACACAGGGCTGACGACAGGAAGCCTGTAGGGGTCACGGCTGTCCCCTCCCAGAGATGATCCTGGGATTATCAGGCAGGGAGACCTGGGCCAGCAGCCTGTCATCACGTGGTTGCTTGCCTCATTGTGGGCCTTCAAAAGGCAGAACATAAAGCTATCATCTTTGATAAGCTTTGGCTAATAATTCAAGGGCTAGACGAAAACCCAGCACAATTTCTAGCCAGGCTAATGGAAGCCCTACAAAAATATACAAGATTTGATCCCATTTCAGCAGAGGGCACCATTGTCCTTAACACCCACTTTATCTCCCAATCGTCCCCAGACATCTGAAAGAAACTAAAAAGGCAGAAGGCCCTCAACCCCCTCAACAAGACCTTTTAAATTTAGCCTTTAAGGTTTTCAATAATCGGGAAAAACAGGCAAAGCTAGAGAAGGCCCAACGAGATCAGGCCAAATACCACCTTTTAGCCACTGCCCTTCATGGCTCCAAATTTCCATCAACCAACAAAGGCAGGAAGCCGTGTGGGCCCTGCTTCAAACGCGGCAAAGAAGGCCACCGGGCCCACTCACGTCTAAAGCCAAGGCCCCCTCCAGGCCCGTGTCCCAGCTGTGGCACAAAGGGACATTGGAAGGTTGGCTGCCCAAATCCCCCTTAGGGATCCGGACATCCCCTCCTGGTCCCGAGCAGCAGTCCTCTGACCCAGCTCTGCCCAGCCTCCTTGGACCCGCCGTTGAGGATTAGAGGTGCCCAGGGCTCCAGGCCCCGACTCTTGCCACCTCTAAGGAGCCCAGGGTAACTCTCACAGTGGCAGGTAAGCCGATCTCTTTTCTCACCGACACAGGGGCCACTTACTCTGCTCTGCCTGCCTACTCCGGAAAAACCAAGGTCTCCCAGGTCTCTGTTGTGGGGATTTTCCAATAACCGAGCCTCTACCTTGCACACTTCAAGATACCCCATTTTTGCATTCTTTTCTCATACTCCCCAAATGCCCCACTCCTATTCTTGGAAGAGACCTTCTCACAAAGTTCAAAGCTTCTATTACTATCCCAACCCACCTTCCAATCTAGCCTGGTTGCTGCTCCTTAACACCCACCACCTCTGCAACAACAGGCTCCTTTCTGTTTTCCTAGACAAAACTCTGTAAACAATTCTCACCCTCAACTAGGAACTGTAGCATGGCACCCCTGTAATTACACTTCACATCTCTCCTTCCGTTCAGGCCGATCGGTCTACCACGTCTCGGGAACTGCAGGACATTCTTTCGCTTTCTCAGGGAGACTCCCTTCTACTCCTCTTGTAGGGGCTACGCTGGCGAGGTCACTGTCAGTTTCAGAGACTACTAACAAGTTCCCAGAAAGACTCCTATTTGCTATCGATTTCAGCTGTTGTCTTCTTACTGCTGGAATGTTTTTCTCATGTGGAGCCACCGCCTATTTATATCTTCCCATTTATGTCTTCCAGCTAACTGGACAGGAACATACACCCTGGTATATCTGACCCCAGATACTTCAATTGCCCCTAACAATCAGACCCTCCATATCCCGCTAACTCATAACTGACCCCAGATGGGTAATTCATTTCTCTATTGATCAGTTTAGGAACAGCGGCTGGGGTTGGGACAGAAACCACAGGACTCACAACCTCTTTAAACTACTACCAAAGCCTTTCTAAAGACCTCACTGAGAGCCTAGAAGAAATGGCTACCAGCCTTATAACTATCCAAAACCAGCCAGATTCCCCGGCAGCTGTGGTCCTCCAAAACAGAAGGGGGTTAGACCTTCTAACGTCAGAAAACGGGGGCCTATGTCTATTTTTGGAGGAAACTTGCTGCTTCTACACCAGCAAATCAGGCGTTGAAATCAGCAAGAAATCTGACAAACAGGCCTCAAGAACACGCCAACACCTCAGGAATTCATGGGAAAACTGGCTGAACAATTGGAATTGGATGCCCTGGGTCCTACGCTTTCTAGGCCCTCTCCCTCTGCTTACCCTTATTCTAACTTTCAGCCCAGGTTTAATGTGTCTCTTTTCAAAATTTCTTCAGGGCTGCTTACAAGGCTCCACCAGCCGAACTATCCACAAGCTACTTCTAACTCACTCAAATTATCATAATCTTCGACCCCACACAGATCCCCTTGACCCACATTCCAGCCTTTTCTTATCTCATCCCCACGATGCCCCTGTCCCGAAGGAAGCAGTTACAGAAGACTGACCTTCGGCCCTTATCCTAAATCAAAAAGGCTGGAATGATAGGGTCTACATGGGGGCTCATTGTTAAGATGGCTCATTATGTTGACCTCGCAAACAAAGAATAAAATCACAGTGACCCTTGAGACTGACCAAATTGCACAAATGACTTTCTGTTTTCTCACTGGTGTCTATCTTCTGAAAGGTACAAGACCACCAGATTCCAGACCTTTGGCTACATGACCACAGGACTCAGCTACAGGCTAAAAATTAACCATCCCTTCAGAGAATTCTTCATTGGCGGGGTGTAAGAAAGACCCCGTCAGAACGGGAGGACACTGGTTCTTCCCAAGGGCCAGTCACCCTTTCGTTTTCCCTCTAATAAATTTCCTTTTCTTGCCTGACTGCCCACCTCACTCTCTTTTTCTCTGCACTCGCCTTACAGCAGGCAGTTCTCGGGGTGCCCGGGGTCTTGTAATCCTCAAGCACCCCTGTAGAGGGTCACAGGACAACCTGAAAGACATTCAGGATGGCAGGGAGAAGAGTTACATAAGCTTTAGCATCTTACCGACACTCACTAGTCCTCTTAAGAGGCGCGCCCGAGGCCTTCTGCCTGTAACCTTTAACTGCCAAGTGTATACAGAGGAAAGGAAATCTCCCTGCGTCCCTTTGACCACAGGTGGCATCCCTTGGTGCAGTACCGCTTAGCGACACTAGGTGGCGGCCCTGCACCATCAATGCCAGCAGCAAGCGGAGGCAGATGCTGGTTCCCTTCTCTGGAAAACCCCTCCGTTTCACCCACCGAAGTCCATTCTTTCCTGACTTTGTCCTATGGAGCCCGTGGGTGAGGGGAGGTAAACCTAGAGCATAAACGGAAAGGAACTCTAGGGTCTTGTGTTGGCTAAATTCTGAAGAGAGAGGATGACTTTCTCAACACACTCCACCATTTGGGTCTCCAGGTCCCGCCCCACTCCGGTCTCTGGACTCTTAGCAGCCTCTTCACTGGCCTCCCCATCTTCATCCAAACCAGTCTGTTACTGTGTGGTCCATGGAAAGAGCTGGAAAGAGTGTAGGACTTGGGTCCAGCACTCTCCTCTGGGCTCCACCAGCCGTGTGGCCTTAGGCACAGCCCTAAACCTCTCTGAACCTCAACAAGAAAGTAGACATATCCCTTCATTCAATAGAACTTCATTGTGTTCTAAAAAAAATTGGAGGGGATATATGTATACATATTGCTGATTCATTTCCTTGTACAGCAGATTAACACAGCACTGTAAAGTAATTACGTGTGTCAGTCGATCAGTCGTGTCTGACACTCTTTGAGACCCCATGGTCTGTAGCCCGCCAGGGTCCTCTGTCTGTGGAATTCTCCAGGCAAGAATACTGGAGTGGGTTGCCATTCCCTTCTCAGGGGCTCTTCCTGACCCAAGGATCGAACCTGGGTCTCCGGTACTGCAGGCAGATTCTTTACTGCCTGAGTCACCAGGGAAGTAATTATACTCCAATAAAATAAAAATAAATGAGCCTGTAGGAAGAAAAAGAAATTTAGTTTAAATCCTAGCTATGACTAACAAAGAAACCGCTAATATTTTACTCCCCAGGAAAGGTATGTCATCAGAGCTTTTTTGAGTTTGCGAACTGATGACTTCAAGGTCCTTTGCCCTTCTCTCCCAAGGGTCACGATGTCTCATCTCCTTGATCTGAATGTCACGAGGGAGCCTTGGGATTGCTCAGACGTGAAAGGAAGCCTGTCATTCTGCTGGGTTGGTCGGTGGTTTCTCCTCTCTGCTGCCTTCCTGCAAAGCGGTGCGTACAAAGGGCAAAGCTTCTCATTTTAAAACTGAGTGTGTGGTCTTTACTCACAAAGCCTGTTTCCTCATTGTAAAACTCGCCCTGACCTACCTTGCAGGATCGCTGTCAAGATTGAAAAATGTAAACATGTCTGACAAAGCCCCCTTTCACAGAGAGCTATGTGAGTATAAAATAGTAGAATGCAATTTCTCAATTAAAAAAAAAAAAACCCACCATTGGGACTTCCTTGAGAGTCCAGTGGTTAAGACTCCATGCTTCCAGTGCAGGGGGTGTGGGTTTGATCCCTGGTGGGAGAACTAAGATCCCACATGCTTCACAGCACAGCCAAAAAATAAAAAATAAACCAACCTCCATTACTTACAAGATAAAATAAAAACACTTTATCCTGATCCTTCAGAGTCTCCAGCACATGCCCACCTGCCTGCCCAGTCTTGCTGCTGTCCACCATCCTCCCAACATGTCCTGTGATGCAGCCCACCCCAGAAACCAGAAGTTTTCCCCCAGAATCACCCCTGTGTCTTCCTGCTTGTTCATTCCACCTGGACTGTCCTTTCCTCATTCCTCCCTATCAAGATCTTTCCTATATCTTTAGGCGTATTAAAAGAAAAGCTTAGACTGTGCTTTTTGGTTAGTTAGAAAATTAATGCATGCATATGGTATGAAATGAAAAACAAGTCTCTGTTTCTCTTCTCTTAATTCCCCTCCCTCAAATGCAAGGTCACTCCACAAACACACTTCCAGAAGTTTATGTGGATCTACCAGCATATATATGTACATTCTCTTTAAATGTAGGTAAATGGAATTATCGCTTCCCTGGTGGTTCAGTGGTAAAGAATCCACCTGCCAATGCAAGAGATGCAAGAGACTTGAGTTTGATTGATCCCTGGGTCAGGAAGATCTCCTGGAGAAGGAAATGCCAACCTACTCTCTTATTCTTGCCTGGGAACCTACCATGGACAGAGGAACCTGGCGGGCTACAGTCCGTGGGATTGCAAAAGAGTTGGACATGACTTAGTGACTATACAACAACAAATGGAATTATAGCTATACTTATATATTAACATGTAACTTGGATGTATTCCAAATCAACATAGAGAGAGGTGGGCTCCCTGCTTTTAACAGCTGGGTGAGGGACTTCCCTGGCAGTCCAGTGGTTAAGACACTGCGCTTGCAATGCAGGGGTCACTGGCTCCATCCCTGCTTGGGGACTAACATCCTACATGTTATGTGGTGTGACTGGGGGGGAAGAAAAGCACACAGTTGAAAAAGATCAGAAAAAAAAAATAACTGGGTGACATTAGCACAAATCCCCCCTGTTCTATTTAACAGCCTTCTCTCCAACAGGTGCTTGCTGTTGCAGCCAATGCTGTGATGAGTATCCCTGCCCCATGTGTCCGGGCAGGGAGACGTTCCCATGGGACCATCCACGACGTCAACCTCCACTGCAATCCCTCCCCGCCTGGGGTCTCCTGCAGACTCTCCTTGGAGTTCCTGGGCTGAGCATTTGCCAGAAGCTAGAGTCAGATGGGGACTAGGTTCAAATACCAGTTGCTCCATCAACATCTCTCCCTGCGTCAGTGTTCTCATCCCTACAAAGGAGATGATAATCATGGTACCACTTCCGGAGTTGTCTTGAGTATTACATGCAATAACGTGTTATAGCCCCTGGATCAGGGGAAGGACTCAGGATGGCTCGCTGCCCTCTCCTTCCCGCTCTGATATCCCATCTACCCTATGGAGTCCCAAGCTTTGCATGTGGGCCCTGGTCTAGTTGTCTGCACCCCGCAGCTTCCCCGGATGTGGATGTGGTGGTGCACAATAAATAAATGGCCCCTGCATGTGCCGTGAGGCGCAATCCTCCAGCTTTGGCCTGACCCCCACTCCACTAGGCCTGGGGGATGGGGAGGAGTAGAGGTGCCTTTCTCTGGATGGTCCACAGCACCCCCGAGTCCCTCCCCCTCTTTCCTTACCATCCACCCCCATCCGGGTCAGTGATAAATAGCAGGAAGGTGGGGGTCAGGAGCTTCATAAAAAGCCAAGGCCCTGGCCCACCCTGGGACCAACATCACTGTCTGATTCTGGTCCCCACAGGGACCAGACACCGTCTGCCTCCCCCACCCCTGGCTGGTGTCTCACTTCAAACTTGGCTCCTCTGGGCCAGCCACGTCTCTCCCAGGGGTGGGTCTGGGGGGGAATAAGAGCCTGCTCAGGGCTAAGAAAGGGGCATTTGGACACTGGAGCTCACCCGAGATCTCACCACCGCCCCTGCGCCCCCACCAATGATTTTATTCGTCTAGTCTACCGCAGGAGGCTAGGCCAGAACATCAGCATCCAGAGGAGGGAACAGGGGCACCTGGGCAGCCAGACCCCAACCAAGGGGTGGGAAGGCCAGGACGGAGTGACTGGGCACCAGCAGGGCGTCAGTCGGGCCCACACACACTCGGGGGACCAGTTAGCTGGGTTCTGAGGATAGATGCCTCTGGGAAAGGAAGGTGCAGGGGTTTGGGCCCGGCTGCAGGGCACATGCTTGAGACGTCCTGCAGAAGTGGGCACCTGGGGTGGAGGGGACTCTGCCTGCCCCCACCCCTGTCGAGCTAAAGGGCCAGGGGCGAGGCTGCAGCAGAGGAGGGAGGCTAGGAATCAAAGCTGAGCTCCTCTGGGCTGAGAGCAAGTAGAGAGACTGGCTCAAAGTTGAGGAGACATTGAGGTCCTCCTATGACAACAGTAACAGCAGTAGCGGTTAACAATAGCAGCTGCTCACAATTATGAGCACGTGCCTCCTGCCCTTCAAGGGGCTTCTTATAAGAGACAGGGCCTATTTTTCAGTTCAGTTCAGCCACTCAGTTGTGTCTGACTCTTTGTGACCCCACGGACTGCAGCACGCCAGGGTTCTCTGTCCATCACCAGCTCCCAGAGCTTGCTCAAACTCATGTCCATTGCGTTGGCGATGCCATCCAACCATCTCATCCTCTGTCCTCCCCTTCTCCTGTCTTCAATCTTCCCCAGCATCAGGGTCTTTTCCAGTGAGTCAGTTCTTTGCATCAAGTCCCCAAAGTATTGGAGCTTCAGCTTCAGCATCGGTCCTATTTTTTATCAGGGCCTATTTTTATCTCCATTTTTATTTGTTTATTTATGCAAGATCTTAGCTCCCTGACCAGGGATCGAACTTAGGCTCCTAGCCGTGGAAGCACAGAGTCCTAACCACTGGACTGCTGGGAAATTCCTTTTACTCCCATTTTATTTATTTATTTATTTTTAAAATGAATTATTTATTTAATTCAATTATTTGGTTGCACCAGGTCTTAGCTGTGGCTTGTGGGATCTAGTTCCCTGACCAGGGATTGAACCTGGGCCCCAAGCCTTGACAGCACAGAGTCAGCCACTGGACTACCAGGGAGTCCCTTACCCCATTTTAAAGAGAAGGCAGCCGCAGGCCCAGGGAGGCTGAAGGATCTGAGACTCCTGTGGCGGTAGAGATGCCGCCACCAGTGGTTTCATGGGTAAGAAGGTGGGATAGGGTGGCTGCTATGTTGAGAACAGGCTCAGACAGGCTCTGCGGCCAGAAGGCTGACCCCGCAGTCCAATCTCCAGATCTTGAGTGCTTTCCTCGGACGCAGGCCCCTGTGAGAACCAAGGTCCTGCCCCATTAGGAAGGTTCCGTGTCACTGGGCCAGAGGCCACACGGGTTTGTGTGTTTTTTTCAACTGGGTCTCCCCTAAAGGAGATTCCTGGAACTTTACCAGAGACCGCGCCGCCACTCAGGCACTCAGTGAGGGCTTCTCCCAGTAGCAAACCCCAGGTCCCCTTCTGTCCTCGGCGCCAGGCCTGGACGCAGTGCCGGGGGCGAGTGGGCGGGGGAAGTTGAGTAAGAGCGGGTCTCAGCCAGGCAGGGAGCCTTCGCTGCAGCAGGATGCGGGGGAGGGCGCGTTCGCGGTGGACTAGAGTCTAGAGCAGCGATGGAAATCAGAGGAGGCGTCCCGGAGGCGGCAACCGCAGCAGGACTTGCAAGCGAGACTCTCCAAATGAGTTTGAAGGAACGCCTGAGGGCTAAAAGGCCCGAGGGAACAGGCTCGTTTGATCCAGGGATGAAGGCTCTGGGAGGGGGCTGTTATTGGAGAGGCTTTTCTTGGAAGTTGACGGGATGATGGCACTTCAGACCTAGATTATACGTTTTATCGGGGGAGGAGAGGACGGCGCCTGGATGAGAGTAGCTCCGGCGGAAAATAGGGTTTGCCCGGGCGGGGACAGCGCGACCCTGGAGCTACAGAGGATGCTGGCCTAGGGGACCGAGAGAGGCCCCGCCCCCAGAGCTCGGGCCCGCCTCCAGGACCCGGCCCCGCCCAGGCGTCCGGCCCCGCCCCCGGCCCCGCCTCCGCCGACCGCGCGCAGGTAGGGAAGAGGCGGAGCGCTGGGGCCCCGCCCCCGGGAGCCACTACCCAGCGGCCGGCCGGCGCAGCTTGGAGCTGAGTCCCGGGGACTTGGGGCCGCCGGGAGGTGAGCGCGGGGCACCGGGAGGGCCGGTTCGCGGCAGCTGGGCGCCGGGCGCCAGAGGGGCCGCGGGGTCGCGCCCGGGGAGGCGGTGCGTGACCGACGAAGGTTCCGGCGCTGGCTCCACGTGGGCCGATACCGGAGGCCGGGGCTGGACTGGGACGGGGCCCCTGGACCGGGTCTGCCGGCCCCTAGGCTCAGCTCGGATAAGACACCTCCCGGGTCCCTGGGCCACGAGTCACCAGAGGCGGGGACAGGATGACTGGGCCGCAGTTTAAAGTCCCAGGAGGAAGAGCGGGGAAAGCCCCAGGGCAGGACCGCGCAGTCCCGCCTTGCCCCAGAAGCGCCCGGAATTCAGACCTTCCCCGCCCCTCCACTTTCTCCTGGGTGAGCTGCAGCGGCCGGGGCGGAGTTTGTTCGGCCTCCCCGGGGTGGAAACAGGTGCCGCAGCCAGGCCAGACCGGAGCTCAGAAGTTGGACCCAGGAGTCCTGACTTCTGGACAGAGGGGCTTGGGAAGGTGCCCCCCCCCAACCTTCTCCGTTCCCCAGGGTACTGCGTTGGGTTAGAGAGGAGTATGTCCCTAGGAGCCCGGGGTGAAAGGCCAAGGGAGAAGGTCTGGAGTTGGAGCTGAGAAGGGAGTGTCTGAGGAGGGGAGGGCTTGCGGACTGACCCCCCACGTGGACTGGCTGCTCTTTCCCAATGGCTAGCCTTAGGACCCTGTGTGGGTGGTATTTGCTGAAATGTGATGGGCCCAGGGTCTGTGTTGTTACTGTCACTCACGGTAGGTGAGGCAGAGCAGAGTGGAAAGTGAAGCTTCTTTCAGAGCAGTGACCCTCAAACGGGCCTGGGGGAGTGATTTGCCTGCCAGGGAACGTTCAGCAGTGCCTGGAGACGTTTTGGTTGTCACACCTGGGGGTGGGGGGGGGAGGGTGAGTGTTGTGGCTCCCAGCATCTAGCGTGTAGAGGTTGGGGATGATGCTAAACATCCTGAGGTGTGCAGGACAGCCCCCTACCATGAAGAGTTATCCAGCGGGAAGTGTCAGGAGTGCTGTGCTGAGCTTGGCGTGGTACCGGGTCCATCAGATTACTTCTCACTGACTGCTCCTCCCTGCCTCAGTTTCACCAGGTTAGAGGAGAAATAAACCCAAATGAGATAAGCAGTAAGAAGGCGTGAGGGCAGTCCTGTCCTAACAGCAGGCCGCCCTTGGTGCCACCAGCCTCTTCCCTACTTAAACCCCGGGCCCTGC
Organism: Bos mutus; assembly: GCF_027580195.1. Classification (NCBI taxonomy): domain Eukaryota; kingdom Metazoa; phylum Chordata; class Mammalia; order Artiodactyla; family Bovidae; genus Bos; species Bos mutus. The sequence continues at coordinate 8,028,997 of NC_091635.1, read as the reverse complement.
ATTAAGCAGTTCTCGGTGCCATGGGGGAGGGGCTGGAAACAGGGGCTCTCTCACAGCTGGGTCCTGGAGTGCTGCACCCCCAGGGCACCTCCCACGCCGGGTGAGCCAGGGCAGCCCTGGGGGTCAGACATCAGCACAGTGTGGAGGGTGGGAAGGGGGCAACTCTGTGCTCAGAAACTGCCCAACCCTTGATTGCTGGGCGGGCCTGGATGCCTGACACCATGTGACCGGCTGTCATTTTCCCTTCTGAACCTACTTCTAACTCCTCAGTCACTTATACCAGGAAAATAACACCCGAGGAATAACAGGACACATTCCTTGCCGCTTCACAGTCTGCTTCCTGCCGGCAGTAAAACGTTCCACGGTGGCTGTGGGAACTCTGGGTGAGATGAGAGACCCAGGGTGGGCCCTGATGCTAGACAACGAGGCCCCCCCTGCTCATGGTGTTAGCAGAGCCCCAGTGAGAGATGGGGGTCATCAGAGCCACAGGCCAGGGGGTTCCCCGGTAGGGACAACTCTGAATTAATTATTTGCGTTGGGCTCCCCGCTGTGCAGGGAATTGCAGCGGGGGCTGTCATAGAAAGGGCAGGATGGGATGAAGCAGCCGTCCACGCCCAGGAGCCCAGGTCCCCTCACTGCCCTCCCTGCCCACTTCTTGACAGTCTCCATTCCCACGCCCACCCTCCATCCTGTTTACTTGTGGTCCCTGGCCTCCTGACCTGGGAACCCTGGTGGGGTCAGAGGGCAAGTGGCAGTTTCTGGTTTGACTTTTGCTTTGGGGGGGCTTCTCTTTAATCTTTTAACTTTAAAAGGCTGGAGTGAGGCTTTCACCTTTTCAGCTAAAACAAAAACAAAGCAACCTGTAATAGCGACCTCCCATCTTCTGTGTGCCTCTGAAGGCATAAAGCAGCAGTCAGACTTGCACAAAGCTGTTCAGGAAGTAATCAGCAGGGCCTAACGTTGAACCTGGGCCACCCCTTCCCAGGTCCAGCCCTAAAACCCTGTGCCACCAGCTGGCAACAGAGTACCAGGTGACTTCTACCTCACTTACTCATTTCTGAGTACCTGGTGTGACACACATGGACACACACACACACCGGCACACGCTCACTGCCCAAGGTGGGGACTCCTGGTCCTCTAAGAGGAGGAATGAGTCACGCCATAAAAGCACTGGGGGCCGCTGGGGTCCAAGCCCAGCTCCGGTTCAGTGGTGGTGGCCAGACTTCTCTGCAGGGTGTGTGACTTGCTGTGTAAACTCTTCCCCAGGTGAGGCCTCAGATGAGAGCAAGAAGTCAAGGGATGGTGTGTTTGTGCCTGTGACTTGAATGAGCCATCTGGCACTTCCCTGTGGGTTGGGATGAGGGGTGGCGGGATTAGGGCGGCCCCGCCACCTGCCTGCCCCCTCGTGTAGCATCAAAGGGGATGTACACTCCAGACTGCAGGTCCTCTTGGGTCTCCGTGACGCCCACTTTGGGACAGACCTTAGTGATGCCCTGGCCACCCTTGGGGATTTCCAGAGTGAGCTCACGCCTCTGCTCCCGGTTTCCCGTCCAGCTGGGCCAGCCTGGGGAAGGAGTGGTGACCGCGGTGGGGGGCCTGCAAAGCAAGGGCTGCTCTCGGGACCAGCATAAAGAAAGCATTTTCTTCTCCGCATCAGAGCAGTACAGACAGCCACCGTGTCCGCGTTCTCTCATTCAGTAAGTTTATCTAGGGACCCAGATGCAAGGCTTGCGGTTTCAGAGCCTTGGGAAGGCACATTCTGAACCTTCCAGGAAAGTTGTTCAGTCGCTCAGTTGTGTCCGACTCTTTGCGACGCCATGGACTGCAGCACGCCAGGCTTCCCTGTCCTTCACCATCTCCCGGAGCTTTTTCAAACTCATGTCCACTGAGCCGGTGATGCCATCTGGCCATCTAGGAAAGTGGCTGGCACTAAGTGGGCAACGCAGACAAGGTGGGCCCATCAGGGATGCTGGCCAGGAGGGTGGGGGTGGTGGTGGGAGGGGCTGATTCCCAGCTGGGGGAGCCAAAAGCAAGGCCCAGATTCTGGCAGGTGCCTGGGCTATGAAAGTGTGGTCAATAGGATGGGGCAGAGGGTCACTTAAATATTCTGTGCCTCAGCTTCCCCAGCGGGGTCACAGTGGTCTGCCTGGGAGGATTCCAGTGGTGGTTCATGTGAAGCTTGGGCAGGTGTCTGGCTGCACGAGGAGCGTGGTGAGGGAGTAACAGAAACATCGCAGTAACAGGGACATGTCTGTGTGCCCTTGGGATGGACTCGTGGTGAGGCCAGAGGTCTTACCATGGCCTGTTGGGGGGACAAGCTGAGAACAGGCTGTGGAATGGCATCGTGGCTGTGTCATCCTCTAGAAGTGGCCGGGTCCAGGGTGGGGGACCTCAGCATCATGGAGGCCATGGGAATGGAGGATGGGTTTTGGAGGAGGGAAGGGAGGACCAGGCTGTGAACTGCTGGCCCCCACCCTCCAGCGTGTGCGTCATGTTGCTGGGTGGGGTGGGGGGGGGTTGTGGAGGCCGTGACCCTCAGCCCTGCTCCCCGCTGGCCGGGCTGCCTGGAGCTGGGAGCCGGGCCAGCTTGGCTTTCTCTGCCTCCCACATGTGGCCCCAGAGCTTGTGCCACGAGGATCCTCGGGTGGTCGTGCCCTCTCCTGGTGGCTCTCCCAAGGTCCTGCCCCCTGGTGCAGACCCCAGAAGGCCTGGAAGAGAAGGGGTACCTACGCAGGACTGGGTAGAAGCCAGCCTTGGAACTGCAGTCTGGCCCGAGTCCTGGCTCATTAGCTGATGGCTTTATCAGCCAGTGACAATCATGAGATAAGGACAAGGATGAGAGAATGGTTGTGAAAGCCCTAGATAAGCTGGGAAGTGCCACCAAGCGTTAGATGATGTCATTTCTACTTGGTGGGGGGATGGGAGGGGCTCATGAGTCAAAGGCCTGTGCACCCCAAACTTGCCCCAGCTCCTGAGTCACCAGCCCCTGCCCGCTCTTCTGCCATTTCGCCTCACCAGTTCCCAGATAGCAGGAGGCCACAGCCCCACGGCCTAACCGTGTGACCTCGGACAGTTGCCTTTACCTCTCCGAGCCTCAGTTTCCCCACCTGTCAAAGATCTGCTGCCTCCGGGGCACTTGGCTCAGATGTAGAAACCACGTCAGCCATGGTGGCGGAGGCCAGCCAGGAATAAAAGAAGCTACACATTACCCTCCACCAATTTTCCCAGGCACTGGGCATTCACGATCTCATGTCATCTCTGCTGCATCACCCCATTTCACAGCAGAGAACACTGAGGCTCAGAAGTCATAACTTGCTCATTCTTCCAGTGGATAGGTGGCCAAGCTAGAGTGTGAGCCCCCTCAGCTCCCATTTCTCGATGAGAGGACCTCAGTGGCTCCAAAGCAAGGTGGAGAGATAGAGCTGGTAATGCGTGTGGAGAGCCCCTCTGGTCTGAGGGGCCTGGCTGGCCCACGTCTACGTGTCCCAGAGCCCTCGCAGCAGGCATCGGGACTGGGGCCAGCTTCTTCCAGGGACGGAGCAAGCCCCAGGGCAGGATTCTGGGAAGTCTGGTTTATTAGCTCCTTAATGACTGTTTACAAGCTGAAAAGTGTCTGCCTGGCATCTTCACTCTGTGCTAACGGCCGACCCCAGCCTCCAGGAGTGTGGGGCACCCTGCACCCTGTCCTGAGCGTGTTGAGGTGAGCGACCCCGGGCAGCCCAGGGCCTGACAGTGGCTGAGTGACAGCGGGCGAAGCGTTTAACCTCTCTGTGGAATATCAGGCTTTGTCCCTCGGCTCCCCAGCCTCCCAGGGCGACCCCATAACACACCGAAGCTCAGAGACGCCAAGTGGCTTGCTTAATATCACACAGCGCTCAGGGCCGGGCCTCTGACCCCGTCTCCCCGAGTAGGACAGTGTTCTCATTGTCTGGAGCCAGGCCACAAGGCGGGGATGGAAACTGGGTGGCCTCCGCCCTCGCGAGCACACCACAGAGGCCTGTTCTGTGTGCCGGGGTTGGTTGTGTCTGCAAACGCCTCGGGGTCTGGAGCCCCTGGTGGGAGGGATGTGGGCCTCTCCTCCTCCCCGACCCGTGTTGCACCCATCCCCTCCCACCACTGAGCGTGTGCTAGGTCCTACCGGTTCCGAGGACCAGTGGAAACCCAGCTCCCAGTGCCTGAAGATTCCGAGAGAGGCACACTCCTCAGGAGTGTCTGGAGCAAAGCCTGGTTCACGACAGGTCTGGGTGAGTGTGGTGCCTGGTGGTGCAGGTACCCCCACCCCCTCAGGCTCCCTCCTGTGCCCTGGTATCCAGCCTGGATGGACCAGAGCCTTCTGGCTATGCTCCAGGAGCAGTAGAACCAGGAGGGAATAGACCACCTTCCCAGAGGAGGCCAGGCTGCCGGGCAGAGCATCTCAGGACCCAGCTACTCCATCCCTTCCCGCTGTTGTCCTTGAGCAGCCTTCGGCCCCCAGCTGCTAGAGGCTACTACTTTCCTGAGGTCTGGAAGGTCTCTGCCCAGCTGTGTCCCTGGTCTGCTTCCATCAGCAGCTCCTGGAGGCCAGTGGGGCCTTGGAGAGGGCACTGTGGTGGACAGGGCACAGCATCGTGGTCGGTTGGGCCATCTGGTGGCATTTCCCTCCCAATAATGCCTGTCCCCGTATGTTACCAACAGCGGCCCACACCTTAGGATGGGGGGCTGTGTGGCTTGGGCAGTTCCAGCTGGGTTTTGGAATTGGGATCCCCACAGGGATGGGGCATTCACATCTCTGCCAGCCAGCCCCGCCCCCCACTGGTGTGTGGTCCTGAGCAAACCTCTGGGTAGTACGGGGTGGGGGCTGGGAACACGGCAACCTGTCCTCCTCGCCCCTGCATGCTCTTGGCAGCGGCCTGGAGCCCGGCGCCCACGTCCCGGGTCTGTGGTCGGCCGTGACTCCCAAGCCACCCCAGCCAGGGAGCCCAAGCCTGGTTTCGGATGGGGAAGGTTACCAGGTCCTTGACCCTGTGCTCAGATTCTGTATCTTCTCGAGCTTGAGCAGAAAGCAGGATCAATCCGGGCCTCCCTGGGCCAGGGCCCTCTGTGAGTGGGGCCTCTCCCTGTGGTTGGGGCGCCAACCCACAAGTGGTTTCATTTTTCCTCTCTGTTGGGGGGAGCTGGGCTGAAGGGCGGCCTGTGAAATAAGTCTGCCGGCTGGCTCCCCTGGGGAAGTGGGTGCTTACCAGGAGGCAGGGGGTCCCGGGGAGGGCTCCCGCTGGCCTCTGGAGACAGATGGGCATCCCCTCCCCACTGTCCTTCCTCTAACTCTAATGGTGGGATTTGCGGCCCCCACCTGGGAGACTTGCCTCCCTCCCTTTTCATCTGTCCATTTTTGGTCTTCCTGATCCTGTCCGACCCTCAGCTGGCCTTCTTGGCTCTTTCCTGCCAGGCTCTCCTATCCGCACTCACTCTTGCCAGGGCAGGGAGGCATTCAGGGTGAGTCACTGGCTGCTCGGGCCAGCGTGGGGCCGCGGGTAGGGAGCCCGGCCAGGTGGCACCTGTTACATAAGCTGCCCCTTGCCGGGCCTTGCAGCAGCCAGAGCAGCCCCCCACTTCCCCCCGGCCCCCACCCCAGCTCAACAGAGCCAGGGCTTTCACTGGGGGATTGCACACTGCCCAAGGGCCTGCTTCCTCCTTGCTGCTTTTTTCACAGCGGTTCCCAGAACAGCTGTGGGGAGGAAAAAAGCAGGTTTCGGTTTCTGTGACAGGGAAGCAAGTGGGGGGAGAGGCCACTTCCTTGCCCTCCTCCCTCACCCCGACATCCTGTGATTCAGCGGGGGGACAGGCAGGACCCAGCTGCCTGGCCACCTCCCTTCCCTCAAGACTGCCCGCCTGCCGCCAGCTGGGGGGAACCTCTGGGCCAGATGGTGGTTTCTTCTTCCTCTGTTCGGGGGGCCTGAGGCCCTCGTTTTGGGGGATCCCCTAACCTTCCTGACCTTATGGTTCAGAAAGCCCCTCTCAGGAGGGGCTGCTCATCCCTCCTCCCAGGGACCCCTCCCTCTCCTGTGTCCCCACGTCTGGCCACACGCAGGCTGAGTCCTGTGTCAAGTTGCCCTGCCTGCTTCTGGCTCAGGAGGTCCTCAGAGCCCCAGGGGGTGTGGAAAATCCATCCAGCGTGAGCAAGACCCGGGGTGGCTTCAGAAACTGCTGGTGTGTCAGGGGGTGGGCAGGTGGAGAGAGAAACAGGACACCAGAGTCAGATTCCCAGGGATGGAACCACACCTGGGGGCAGGTGGGGCGGGGACAGTGGGCCCATGCAGCCTGGGGATGGGGCAGCTGCCCTGGTAGGGCTCCGGCGGGGGACCCACTGCGGGGAGGCCTGGCTTGCCCTGGCTGTGGCTGCCAGGACAGGGCTCAGCTGGCGGTGCCCGGCCCCGCCCTGTGGGGAAACCGGATTCCCTGGCGAAACCAGCGTGCAGTGTCTGAGTCTGCGTTTCTGCCATGTGTGTCTGATCCTAGGCTATGCCTCTGGGCGTGGAGGCAGTGGGGTTTTAGACTCTGGGTGTACCTTGGGGTGACTTGAACTTTGTACTGCACTTGCTCTGGGTATGTACCCCCCTAGTCCAGGGTGGAACCCCTTCCTCTCCCCAGGCCCCTTTGGGGTCTCCTGGGTACCCTGGGACTGAAGGCCTTTTTCTGGGACAGGCCCCCAACAAAGTCCGAATTTTATGGGCAGGTGGCAGTGGTCTAGCCAGGTGGGTCCTGCCCTCAAACCCCCCCACCCCCGACCCTGGGCTGGATGCTGCAGCAGGCCTGGCGGGGGATCTCAGAGCAGCGGATGTGACTGGTCAGGAGGAAGCCTAGTCCCAGGACGCCACAATTTCCTCTGCAATGAGCAAGCAGTTCTGGGGCGCGGGAGATAAACGTTGGGCGGGGCAGGCGCTCCCAGCGCTCCAGCACTTTTTCTGCCATCTGGGCTCCTCCCCGCCCTAGACTGGGTTATGGTGGGCACCCAGAGTCTGTCCACAACCCCTGAATCTACCCCAGGCACCTGCCACCCCCAGCTCCTCCCTCCCAGAGTCCAGAGGCAGGGGCTGGGCTTCTGGTGCCCCCACCCCCCGTGTCTGCATCAGCTGGGGGCATACCCACTACGGGGGGAGAGTGACGGGCAAAGTGGTGTTTTTATGCCCAATATGTGGGCTCGAGGATGTCACGGCGGGGCATCATTTTGTCCAACCCCCTTGCGTAGCAGAGAAGGAAACTGAGGCCGTGGAGGTCACGCTGCTTACAGGCCAAGGCTCTGGGCACCACGCTATGAGGATGGTTAAATGGCTCTGCATGAAAAGGCGCCCCTGCCCTGCCTCTGCTCTCCGGGACTGGCCACTTCTCTTCGGGACTGCTAAGATTTCCCCGGGGTGGGTCCAGTCCCCCCTCCCCCAGCCTTGGATTGAGTCTGCCCTTCTTCTCATCAGGAGCTCCGAGTCACCCAGGGATCCAACTGTTTGGTGACCTTACTGAGCTCAGGTGTGGCAGCCCCAGACTCGCCCCCAGCCTTCCCCCAATGCCTCCACTCATCCTTGGTGCCAGTTTCCCAGGGCGGTGCCCGCCTGGTGCCCTCTCACTGCGACCTGGTCCCAGGGGGGGCCCAGCGGGAAAAGTTTCCGTGCTGGGGCCCCAGGCGAGGCTGTTGACTTGGAGCGGTCCCCTGAGTGGTGCCAAGTGGCGTCTGAGGCGCCTGCCGACAGCCCATCTGCCCTGGGGTGCAGGTCAGAACTCCCCACGTGTGCGAAAGAAGGAAGGATGCCCAAGTCTTGGCCAAGCCTTAAGCAGGAAATGTTCCGGGCCACCAGCTGGGCCTCAGATAGCTCTCTGGCACCCCCTCTCTACCCAGAGCTCTCATCTGCAGTTGTAGGACTGGAGGTGAGCGGCCTGCTCAAAGCCAGAGGAGTGCTACCCTGTGGAATCGGGGGTCCCGGGCCCTCCCCCAGCCTCCAGTTTACCCCATGGTGGCCCCTTGGATACTTCTGGTGACCCCAGACCGCTGAGAAGCACAGTTTGCAAAACGCTGAGATGTTCGACCAAGTTTCTCTCCAGGCTAGACTCTGCTCTGTCTCCCTGATAGGAGGCTCTCTGGCGGCAAGTGTATTCCTGATTTAGGGAGAAGGGGCGCCTGTTCCCAAAGAGGCTTCAGGCCCTGTAGCCAGAGCAGCCTAAGTCCCAGCTGCTCCCCATCCTGGCTGTGTGAGCTTGGGCAAGTTACTCAACCCCTTTTGAGCCTCCATTCTTATCCACAAAAAGGTAGTTGATAATATCTACCTCAAAGCAAGTTTTGAGGACAGAGTAGGATAATGCATGTAAAGGGTCAGGCAAGGCCTGGCCCACCTGGGGCCCTGACCCGTCCTGCCCCCAGCGGCCTCAGGGGCTCCATCAAGGGGCCCCTCCTCTGCTATACCAGCATGTCCCCTGTGCAGGACTTCTCAGAAACAAAGCCATGCCCTCAAGATGTTCACTTTTTTTTTTCTTTTGGCCGCAGCACACAGCATGTGGGATCTTAGTTCCCCAAGTAGGGATCAAACTCTCACCCCCTGCAGCAGAAGCACAGTCTTAACCCCTGGACCACCAGGGAAGTCCCACGAGTTGTTCACTTTTTAATCCTTTTATGGTGTGTGTGTGTGTGTGTGTTAGTCAGTTGTATCTCTCTGCGACCCCACAGACTGTAGCCCACCAGGCTCCTCTGTCCATGGAATTCTGCAGACAAAAAAAACTGGAATGGGTAGCCATTCCCTTTCCATGAGATCTTCCCAACCTAGGGACTGAACCCGGGTCTCCTGCATTGCAGGCATAGATTTCACCTAAACTAATTGTTAAAGAGCCAAAACGACAGCAAAACACGCCTGAATCCTTTAAACACTGCCTTGAATATCTGCCTTTGTCTAATTGAAAAGAAATCTTGATCAGAAGATAGCCAATAATGCCTGCATTTTTAAAAGTTTAGTGTTTCTAATGAAGTTCTCTAGAAACAAGAAAAGAAAGTAGGGAGCGTATTGATTATGGTTCCCAGCCCAGAGCCCAGGTCTTTATGTGGTTTTGTTAGATACACGCCCAGAGGCCCCTGGCGTCTGGGCGGTCTAAAGAACCTAGCTCATCACCACAAGGGGAGAAGGAGAGGGGTTATTTCTTAATCTCCCACCTTTGAAGCTGGTGGAATTATCCCCATTTTATAGATGAGGAGACTGAGGTCAAGAAGATGGAAAGATGCATTGGTCCTGACATACCCCCTTGAACCTGCCTCCCCTTCCTTATAGGCTGTGAGCACCAAGGAAGCAGCCCTGCCTGACCCGGAGTCATCTGTCTGTCTTTCCATCTGTCTCTGCCTCCAGCCACCTCTCCACAGAGCTGAGACTTGACCCCAGAGCATCTCTGCAGAGTGAGGAAAGGACTAGAACATGCTCTAAAGTCCTCAGCAACAAGACTCAGGGAACTGCAAGCTCAGCCCACAGCCTGAAGGTAGGTAACTGGGTAGCCGAGTGGCGTGGACCCCGGGTACCAGCTGCTTTCCTTGCTTGCTTACCTGACTTGCAGCAAATATGTACTGATGCTACCCATGGGCCAGCACTCTGCTGACAGTAGAGATGCAGCTGTGAATAAGGCAGAAAGAGGGAGACGAGCAGGGTGAAGCGACGGAGAGACACGTGGGGTAGGAGGGGTGCTGCCTCGGGCAGTCCGGGAGGGCTCCTTGGAGGAGGTGGCGCTCAAGCTGGGACCAGAATGATGAGAAGGAGCCACCTGCGTGCACAGGTGCTAATCTGATCTGGGGAGAGCCAGCAGGGTCCCAACCAGAGGCCCAGCGTTTATGGAGCACGTACTTGTAACTTTTTTTTTCTTAACCGTCTTTATTGAGATACAGTTCACATTTAATCTATACAATTCATGTAAAACTCATCTACTTTAGGACATTTTCATCATCTCAGAGGGAAACCGCCGTCCTTTAGCTGTCACCCCCAGCCCTGAGCCATGACTCATGCTTCTGTCTCTGTAGATGTGCCTCTTCGGGACTGCATTTGGACCCCTGGGGTACGCGGTCTATTTGTGTCTGGCTTTCATTTAGCATGAGGTGCTCCAGGTTCACCTGTGTTTAGCCTGTCTCAGCGAGTCATTCCCCTTCATGGCTGAGTAATAGCCCCTTGTGTGGATTTAGCGCATTTTGTTTACTCATTTGAATGTTTGTTTTTTCCCATAGATCATAGTGCCCTTTTTTTAACTTTTATTTTGTATTGGGGTGTAGTTGATGTATCATGTTGTGTTAGTCACAGGTGTATGGCAGAGTGATTCAGTTACACATGTACATATATCTACCTTTTTCAGACTCTTTTCCCAAACTGCAGAATTTTTTTTTTAATTGCACTGGGTCTTCGTGGCTGTTCACAGGCTTCCTCTAGTGGAGAGAAGTGGCTCTTCCCCGTTGTGGCGTGCGGGCGTCTCTTTGCGGTGGCTCCTCTCATTGTGGAGCACAGGCTCAGGCACACGGGCTCCAGGTTGTGACTCAGGGGCTCCAGAGTGCAAGCTCAGAAGTTAGGACGCGCAGGCTTAGTTGCTCCGCGATATGTGGGATCTTCCAGGACCAGGGTTCAAACCCGTGTCCCCTGCATTGGCAGATGGACTCTTATCCACTGTGACACCAGGGAAGACCCACCGCAGAATACTGAGCAGAGCTCCCTGATCTATATAGTAGGTCCTTGTTGATTGTCTATTTTGTGTATAGTGGTGAGGAGGAAGGAAGGAAGGGGTGTGTGCTCAGTCATATCCCACCCTTTGTGACCCCGTGGACTGTGTAGCCCTGCCAGGCTCCTCTGTCCATGGGATTTCTCAGGCAACAATGCTCGAGTGGGTTGCCATTCCCTTCTCCAGGGGATCGTCCCAACCCAGGGATCGAACCCTCGTCCCATGCGTCTCCTGCATTGGCAGGCTCATTCTTTACCTCTATGCCACTGGGAGCCCCAGATATAGTAGTGTGTATATGTTAATCCCAAGCTCCTAATCTATCTCTCCCCCTTTCCACTTGTATTTTGACGAGCGTTTGGCTTGTTTCCACCTTTGAGTTCCGGTGAACGTGGAGCTATGAACATTCTGGAACGAGTGTCTGTGGACGTGCCGCCTGATGCGTGTCATGCGTGCAGTCACGTGATGCCCAGAATGTCTCTTTAGGGGAGGGGGTTATTCCCCCCATAAGGTGAGGACCTAGGTGACCAGTGATCAGAGGCAGGTCAAGCCCCAGGCCACCCAGCTCCTGTCTGTGCTTTTGACCATGACCCCCCAGCACCTCCTAATAGAGCGGCAGGTGTAGGGCAGTGAGGGATCCCAGGTGGCCCGATTGGGGTGAGGGTGGGACCGAGGAGGAGATGAAGGGATAAGGAGACTCACCAGCGGCCCCAGTGAGAAGTCTGGACTTGGTTTTAAGTGAGAACTGGAGATCCCAGCCTAGTGTTGAGCATGGTATGATTTGTGTTTTAAAAGGCGAACTCTGCCACTGGGTGGAAATGGTCCTGGGGTGGGGGCTCGAGGGGGCAGCAGATCAGGAGGAGTCAGGGGGCTGCTGGGACCCTTCAGGTGAGAGGTGAGGGTTGGGGAAGCAGGCAGGCTCCAAACAAAGGTGGCTGCTGTGTTGCCCTGACATCCAGCACCTTGGCCTCATGTGGCCCCACCCCGATCAGAAGATGGATGTGAGGGAAGAGAAATCAGACCTGCCCCAGCAGCCCTGGGATGCAGGGAGAGGAAACAGCAAAGGATTTTAGCAAGACAGAGGTCACAGGGCAGAGTGAGAGGTGAAATGGAGAGATTAGTCAAGTCAGAGGGTGCTCGTTCTGTTGGGTCAAAGAGGGTGTGGGAGTCAGTGGCACCTGTGAGGATGGAAGAGCCCCAGATGTGGGTAAATCGCTACTTCCTCCTGGCTGGGCCATTTGGAAAGTTCCACTGAAACTCAAGACGCACTTATTCTTCAGTCCAGTCGTTCCCCTTCCACTGTTTGTCTGTTATAAAACTTGGAGGTGGCGCTAGTGGTAAAGAACCTCCAACGCAGATTCATAAGGAGACAGGGGTTCAATCCTTGAGTCAGGAAGATCCCCTGGAGGAGGGCGTGGCAGCCCACTCTAGTATTCTCACCTGGAGAATCCCCATGGACAGAGGAGCCTGGTGGGCTACAGTCCATGGGGTCGCAAAGAATCGGACACGACTGAAGCGATGTAGCATAGCACAACACGTGTGATGTAGGCAAGGGTGTCCTTCACACTGGACACAACTCTAAGCAACCATCAGTCTGGAGCTAAGTAAATCTTGGTACATTCCATTCTTAGAAACCTTCCCAGTCTTCAAGACAGATCAGGTAGATCTGTCTGTCTGCAGTGACAGGGGAGGATGTCCATGCTGTAGAGAAATGATAGAAGTGTTAAGTGGCCTTCCCTGGCATCTCAGGGATAAAGAATCTGCCTGCCAGCGCAGGAGACGCAGCTTTTATTCCTGGGTCGGGAAGATCCCCTGAAGAAGGAAATGGCAAACCATGCCAATATTCTTGACTGGAAAAATCCCATGAACAGAGGAGCCTGGTGGGCTACAGTCCATGGGGTCTCAGAGTTGGACACAACTTAGCAATTAAACAACAACAAGGAAATGTTAAGTATCGTGTCCTTTTCCAGGTGCAGAGAAGCATGCGCACACCAAGCTCTTTCCCGGAACACGGGGTGACAGGCGGGCCAGCAGTTCACTTTCCTTTAGTCGTCTGAGTCTTTTTCTTTTGCAATGCTCGTGTATCATTTTTATCACTAAGATGTAATATTCTTCCTTTGTGAAAAGAAAAAAGTGACAGATGGCAGTTTCACTTACCTTTGAAAGAGGAACTTGGCAGTCCAGGGGGACAGGGTCTAGCACCGTGGCTTTCTCATGCTCCCAGGAGTTAGGTTGGACCTTCCCTTCCTCGCTCGCAGCCCAGGGATTCCTTCTCTGAGAACCACCCGCTCCCTGCACAGCTGTGGGTCCCTTGTTTGTGAGCCGCCTGGAGCCTTCTCCCTATACGCCCCAAGCCCTGTCCCAGGGACGAAGGCAGGGCCCTTTGTCCAAGGAATCTGCCTTCCGGGCCCCTGGCCTGCTCTAGCCAGACTGATGGGCAGGCCAAGATCACATCCCTTCTGCATCCCTGGTCCTCACATTCCTTTCTGGGTGTGGTCCTCGCCTGAAGCAGAGAGACCAGAAACAGAACGAGGTGACAAGTTGGGGACCTTCCAGGCTCCTGCTGGCCTAGAATGCAAATGAAGGGATGAAAATAGACCTTCTCACCATACCCCACCCAGTCCGATCAGTGTGCTGCTGCGGGGTTTAGTATCCGGAGTCAGTTTTGAACCAACTGTCCATGGGTTGTTCTCAATCTGGGCTGCCCGCCATGGCACACCCTGACACCCTGCACTGTCCCCGTGCCCCCCCACATCCTGCTGCCTCTCGACGATACACCTGTGCCCCCTCCGTTGCCCTTCCAGTTGCCCTGCCCCCTTACCCACCATGGCCTCCGATGACAAGAACGGAGAGAGGGTCTCCTCGGTGTCCAGCAGCCGCCTACAGAGCCGGAAGCCGCCCAACCTGTCCATCACCATCCCTCCGCCCGAGACCTCGGCCCCCAGCGAGCAGGCCAGCATGCTGCCCCAGGTAAGAGGGGCCCCCTCTGTGTCCCCTGGCATCTCTAGGGCAGTTTCACTTCCTGGAAGGGGGCCCTTCCGGAGCCTGTTGGAGCCCCTGCCGTAGGCTTCACCCACTGCTTCCTGGCCCCCAGTGTCACTGGGAGTGACTTCTGAACTCAGGAACTCAGTCTCGTGGCTGGCCAGGGAAAATAGGAAACTCCTGTCAGTCCCACCTGGGAATCAGCTGTTTCCGGCCCCAGTCCCTTCTTTTATTTATTTTTATTTGGCTATGCCAGGTCTTAGTTGCAGGATCTAGTTTCCTGGCCAGGGTCCTGAACTTGGGTCCCCTCCATTGGGAGCACAGAGTCTTAGCCACTGGACCACCAGGGAAGCCCTCCGGCCCTGGCTGTTCTGCGGGCGGTAGACTGTCTGTGACTCAGGGGAAGGGGCACCCCGACTCTCAGCGCTTTGCTCATGCAGGAGAACGGGGATGAATCACTGTTGCCAGCATCCCAACCAGTGCTCCATAAAGAGTCCATTGAGAACCCGCTGCTCACAGTGTGGGCTCCCGTGCAGTCCGGGGCCCCGGGGTGCCGGTCTCGTGCCACCCACGCAGCCAAGGGCGCTTTCAAACACACAAAGCCGGGCCAATCTGCAGCTTAGCCATGGCCAGGACCTAGAGAGGGAGCCCTGGGGAAGTAAGTGCCAGGCTCCCAGACACACTAGAAAAGGGCCCATCTGACCCTCAGAATGAGAACGCGGCTTGGGGTCAGCTGGGGTCGAGGTTTGTCCTGTCTTGGTTTTCACATTGGAAGCCAGAGTAGAGGCAGCCGGGGAGGCTCGGAGCTCTACAGAGTCACAGCCCGTCTCCCTCTCCCACCTCCAGGAATCCGGAGGGCAGAGGCGCAGGAACCCGGCCCTCCTGAAGAGCGTCAGCCTCCAGGAGCCACGAGGGCGATGGCAGGAGGGCAGCCCAGAGAAGCGTCCTGGCTTCCGCCGCCAGGCCTCGCTGTCCCAGAGCATCCGCAAGTGAGCACACGTTCCGCCCCTGCCTACATGCTCCCCCACACAGCAGACCCCCCTTCCCCACCCGACGGACTCTGACACTCCGGGGCCCCAAGCCCCTTTCTGGGAGGCGTGGACAAGCAGCCCATGTTCCAGGCTGGGGAAACTGAGGCCCGGGTGGCTCTGTGCCTGGCAGGAAGACCCGGCAAGGAGGCTGCAGGGGGTCAAGGAGCTGGGGGTGGACCCTGCACTGCAGAGGAGGGTCCCCCTCTCTCCCCCCGGCCCCGGGCTCAGCCCTCAGGCCCTGGACTTTATTCCCCTGCCTCTGCCCATCCAGTCCCTGGACACTGAGTCGGGGAGTCAGTCTGCCCCCCACCCCCCACTGCGCCCACACATGTCCTGTCCCCTCCCACTGCACACACACGCACCCTGTCACCTCCCCACACACGTGGCCTGTCTTGCTCCCGCCGCCATGGTGACATGCGCCCTGTGCCCTGTCCGCCCCCGCAGGGGCGCGGCCCAGTGGTTCGGGGTCAGTGGAGACTGGGAACTGAAGCGGCAGCACTGGCAGCGCCGGAGCCTTCACCACTGCAGCGTGCGCTACGGCCGGCTCAAGGCCTCGTGCCAGCGGGACCTGGAGCTCCCCAGCCAAGAGGTGCCCTCCTTCCAGGACACTGAGTCTCCAAAGCCCTGCAAGATGCCCAAGGTGGGCTCCAGCCGGGGATGGGGCCATCAGGGGACTCGGCCCAGCTCCCGGCGGCCTCTGCTCACTGCCTCCCTCCCGTCCAGATTGTGGACCCCCTGGCCCGAGGACGGGCATTCCGCCACCCTGATGAGGTGGACCGGCCCCACGCCCCGCACCCACCGCTGACCCCCGGGGTCCTTTCCCTCACCTCCTTCACCAGCGTCCGCTCCGGCTATTCCCACCTGCCCCGCCGCAAGAGGATCTCTGTGGCCCACATGAGCTTTCAAGCTGCTGCAGCCTTGCTTAAGGTAAGGATACCTCTGCCCGGCCTGCTCCCTCTCTCCCCCATTCCAGGCACCTGCGTCTGTGCCAGGGCAGTGGCTGCTCCGGGATCCCTGGACGGAGAAGGGGGCTACAGCCCAGCAGGCAGACTCACCCACATCCTTCTAGCCCCGCTTCTCCCTAGTGCGGGCAGCTGGTTTCTGCACCGACACATACACAGGAGAAATAGGAAGTGAAATGTACAGTCACCGCTCCCTGACCCATGTTTGTGGAGCCCCTGTTACATGCTGGGCACAGGGGCACTGCAAAGAGAATTGAGCCAGTGTCCCTGCCCTAGAGGAGCACTCAGCTCGGGTGAGGGGAAGATGTCACCATGCGGTGTGACAGGTGCTGGGGCCCGCCCAGAGGAAGGGCTGCCCCGTCTTGCCCAGGAGAGGGGCTGATGTCAGAGAGGGCACTTGAGAGGTATAAAGAAAGTTTCACCAGGAAGGGAACAGCATTCTCAGCAGAGGGAACGGCATATGCAAAGGCCTGGGGGTAAGAGGCAGTAGCAGGTAGATTTAGTGAAGGGTGGTCACAAGAGGAATCATGGGAGGTGGAATCAGAAAGGTCAGCAGGGGCCCCGTGTGCTGTGCCAGGAAGCCCGAACCTTGGGAGTAAGGGTGCAGGGTGAGTGGTGGGGTGCCAGGTACCCAAGCCCAAAGGCGGGAGGTTGCCAGGAGAAGCTGGCAGCCAACTGCAGACAGAGTACTGTGTGCAGGCCTGGGGAGGAGCTGCAGCCCAGTCCCGGCCTCCACAGACACTCCTGCTCTGCGCGGGGTCCCACCTCCCTGGGAGGATGGCCTTGACACCCCTTTGGTGTCGGGGCAGGACCACCTCCCCTGGGCCTGACGCCCGTGCCTCTGCCCCACACAGGGGCGCTCAGTGCTAGAGGCCACAGGACAGCGGAGCCGGGTGGTCAAGTGCAGCTTTGCCTACCCCAGCTCCCTGGAGGAGGACGTGGTCGACGGGGCGGAGACATTCGACTCCTCGTTTTTTAGTAAGGCAAGCACGGGGTGTGTGGGCCCTCCGGGTCAGGGGGCTGGGGTGGGCAAGAGCTGTGGGAAGAGACCCGACTTCCCATCGCGCTCTGCCGGGAGGCCCTCAGATGTCCAGAGGCCTGTCCGTGGGATGGGGGTGCTGCCTCTCGGAGCTCCCAGGCCCCCCATCTTTCATTGGCAGAGCGAGGGCCTGGGGTGGGGCAGGTGCCAGCTGGGAGAGTCACCATCAGGGCCCGCAAACACGTGCCTCCCCTTCCTCTCTCCCCGGGAGCCTGTCCAACGTTGTCCTGCCCTTGAATTGAGCTGCTGGGGGGGCAGGCCGGGGGACAGTGACTCCTCACACTGTCTCTTGCTGTGTCCCTGACTCCACCCCTACCCCAGGAAGAAATGAGCTCCATGCCCGATGACGTGTTTGAGTCGCCCCCACTCTCCGCCAGCTACTTCCGGGGGATCCCACACTCAGCCTCCCCAGTCTCTCCCGACCAGATTCCCCTGTGAGTTCCAGGCAGTCCTCCCGGGTGTGGGGGGCGGGGTGGAGGGGTTCCCCAGATTGCAGGTCCCTCCTGGTCCCCTCCTCGTGGCAAGGAGGGGGTGAGGGTACCCGGCTGAGACCACCGTCCTCACCAGGAAGGAGTCCAGCCGAGCCCCGGTGCCCCCCACCAAACGCGGCAAGCGAATCGCCTCCAAGGTGAAGCACTTTGCCTTCGACCGGAAGAAGCGGCACTACGGCCTGGGTGTGGTGGGCAACTGGCTGAACCGCACTTACCGCCGAAGCATCAGCAGCACGGTGCAGCGGCAGCTGGAGAGCTTCGACAGCCACCGGTGAGCCGCCGGCCGGCCCGCCTGCTCCGAGACCTGGGGGTGCTCACTGTCCCGGAGGGCTGCTCCCAGGAGAAGGCCCAGGGAGAGGGGCTGGGAGCCATCCAGGAGGGACCGGGGGGCTTCCAGATCCCCCTGGGCCCTCTCCTGGAGCATCCCTCCTTGTTCAGCGAGCCTTTGATGAGCACCTCTTATGTGTCGGGGGAGCAGGGACAGTCCCCGGGGTCACCCTGCGAGTGCGCACGTCACCCGGGAAGAGTCGTCAGGTGTTGCTGCCTCTCCTTGCTTCTGGGCCCGCTTTCTCCCTGGGTCCCAGACAACAAGCATTCACTGAGTGCCACACAGGCCCAGGGACAGCAGAGCAGGGCAAGTGTGGTGGATCAGAGGCGTGGTTAGAAGCGGTGACCCCGAGTGAGGAGCCTGTGGAGAGGGACTGTGTACAAGACCTTGGGGAAGCCAGAGGACTGGGAACAGGCCATTCTGTGTACAGTTAGCAGCAACCTGCTAGACTTTGAACCCCAGATCACAAAAAATTAAGTGATAGCAGGTGTGGAGTGTGTCCCAGAGAAGGAGGACAGAGAAGGGAGTGAACCAGAGGCTGGGGAGGCATGTGGTCAGGAGGAGCAGCAGTTAGCTGGGTGAAAAGAGAAGGGCAGAGCATCTCAGGCAAAGGAAGCATCATGTGCAAAGGCCCCGGGGCTGCAGGGGTGCGTTCCCAGAACTGCAAGAGGAGAGGAAGGAGGCCAGGAAGGTGGGCAGGCGCAGCAAGGCCTGGCCACCAGTGGGAGTGGGCAGCATTAGACTTGATTCCCAGAGCAGCGAGAAGCCACGGGGAGGGTTTCAGCTGGGAAAGAAAGGCATAGAGGTGCGTGTTAAGAATTGCGGTGGTGAAGGACGAGTCTGAGCAGAGCAGTGGAGGGTTGGGAGCAGGTAAGAGCTGTCAGCAGCTGGGTGTCACAGGCCTGAGGGTCGGGGTGTGAGTCCAGCTCTGCTGACCCGAGGCCCTGCCCGCAGGCCCTACTTCACCTACTGGCTAACCTTTGTCCACGTCATCATCACATTGCTGGTGATCGGCACGTACGGCATCGCGCCCGTGGGCTTCGCCCAGCACATCACCACCCAGCTGGTGCGTGGGGCTCGGGAAGGGGGTCTCCATCCTGGGAATCCTAGCCTCCCCCACAAGAGGCATCCTTGTCTTGGGCCACCTGGTCCCTCCGAGACATAGACCTGGCCCAGGCAGGAGGGGGCTCTGGGCTCTCCTCTGCTTTGCCTCTCAGCCCCTTCCTGGAAGCCCTTCCCTGGGACCGAGAAAGCCCTGACCCCGCCTCCTTCCACCCCTGCGCCAGGTGCTCAGGAACAAAGGTGTGTATGAGAGCGTGAAGTACATCCAGCAGGAGAACTTTTGGATTGGCCCCAGCTCGGTGAGGCGCCCAGGCGCGGAGGCATCTCAACAGGGAGCCCCCTGCCCCTGTCACCCCCAGCTGGGCAGAGAGGGGGGTTGTGTCTAACCTGGAAGACCCCCTCAGCAGGAGCACCCTCGGGAGGAATGCTCCCGGCCAGGTCTGGGCCTGAGCTCACCACCCCCTCCCCGGCGGCCCCCTCCCCAGATCGACTTGATCCACCTGGGAGCCAAGTTCTCACCTTGCATCCGGAAGGACCAACAGATCGAGCAGCTCGTGCTGCGGGAGCGAGACCTGGAGCGGGACTCGGGCTGCTGTGTCCAAAACGACCGTTCAGGCTGCATCCAGACACAGAGGAAGGACTGCTCGGTGGGGGCCTGGGCCCTGCAGCCCCGCCCAGCCCCGCTTGTCTGCGCTGGCTCCACTGGCCCAGCCTGGGGGAGGGCCCGGCAGGGGCGGTGTCAGCACACTGCACCCATCCTTGTCTGCCCTCCCCAAGCTCATGCCCCCTCCCTGGCTTCACACCCCCCTCCCTGGCTTCACACCCGCCTCCCCGGGCTCACGCCCCACTCCTTGGGCTCCAAACCCCCCTCCCTGGGCTCGAGCCCCCTCCCTGGACTCACACCCTGCTCCCTGGCTACACACTGCCCTCCCTGGGCTCACACCCCCCTCCCTGGGCTCACACATCCCCTCCCTGGCTTCACAGCCCCTCCCTGGACTCACACCCCCCTTCCCTGGCCTCACACCCCACTCCCTGGCCTCACACCCCACTCCCTGGCCTCACACCCCACTCCCTGGCCTCACACCCCCCTTCCCTGGCTTCACAGCCCTTCCCTGGGCTCACACCCCCCTCCCTGGGCTCACACCCTCCTCCCTGGGCTCACACATCCCCTCCCTGGCTTCACAGCCCCTCCCTGGGCTCACACCCCACCCCCCTCCCTGGGTTCACACAACCCCCTCCCTGGGCTCACAGCCCCCTTCCCTGGCTTCACAGCCCTTCCCTGGCCTCACACCCCACTCCCTGGCCTCACACCCAATGTAGGCAGCCTGGCACAGGGAGAGTATCAACCTCCCCAGCCCCAGAGAAGTGAAAGCTAAGTCCTGGGAGTGTCAGCGACGGGTGGGGGTCTGGGAGATGAGCCAGAGACCTGGACAGCAGGGAATGAGCCTCTGCCCTAGAGGGACCCCTGCCCACTCTGATGGGCATGACCTTGTCCAGCCTGCCATGACCAGCCCTTCCCCATCCTCCAGGAGACTCTGGCCACTTTCGTCAAGTGGCAGGATGATACAGGGCCCCCCATGGACAAGTCTGATCTGGGCCAGAAGCGGACTTCTGGGGCCGTGTGCAACCAGGACCCCAGGTACCCACGGCTGAGCTCTCTGAGATGAGGCTGAGTGTCATGTCATTGGTGCCACCCGTGGGGGTGCTGCTGGTGGGCGTGGTCGGCTGGGTGCTGGCTGGTGGGCGTGGCCGGCTGGGGTGCGGTCCGGGGGGCGTGGCAAGCTGGGGGTGCCGAGGCCCCACATTTTGCCCCCTCCAACGTCTACTTCCAGAACCTGTGAGGAGCCGGCCTCTAGTGGTGCCCACATCTGGCCCGACGACATCACCAAGTGGCCGGTGAGTGTGCGGAGAGGAGAGCGGTCCAGGCAGGGCAGGGAGGCACCTGCCCGCCACACAGCTCCATCTCCACTCCGTGCCCCTCCCAGCAGATCTGCACGGAGCAGGCCAAGAGTAACCGCTCGGGCTTCCCGCACATGGACTGCCAGATCCGGGGCCGTCCCTGCTGCATTGGCACCAAGGGCAGGTGAGCCGGCCTGGGCCGCGGGCCCGAGCCCCTGTGCTCCTCCTCTGCCGCTGTTCCCCCGCCCCCTCCATCCATGCTGTGAGGGTCCCTGAAGAGGGGCACCCATCCTGCCAGCGACGCCTGCTGCAGCCAGGCGCTGGACACCGGGCGAGGGATCGGGACTCAGTCCCCTGACGTCCGCCCTTGCCTCTCCGTCCCCAGCTGTGAGATCACCACGCGCGAATACTGTGAGTTCATGCACGGCTATTTCCACGAGAAGGCCACACTCTGCTCCCAGGTAAGGCGGGGCCCTGGGCACGGTGAGCAGCCTTCGCGCCCTCCCACAGCGGGCATCTGGTCCCAACCCCGCACACCAGGGCCTCCCACCCGGCCGGGTCCCGGGGACTGACTGCCGTGCGCTCGGCCCAGGTGCACTGCTTGGACAAGGTGTGTGGACTGCTGCCCTTCCTCAACCCCGAGGTCCCCGATCAGTTCTATAGGCTCTGGCTGTCTCTGTTCCTCCACGCTGGGTAAGAGGCCCCTCACTGCCCACCCCCCAGGCCCCCGTGGTACCACCTGGACCCCTGGAGGAAGGGCCCCTGAGCCAGGGCACAACCTGCCGGGCCCCGGTGCCCCCCAAGTGCCTGGCTGGTGGCCACGGGCGGAAGCCGATGCCCGTGTGTCCCCGCCCAGCGTCATCCACTGCCTCGTGTCTGTGATCTTCCAAATGACCATCCTGCGTGACCTGGAGAAGCTGGCTGGCTGGCACCGCATCTCCATTATCTTCATTCTCAGCGGCATCACTGGCAACCTCGCCAGCGCCCTCTTCCTTCCGTACCGGGCAGAGGTGGGGACTCTGGGCACTCTGGGGACTGGGCGGGGTGGGGCTAGCCCTGCCACTTCCTTCCCCTCCCCACCCCACCCCCACCACTACCCGAGGGACGCACAGCCCCTGCTGTGTCAGGCTCAACAGTCTATGGACAGCTAAGCTGGGGGCTTCCTGGCCAGTTCCTTAGTCTGTCCCTGGGCACGAGGGAGCAGCGATGCCCCCAGGTCACATGTAGGGTCACCTCCAGAAAGACCTTCCTGGACCCCCCACCCCAACCCCCACTTCATTTCTCCCAGTGATCACAACCACCACCGGCCAGCACGCCCCTTAGCTACAGGCTGGGTCATATGAAGTCGCCCTCGTGTGGCCGTTCTTGCTAAGAAAGCAGGGTTTGTGGGTCAGTTCCACCTCACGCTCCAGGCTGATTCAGCGTCTGTCCCCGCCACGTGCGCTGCCCGGAGCAGGCTGGCTGTCCTGCTTGCTGTGCCCACTGTGCACGTAGGGTGGGCGGAACGAGTCCAGCTGGGTTCCGGCGGCGCTGGCTGCACCTCAGCCCTCAGCTTCGGGGTCCGCACCCTGGGAGGGCCTCACGGACAGGATGACCTGGGTCCCAGGGCTCCAGCCTGGCTGTGCCCAGGGCTCCCCGCGGGCTCCCACCCGGCGCCTGGAAGTGACCGTGTCCGTGCCCCGCCCACCTGCCCCAGGTGGGCCCTGCAGGGTCGCAGTTCGGCCTCCTGGCCTGCCTCTTCGTGGAGCTCTTCCAGAGCTGGCAGCTGCTGGAGCGGCCCTGGAAGGCTTTCCTGAACCTGTCGGCCATTGTGCTGTTCCTCTTCATCTGCGGCCTCCTGCCCTGGATCGACAACATCGCCCACATCTTCGGCTTCCTCAGCGGGCTGCTGCTGGCCTTCGCCTTCCTGCCCTACATCACCTTCGGCACGAGCGACAAGTACCGCAAGCGCGCCCTCATCCTGGTGTCGCTGGTGGTCTTCGCCGGCCTCTTTGCCTCGCTGGTCATCTGGCTGTACATCTACCCCATCCACTGGCCCTGGGTCGAGTACCTCACCTGCTTCCCCTTCACCAGCCGCTTCTGCGAGAAGTATGAGTTGGACCAGGTGCTACACTGACCACCTGCCCAGTGGGGCCGGCATGGCTGCTCCCACCCAGCTCGGAGGATGCAGGGACTGTGTCTGGACCGAGCTGTCTGCCTGCACAGCGCCCTGCCCACACCCCAGAGACCCCATGGGGCCAGCCCTGCTCCCAGGAGCCCTCCCCCAGGAGAGGCCAAGTCCGAGGGGAGACGCTCCTAAAGGCAGCCTTCATGGGGGGCCAAGGCCCCCTCTTCCTCAGGCCTGGGCTGGGGGACACTCGGAGCCTGTGCATCTCTGCAGCTCGGGGCCCAGGCCCTGACAGACCTCCACTGCCCGGCCGTCAGGACCCCTCCTGGTCCTGGGATGCTGCTCAGCTCCTACCTCCGGCTCTGCTGGTACGGTCCCCAGCCCTCCCCATTACTGTGAGCTAGCTCCTCCTGGGGATGAGGCTGGGGTTCCCGCCGGGTTCCCAGCCCTGCCTGGCCACGGTCCCCTTCCTATTGTCCCTCCCCTCTCTGTCCTGTGAGTCCATGCTCGGCTTCCATCAGTGGCCTGGTGAGCCTCCCCATTACGCTCCTGGACCAGACCTCGAGGGAGAGGCTTTGGCCGTGGTCTGGGACAGAGAAGGAGCAGAGAGACACAGCTGGACTGGGAAGCTGAGAGCCTGGGCTGTTACCCAACAGCAGCTGAACCCACCAACCCACTCCAGGGCCCCCAGGCCCTCCCAGCCAGCGCTTCCCCTCGAGTTCGTGTTCAGCCTCCTGGGGCTGGACTAATGCCAAGCAGCTCACCACCCTCTGTCTCACTTCTGCCAAGAAAGGGGCAGGGCCACCCTGTGGACCTGTGCCCAGGGGTTGCCAAGGTCAATCAGGACTTTTTTTTTTTACCAATTTATATTATGGTCCTAATTTTTTAAAGTAACGCTAACTTTGTATGGACAACGTCTGAAATGAATTAAATGAATTAAATTCTTTAAGATAGGACTAGCTTTTGACCTGAGGCCTCAATAAAATAAAAGCTGGAACTTTAGGGGTGGAGTGGCGGGGGTCAGCCATGAGGAGCAGGGGTCAGAGGCGTGACCCAAAGGAACCGTGGAAGCTTGTGGGAATTTTGAGGGATTTGTTAGGGGCAGAAACCAGGTTGGGGTCACCTGGAGGGTTTCAGGAGGTATGCTGAGACGATACTGGTAAATCCTTGGACTCCCACGCTACTCCAGCCCCAGCTGCTTGTAGAGATAGTCAGGGGTCTGGCTGGGCAGAGGGGAGGGCCAGCCTGGCAGAAGCGGTGCTGGAGCTGGGGGTGCAGCTCTTGGCCATTCACTGCACGTCCCCCAGCCCTTCACCCCACACCCGACGGGGCACAAGCACAGTTACTGTGGGCAGGGAACCTGGGGCGCTGGGGTGGTGGGACAGCTGGGAGGTGGCCCCTGCCCTCCCCTCCCACCGGCTGCCCCCACTCCAGGGATGAGGCCCAGAAGGGGCAGCCGTGGGTCTGGGGGCATAGGGGCTCCTTTGGTGAGACGCAGAAGCAAGGCTGCAGGATGCCTCCCACTGTCCCCAGTTCACGGACCCAGCACGTGTGGGCGCAGTATGGATGCAGGGGGTCTGGAGGGCCTGGCATGGACAGAGAGGAGCACACAGTACTTGCGCCCCAGGAGGGCACCTGGGCTGGGAGCACTGCCCCACTTTTTCTTTATTTCACCCATTCTCCCCGTTCCACCATCCCCTGGGAATCACCGTCTCCCTTCAGACCAAGCAGAGTTGGGGGACGGCAGGGCAGAGAAGGGGACGGCCGGGGATTGAGTAGGAGCTCCCGACCATGGGCTCCCCAGGGGGTCAGCGGTCACTGTTCCGGCGCAGGGCGGCGTGGCCCCGCAGGGAGCAGTGCATCTCCGTGAAGGTCAGTCAGCCCACGACGACGGCACACGGGCCCGCGGGATGGAAGCCGAACCTCTGGTAGAAGGGCACCAGCGCGTCCTGGCACATGAGCACGGCCCGGCACACGGCCGGCTGGCCGCCCGCGTGCTGCAGGTAGCGCCACAGCAGCACGGAGCCCTTGCCCTGCTGCCGGAAGCTGCGGTGCACGGCCAGCGCATGCAGGTGGGCCGTGCGGCCCCTGGGCCTGTGCAGCATCAGCGACTCCTGGGGCGAGAGGCGGACACGAGTCAGGGTCGCCTCTGTGCACCCCAAAACCACCCCCGCTGGGCCAAGAGCAGCTGCCCCGCGAGTCCCCAGTCAGCCCCCTTCTACCCAAGTTAGGAGCTATGACCCCGCCCCTTTGTGGTCCCCTTCATCAGAGCCTTGAGCCCCAGAGGACTGGGCTCTCTTGCCGGGAGAGGACGCACCGTGAGCTCCTGTGTTGGGTCTGGAGGAAGACATCCCAGGCTCCCGCTCCTCCCCCATCTTCTGCCTCCATGGGAAATGGTCTCCTCCTTTCCTGAGGCCTTCCCGGGACTGGGCAGGTCACCCCCATCCTCACCTGAGTAAGTCTCTCCTCGTCCCACAGGGAGCCAATGATGAAGACCACGGGGCGGCCCTCCACGAACCAGCCCAGGGACAGCTCGGGACACAGGGTCAGGAAGTGCCGGACCTCGTCCAGATTCAGGGGGCAGTTGCCGGAGACAGAGATGAAGGCTGCGTCAGGAAGCACGAGTGGGTGACCCCCAGTCCACTGAGCATCTGTGTGGATGCTGGGTGGGCTCCCCGGGTCCCCAGGCCTCCCCTGGGAAAGCATGGGATTCAGGGCTGCTCTTCCCCCCACTCTCCTGAAACACGCGTGTGCTCCTGTACACGCACAAAACACACCGTCAGACACTCTGGGGGCCCATCTGCCAAGGACAGGGGACTCCAGGGTCTTCCCCCAAGGGCAACAGCAGCAGAGTTCAGCAGAGTCCCGGACCCTGGGGGGCCGGGGGTGCTGCTCAGCCTCTCGCTCAATCTCAAACACGCCGGCAGCGTCCTCTGGGGTGAGGCAGCGGAACTCGTTGGCGGGGAGTGTGTGGCGCCGCTGGCGGCCTGGGGACCCTGGGATCCCAGACGGCAGGTGCAGAGGTGAGGGTTTCAGGCAGTGGATGCTTGGCGTGGACATCCTGGGTGCGGCTGCCACCCAAGGGGTCCCCAACTTCAGAAGGGGCCTGTGTGACGAGGAGGGTCCCTCCACACCTGTTGGAGAGGGGCAATGGTCAGGGGGCTGGTCCTCATCTCCCAGGGAGTCGTCCAGGGTGATGGCACCTCTTGCCTCTGTTGCAGGAGACCTGGAGTGGGGAGTCTGGGCGCTAGGGCGGAGCGGGCATGTAGGGCATCGATTCCTCCTGCCTTGTGCCTGCTCTGGCTCCCTGGGCCCCTTTCTGTCTGTCTCCCTGACCCCCGTCTATGTGCAGATCCAGCCGTGCCTCTGTTACGAAGCCTGTAATCTGCGAGTTGCCCTCTCCACCCTCCTCTGCCTTCTCTTCACTTGTCTCCAAGCCCTAAGCAGGGGACTCCTGTTCCTGGGAACCTGTGAGAGGATCCCACTTACCAGGACCACAGGGCCAGTTACCCCAGAGGCCGTCCTTGGGCTCAGAAGCCAGGAAAATCCAGGACCTGCTTTTGTAGCAGGTGTGGCCGGGCAGCGCATGACAGTGTCCTCAGAGATTTCTAAGGCAATGCCCCACCTCCATGTCACCCCAGGCAAGACGAAGCCAGCAGGGCTGTGCCCTGTCCCCAACCTCTGAGGGCAAAACCTTAGGCTGGCATGCAGGACACAGAGGGGATTACAGCAGCTGATGAGGCCCCAGGGGTTGGGGAAAAGATCACTTGGGACCGCTCAAAAACAAAAGTCAACTGAGTCCATTCTAAGATCAAATTGGCTTTATTCAGGGATTCATGAGTCAGAAAACTAAGATCATGGCATCTGGTCCCATCATTTAATGGGAAATACATGGAGAAACATTGGAAACAGTGTCAGACTTTATTTTTGGGGCTCCAAAATCACTGCAGATGGTGACTGCAGCCATGAAATTAAAAGATGCTTACTCTTTGAAAGGAAAGTTATGACCAACCTAGATAGCATATTAAAAAAGCAGAGACATTACTTTGCCAACAAAGGTTCGTCTAGTCAAGGCTATGGCTTTTCCAGTGGTCAGGTATGGATGTGAGAGTTGGACTGTGAAGAAAGCTGAGTGCCGAAGAATTGATGCTTTTGAACTGTGGTGTTGGAGAAGACTCTTGAGAGTTCCTTGGACTGCAAGGAGGTCCAACCAGTCCATCCTAAAGGAGACCAGTCCTGGGTGTTCATTGGAAGGCCTGATGCTAAAGCTGAAACTCCAATACTTTGGCCACCTCATGCGAAGAGTTGACTCATTGGAAAAGACCCTGATGCTGGGAGGGATTGGGGGCAGGAGGAGAAAGGGACGACAGAAGATGAGATGGCTGGATGGCATCACCGACTCGATGGACGTGAGTTTGAGTAAACTCTGGGAGTTGGTGATGGACAGGGAGGCCTGGTGTGCTGCGATTCATGGGGTTGCCAAGAGTCAGACACGACTGAGTGACTGAACTGAACTGAACATGAGTCAAGCACCATCCCACCTGGCAAATAGAAAGGAGTTCCAGGGCTTCCCTGGTGGTTCAGTGGTAAAGAGTCCGCCTGCCAAGGCAGCAGACACAGGTTCGACCCCTGATCCGGGAAGATCCCACTTGCCATGGAGCAACTAAGCCCCTGCATCACAACTATTGAGCCTGTGCTCTAGAGCCTGGGAACCGCAACCGCTGAGCCCAGGCAGCCTAGAACCCCTGTTCTGCAACAAGAGAAGCCCCCGCAATGAGAGGCTCGTGCACCGCAACTAGAGAGAGCCCGCATGCACCAACGAAGACCAAGCACGGTCATGAAGAAGCAACTAAATATTTAGAAAGGGGTTCCAAAGAGTTGTACGAAATTGAATGCCTTCAAAGGCTGAAGGGGCCAGGAACGAGGAGAGAACTGATGAGGAATTCCTTGATGGTCCAGCGGTTGAGTCTCGGCTCTTTCACTGCTGGGGCCTCAGCTTCAATCCCTGGTTGAGGAACTAAGATCCAGCAAACCAAATGGTGCAGCCCCAAAAATAAAAATGATTTTTTTTTTTTTATAATGAAAGAGCAGATGAGGTCTATCAGGAAGAGTATGTCACTAATGCTGACCAGGAAATTCCAGATTGACTGGTTTAGCATTCCAGACCTGAGCGAGGCAGAAGCTGCCAAGAGGTTAGGTATTAAAACCTCAGTTTGGTGCCGCTTAGCACTAGGGACTCCATTTTGGGCTTGTCATTGATTTCTAAACAGTGTTAAGCCTCAGGGGTCAGGCTCTAACCTCTGCTCTGGTGTTCACTGGTTGGCTGGGGCATCACCCTCTGTCCCCTGGGGACCTGGGCGCACCCTCCTCTGAGGGTCCTTCCAGCCCTGGCAGCCCAAGATTGCTGCATTTATAGCACTTGATACCTGCTGAACCCTGGATCAGAGTCTCCTTTAATCCACATGACAGCTCCGCCCAGTGAGTATGAACCCCATGTCAAAGAGAGGGAAACTGAAACTCAGAGAGGTGAGGTGAGCTGTATGTTACCCCCAGGGCTGCTAGGCCCCATCGATTTTCCAAATGACCAGTTCACATCTTCACATCTCTCCTCGCGGTCATCAGTGTCCTCCAGTCAGGGTCTACCAAGCAAAGGGAGCTAGTGAGCCACCTGTCAGCTCAAATCTGGTTCCCAGATGGGCAGGTGGGACCAGTGAGCCTGGAGACACACACATGGCTGCAACTGTGCAATTCAGACCTTGCTGTGTCCACAGGGACAAGCCTCTGAAGGGGCTCCATCGCTGACTGACCCTGGAGGTCCTTCCGCATACATTACCTCCTCCGTGGTGTAGGTAACCAAAGTCTGGTTCTGCACGTGCACCTCTTTCTGAGCGCTTTGGGGAAGATCTCCAAAGGCAGGGTGTGTGTGCTAAGTCACTTCAGTCGTGTCTGACTCTGTGTGACCCCGTGGACTGTAGCCCACCAGGCTCCTCTGTCCATGGGATTCTCCAGGCAAGAATACTGGAGTGGGTGGCCATGCCCTTCTCCAGGGGATCTTTCCGATCCAGGGATGGAGCCCAGGTCTCTTGGGTCTCCTGCATTGGCAGGTGTGTTCTTTTGCCACCTCAGAGGATCAGTGCCTGTCTGGGGGCGGGGCTTTTTAAAAATCCCAGCTGCATGCAGGATCTTAGTTCCCTGATCAGGGATGGAACCTACGCCCCCCTGCAGTGGAAGTTCAGAGTATTAACCACTGGACCACGAGGGAAGTCCCCTCAAAGGGAGCTTTTGGGGAGGTGCTGGAAATGGTACATTACGTTCTTAAATTTAGCTTGTGTGATTTTGTGCATATTTGTTCTACTTGTTTACTTAAATATCCAGAAGACTGCTTTGCCTATCAGGTCCACTCCAGAGTTCCTGGTCTACCTTGGCTTCACCCCATGGGCTCCCGGTCCACCTTGGCTTCACCCCATGGGCTCCCGGTCCACCTTGGCTTCACCCCATGGGCTCCTGGTCTACCTTGGCTTCATCCCATGCCCAGGGCTGCCCTCTGGTCTTAGTATCTGACGTGAGCTTTCCCTCCTGAATCTAGAGTCTCAGCAAACTGCCTCCTGCTCCCTTCTCCTATGCCACTACCCCAGCCCCTCTTCAGGCCAGCAGATGGCCCCTGGCTTCCCTTTCTACCCCCAACTCACACCCCTCCTGCAGCTCTCAGCCCCTCCCTAGCCAGCACCCAGCCCTGTCCTTCATTGACACACACCGCCTGCCCTGTCGGCCCTTGGCTTCTACTCCCGCACAGCAGAGCTGACCCCTGTCCACACACCATGGAAGGAGCCCCTGCTGTCACCAGGACCCGGGAGGCACTCCAGTGCTGGCCCGGCCAGGTGCTGCTGGGCCCACCTGGCCCTGACGCTAGAGTAACCTCAGATCAGCCCAGGTGCCCCCACACCCTTTCACCCAGGGCCCCTCTGCTGTCTGAGGCCCAGCAGAACCTCCAGAGCTCACATGACCCCTGCTTACCCCACCTGCCACTGAGCAACTTCCTGTCTTTCCCCTTCTGGGAACCCACGACTGACTTTTCAGGACTGACCAGAAGACTTCCTCACGTTTGGCCTTCACACCTGCTGGGAGGAACATGTCCAGGACCTGGGCTGGGCACCCCCACCTCCAACCTGGGGTCCCAGAAAAGGCCTCCTCTGATAGGGGCTTCCCAGGTGGCTCAGTGGCTAAAGAATCTGCCTGCCAAGCAAGAAGACGTGCGTTCTGTCCCTGGGTTGGGAAGATCCCCTGGAGAAGGAAATGGCAACCCACTCCAGTATTCTTGCCTGGAGAATTCCAGGGACAGAGAAGCCTCACAGGATACAACCCATGGGGTTGCAGAGTCAGAAACCTCTTAGCCACTGAACAACAAAGCTCTTCTTAGATCCTGTGGCTCCACCTCGCCCCCTGGTGGCTGATCCCAACAGCCTGGAGCTGTGAAGAAATGCCCACTGTTGAATGCACCTCTTTTGTTTGGACACCATATGGCCTATGCTTTCTGGAAAACCCGTCTAGGCACATGGATCCTCAGAGAACAAGACCAGCAGGATACAAAACACAGCTAAACTGGTGCATGGCTCCCATGGTGGGCAGGAAAGGGCAGGGAAGGCTGATCACAAGGCCTCTCTCCCGGTCAACAGGAAGAAAATGACAATACCCCATTACAGGGAGAGAGTGATGGGAACAAAGATAAGGGTGCCCTCTGCAGTGAAATCAACATCAAGAGTGACAGCAGTAGTGCCTGGTACCAGCCAGAGTAAAAATCTGCTGAGGTTTTTTTTTGCTTAGCCCCAAAGCATGCAGGTTCTTAATCCCCTGACCAGGTATTGAACCCAAGTCCCCTGAAGTGGAAATGCAGAGTCTTAACCACTGGGCTGCCAGGAAATTCCCTACCGAGGCATTTCAGACCACTAGACTCGCTAGTCAAAGAAGGCGATGGCACCCCGCTCCAGTACTCTTGCCTGGAAAATCCCAGGGATGGAGGAGCCTGGTGGGCTGCAGTCCATGGGGTACCTAAGAGTCGGACATGGCTGAGCAACTTCACTTTCACTTTTCACTTTCATGCATTGGAGAAGGAAATGGCAACCCACTCCAGTGTTCTTGCCTGGAGAATCCCAGGGATTGGGGAGCCTGGTGGGCTGCCGTCTATGGGATGGCACAGAGTCGGACACGACTGAAGCGATTTAGCAGCAGCAGCAGAGTCGCTAGAGATGTGTCCTCCCCCTCGCCTGGGCTGTAATTGAATCCGTCAACCAAGGGAGTAGCCTCAGGTGACGTCAGTTAAGTCTGTCCAATTTAGCAAATAAAAATGCAGGACACCTGGTGAAATTTGACCCAGGTATACAACAAATACTTTTTAAAGAATGAATGATTCCCAGGTGGCGCCTAGTGATAAAGAACCCGCCTCCCAGTGCAAGTAAACTAAAAGATGTGAGTTTGATCCCTGGGTGGGGAAGATCCCCGGGAGGAGGGCATGGCAACCCACTCCAGTGTTCTTGCCTGGAGAATCCCCATGGACAGAGGAGCCTGGAAGGCTACAGTCCACAGGGTCACAAAAAGTCGGACACAACTGAATTGAGTTAGCACGCACGAATACATGTGATATGTAGAACATTTTTATACTAAAAAAGGAGTTTATCTCAAATTTCAATTTCACCAGAGGTCTTGAATTTTGTCTGGCAACCCTGTTTGTGAGGTATGAGAAGGGAAGTGGTCAGCCTGGGCCGGTAAAGGGCCGTGAGGGAGCCGGGGAGAATCGCAGGTCTGCACCAGGCGCGGGGCACAGGGCATAGGGCAGCGCCTATCTGAGCCTTGGGCTGGCTGGACCCTTTGGCTACCAAACCTCATACAGTTATCGCCTTCTTTTCAAAAGTCCACATTCTGCCATTTCGGTTTTATGAAAGGCTTACATTAATACCTGTTTTCACTAACCAAAAGAAATCGGAAGAGGATTTTCGCTATTCCATGAAAAGAGGTGAAAATCGAAAACAGCATTGGGGGATCGTTTGGCAGCGAACAAACTGAATGCAATAGCAAAACGCCCGAGGGAAGACGTCCAGGAACCGGAGAAGCCGTTGACTGAGGTTTTCACTGTCATTGCCAGGGCTACAATGATTACAGGAAAACAGGACTAATTTTGAAACAGCATGTAGGTTTAGGGCAGCTTTGCACGTTGACTGCCTATTGAGGGTTCTATGATAGAACAACATGTGAGTCTAAGCAGTCAAGCTTACTGTCCTATTCCCAGCCTTCCTCACCAGCCACGCCAGCCACATTAGCGACATCAGGTACAGCAGACAGCGACCCTGACCTTTGACTTCGAGGCAAGCAGACCTAGAATACACAACTGTCAGTGACCTGCCTGCCCTGATGGATTCAGACGTGGTGAGATGTTATTAGATGAACTGCTTCCTCTCGGTCCTGCACGCCAGTCTCAGTCTTCCTCCCCCGCCGCCACCAAGACCGACCCTAACCCACCGTCATGACCACCTCTCGGCCTCCCAGTGTGTTTTATCTTCCCCATTCCGGTAACTGAGTCTAACTGTCGTACGTTATTTCTATTTGATAAACGCTGTGTGATTATCTTATTATTCCTGCCTTCCCTATATGTTAGTGTTATTTTAGGTTTTATGTGTTATTTGGTATGATTTGGAAGGTTATTTGGGGGATCTGGGAACACTCAAAAGTGTTTCCATATAACTTAATGGTAATTGCTTCTTCGCTTCACAGCCTTTCAGCTTACAAAAGTTTTCATGAGAACTCCCTACTTCCCGACAGTGGGAGAAACCTGTAATGTACACCTTGGTTTGATGCCCCCGGCCATGACTGGCACCTGTCCAGCTTTCCCTGCTTCAGAACCGTGGTCCTCATACCTGGCTGCCCATTGGAATCCCACGGGAGCTTTAAAAATATTTCAATAGCTGTCTCATCCTCCGAGATTGTGATATTGACATCCTGGAATGGGACTCCAGGCCTGTGTACCTTCCCCCAGGGGATTCTCCTGTGCAGCCTGGCCTCAAAACCACTACTCAAAGCACATGTTCTCCCAACAGCCTTTTAGTCATGACTTTGCAACCTGCTTGTCTTCCTGTGGGGAAAGAATGTGGGTCACCCAACAGAGGTACCCAGCCCGCTGTGTGCACAGAGCCCGGGAGTTTCAAACCTCTGTAGCCCCAGCCATCACTTCCAGTGGAGTCTGTGGCAGTGGGCGAGAGTATAGACGGACCAAGAGTTTCCTGGCTGGAACTTATGGCAGTCCGCATGTGGGTTGAAAGAGAATATTTCCAGACCTAGGGTATTGCAGAAAGGAGTGAGTTTATTAAGAACCAAGAGCAGAGATAATGTGGGCACTGAGAGCGCAGCAGGCAGACACCTCCTGACAGGCCAGGGAGAGCGGACGGAGGGAGAATAGAGTTTATTACTGGGAGATGCCATTAGAACAGCAGGCATGCTCAAGGGAGGGACGACGTTTTTTGTGGGTTGTCGTTGTTGTCCAGTCACTAAGTCGTGTCCGACTCTCTGGGATCCCCCGGACTGCAACACGCCAGGCTCCCCTGTCCTTCACTATCTCCAGGAGTTTGCTCACACTGATGTTCATTGAGTCGACGATGCTATCTGACCATCTCCTCCTCTGTCGTCCCCTTCTTTTGTCTTCAATCTTTCCCAGCATCAGGGTCTCCTGTGGAGACAATTTTTAAAGTCTCAAGACAAAGAAAGTTCCTGCTGGAGAGCTGACATTAGGTGATTGGTTAGAGCGCTATAGGGTAAGCACTGGCTCTCTTGACTCATCTGGGGTCAGGAAGCTGGTTGGTGATGATCAGGGGGCTTTTGGCAACGGTTACAAAAGGGTTCAGTCTGCTTTGGAGGTGACCGTAGTTCTGGATCTGCTTCTATGGCCTTGGGGCAGGACTCCACAGAACTGCTGGGAATATGTAAGGTTCCCCAGAGGACCCTGCTAGAATAATGGGGGGCATGATGAGGGCCCCCACAGGGATCCTGGAGTGAAATGGAATTCCCGCAGAGGCCTAGACCCACAGTTCAGCCCCCTGGGCCCTTGGAAACCCCACCCTGCACGCTTTCCCTTCCTGGTCATAATATTTATCTCTTGTGCCCACTCCACTGCCCGTGGCTGTTCAGAGGCCTTCTGAGGCTCTGCCCAGGCTGGGGGCTGAGGGGGCAGGAGAAAAATGCCACCTACCTGCAAGGCGGTCACAGGTGACACCACTGTCACCAGTGTAGAGGCGAGAGGACAAGGCTGGGTGTGGGATGCAAAGTCAATGCCAACAGATGTGTCCGAGTGGGGACTCTGGCTCGGGGGCTGCGTCCCAGGCCCCTGATGATGGAGTTCTACTCTCTATGTCACGGACTCCCTCCAGCACCAGCCCCCTTGAGAGGGTCCCAAGACCACGGCTCCCCCGGCTCTGACTCAGCTCACCTCTCGCTTCTTCTCCCCAGTTGCTCCCCTTCAGGGGTCCCATTGTCACCTCGTCCACCAGCTCTCCTCTGGGCCCCCCAGCCTACAAGACAGGGCTACACACATCTGGGTGCCAGCTGTGGCTGCCCACCAGGTCTCTCCCACAGGCTCTGTGGTCCCAGGCAGATCCTGGGCGATGGTGGGCTCCTGCTCCAGGACATTCTATGACAGTGGAGCCGGGTTGTCCAGGCCATACAGAGAACCCCAGAGGACCATGGGACCTGACTGCCCACCTGCCCAGCAGAGCCTCCCTCTGACCCGGCTGAGCCCCCACCCTATTAACGCTCTGTAGCGGTGAGATGACCAGACAGACTTGGCTGTCCTCACGGAGGAGAGGACATTGGAGTTTCAGTATGGGAAGGACGTTCTGAAGGGCTGCATGTCCCCACAGGGAAAGTGGAGGCTGAGCTGGGGGATGTTCTCTCGGGGCCGAGGGTGGGCAAGATGAGCCAATAACCAGAAGAAAGGCAAGGAGATGAGCAGATCCAGAATCAGGAGCATCACAGAACCCGAGGAGGAGTGGCCAGTAGCATCTCCTGCAGCCAAGAGTGTAGAGAAGAGCTCAGCTTCACCCTGATGGCCGCTGGGCATCCTTCCAGGAGAGAGGGGTGGGGGCGGGTAGGGGCCAGAGGCACCAGGGCTCCTCCAGGTGACAAAGCAGAGGTAGCAACAGGCAGAGGACATCAGTGAAAGGTATACTGACCCACCAGCGTGGGCCAAGGCCTGGAGAAGTCTCCCCACACCACCTTGCCTCCAGCACAGAGCCAGAGGTAGCTCAGAGGCACCGAGGTGGCCTGGCACAGGGTGGCACTGACCACTGATCTGACCAAGCGAGCAAGGGCCGCGTCAGTGTCAGGGTCCCAGGGAGCTTCTCAAACGGGGCCCCACCTGCTCCCTCTCCTCTTTCGCGTGACAGCTGCGAGGTTCCCACTGCTGATTCCTTAATCCCTGGATGAGAGGGAACAGCCGAACCCCTGATTCATGCTCCGAGGTCACCTCCTTGCTGGGACTCCGCCCTTCACTCCTCCTCTTCTCTGCTTTTGCTCCGTGACCTTGACCACTGCCTGCCAGCATATCCCACAGCTACGAATTAGGCCAAATGAAGTCAGCCTACTGTGACCCTTCTTGACCCTAAGAGTCAGCAGTTTGTTGATCAGTTCCTCCTCAGGCTGTGGGCTTGCTCAGTGTCTGTGCTTCCCACGCGCGCCACCCGGAGCAGGCTGCCTGTCCTGCTTACTGCCCTGGGCGTGCACACAGTCGGTGCTCAGTGTTTGCAGGAAGTGGGGGAGGGAGGAGTCCAGCCATGTTCTGGCAGCTCCAGTGGCACCTCCCCGTACCCCGAGGCTCTCAGCTTTAGGGTCCCCACCCTGGAAGGGGATGACACATAGGGTGACCCAGGTCCCAGAGTTCACGCCTGGATATGCCCGGTCCTCCCCGCAAGCTTCCAGCTGGCACCTGGAAGTGACCCTGTGCCCTCCCCACGCACCCACCCACCCTGCTCATCATCTGGCTATAGGTCTACCCCTGGCCTCACCGGCCTACCCTTCACCAGCTGCTTCTGCAGAGAAGTACGAGCTGGACCAGGAGCTACACTGACCACCTGCCTGGCGGGGCCAGCACGGCTGCTCCCACCCAGCTTGGAGGACGCAGGGACTGTCTGGACCGGGTTGTCGGCCTGCACAACGCCCCCCCACACACATCCCAGAGACCCCATGGGGCCGGCCCTGCTCCCAGGAGCTCCCTGCCCGCCAGGAGCTCCCTCCCCCAGGAGAGACTGAATCTGAGAGGAGATGCTCTTGAAGGGGGGCTCCTTGGGAGACCGAGGCCCCCCTTCCTCAGGCCCAGGGTGGGGACACTCAGAGCCTGTGCGTCTCTGCAACTCGGGGCTGAGGCCCTGACAGCCCCTGTGCTGCCCTGCCATCGGGAGCCCTCCTGGGGGTGGGCTCCTTTCTTCCAGGGTCCTGGGCTGCTGCTCGGCCCCTACCTCCGGCTCTGCTGGTACAGACCCCTCCCCGTTACTGTGAGTGCGCCCCTCCTGGGGACGAGGCTGGGTTCCCGCCACGTTCTCAGCCCTGCCTGGCCATGGCCCTCTGCTTCTTGCCCCTCCCCATAGCAGAATCGGGGTCTGCTGGGCAGAGGGGAGGGCCGGCCGGGCCGAAGCAATGCTGGGGTGGGGATACAGCACTCAATCACTCACAGTGCCTCCCTGTTGCAGCCTAGGGTAGCAGAGACCAGAACCTGCCCCAGGACTCAAGGGTGCGGCACACTGCGCGCCCGTGATTGTCCCAGGAAGCATGCCCAGCGGACATTCTTGGAGCGGCACGTGCTCTCTGCCCCGCTTCACTGCCTACCCCAGCGTCCGTCCCCACGGAAACAAACAAGATATTCCTGATCAACAGCAGAGCCTTAACTTTACTCCCTCTTTACGGTAAGCTAATCCAACTCCCCCGTATAGCTATTCCCTAATGATCTCATGTGACTTCTGCCAATAAAAGTGCGGGCTGGAAGGAGCC
Source organism: Bos mutus (assembly GCF_027580195.1). Lineage (NCBI taxonomy): Eukaryota > Metazoa > Chordata > Mammalia > Artiodactyla > Bovidae > Bos > Bos mutus. The sequence goes on along the minus strand of NC_091635.1, from coordinate 7,992,382 downwards.
ATTTTGTGTTCCTGCCATGGAGAGCGGGAGGGCTCCCTGACTCCCTGCTGGCCAAATTATATGTGTCTATCTTTTCATTACGTGCTCACCCCCGTTTCAGGTCTATCTCACCTGCTGTGCAGGACGCGGCACCTCCCCTCAGTCCTTCACCCCCCACCCGATGGGATGGAAGTTACTGTGGGCAGAGGACCCAGGGCACCTGGGGTGGTGGGCAAGCAGGGAGGTGGCCCCTGCCCTCCCCTCCCGCCGGCTGCCCTCACTCCAGGGATGAGGACCAGAATGGGCAGCCGTGGGTCTGGGGGCATAGGGGCTCCTTTGGTGAGACGCAGAAGCAAGGCTGCAGGATGCCTCCCACTGTCCCCAGTTCACGGACCCAGCACGTGTGGGCGCAGTATGGATGCAGGGGGTCTGGAGGGCCTGGCAGGGACAGAGAGGAGCACACAGTACTTGCACCCCAGGAGGGCACCTGGGCTGGGAGCAGCCGCCCTGCTCTCTCTTTATTTCACCCATTCTCTCCATTCCACAATCCCCTGGGAATCACCGTCTCCCTTCAGACCAAGCAGAGCAGGGGGGATGGCAGGGCAGAGAAGGGGACGGCCGGGGATTGAGTAGGAGCTCCCGACCATGGGCTCCCCAGGGGGTCAGCGGTCACTGTTCCGGCGCAGGGCGGCGTGGCCCCGCAGGGAGCAGTGCATCTCCGTGAAGGTCAGTGAGCCCACGACGACAGCACACGGGCCCGCGGGATGGAAGCCGAACCTCTGGTAGAAGGGCACCAGCGCGTCCTCGCACATGAGCACGGCCCGGCGCACGGCCGGCTGGCCGCCCGCATGCTGCAGGTAGCGCCACAGCAGCACGGAGCCCTTGCCCTGCTGCCGGAAGCTGCGGTGCACGGCCAGCGCATGCAGGTGGGCCGTGCGGCCCCCGGGCCTGTGCAGCGTCAGTGACTCCTGGGGCGAGAGGCGGACACGAGTCAGGGTCGCCTCTGTGCACCCCAAAACCACCCCCGCTGGGCCAAGAGCAGCTGCCCCGCGAGTCCCCAGTCAGCCCCCTGCTACCCAAGTTAGGAGCTATGACCCCGCCCCTTTGTGGTCCCCTTCATCAGAGCCTTGAGCCCCAGAGGACTGGGCTCTCTTGCCGGGAGAGGACGCACCGTGAGCTCCTGTGTTGGATCCCAGGCTCCCGCTCCTCCCCCACATTCTGCCTCCACGGGAGGTGGTGGCCTCCTTTCCTGAGGCCTTCCCGGGACTGGGCAGGTCACCCCCATCCTCACCTGAGTAAGTCTCTCCTCGTCCCACAGGGAGCCAATGATGAAGGCCACAAGGCGGCCCTCCACGAACCAGCCCAGGGACAGCTCGGGACACAGGGTCAGGAAGTGCCGGACCTCGTCCAGATTCAGGGGGCAGTTGCCGGAGACAGAGATGAAGGCTGCGTCAGGAAGCACGAGTGGGTGACCCCCAGTCCACTGAGCATCTGTGTGGATGCTGGGTGGGCTCCCCGGGTCCCCAGGCCTCCCCTGGGAAAGCATGGGATTCAGGGCTGCTCTTCCCCCCACTCTCCTGAAACACGCGTGTGCTCCTGTACACACACAAAACATACCATCAGACACTCTGGGGGCCCATCTGCCAAGGACAGAGGACTCCGAGGTCTTCCCCCAAGGGCAACAGCAGCAGAGTTCCCCAGAATCCTTGACCCTGGGGGGCCAGGGAGCTGCTCACCCTCTCGCTCAATCTCAAACACGCCGGCAGCGTCCTCTGGGGTGAGGCAGCGGAACTCGTTGGCGGGGAGTGTGTGGCGCCGCTGGCGGCCTGGGGACCCTGGGATCCCAGACGGCAGGTGCAGAGGCGAGGGTTTCAGGCAGTGGATGCTCGGCGTGGACATCCTGGGTGCGGCTGCCACCCAAGGGGTCCCCAACTTCAGAAGGGGCCTGTGTGACAAGGAGGGTCCCTCCACACCTGCTGGAGAGGGGTGATGGTCAGGGGGCTGGTCCTCATCTCCCAGGGGGCCGTCCAGGGCGATGGCGCCTCTTGCCTCTCTTGTAGGGGACCTGGAGCGGGGAGTCTAGGGGCTAGAGCATCGATTCCTCCTGCCCTGTGCCTGCTCTGGCTCCCTGGGCCCCCTTCTCACTCACTGACGCCCTGTTGATGTGCAGTTCTTAGGGGCGGCCGTCCCTCCCTTACAAAGCCTGTGAGCTGCACATTCCCCTTCCCGCCCTCTGCCTCCTTCTCTCCCCCGTCCCCAAGCCCTAGGCAGGGGACTCCTGCTCTCAAATTCTAGGAGCCCAGGGTCCAGGGTTCCACTTACCAGGACTCCTGTGTTGCAGGAGCTCTAATGTTCCCCCCACAGAGCCACCACTCTGGGTGCTGTCCACAGCCTCAGGACCAGAAAAGTCCAGACACTTGTGATGTTGATCTCAGAGATTTCTAATCCCCTGCCTGCCCCACCCCCACGTTACAGGCAGATGTAGTCAGCAGGGCTCTGTCCCCCCACCCCCCACGCCGAGCCCTGTCCCTGCTGGCTGAGGCTGAAACCTCAGATGGCACATGGATGTGGAGGATTACAGTGGCTGGCTGAGGCCCCAGGGTTTGAGGGAATGAGCACGGGGCTAAGCCTCGTGGGTCCAGTCTAATCCGTGTCCTGGCGCCAACTGACTGGCACAGGTGTTCACGCTCTGTCCCCTAGGCAAGCCCGCTTCTGAGGGTCCTCCCAGCTCTGGCAGCCCAAGCGTGTCATCATTTAGAGGACTTGCTCAGTGGCTAATCAGAACTGCAGAACCAGAGGCAAGAGACCAAGGCTGAGTATGGGATGCAAAGTCAACGTCATTTGATGTCTCCATGTGGGGACTCTGGCTCGGGGGCTGCATCCCAGACCCCTGATGATGGAGTTCCACTCTCTATGCCACGGACTCCCTCCAGCACCAGCCCCCTTGAGAGGGTCCCAAGACCACAGCTCCCCTGGCTCTGACTCAGCTCACCTCTCGCTTCTTCTCCCCAGTTGCTCCCCTTCAGGGGTCCCATTGTCACCTCGTCCACCAGCTCTCCTCTGGGCCCCCCAGCCTACAAGACAGGGCTACACACATCTGGGTGCCAGCTGTGGCTGCCCACCAGGTCTCTCCCACAGGCTCTGTGGTCCCAGGCAGATCCTGGGCGATGGTGGGCTCCTGCTCCAGGACATTCTATGACAGTGGAGCCGGGTTGTCCAGGCCACACGGAGAACCCCAGAGGACCATGGGACCTGACTGCCCACCTGCCCAGCAGAGCCTCCCTCTGACCTGGCTGAGCCCCCACCCCACTAATGCTCTGTAGCAGTGAGATGACCAGAACAGATTTGGCTGTCCCATGATGGAGTGGACATCAGAGTCTCAATATAGAAAGGACATTCTAGGGGCTGTGTGTCCCCACAGGGATGCTGGGGCTGAGCTGGGGGATGTTCTCTCTGGGTGGAGCCGTGGGCAGGATGAGCCATTAACAGGAAGAAAGGTGAGGAGACGAGCAAGCCCTGGATCAGGACACATCCCAGAACCCAAGTACTGGACAATCAGCAGCATCTCCTGCAGCCAAGCGTGGAGACAGGAGCTCAGAGTCTCCTAACAAGGACACCCCCCATGGACTTTACGAGTCCTTCCAGGAGAGAGGGGTGGGGGAGGGTGGGGGACAGATGCAGAAGAGCCACTTTATGGTGACAAAGCAGAGGCCGCAGCAGGGCAGAGGGCACTGACGAAAGATGTATGACCCGCCAGCACGGCCAGGGCCAAGTTCCCCTCAGCCAGTCCACCCCACCCCCAGCACAGAGCCTGCCGCAGCTCAGCTGCACCTGGAGGGCCTGGAACGGGGGTGAGGCGGGCTGCCACCATGTGACTGCTGCTGGGCTCCCGCTGCAGGACCCCAGGGAATCCACCTGGGGAAACTGAAAGGTGGACCCCACGAAAAACTCCAGTGACGCCTCCGAGACCCCAGTTTTCCCAACAGAGCAACTGAACGGCCCAGGCAGGCAAGGAAGGCAGCGCTCAGTTCAGGCACTCGTGAAACTGTAAGAGTTGTGTTTTTTGGTGGTTTTGAGGGCAGCATCCTTCTCTCATTCTTCCCCCACACTTAAGATCTGCCCTGAACAGAGTGCACAGAGCACAGTTTGCCTAATCATATTTACCTTTCCAGCCTTCCCAGGTGGCGCTGTGGTAAAGAATCCGCCTGCCGATGCAGGAGAGGCGGGTTCAATCCCTGGGTCAGGAAGATCCCCTGGAAGAGGAAATGGCTACCCGCTCCAGTCTTCTTGCCTGGAGAATCCCATGAACAGAGAAGCCTGGAGGGTTACAGCCCATGGGGTTGTAAAGGGTCGGGCACGACTGAGCGACTGAGCAAAAATTGACCTTTCCAACCTTAATCTGTCACTAGCAGATTCTCCAGGGGATGGGGATCGAGATGGAGAATTGTGTGCAGGAGGTTCACCCAGCAAGCTCCCAGCAGCTTATAAACCTCTCGAAAACAGAGATTGCATTGAATGTGTGGCAGCGAGCTAGACACATAGACAAGGATTCTATCAGCTAGGTGTTGATTCTTCTGCTGGTGAGGATGACACTTAGCTCCTTGACTTTCCGTGGATTTCCATTGAAGCCTCCTTTGGATAGATAGACTGAATGTGGTCTCGTCCTTATTTAGGGTTTTCAGTATCTGCCATGGTACACAGGTTCCTCAGGAACCTTCCAGACCTTTCTGGAACGGAGGTGTCAAAAGCAGGGAGAGATCGCCACCTCCTGGAGAAAGAAGGGACCTACAGCGCCCTAAGGATCTGGAGCTCAGCTGTGCAACAGAAAGATCCTGGGAGCCCCACACATGATATTCAGTTTTCTAGTAACCACATGAGAAGATGCCAAAAGAAACAGGCTAACTCGATTTTAATAAGATCTTGTATTTAACCCAGTAGATAAGGAGTATTGTCATTTCAACAAATAACTGATATAAAATTATTACACATATTTCATATTCTGTTTTTTTTTCCTTTTTATACTGAGTCTGTAGCTTGATGTAATAAAACTATCTTGAATCTTAAAAAAAAAAGGGTACATAGTACAAATTTATGGTATGGTGTGGTGCCAATTATATGTGAATCTATACTTGAGGACCCTTTTGTTTTAAAAAAAATTATCATTTCTATAGTATATAATTATATATTTATTATAGAATAAATACAAAATACAGATGAAGGATGACAAAAAAGTCGTGTGTATTTTACATTTACAGCACAGGTCAGTTCAGACCAGCCACATTTTTAAATGATGCCTAAATAACTTTATTTATTTATAACATTTATTTATTTGGCTTCACCAAGTTTTAGCTGCAGCATGGGGACTCTTAGTTGTGGCATGTGGGATCTAGTTCCCTGACCAGGGACTGAACCCAGGTCACCTGAATTGGGGGCACCGAGTCTTAGCCACTGGACCACCAGGGAAGCCCAAGATCAGCCACATTTCAAGTGCTCAAGAGCCACATGTGCTTAGGGGCTCCTGCAGAGAGCAGCCTCGATCTAGAGACTAAAGTTTAATGAGACAGCAAAGTCTTGGGGAAGGGGCAGCACATATGTGTGTGTGTGTGTGTGTGTGTGTGTGTGTACACATGTGCGTATGTATGTATGTGTGTGTAGGGTGAGTGTGCCTGAGTGGGGTGTGTGTCTAGGAAAAATGGAGAACTGGGGACCTGAGCAAAAACAGAGGTGTCCAGTGACCTGTTGGCATATTCGGGACCTTTGAGAGAGGCTGGCTTGTTTTGCACAATCATTTAACATAAATAATTTTTTTTAATTGAAGTATAGTTGATTTACAATGTTGTGTCCACTTACGCTGTATAGCAAACTGATTCAGTTATACATAGATATACACTCCTTTTCATATTCTTTTCCATTATGGTTTATTACAGGGTATCGAATATAGTTCCCTAGGCTCTACAGTAGGACCCTGTTTTTTATCCATTCTATATCTAAGAGTTTGCATCTGCTGACCCCAAACTCCCAATCCATCCTCCTGCCCCTCAGCAACCTCAAGTCTATTCATTCTCTATGTCTGTGAGTCTGTTTGGTAACAAAACTCTTTTGAGCACCTACTATGAATCAGACCTGTGCTAGATTTGGGAATACAAAGGTACAAAGAAGACACAGTCCCACAGGAGAGACAGGCATGCCAACAAATGGTCCTAATAGAGTGAAATAAATGCAATCAGGCAGGTATGACTAGGCAAGTGGAGGAATCAGTGGGCACAATGGGGCTCTTGGAAGACGTCATAAGATGAAAAGGAGTTCTTAACGCAAAACCATGGGTTGAAGTAGAGGAATGAAAAATGCCAAGCAAAAGCACAGAGGCACTGGAGAGTCAGGATCCTGGCATGAGCAGCTGAGGCTGCAGCAGGGAGTGTGTGAACAGGATGCAGCGGTGGAGGCGTGACAGGAAGCAGCTGGGAGGGATTAACGAAGGAATTCCTGAAGGGCCCCGAGCACCACGCTCTGATGGACCATGGAGAACCACGGAAAGACACTAAGCTGAGAAGTCGGATGGTGGTGTTTATACGTCAGTCTTCCAGGAACAAGGTGGTGAGGGGCGGAGATGAACTAATAGCAGCAGCTAACATTGATCAGGCTCCTACAGTGTCCAGGCATCGGCAAAGCATCTCTGATCCTTTATGTCAGTTAAATTCTAACAGCCTTAGCTAGTAGGTATTGCTATCATTCCCAAAGGAAACCAAAGCTCAGAGAAGTAAAATAAGTCAAGGTCACCTAGTGAGTCAGTGGCAACACAAGCTTCAAACCCAAGTTCATTTAACTCCAGAAACTCAGCCTTAACCACTGCACCATCCCATCACCCCAGCCCCATTGGACCCTTCCCGTGAAGCAGGCAGGGGCTATTTGCGTGTGAAAAGGGAGGTGGAGGGACCAGGTTCTGGGCTTAGCTGACTTACAGAGCTCCATATCAAAGGCTGACCCTCAGGTGGCCAACTTGGTACCTAGGTAAGTGTCCCTGCCATCTACCTGGATGAAGACTCTGGGAGAAGGCAGGGGTTTTAGGGAGAAGATGCCACTTTGCTCCCATGGCTGGTCATCCAGGAAGAGCCCATGCTTTGGTGGTGGGGCAGTGGTGGTGAAGAGTATGGCATGGTTAAGCCACAGCAGCCCTGTTCCTGTTCTGCAAGCTGGTCTGGCAGATTTGCTGTCCTTGGGCCCTGAATCCTCAGGAAGGAGCGAAGCAGGATGAGCCTGCCCATCCTGGGCTCTCACTCACAGCTCACCCTTTCCACTGTCACCCCCAGCACAAAGGGTTTCACCCTGTGGACTGCAACCCATCCTCATGGTCAGGAGTGAGTGGCCAGCCAAAGACCAGCTGCTCCGGGTCTTCATTCTGATTGTACTGCAGGGTGACCTTGGGCACGTCCCGCGGTTAGTTCACCCAGGGCATCAAAGCAAGGAGGAGTGAGGCTCCAGGAACAAGAAGATCCTTTAAAAATTTTGTTAATGATGGTACTGATGAACCTCTGGAGGAGGAAATGGTAACCCACTCCAGTGTTCTTGCCTGGAGAATTCCATGGACAGAGGAGCCTGACGGGCTGCAGAGTCGGACACAACTGAGCGACTAACACACACGCGCGCGTGCACACTGAGGAACCTGTTTGCAGGGCAGCAGTGGAGATGCAGATATAGACAACAGACTTGTGGACACAGCCGGGGAAGGAGAGGGTGGGACGGATGGAGAGAGTAACAGGAAGCATTAACACTACCAAACGCAAAATAGATAGCCAGTGGGAATTAAATGTATGACGCAGGGAACTCAAACGGGTTCGGTGACAACCTAGAGGGGTGGGATGGGGTGGGAGGTGGGAAGGAGACTCAAGAGGGAGGGGACATATGAATACTTATGGCTGATGCATGCTGATGCATGGCAGAAACCAACACAATACTGCAAAGCAATTATCCTTCAATTAAAAATAAATTAAGAAAAATTTTTTTTGACTTTGTTGCAGCATGAAAGCTTAGTTGCCCTGCAGTGTGTGGGATCTTAGTTCCCTGAACAGGGATTGAACCCATGTCCCTTGCATTGGAAGGCAAATTCTTAACCACTGGGCCACCAGGGAAATCCCAAGAGCCCATGATTCTAGAGCAAGCCAGTGGTGGACCTCAAAGGCATTTCTCCAGCCAGCCACTGAGGGTGTGGGAGGGCTCCCCAGGGCCACACCCTTCCTGCCCCCCTTTCCCAACCAAAGACCCCAGTGCTGCAGGCAGCCTAGAGCTCTCAAACATTCACTGCAAGGTGAAAGGGACCTCTCTGGGCCCATCTGGATTTCCTCCTACTCAGAGGTTTGGAGAGGCCAAGCAGGGTAGGGTTCCAGTAGGGGGCAGCGTGGGGCTCATGTTCACTTGAAGGTTCTGGAGAGGCGGTTGTGGCCAGTTAAGGCAGGGAAAGACACAGCCTGCTTCACAGGGATCTGTTCACTTGGCTGCCAGGTCTGCTGCCTCCTGCACCCAGTCAGCCCCTTAGCAAGGGGAGTGGCCAGGCTGGCTCCGTTTCTGGCAGGCACATTTGTAAATAAGCAAAATTCTCCCAAGAAGTATCTCTATTCTCCACGAAGAGCTAAGTATTGAGCCCATGAGAGAACGGTGATTTTCCGCTGGGGAATACAGGTCTGTTTTATTTTATTTTTTCCCCATTCAACAGTTATGAAAATAAAAATCAGGCAGTCACTTCCATCCAGGGTCACCCCCACTAGCCAGCCTGGACGTGCAAGAGACTGTGGCTGGGGGCTTGGGGTTTGGGAAGGAGTTAAGTCTCACACTTTGCCTGGAGCATCTCAGGGCTGAGTGAGGTCACTGAAGGTCACTAGGAGGTAGGAAGGAATGTACTGAGCTTCTCTTTGGAAAAGGGCTCAGATGCAGTTCAAACTGGGGGCGATAGACAGGGCTTTGAGATAGCACGGGCCGGCAGGGGCAAGAGAGGGCTGCTCTCCCCACCCCAGCTTCAACTCCTCGGGTATATGGAGGAGACAATGTGAAAATGGCCCGATGGAAGTTTGGAACCTCAGACCTTTGATGTACCCACCAAGATGGTACCCTTACTGAGTGCCAGTGCTTACTAGGCACCAGGTTACACATATTAGTGCGAGGATTCACCAGCTTGAAACAGGTTGAGCAAGGGAGGGATCAGCATTTGAAATCAAGGGCTCTTGCCTACAACCTAGCATGTTCCTGGTAGTGGTGGGGGCGGGGGGACAGCACCCTCTGGGGCGGTGCTTCACGAAGTGGGGCTGATACTTCCTCCCGCACAAGTTAAATCTATGTAAAGATGGGTAATCTATGTAAAACACTTATCACAGTACCCGGCATTAAGTTACAGCTCAATACAGGGTAGCTATTATTAGCCATTATTATAAGAAGCTGCAGAATAAACATGGCACATCTTCCTGGAGTGCTAATTTTACTCAAGATTAGGGAGGAAAGGACTTTCTTATTACATTAAAACAAACACTGGCATAAGCTGGAGAAGAATGCAAAACTCACTTAGATTTTTGACATCAAACAAAGACCTGCCCTGCCCCTTCTAAGGTCTTGCTCACCCCCCATCCCTTGATGGATACCTGAAGGAATTCCCTGGCAGTCCAGCAGTTAGGACCCTGAGCTTTCACTGCCGAGGGCCAATGTTCAATCCCTGGCTGGGGAACTAACATTCCACAAGCCTGGAGGCCTGGCCAAAAAAAACACAAGACCCTTAACTTGAGTCAGGAAACCTGGGTTCCAACCTGACTCTACCAGTTCCTACCTTATGCCCTTAAGGCACTGAATTCCTTGGACCCTGTTTCTCACTGGTAAAATAAAGTTAATTACACCTGTATCCAGAATTGTGATAACAAATAAGATCATGTGAATGTGTCTGCCACTGTGCGGGTCAATATTAAGTTATTGATAAATGTTAGGTGATCAGGGGCCAAGGAAACAGAACTAAAGGGACATGGTAGATGGAACAGAAGCTACTATGTCACTGCTACTAAGCCTCCCAAGTCTTTATGGAGAAAGGAGTAGGGTACTGCGTCTTTTCAGCAATAATTTCAGATGGACATTCTGCACTGTGGTCTGGGACAGGAAGGCCATGATTTGGGAATCAAGCTTTGTCTCTCCATCACATCCTCATCTCCCCTTAAGTCTTTTTTTCCTATACCTTAGTATGTGAATTTTCCAAGATACAAGTCCACTGACAACCACCCCACACCCAGTAATATATCAACACTCTGTAAGTACTTAACTCAGGGCATCTCAAGTACTCAGGTTGCCATCTGCACTCCATGTGTGTTTTAATTAAAAAAAATGTTTTTCCTTTCATGAATGCTCATAACTTTTCCACGAGTATAGTTCTATATCCTCGGTAGTCTATAAACTACCCAATGCCTTTTTTGAAGAACCTAAATACTGAAATATTGACTTATCTTGCTAATTTACCACTCATGGTCTTGCAGAAAATTGTGAAAAAAAATGATTTTAACTGAGAAAGGTGAGGAGGGCCATATCTTGAGTATTCCTAATTTCCTTTCAACAACCCAGTATGACTCTGTCCTTTGAGAATGTATCTAAATCTTTTGGAAGTTACTTAGGAGAGACACATCAGTATAATTACTTCTGTTTTATAATTACTTTTAATATTTTAAAATGGCAATCTGGAGCAGATTGTAAGTCTAAGAATTCTGCCAGTCTAGAATGTTAGTCTAGGCAGGGGGTTTGAAATATTATAATAATGAAATATATTAAAAATTCCTTTATTGGGGAACTATATGCCAGGCACTGTTCTATTTCACTTAATCCTGTCAACTGCCAGATGACAGAGGTACTGCTATTACCTCCCCAATTTTACAGATGAGAAAATTAAGGTGAAAAGAAGTTTATCAGCTTGCCAACTTCATAAGGTTAGTAAGTGTCTATGCCCAAAATTTGGAATCGACGGCTTACACCCTTAATTACCCCTCTCTCCTCCTTCTTGCAACGCATAAGCCTCAGGGAGCTTTGAAGTTATCTGCTGCTGCTGCTGCTGTCATTTCAGTCGTGTCCGACTCTGTGTGACCCCATAGTCGGCAGCCCACCAGGCTCCGCCGTCTCTGGGATTCTCCAGGCAAGAACACTGGAGTGGGTTGCCATTTCCTTCTCCAATGCATGAAAGTGAAAAGTGAAAGTGAAGTCGCTCAGTCGTATCCGACTCCTAGCGACCCCATGGACTGCAGCCCACCAGGCTCCTCCATCCATGGGATTTTCCAGGCAAGAGTTTAAAGCCAAACCATAGGGGCCACTAACACTTGCTTACGTTTCCAATCTTTCTCTGGGACTCCTTCACCAACTTCTTGACCAGTCCCTAAGGGGTCATGACCTTCCAGGCTTTGCAAGGAATTCCCTAATGCAGTACACTGTAGATACACTCTATATTTAGCCTTGCTTACAAGCTGCCTTGGAGTTGCCTTTAAGCTATTTAATGTGTGTGTTTCGTCTTTCCAACTAGATTGTAAACACCTAGAGGACAGAGGCTGTATCTTGTTCCTTCTGTATCCCTCCCAGTGCCTAGAACTAGACTGGAGACGTCCAGGGAGCTCATTAAGTGTTGTGGACGGTCTCCGGACCGTCCTCCGTCCTATCTCGACCCCTCCCCTCTTTCTCGGTGAGCACTCCACTTCCCGCCCCCGGGTCCCCACCCCTGCCTCCTCTCTCCGTCCTTTCACTCCCTCTGGCCCCGCCCCGCCCTCATGCAGTCCATCCCTCCCCACCCCGCCCCTCGCCAGCGGCAGAATCTCCAGCGTCCCCTAGCGACCAGGCAGTAGCCCCTAGCAACCGCATCTCGGTTCCCTGACGACGGCGGCACGCAGCCACGTCAGCGCGCCGTGGCCCCGCCCCTCGGCGCCGGCAGGCCCCGCCTCCCCGTGCCTTTTTCGCCGCCGCTGCTGCCGCCGCCGCCGCCACCGCCACCGCCGCCACCGCCGCCGCCCGAGACTCGCGCAGCGCAGTTATGGCGGATCCCGCAGCGTCAGCGCCCGCAGCCCCGGCTCCCGCCCAGGTCCCGGACGTGCCCCCGAGCCCGGACGCAGCCCCGCCTCGGTCCCGGCGCCGGCGTCCGCGGCGGACTCGGGCTCCGGGCCATCCTCGGACTCTGGCCCCGAAGCCGGCTCGCAGCGGTTGCTCTTCTCCCACGACCTGGTGTCGGGCCGTTACCGCGGCTCGGTGCACTTCGGGCTGGTGCGCCTCATCCACGGCGAGGACTCGGACTCGGAGGGCGAAGAGGAGGGCCGTGGGAGCTCGGGCTGCTCGGAGGCTGGGGGCGCGGGCCACGAGGAGGGCCGGGCCAGCCCGCTGCGCCGCGGCTACGTGCGCGTCCAGTGGTACCCGGAGGGCGTCAAGCAGCACGTGAAGGAGACCAAGGTGCGGCGGGCCGGCGGGCGGGGGCCGGGCCGGGGGGCCGGCGGGGGACCGAGTCGGCCGCTCGAGCCCTGGGCCGAGAGGGGAGGCGTGCAGGGCGCTGCCCGGTAGTGGTGCCACACTGCAGTGGGGCCGAGATGGGAGGACAAGCCTCCGCGGCGGGGACGCTCCGGTGCAAAGTCATTGCACCAGCCTTGGGCCACCGGGCCCCGGGCTTCTCCCACGCTAAAGACTGGCGAACTGGCAAGCCCGTGCCAGGCTGCTGCGGTGTCGGCCTCAAGATCCTGTATGTGAACCCAGTCCGGTGGGGGAACTCCTGGGGCAGGCACGCTCTCGGCTTTACACCAGAGCGGCGTTCTGCTGACCCCCAGAGCAGCTACCTACTGCATTATGCATCCAGAAAGGAAGGCCGTGCCGGTCCGTGCAGGGAGGGCTTATGGGCATTCCAAAACAAAAGATAGAGGTGAAAATCTCGGCAGACATGAAACCCCAGGAAGTTCACTGGATTGCAGAATGCGTTATTATGGGTGAAGAAAAGCAGCCCCTTTGTGTTTTAGCTTGTTGCCTGGTTTTAACTGCTGCAGGGAACTTTGAGTAAAATCATTAACAATCGGAACCCTGATATTAATAGCCCTGAGGGTGCAGGGAGGGATGTGGCAGCTACTGACTGGAATTGATGACTCTCTTAAGTACAGATGGACTCCTTGGGGAAAAAAAAAAATTCTATAGAACCCTGGATGGAGAGGAGCCACCCATTTGGAAACCTGAAGGATTTGTCTTACCTGAGGCCATTAAGCAAATAGCAGACTCCCCCGTTCATCATCATAAAACTTAAACCGTGAACCAGGGTTGGTTTGGTGGCTTTTCATATCTTGTTTTCCCCCAGTGTGAACTCCTATCAGTAATTCACAGACACACACGCCTCTTGTATCTTTCACCCCTATTTCATCTCCTCCTCCTCCTCTCCTTCAAGAAAACATTTCTTGGCGAGAATCAGGCCTGGACTGTTTTAGCTGCCCGGGGTGTTGAGTGGTCTGATTTCAGGGGAGGGCACTTTAGAAGTTAATCTGGGAGACGAAGGCGACCTGCACAGGATTCTGTGATGACTGGTCTGGCTGGGAAGAAGTCCCCACTCTCCGGAAGAGCCTGTGATCCATTTCCTAGTGGCAGAAGTCACCACTGATACCAGCAGAGTCTTTTTCCTAGCCAGTACATGCGCATCCATGGGCACAGAAATCCCTGCACAGGACCCCTGGCTTCCCCTCAGAAAAATACAGATCAGGCGGTAGCTTCTCTGAGTCGGAGAGAAAATGATAAGTTCACGCAAAAGTATGTGGAATAGATGACCTTTTGCTGCAGAATGCTGGTTAAAAATTACTGCCAGTATTGTTGGGAAGACAGGAGTTTTTGCCCTATGCACTGCATTTGTGTGTTGTTACACTAGCGAAGGTTGTGTCACTGGTGAAGGGTTGCCGGCATCTTTCCACTGGTTCTTAAAAAACGTTTTTTCTAACCATCTCCTCTAGAGGTTTGTGACTTCTGGGATGGAGCTCGCTGGCCTCTGCCAGGGCCTGCTGCCCGGGGACTCAGGGAGGCAGGCCCGGCTCGCTGCTGGGAGCTGCAGTGTTTCTCAGTTGTTGTTCCTGTTCGTCTCGACTTTGGTGGTTAACTTTGTTTACAGTTATGCTCAGTCTGTCTCCTCACACAATGTGTAATTCTATGAAGTTTGACTTAAAATAATCTATTTTGGAATTAAATAGAAAATAAGTTTAAGGCCCCAGGTTGGATATATTTTGAAGCTGCCCTCTTGTGACTTGCTTTGAATTCGGTGAAGTCCATCGTGGCTCCAGCGGTGATGTTTTCTTTGCCATTGTAGTTTCTGCCGCTTCTGAGCTTGGCAAAACCTCAGGGACATAGGGATCCTGGGATGGGGTGATACGTAGTGCCCATGAGTAGATGGCAGGAGCTAGTGCTTCCGTCAGGACTTGAGAATGGTTTTATTGGCGGGAAAGAAGGGAGTTTATACCTGGTAGGTAGCTCTCTGTTACCGCAAACCACAGGCACAGATGACCCTGACCAGTTCTGCTCCTGAGGTTTTGTTCCTGAGCACCCACTGGGGTGGTGGGGTGGGGCCTGGGACCGTGTGACATTATGGTTTAGGAAGACTTTCCCTCTCACTTCCCACTCCTTATATACCCATTGAAGGGACAGTGTGCTGTAAAGACCATTAGACCGAGAGTGATTCCTCCTCCATCACTAATCTGGTTATGAGACTTGAGAACCCAGTTATTGATAGGATAAAGCAGTGCCAGTCTTGGGAAACTTTTCTTTTTAAAGCTGCCACCTATTGCCATTTTATAAATAGTGTCCTTTTAATGTGAATTGTTTGGTAGGCTGTGGAGTGTTTTTTGTAGTTTTCATGTTAATATGGCAGACTGTGAGTACTCTTAGTTTCTTAATTTCTTTTAAGTTTTTAATGAGCAAATTGAGAAAGAGAGATGAAGAGGACAGTCAGCAAGTCCTATCCCCTCCTGGCCACTACCGTGAAAGTTATCAACAGAAAAATAAGTCGTTCTTCTGGAAACTGCAGGATTTATGGTCTAACTCCTGAGGCTTCAAGCAGCGAAAGTTATAGGCCTCTTTAGGACTAAAAAAGAGGCACCCAGTCTGTGCTCCTTCCTTTCCTTGAGCTCCTGACCCCTTCAGTGTGATAGCTGATTTATCCACTTGAGGCTTGTCCCGTTCGGCCATGGGTCTCCTGTGTGGAGACTTCGGCCTTCCCATCAGTGGTCATCCTTTGAGTAGATTTTTGGAATGAAGCCGAGTGCTGACAGCCTCTTGCCCTTCTTGAGCGTTGGCTAAACATGGTGGGTCGTCCTGATCTCCACCTGTCGTGGTTGGACAGGCAGCCCCTGTAAGGAAGAGCGCCAGCTGCTGTTTGAGCAGCTTTAGGGCCTTCGTGTTTACACTCGTTTGCTTTCCCGTCTCTCGTGCGTTGTCTCTTGCTCTCAGTTGCCACAGTTTTCACGGTCTGTCTCTCACGATCACCCTCCTTTTGTGAGGTGGTGTGTGTTTTTGTGTGTGTGTGTGGCATTCCTGGTGACAGGTCCCTCTGGAATTGGCTTTTGGGTTTATTTTTGGCTCCTACTCAGGCCAGCATTTCCACGGGGAAAGCTATTTAGGTGTAGCATCATAGCGTGTGAGGTTTGCTTGCCTCGCTGGTCCAGTGCTGGGCCCATTAAAAGCAATTGTTCTCAGTGATGTAATAGGAAGAATTTACGTAAGGTTAACCAGGGTGCAGGGCTGAGCGCATCTGATTGCATTCTATTCAGGTAGGATCACAGCGCGGTGGCATCTCACCACTATTCTTTGATTTTAATCTTTGTCCCTTGGCTTCTGGTTTCTAACTTGTAGGCCTCAGTGTCTTCCTGGCTTCTCTGTCTGGCCCTCTGCCCAACTCAAGGGCACTTTCACCCAATGAGGGACATGTGTTTGCGTCCTGTGATTGGAAGTAAAAACCTTGGGTGCTCTTGCTGGCTGTCACCTGCTCTGAATGACCTTGGCCTCGTCACTGCCTCCTTTTCTCTGTCTGCAATAAAATACGAGGTCTGTCTTTCTAGCCACTGAACTGAGCCTGCACAGGTGGAATAACCAGCAGCTTAGCTGGGTGGTGCCCAGAGCAGCCTCTTGGCTGTTGGCAGACACTGTCCTGATGTCCATCAGACCGGGCCAGCCGCGCCCCTTCAGGAGGGCGCATCCATGTGTCGCAGGTGGTGCTCCTCCACAGGGAAGCCAGAAGGTGCGCTCTGTTTCGGTGATGTAGGCATTCCTGTTTGATGATGCTGCAGCTTATGACCTGGTGGATTATACCTTTGACTTCTTCTTTAAGCCTCGTCTATAAATACTCATGATCTTCACTTCTGTTACTTTATAAGAAAACAGTAATGGACATTTAAAGTAACACCTGGCAAAGTCTACCAGCCTCCAGGAGGGGACGGAATGAATGTGTGTATGTAGGTATGTTTATCTTTCAGAATCTAGGGGCATCTTTTGAAATTCCCAAAAGACAGAAAATGAGATTGTGAATTACAAGGATGGCAGAGTATTGCTTTTGTATTTAAAGATTACATAATGCTTGTTCTTCTTCTTACTGTGTTACTATGTGCTGGACACTCGGTAAGTGCTTTATGCGTTTGGCTCACTTATGTGTACAACACCCTTGGGAATTAGGTACTATTATTACTGTTTTAGAGAAGGAACCCGAGGAACAGAGTAGTTGTGTAACTTATCCAGTCACACTGATAATAGTGGAGGAACCCAAATAAAGTGGAAGTAAATATAGTTTGCCGTCACCTGAGGTTTCATAGGTCGTTAACTAGAATTGAGTACCCCCATCAAACATGAGTCACTAGCCCTGTGGTTGGCATTAATTATCCAGTCTTTTCACACTTGGATGTCCCAGTGGACTGGGAGGGAACCACAGGCGAGGAGAAAGGGCAGGGTGTTGGGATGGGTGGAAGGTGGACCAGTGGCCACAAGGGAGGCCGTCTTGGACAAGAGCAGAAGAAGTGTGGGGGAAACACCCTGTTTACACTGCAGGCTGCTTCCAGCCTACTTTTGTCATTCATTCCCTAGCCCCTTGGTCATTATCCAAACAACTGTCAGAAGACACTTTATTTCTAGAGAACCTGTGAATACCTCTAGATGTTGAGTGAAAGAAACCTGTGCAAGTCTGATTCCCTGCCTGCAGGTAACCGGCCTTCCTGTGTTGTCTTAGACGAGGGTGATGTCAGGAAATCCAGCGTGACCTCCTGCCCAGTCTTGACCTCCTGCCCAGTCTTGCTGCCATCGTCACCCTCCCGCTGGGAATGCTGAGTCCCGAGCTGGGTTCAGGTGGGCTCCTTCAGTCCCCTCTCCCGGGCCCAGCCCCTCCCCATCAGGCTGCCTCCACTCCCCACCTGTTTTTGCTTTAGGACACTGAGGTCCTCTGGTGCTTTCCCCACCCCATGTCCCCGGCAGTCCTGCCTTTCTGTTTGTCATTTTCCTGTTCTATCAAGAGGAACTTTTTCTTTTTTATAACTTTACCCACGGGCCTCATGGACTCCAGTGGAACATCCATGGGGCCCTCGCTTTACAAAAGGGATGCGGGTGCAGTGTGCGATGTGCATTGCCATCACTACAACACTGGACCCATGACCAGTGCAGCTGACCCTGTGGTCCCCTCCGAGTTGAATTTACGGTGATTTCGGTGATGAGCGGGTTCTCTTTTAAAGAGCCTTAACCCTTGGAAGACGCAATCTGTGTTCCTGTTCTGATTGAAAGAAGCTTTTCGGAGTTTGCTGCCCAGATCGGAGTGGGAAGATGCTCAAGCGGGAGAAATGGCGAGCAGGACGTTTCCAGAGTGCTTTTCGCTTTACACGATGCTGTCACTCACATTGACCAGCAGTTTGGTGTTTTTAACCGTAGCTCCTCCCTGAGGTTCCAGCGGCCCGGCGGCTGGATGCCAAGCCCTGAGAAGGACGAGGTTTTCATGCTCCTGAGCCCACAGTGGCAACTCTGACTGAGCTGGAACACACGTTCAGAATTGCTTCTCTCGCTGACATTTCTGCCAGCCTCAGGGGGCTCTATTAGGAGCCACCTGACACGTGTGGTTGCCAACAGCGAAGAGCAAAACGCTTACTGGAATTTTTTGTAGTTCAGAATAGAACTGAATCACGTTAGTGGATGGCCCTCTGAATGTATCCACTCCAAGGTTATTTGCCCGTGTTTTGCTCTTCGGCTACACCCTGCGGTTGAGGGTTTCGTGTCCTTCGACCCAGGCTGACTGAATGGATCTCTTGGTCCATTGGGTCTGCAGGTCCGCTGTGTTCTTCTGAAGCAGGATTGTGAAAAAGGTCTTACGATTTAAACATTGAGGCAAACCCCTGCTGTTCAGAGGGGTTCAGCTCGGCAGTAAGTCCTGGGGCAGTAAGTCCTGGGATGCGTGTCCTTTAAATCCAGTTGACTCGTTGAGGGGTTTTTGGTGTGTTTGCATATTTTGAAAGACTGAAACATCTTATTTTCTGCAGCAAGATGAAAGGAACTAGACACTGGATCACTTATGGTTTAAGTTGATGGCATAGCTATATCTGGTAAAAATTCATTCTGACTATGACAATCTGAGCAATTAAAAAAATTCAAGATACTGAGTAGTGCTTTAAAAAAAAAAAAAACAAACTGCAGTCAATCCTATTCAACAATAAAATGAAAACCCTCAGCTCCTGGAGAGATTTCCTGCAGTCTGAAGAGCGTTCTTCATTTGCATCCTGCAAGTGAGAGCTGGTCCTTCACACTCAGCAGTTCTGATGAGGTTCTTCCTTCTAGCTTTAATTTTAATCCTTTTTTGTGGGAGATGCTGCTGTGATGAGGGCTGGAGGAGCTGCCTTGACAGACGTGTCCACGGGACTATACTTACTGGCCCCCTAACTGCAGGTGGGAAGGAAGACAGACACACACATCTGTGTCTCGTGTGTGGCTTCCAGGAGCATCAGGACCTGACATACTCCGGGCTGAAAGCAGCTCTGACTGTTTAATTACTTGAGGGAGTTTGAGGGCCCTGAAGGCTGATGATGTCATCTTCAGGACAAGGGAGAAAAAGCATCTCACCCTCCCCCAGCGTGCTTTGGGGGCACCCACCACCCCCGGGTGAGAAGGGCTGTTTGCCTCCATTTCCCCGTGCCCGGAGCACCCCAAAGCCTTTCTCCTTCTGGCCTCCCACTGAAGGGTGTGAACAGCTCTTCCGAAGGTCACAAAGGCCTAGGGAATTCCTGGTCATGGTACTTAGAGCTTTTTCTCAGT
Source organism: Bos mutus (assembly GCF_027580195.1). Classification (NCBI taxonomy): domain Eukaryota; kingdom Metazoa; phylum Chordata; class Mammalia; order Artiodactyla; family Bovidae; genus Bos; species Bos mutus. Next base: position 7,973,134 of record NC_091635.1, on the reverse strand, counting down.
CCCTGCCCTGTTGACCCTCCAGCCTTGTCAGTATGGTCCATCAATCACCCTCTTAATGGAAACTCTATTCCATTGAGTTACAACTCTTCTGGCTGTAGTGAATTTTTCTCTCTCTTACCTTCTTTCCTCTTAGGAAATTTTGAAGATTCCCCTCTCCTCTGGGCTTTTCTTCAGCCTGCTGTGCTGTGTGCGGTGCTTAGTTGCTTGTCGTGTTCGACTCTGGTGCCCCTTGGACTGCAGCCCACCAGGCTCCTCTGTCCATGGGGATTCTCCAGGCAAGAATACTGGAGTGGGTTGCCATGCCCTCCTCTAGTGGATCTTCCCGAACCAGGGATCGAACCCAGGTCTCCCACAATGCAGACTGAGCCACCAGGGAAAGGCTGCTGGTACCTGCATGTTCGTCCTTACTCGCACATTCCCAGCTGCTTCCTTGATGGCTCCATCCTGTCATCTAGAACCTCCAACTTTGCGAGTGTTAACTGCCCTCTCCACCTGCAAGTCTGTGGAATTGTAAACATTTCTTTTCCCAACTTTTTATTATGAGACAGTTTTAAACAGAGAGAAGTTGAACGACTAGGCCAGTGATTACTAATTACCAGCCAGCATGAGTCAGTAGTTAACCTCGTCCTCGTGCCAAGTTTGCTTTATCTGTGTCTGTAAGAGTATGTAAATACGCTCCTCCAGAGCCCCTGGTGAGTCAGGAGCAGACATGACGCTCACCTCCAAGTACTCAAGTGTACATCTTCTAAACATCAGAACGTTTAGGATCACTTAAAATTCTCCTTTTTGGGCTCCCATTCTGACCCTTTTTCCCTGTTATAAATAATGCTGCTAGGAAAATGGGTGTACAGATATCTCTTTGAGATCCTGTTTTTCAGTTCTTTTGGGTATACACCCAGAAGTGGGATTGCTGGATCATATGGTAATTCTATTTTTACTTTCTTGAGGAGCTGCCGAACTGTTTTTCCATTGCAGCGATACCATTTTACATTCCCACCAACAGGGCACAAGGGTTCCAATTTCTCCACACCCTACATTTGTAATTCTTATTTATTTATTTTTTGATAGTAGCCATCGTGCTGAGTGTGAGATGATACCTCATTGTAGTTATGATTTGCATTTCCCTAACGATTAGATTAGCGGTGTTGGGCATCTTTTCATGTGCTTATTGATCACTTGTGTGTCTTCTTTGAAGAAACATTTATTCAGATCATCTGCCCGTCTTTGACTTGAATTGTTCTCTATTGTTATTGAGTTTTAGGAGTTCTCTCTATATTTAGGAGTTCTCTCTATATTCCCTGGTAGCTCAGTCAGTGAAGAATCTGCCTGCAATTTGGGAGACCTGGGTTCGATCCCTGGGTCAGGAAGATCCCCTGGAGAAGGAAGTGGCAACCCACTCCAGTATTCTTGCCTGGGAAATCCCATGGACAGAGGGAGCCTGGTGGGCTACAGTCCACGGTGTCGCAAAGAGTCGGACACGACTTAGCGACTAAACCACCACTGTCTGTTCTGGATGTTAATCCTTTGTCAGATACCTGATTGCAGGTATTTTCTCCTTCGTGGGTGTTGCACTTTACTCTCTTGGCAGTCTTTTGATGCATAAAACTGTTTTCATTTTCCTGAAGCCCGAACTGTCTGTTTTGTTTGCTTTTGTTGCCTGTGCCTTTGGTGCCAGGCCCCGACTCGTCTGTCTTCAGATCTTTGTTGGAAACGCCCCTTGCTTGCCCTGCATGTCCTCGCTCCTGCACTGGTTCCGGCTCTGACTGCCCCAGCCCGGACTGCCTCCTGGCCTCCGGACCCCTTTTCAGCCCAGCAGGTAGGCTGAGCTCCCGGGCGAGCGCCCCACCCCCAGCCTCCGGCCCTGCCTTTGCGTGTCTTCGGGGCTCCTCACCTACTCTCTGCCCCTTCATTTGAACCCCAGGTCACCTGTGCTGTTCCCTGCGTCTCACACCCTGTGTTCTCTCCGTGGGGTGCTTCTTGAGAAACAGGGCTTTCTGTGAAAGCTTACGTTCCGAATGACTCACATGGAGGAGTAACTCCTTCAATTAAAAATGGATCTAACCACCCTGTTTACCTGTGGGGCTAGGGGGAGCGGGGAGAGCATGGTAAATGATCCCCAGTCACACCTGCGAAACCCAATGGCGTGGAATCTGCTGGCTGCTGTTAACGCAGGTTCTTCTGACACAGTCAGACTGGGGTGGGCGGGCCCGAGGACCTGGAGGGGAATGTCCTCCCTGTGATGCAGAGTCTGCTGGTTGGAACTAACTACCCTTTGAGTTGGACTGACATATATAGGTGCTTAAAACCCTGTTGTTGTAGATTCAGGTTTTTAATCTACCCCGCACCCCAAGTTGTAAGTGTGTGTATATATATACACATAGATCTGATTTAGGGTTCTTGTCTCCCCTCTGCTTAGTCTTCTAGTAACAGTGTTAATGCCAGAGATTGGCCAAAGATGGGCCACAGGAGGGAAGGGACATTGAGTTGCCCTCGATAAGCAGGCAGTGCTTAAGGGTCCTAGTAGCAGAAAAACCTGTTTTCTTCCCCTTTACCCTTTTGCCTGGGCTTCCCTGGTACCTCAGACGGTAAAGAATCTGCCAGCCAACTCAGGAGACCTGGGTTTGATCCCTGCATTCGAGAAGATCCCCTGGAGAAGGGAATGGTAACCCACTCCAGTATTCTTGCCTGGAGAATCACATGGACAGAAGAGCCTGGCGGGCTGCAGTCCCTGGGTCTCAAAGAGTCAGACCCAACTGAGTGACTAAGCACAGACATACTCCCTTTTGCCTACTGACCGGTATTTATATGCAGCTGTCTCCAAGACGTGTCGTTGGATTTAATTTCTTTTAAGGGTGAAAATACATGACAGTTGTTATGAATAGAATGCAACCAGTCTAGGAGGAAAAGGGCTGAAATTGCCGTCTTGTGCCCAGCCCGTATCCATGGCTCACTGGCTCTGTGCCAGGCAGCATCATGGTTGCTTTGAACGTGTCATCTTTCTCTTTCCCTAAAGTGGCAGAGACCTGGGTTTCCCAAGGGCTCAAGCAGGTGATGCCCCTCCCGTAACAGCACCAGGGACAGAGGGTGAGGACATTCAGTCTTGGTTGTGCTGTGTCGTGGGTGCCTGGAAGCAGCCACATGAAGAGAGATACCCGCCGTGGAAAAGCGTATTCAGCCTGTCCCCCATCTTTCTTTTATTCTTATCATTGTCCTATTTCATGTCTGCAGTATAAACTCTCTTGAGGTTTATAGGAAAGTTGTAAGGACCACGGTATACCCTTCTCCCAGCTTCCCCCAAGGTTGACATCTTATGTAATATGGTACATTTGTCAAAAGCAAGAACTTAGTCCTGGTTCCACACCATTAACTGAAACACACACTTGTGTTTGGATTGGTTTTCCACTCATGTCCTCCTTTTGTTCCAGGATCCAAATCTACGACTCCACAGTGCACTTAGCATAATTGCCTTTTGAATGTTGGAAAAACCGTTCTAATTGCTCTTGCTCTTTATCTAATCCACACTCCATCCTTTGCCCTAAGAGTCATTGTACTGAAGAATTTTGCTCAACAGCTTTTGATGCTGGAGAGAAGGGGTCAAGCTCTCTAGAAAGAGACAGTTGGGAGCCACACGAATCGTGGAGGGCGCCGGAGGAGAGCAGAGGGCAGCAGGGGGTGGACAGGTGAATGCAAGGGCGTGGGAGTGCAGCATCCAGGTCAGGTGTGCGGGGAAGATGCAGGCTCAGTGGCCTCTTGTCAGTCTCTGTGATCATCCCTGAAGAAAATCGGTGGGATTATTCTCTTATTTGTCCTAGATGGTAGTTTGTTTTTTGCTTTTTTCTGATTGCTCAAGTTATTTTGAGTTACTTATACACACTTAGTACACAGTTGCAAGAACATAGAAAAATTGGTTTAAAAAAAGTCACCTATAATTCCACCACTCAGGTATAACTACTGCTTATCACTGCAGTGGATGGTTATTCTAGTCTATTATCAGCGTATCAATATTTGTTTACAAAAGTACATACCGTGCTTAATCCTGCCCCCACACCACTTAACAAACTTAAAATGGACCGTGTAAATGGACCGTTTGCACGTGTCCAGGGGAGTTCCAAGTTTGCAGTACTTGTGTATTTCCACCGAACAGTGGAGGCTTTAAACCCAGAGAACCGTCTTCTCTTTGCTGGTTAGTGTTCTGGAACACACCGTTCCCACGACAGGCAGTATCATCTGCGTGGAAGCCCTGTCACGTTTGTTGCTGGGCGGGCTACCCCACCTGCTTCGTTTGATGTGCACTGATTCTCTTGGGCTCGAACCTAAAGACTTACTCCCAGGTTGTATTCTATGAAGTGAATTTTTAAAATTTATTTAGTTATTTTATTTTTCGCCGCCCTGGGTCTTTTCGCTGTACGTGGGCTTTTCTCCAGTTGCAGCAAGGGGGGCTACTCGCTAGTGGCTCTGCGGGGCTTCTTGCTGCAGAGCGCGGGGCTCTAGATGCGTGGACTCGGTACTTGTGGCTCACGGGCTTCGTTGCCTCACAGCATGTGGGATCTTCCTGCATCAGAGACCAAACCCGTGTCCCCAGCATCGGCAGGCCGGATTCCTATCCACTGAGCCATCAAGACAGTCCCCAGATTGTATTTTAGAAACACCACCAGTGACAGAAACTTTGGCCACTTTTACCTTGCTTCAGCCTTGGGGTCTCAGTTCCGAACCTTCTGCGGAACCCACGGTCACGCTGGTGCGCTGTGGGCGCCTCACAGGGGCTTGTTCAGCCCTTCAGGGTCCTCTCCTCTGTTGATCGCTCATCCCATAAACTACATTCAGATGCAGTTCCCCCTGCTTTTTCTGCATTCTCTCTATTAGAATTGTCACCCATACCTTGGGGCCTTCATAGTCTCCCAAGTTGGGTGTTCAGAGGCAGATATGTTTCTTTTTGGTAACATTTTCATTTCACAAAAAATTTTTGATAACATGATTCTTAATGTCTGTAATTCCATCCGATGGATGAACCTGTTTCTCTGATCCGTCTCTTTCAACCAGCTAAATTGTTGCCAGGTTTTCAGTTTTAAATGATGGGACTGACATCTTATACTTTTTCTCTATCTTTGTCTACTTCTGTAAGTTTCTTAGGTTAAATCCCTGAATGAAATTACAGGTCAAGGGGTAGGAATACATTTTTAAGACTTGATTGACTTTACTACACTGTCCTCCCCCCAAGTGGTCTCCACTTACACTTCATCTTAGAACGCCTGTTTGCCAGCACGATGCTGAAGCCTTTTGTGACTGAGGCAGGAGCACCCGGCTAGTTGGCAGCATCTAGGGGACTAGAGCGCAAGTCAGCTGACTGTGCCCCGGTTGCCAAGAAATAAGCCCTTCTTGTGCCAGCGGTTGGCCCTGAGCTCTGCAGGCCGGGCGGGCCAGTCTGTCGTGCCTTCAGCTCACGGCGAGCATTTTCCGCAGGCAGAGGGCTGGACGAGGGGGCCGTGAGTAAGACGAGGGTGCAGGAAGTGCTCCCTGGGGCTTGGAGTCGGCATGGAGACCTGTGATGGCTCCGCGTCCACAGCTCGCCCCGTAGACAGAATCTTGGACGGTTTCTGGGACTGGACGAGATCACCCTGAGCACCACTCAGCATAGCACTGGCTGGCAGCTGCCGCTGCCGGGGAGTCATTTAGCTCTGCTTCAGTTTCCTGGTCATGTTTGGGAGCCCACACAGTAAATATGATTGCAGGTCCAAGGGGGGATATTGCTAATTAGCTTGTCTGCCCTTTAAATTGAAATCTTAATGCTCCTGTGTGTGTGTTTAAATAGATAATATATGCAGATGGAACAACATTCAAAAGGCTTAAAGAGGATGTCATGAAATGTTTGTTTCCTTTCTAACATTTCTTCTCCCCAGAGACCATCACTATGACCAGACTTAGTCTGTTCTAAGCATATATATTTAACAAGACTAGGCATATATTAACACCCCGCTGAGAATGTCTCTGTGATGGTTCTGCAGCAAGACTGAATTAATTAGATTTTTTTTTTTCTTTTTTCAATATGTATTTATTTGGCTATGTGGGGTCTTAGTGGGGTCTTAGTTGCAGCATTTGGATAAAAAAGTTACCTGACCAGGGATTGAACCCAGGCCCCCTACATTGGGAGCGTGGAATCTTAGCCACTGGACCACCTAAGGTCTACTGGAGGTCCCTAATTAGATTTTTAAAACTATTTGCTACTTTTTTTCTCCCTGCTCCTGCGTTTTATTGAGATTCGATTGATGTGCAGCTTTGTATAAGTTGAAGGTATACAGCATAATGGTTTGAGTTAAATATATCATGACATGATGACCAGAATAAATTTAGTGAATATCCATAGTCTCATAGATACAAAATAAAACAAGAAAATTCTTTTCCTTGTGGTGAGAACCCTTAGGATTCACTCTCAACTCTCATATATAACATACGGCGTGTTAATCCTATCTGTCACGGTGTACATCACGTCCACAGTACTTACTTTTAACTGGAAGTTTGTACCTTTGACCGCCTTCCTCCAGTCCCCTCCGGGATGCCCTTGGGAACCGCAGATCTGACCTGTCTCTGTGCGAGTGTGTCTTTGAGGTGTGTTGCCCCTGGGAACCGCAGACCTGACCTGTGTCTGTGCGAGTGTGTCTTTGAGGTGTGTTGCCTCTGGGAACCGCAGACCTGACCTGTGTCTGTGTGAGTGTGTCTTTGAGGTGTGTTGCCCCTGGGAACCGCAGATCTGACCTGTGTCTGTGCGAGTGTGTCTTTGAGGTGTGTTTCACCTGCGGCGCTGTTCCTGGTGCACAGCGTGCTGCTTCAGTATTTTTGTACATTTCAAAACGGTCTCCGCTGTTCTCTGCCTGTTCTGACTGCACGTGTGTATATTGTCCTCCGCCTCCCCCCCTTTTTTTTTAATACCATGGCTTTCTGGACAGCTGTCTGCACTCGCCAGGTCATACTCCAGGCCGGCCTGGGTGGGCTTTGCCCTCTCTGTTAGCTTTGCGACGTTGAGTGATGCACTTAGAGTGTCCCGTCCCTGGCCTGTCCTTCCCCACTTTCTCCTCTCTGCACGGGCAGTGTGCCATGTTGAGTTGGGTACCACATAGGGAGAGACCACTGTGCTCTTGGGGGCAGCAGGACCAGCGTTTATTTTCTCTTGGCACCTGCCCCCAAGCCCTCTGTCTAGGGTCTTCTCAGTAGCCAGAGGTGCCACTGATGTGAGTGGGGGCTGTTGGCGGTCCTTGAATCAAAAGACCCGTGGTGGAGCCCAGGATGGGTGGGTGCGGAGCGGGGAGGGGAATGGCAGTTGTGGTTTGGTTTGTTCGTTTGTTTTCAAGTTTAAACGAAAAAGCATTCCCAGAAACTTCCTAGTGCCTTTTGTGCCCACTCTTGGCATTTTGCTCACGAGGCGTGAAGGTTCAGGCTGGGGCCACCCCAGAAATCCTTCCAGAAGCCAAGGCTAAATAAACTCTTGAGGGGACCCTCCACAGCCCCAGAGCAGACTGTGTCATGGGCAGTGGGCTGTTTGCTTTCTCCAGGGCAGGCGTGAACCTAGCGCTCGGACTCTCTTCCCTGTGGCTCCAGTGAGACACTTCCCAGGTGGCGCAGCTCACAGAAGCACTGGGACTGTGTCCTTGGCAGTAGTTCCCAAGGTTGGCGTGTGTTTCCTCCATAGAGGGGCTTCCAGCTTCCCCGCCTCCCATGGACACTCACACCTTAGGTTCCCCTCTTCTGTGTTGGTGACCCTGGACCATAAGGGCGTGATCAGTGCAGGTGGGTCTTCGGCTGAGGCCCGGAGACGGTTGATATTGGCTGCATCCCAGGTTTTAGGGTGTCGAGGTCCATGGTAGCAGGGAAGGGACTGGAGGGGGTGATTAGATTTGGTTTGACTCCTTAATTTTGTAATCGGGGAACTAAGACCCCGAGGGGCTAAGTGGTTGAGATTAAGGTTGATGGAAGCTACAAATGAACCCCGACACTAAGCCTTAGGACAGAGGAGTCCACGGGAGGCGCCCATCTAATTCTGAGTAGAAGTCGAGGGGGTCAGTGGTGTTGATTTTAGTTTTCTGGCGATTTTAATTGTAGTGGAGACAGTTTCTGGTTTTTGACTTGGAAAAGAAAATCTATAGTACAGAGGATTTAGGGGATTTACACCATGACTCAAGAGACATATTCCAAGAAAACTTTCTACTCAAGAACATACAACCGGGCAGCTTAACCTGAGCTTGGGGGAAAAGAAACAGCAACAGCCACCAGCTTTATTGAGATATAACTCATATGCCCATGTGGCACTAGTGGTAAAGAACCCGCCTGCCAGTGCAGGAGACATAAGAGATGTGGGTTTGATCCCTGGGTTGGAAAGATCCCCTGGAGGAAGGCATGGCAACCCACTCCAGTATTCTTGCCTGGAGAATCCCATGGACAGAGAAGCCTGGCGGGCTGCAGTCCACGGGGTCGCAGGGAGTTGGATATGATGAAGCAAGCGACTTAGCTCACATACCATAAAATTCACTCTTTTAAGGAAGACAGTTCAGATGGTTGTTAGTATATTCAGAGGTTTGTACACCCACCATTACGGTCTAAATTTAGAACACTTTGATTACCCCCCAAGAAAGAAACCCTAAACCCATCAGCAGTTACACCACATCCCCCACTCCTATCAACCGCTGGGAGTAAGCACTTTGTGTCGTCCTGGGTTTGCTTGTTCTGCACGTTTCCTATAGTTGGGAACATGAAGAGTCGGCCTCCTATGTCTGTGTGGCCCTCTGTGTCTGACTGCTCTCCCTTAGCCTGTTTCCGAATTTCCTTCACGTTGTAGCATATGACAGTGCGTGCGTGCTCAGTCACGTCTGACTCTTGACAACCCCATGGGCTGCAGCCTGCCAGGCTTCTCTGTCCGTGGGATTCTCCAGGCGGGAATACTAAGAGTGGGTTGCCATTTCCTTCTCCAGGGGGTCTTCCTGACGTAGGGATCAAACCCACATCTCCTGCACTGGCAGGCAGATTCCTTAGCACTGAGCCACCGGAAACAGCACAGAGCAGTGCTTCATTCCTATTTACAGCCAGGTAGTCATCCACTGTGGGCTTCCCTGGTGGCTTGTTTTTATCAGTCTTTGGATGATAGCCATCCTGGTGGGTGTGCAGTGGTATCACATTATGATGCCATGTGCATTATGACTAATGATGCTGAGTGTCTTTTCATCTCCTTGATCGCCATAGATGTATTTTCTTGGGAGACATGTCTATTGAGATACATCCTTTGCCCATTTTTTAGATATGGTGATGTGTTGACTTGCCTCTGAGACCCTGCATTTGGGTCTTGTCTATCCTTTAGACCCTGGCAGGTGGGCCCTGTCTGTGTCCCTGGGGTCTGTGCGAGGTGTCTTGCTTTACACTGGGATCTAACTCCCTTTCCTGTTATAGCTTTAGGGGATTTGAGACCCTTATTAAAGGGTCTCAAAGACCTTTAGGTTCTACATCTTTCTAAGAACAAAGTTCTGATTGTTGTACCTCTGACGCTGCACAGTCACTCTAGAATGAGAATGAGGTTGTTGAATGGGGCTTCTTGGACAGCAGGGCAACCTTGCACATATGTTCCAGTTGCTTAAAATATGCATGGTATGCCATTTACAATTGAAGGTTTTCAAAGGCATAGACTGTATCATCTTTTTTCCTCCTTGACTCTCTCATAGTACAGATTGTAATATTTCTTATGCGGTAGGTGATGAAATGGGGTTCTCTGGGTAAAGAATCCATCTGCCAATTCAGGAGACGCAGGTTTGATCCCTGCATTGGGAAGATCTCCTGGAGAAGGAAATGGCAGCCCACTCCAGTCTTCTTGCCTGGAGAATCCCATGGACAGAGGAGTCTGGCGGGCTACAGTCCCTGGGGTCACAAAGAGTCGGACACGACTGAGCGACTAAACAGTAACAACAGTGGGGATGAAGTGCTCGTTGCTTGACATGAGTGTGCTTTGGTCACCGTCATTTCTGGAGCCGTTTGGCAGGTGGCCGTGCTGAGACGGTGCAAGGATGCCTGTGTGTGACGCGGGGCTTTGTCTGCGAGGCCCTGGGCTTTCCGAGTGTGTCTTGGCTGCCGCCGCTTCACAGATCCACCCTCCTCAAGCAGCATGGCCAGCTGCCGAGGGGCACATGTGCTGCTATTCATGCCCTGCGACTTTCTCAGTGGTTGTTTTGAGGTTAGCATGTAAGAGTCTGGTCTCATTTTGTAAGTGTGGGAAGTGTTTTTTCCCCGTGCCTGTTGCCTGACAATGACTGCAGGTCCCTCCCTCCCAGAGCCCAGCTTTGTCCTGTATCAGTCCTGATTGGAAATCACAGCCATCTATGGAATTTAAAGTTTCTTTGACCTTTGAAACAAAAGCATTTGTAGGAGCAGACAGGTGGCCCTTTCAGAGCATTGACGGAGTTTGGAGTGGAGTTGTGCTTCTCTTCCTGTCCCCCATCGCAAATCTTGGAGTTGCCATTACTGGAAGAGCCCGTCAGACGCCCGAGGTCTCGCCGGTAGTGCGCGTGTACTTGTAGCTGAGTGTCGAGACCGAAGACTTCCTATTTGAGTTGGTGGTTTCTTGTTTTTGCTGACATGTTAGCATCTCTCCCATCTGCACACATGTCCCGTTGTTGTTGTCGTCGTTCAGTCGCTAAGGCGTGTCCGACTCTGTGACCCCACGAACTGCAGCACGCCGGGTCTCCCTGTCCTTCACTCTCTCCCAGAGTTTGCTCAACCTCGTGTCCGTTGAGTCGGTGATGCCATCTAACCATCTCATCCTCTGTCACCCTCTTCTCCTCCTGCCCTCAATCTTTTCTAGCATCAGGGTCCTTTCCAATGAGTCAGTTCTTTGCATCAGGTGGCCAAAGTATTGGAGCTTCAACTTCAGCATCAGTCCTTCCAATGAATATTCAGGGTTCATTTCTTTAGGACTATAAAAGTGAAAGTGTTAGTCACTCAGTTGTGTCCGACTCTTTGAGACCCCATGGACTGTAGCTTGCCAGGCTCTTCTGTCCATGAAATTCTCCAGGCAATAATACTGGAGTGAGTAGCCATTCCCTTCTCCAGGAGATCTTCTCAGCCCAGGGATCAACCCTGGGCCTCCCCCATTGCAGGCAGACTGTTTACCATCTGAACCACCAGGAAGGCCCTTTAGGGCTGTGGTTGTGTGTAAATACTTCACAGAGTTCAAGTTCAGGAGCTCTGGTTGACGTAGGGTGCTTGGGTTCACACGGGTGATTGAACACATTCATTTATTTCCACTTCCTCCAGAAACCCTTCCGAAATGACAGTAAAGGAATTTTTAAAATGTCTAAACCCACGAGGACCGAGAATAGGAGAGAAGACAATAGACAGGAGGCTTTGAGCTGTGGAACGTGGTCAGTGGAAGGCGGCAGAGCAGGAGCTGGTGTTGGTGCCGCAGCGACCTGCCCGGGGGAGCGGTATGGAAGCCTGGGGTCCCTCAGTGCCGGGACTCCGTCTGGGCCTGAAGACGGGGCGATTCGCTGAGAGTCTCCGTGGGAGGAAATGCAGTTCCCTGAGTTACCTGTCTGCTTGTACCAACCAGAGAATACTTATCTCCTCTGCCCACAAGAGCAGAGGCTGATGCTCTGGAGAAACCCTCAAACCAGACACTCTGGGCGAGGCACCTCAGGTGGAGCAAAGTGGGCAGCCAAACCCTGAGAAGGGGATTCAGGGAAGTCTGTCCAGTTGAGGGGAAATCCCGGAGCCTGAGTCCAGGCAGGGCCCGGGATTGGAGGACTCCCCTCTGGAAGAAGAAACGGTGTCAGAGACAGACCTGTGGTTGCTAGCGTTTGGCAGGCCCTCAAAGCAGAAGCTGGATGCTTCAGCTAATACGCTCAGCGTGAGTCCAGAGGCTTGCTTGTGTGCACAAAGCTTCCATCATCTTTTTATTGCCTCAGCTTTCCAATTTTTTTATTTTGAAATAAAGGTAGATTCCTAAGAAGTTGCAAAAAATGGTCCAGAGAGGCGCCCTGCACCTTCACCCAGGTTGCCCCGGCGGTCACACCGTACGTAACCCGGACAAAACCAGGAAGTTGACATGTCCCGGATGCTTGTGTATGTAGCTTCACGTAACCACCACAGCGGTCAAAGTACAGGCCTGTTCCATCATCACAAAGAATTCCCTGATGACTCATTTAAAAATAGGGATGGACAGCAAGGATCACTGCCTGTTTCCCAACACGAAGGGTAGAGGCCAGAACAAGCAAAGACAAAGATATATCAGAGGAAACAGCTGATAACTGCAAACAGAAAAACCCTCAAAACACATAGCGAATAGCCTCAGAGAAATAAGAGTCAGGATTTTGTCAATGAAATAAAACAGGATGCTATAAAAGTCAGAAGAGGAAATAATTCTTAGAAATTAAAAACACAACATTAGAAGGAAAAAAAGCGTTGACAAAGACTCCCAGGAAATAGATTATCTGACATCTAGGCAATCTAAAGAGAGGGAAAACAAAGGGCAGAAATGTATCAAAGAAATGAGAAATGTTTCCAGAATTGATGATCACAAGGTTCCAGGGTGGTGAATGGGAAAAGTCCTAACTGGCACATTCGTATAATTCCAGAACACTGGGGATAAAGCTTCCAAAGCGACCAAACAGTCACTAAACAAGTCTGGGAATGAAGATGCATCGAGTTCTCAACTTGATGGGAAGCCAGAAGGCAATGGAGTAGATTTCCAGTGTGACGTGGTAGATTAAGCTAGTGCACAATAGAACCACTCTTAAGTGGGATCATTTAGAAGTGCTATGTGAAATACAACAAAGATGTTAAATATAACTGAACAAATGAGAAAGAAATGAAATAACAAGACACAGAATCAAAGAGGGAACCTAAAACCAGAGGAGGCTGCTAGTGTCCTGGCAGCTCTGGTGGAGGGGGGTGTGTGTGTGTGTGTGTTGCTCAGTCGCATCCGACTCTTTGAGACCCCATGGACCATAGCCTGCCAGGTTACTCTGTCCATGGAATTTTTCCAGGCAAGGATACTGGCGTTGCGTTGCCATTTCCTCAGTCAGTTCAGTTCAGTTGCTTAGTAGTGTCTGACTGACTCTTTGTGACCCCATGGACTGCAGCACACCAGGCTTCCCTGTCCATCACCAACTCCCAACTTGCTCAAACTCATGTCCATCAAATCGGTGACACCATCCAACCATCTCATCCTCTGTCATCCCCTTCTCCTGCTTTCAGTCTTTCCCAGCATCAGGGTCTTTTCCAGTGACTCAGTTCTTCACATCAGGTGGCCAAAATATTGGAGCTTCAGCATCAGGCCTTCCAATGAATATTCAGGGTTGATTTCCTTCAGGATTGACTTGTTTGATTGCCTTCCTGTCCAAGGAACTCTTGAGAGTCTTCTCCAGCACCACAGTTCAAAAGCATCAGTATCTTCAGTGCTCAGATTTCTTTATGATCCAACTTTCACATCTGTACATGACTACTGGAAAAGCCATAGCTTTGACTTGTAGGGACCTTCATTGGCAGTTCCTACTCTAGGGGACCTTCCTTACCCAGAGATTGAACCCACATCTCCTGTGTCTCCTGCATTGCAGGCAGATTCTTTACCCATGAGCCATCAGGAAAGCCCCAGGGATATTTACTGGGCTCTGAAACAGGCCCAACAATAATATAACTTGGGATTCTTTTAAAAACATATAGAATTGAAATAGAAATCCCCATTAAAGGGCTATTAACTGGTAAAACGGGAAAAAACAGACATGAGAAAATCTCCCCCATGGAGCCAGAGAAATGATGAAGAAGTTTATCACTATCCTGCACTCAGGTGCTGGGGGAAGTCTGCTGTGAGCGATCAAAACATCTTGAGTTTGAGGTCTGTATTATAATCCCTACGTGTTTTAGGAATCCCCAAGCCAGCACCAGGCTGGTGATACTCCTGGAGCCACTTGCAGAAAGAAAAGCAAAAAGTTTGTAGAATGACCCTTGCACAGCTCAGGCCACCTGGAATCCTACAATTTCTACAAATTACGAGCCCGTGCCAATAAATTATTAAACATATAGAAATCATAAGCAAGAATCAGGTGTCACAACAAAACAGGAGGATTTCCAACATTTTACAACTTCAGATGATAGAGATCTTAATATAATGTTTAAGGTGATCGGAGGGTTAAAGAAAGATTAGAAATCAAGAACAGAATAGGATACAGTACATTTAAAGAAGCTGTTTTTTTTTAAGGACCACATACAATCTCTACGATAAAAACTCTAGCCGTTGCATATAAAACCCAACAGAGATGTTAACCGGCAAAATAGACACATCCCAGGAGAGAATTACGCATGAGCCAGAAAAGAGATCTGAAGAAGTTACGTAGACTTAGCACAGAGATCCAGAGAGGTGGTGCAGAGGGGAGGGCGCGAGGAGGACCCAGGCGGGCTCTGGTGGAGTTCCCAGAGGGCTCGGGCGCATCTTAAAAGCAGCTTGAGAGGAAAACAGAGATTGCTCCCAAGGCTCAACAGTGAAGCCCAGCAAGTGTCTACATAGTAATAGGGAGGTCAGACCACGGTGGAAGAAAATCTTCACGAGGACGATAAGACCAGCATATCATTCTATCGCGAGAACAGAGCACAGGTACTGGGTGGGAGCGAGGTTCAGGAGAGAGGGGACGTGTGTATGCCTGCGGCCGATTCGTGTTGGTGTACGGCAGAAACCAACACAACATTGTAAAGCAACTATCCTCCAGTTAAAAATAAATTAACTTTTAAAATATATAAGCATTTTCACAGAAATAGAAACCCAAGTTCATTCACTCACAGACTCTTCACGGACTTGAGGAAGAAGGAAACTAAACCCAGGTCAGAGACAGCAAAAACTTGTGGTCGAGCTGAATCGTGGCCAGCGTGTAAAACTGGAGTCGTTACTGACTTGAGGAGGGTTAGAAACTAAAATGCTGACACACGGTCAGTGGAGATGAGGGAGAGGGTCATGGGAGTCAACATGAAGATCTTTGAACTGTTAGGGAAGAGTGGGAGGGCAGCTGGTTTCCTCTAGACTTTCTGAGTCAGTTGGACACGTTAAAACGTTCACGGTAGAAACAGGATTGAAAGGTTTCAAGCCAATAGAGGGAGAATGTTCAGCATTATAAAAACTAGGTCATTTCACTGGAAAAAAAGAGGAAAGAAAAAGTGTGGTAGACAGAAAGACAGGTAATGGAAGGAAATGGAAGGAAATCCACACGGATCACAGTGAATAATCGGAGCAACAGCGCCAGGTAACACTAGAGGCCCTCAGTTTGGATGAGCAGAGCCCTCGACGCTCTGTGAGAGCGTCACAACCAGCCAGTCGCCTGGCAGACGTTTCTGCCCGGCCCGCGAGGACTGGAGGCGCGTGCTCCCGCGGACCTTCCTCCGGAAGCTGGTGGGAGGTGGGCTGCACCTAGACCAGGGGGTGTCCTGGGATCCAGGCCATGAGATCCCACCCAGGCAGGCATTGGAGAGGGGCTGGAGGCTGCAGGAGAGAGAGGGGCAAGACCAGAGCCGTCCTGTTAGACCGGGCCCCCCAGGGTGGGGTGGAGGGCTGACCCCTGGGCCGGGCCGACGACCGCAGTCCACGTGTGACGGGACCCTGCCCTTGAGCAGCGGCTGTTCTAGTTGGAGGAGCAACTCACATGTTCAGAGGTGGCAGCCATCAGAGGGTCTCTCACTGGCCACGCGTGACATTTATGAGGCTGAAGCCGAGCCCTGCAGCCTGCCCGAGCTGGCACAAGGCTCGGCTGGCCTGTAGGACGCCAGCCTCGTAGAGGGGGCCAGACCGGAGGCGCCGCCCTGGTTACCTTACAGGCCGCACTCTTGAGAGCCTCCCTGGGCAGCTCCCATCAGACCTGTCTTCGAAATGTTAAAGAGAGGCCCTTCCCCAGCCGATGTCCCCTCCCTGGTCCCTCCTTCCAGCCTAGTTCCTGAAGGAGCTGCCACCCTCCACTGCCTGCTTCCTTGGGGGGCCAGTGGCTCTCTGGTGGGGGTTCTGCTGACCACTGCCTCTGTCCCCAGCCCAGTTCCCACGGGTTCCCCCAAAGCCATCTGCTTCCAGGCAGGGCAGGTGCTGCGGGAGAAGGAAGCGGGGCGGTCAGAGGAGGCCTTCCTGATGGGATGACGCCCAAGCAAAGACTGGAGTCAGCTGTCTGGGCACGTGTAAAAGCCGTGATTGTCACTGTGGCGGCGCCTCGTGTGTGACTGCTCATTGCACTTCCGTGCCCCCGCCTCCTCCCGGCTCTTCCCAGCCTGATGTTTCATTAACACCAGGCACACGCAGCATCTGGCATCCTCGTGGGTGTGCAGATTGTCGTGTGAGTGTGTGGATAGATGGATGGATGGTCCACAGTCGCGTGAGCAGCCTGTGACAGATGTCGAGGGAAGCCAACCCAGGCTTCTGCAGGGCGGGCTCTGTCCCTGCCTGGCCGCTGGGAGAGGAGAGGCGGATCTGGAGCCCAGGCCCGAGGGAAGCGGGGTTCACGCTGGGTGCCCCGTCGCACCCTCTCCCTGTGTGGTTCACTGCACAGCTCTGTGCTTCACCTCCTGTTTCAGGGCAGTTCAAACTGACCAGTGAAGTAAGCCCTCCAGTCGTTGGCAGAGCATAAGCAGGGGTGGGCAAGAGAATTCCATTTCTATTACTCGCCACATGCCACTCATGTCCTGGGGGCTTCCATCTCAGAACCATCACAGACCTGCCACCTGCCATCACCCTCATGTGACTCAGTTGGACCTTGAAAGGATCGTGGCAGAGTGCTTGTCCCGTCTTCTTCCACTTAGATTGATGGGGGCTGCTGGATGCCGCCTGCGGGAGGTGGGGAGGATTCTTCAGACGCCAGCCTGGGGTCATCTTCTGGTTCTTCTTCACACTTCCGGTCCCGCAGCCTGTTGGCCAGTGCTGAGGGCCCAGAGATTAAGAGAAATACGGCCAGCCCCGGTCGGAGGGATGGGCTTTTCTGGTGGCACAGTGATGAAGAATCCTGCCAATGCAGGAGATGGCGGGTTCGATCCCTGGGTCAGCAAGATCCTCTGGAGATGGAAATGGCAACCTCCTCTGGTATTCTTGCCTGGGAAATCCCATGGAACAGAGGAGCCTGGCAGGGTACAGTCCATGGGAGGGCAAAGAGTTGGACACACCTGAGCAACTTAGCATGCGTGCAGGTTGGAGAGATAGCAAGGCTGAAATGTTTCTCGTAAAAGGTATATACCATGTACCCGGTACATCTCCAGCCCTTCTCAGGCAGGGGTGCTGATGCTCCAGGGCGTTCGTCGAAATGTGTTAATGCATTTTCATCGATGCTGATTGCTACGGTCCTTTAGAGAACAGAAGATAGTCACCTGTGCCTTGAAGGCTCAGATGACAATGACTCTGGCCTTTCTGTCTTTGGAGGAGTTGTGAGCTTGCAGGACTGAGCTGGGTCTCTGGTACCTATAGGTGTTTTCTCCTCACCTCTCTCCAGTGGGTGGTGGCGAGTCCTTTCCTTGTTCCCAGCCACGCCAGTTACCACACGCTCAGCCTAGAAGCCAGCTGCTCAGTAAGCATTTGTGCTTCGTTCTGTTAGAAATCTTTTGCTCAGAGGGCAGGCTACCTGATCCTCCCCTGGTCTAATTCTGGTGACATGGGGTAGCTGAGAAAGGAAGACGTGACTGTCGAGGTGGGCGCTGGTGAGTGGTGAGGCCAGTCAGTTGCTCCCCGCGGGGCCAGCCTGTCTGTGGGGCTCCAGGTGGCTGTGCCGCGGACCGAGGGCATCAGGCCGGTTCAGAAGGCCATCAGCATTTTGGGAGCAGCTGGCTGTAGGACCGTTGCTCAGGGATGTGAGGCCCTGGCTCGCTTTCCATCCCGGGGGTGCTCACCTTGCTTCCTCCTCTCCTGTCTGTGCCTTGGCCAAAGCTCTTGCTTCCTGGGCAGGGGGTGGGGAGAGGACATGTTTGCAGCCCCCCACCCAGTTTGTGTTAGAAAGATGGAGTTTTGTAATTGAGGAAAGCAGAGGATGACAGTTATTCCGGGGTGAGTCCTGGAAGCTCCTGCCCCCCTGGTGTGGATCCCCCTTACCGGCCCACGGGGCAGCTCAGGGGGTGGGTGGGATGGGGGCACAGAGCCCTCACGGATGGTGAAGACAGAACTGCCCAGGAGGTCAGCCCCACCCCCCACTCCACCGCCCAGCCCACCTCAGTGAGAACCTGGCCCTGGAGGAAGGACTCCGCCTTGGACCAGGGCTCTGGTGTGTATTTTTACTGCCTTTTCCTCCCATATCTGCATTTTTAAAAATAGCAATGCTGAGTGAATCCCTGTCAGTCTGAGTCTGCTGTAGAAGGTAGGGTGCATTTCGCAGGGAGTATGGCTGTTGATCAGCAGCAATTCTCAGCGTTTGGGAGTGTGGACCGCAGGAGCTGTGGGCTCTCCTGGGGAGAGGCGTCCCCAGCCTGCCACTGCGGGAACAGGCCCAGCTCTGCCGGCCAGCGATGACGTCATCTTGAAGGTGATGTCACTTTTCTGCGGGTTTGAAAGAGGGGAGGTGAAGAGGAGGGAGCAGGAGCGTTTGGGAGCCGAGGTCCCAGTGGTCGTCCCTGAGAACTGGACCAGGCAGAGACTGAGCTTCCTGCCAGGGTGGTTCTTTCTCAGACTCGGGGTTCTTACCCATAAGGAGAGCCGCGTTCGATGCACCAGCTCCTGCCCGTCCGGCCACCGAGCTCTAAAATCCCTGCAGTTCTTGTGGCCGCAGTGTGGGGCCCAGAGCTGCCTTCCTGCCTGGAGGTCTCCACCATGGGAAAACCGAGTCGCCCGGGTGTCCAGGGACGCGTGCTGGCAAGTTCCGCTCTTTGCCACCTAGGCAGCAGCCCGCCTGGGTCAGGTCCCAGGACTCTTGGCCCCCAGGGTCTGGGGCTTTGTTCTTGGCGTCTGTCTGGAAGCTGATGGAGGCCAGAGTCTGGACCACCTGAACAGAGGTCAGAGTTGGGGCCACATCGTTTAGAGAACCTGGTCCCTATGTGTGCTCAAGGGCTGACCCGCTGGAGTGTGTCAGGTATACTTGGGCGGGGCGGGTGTGAGCCCAGCCTTGCTTTGCTAGTTATTGTAATCCACCTCACTTTTGCATCTTGATCCCCAGGTTTTTCATCTTTAAAAAATTTTTTTTAATTAATAACAGGGACCTCCCTGATGGTCCAGGGGTTAACTACAGGGAACAAGGGTTTGATCCTGCTCAGGCCATGGCGTGCGGCCAAAAAAAAAAATTAAAAACAAATGTCCCTGAGTAGTCAGGGCCCTCTTTTGTTTTAGAAGAAAGTAGAGCTATTCTAACCAGGCTGGTAATCAGACTCACCCAGGGAACATTAAGAAATAGATTGCTGGTTTCACCTAGAGATTCATTCAGTAGGTTTGGGATTTTATATATATATATGAATCTGTATTTTTGACAGCGCCCTGAGGATTCTGATAGTTGCTTTAAACCTTAGTCCTCCTCCCAAGGGACCTGCCGAGGTGGCGTCCGTTTTTCTTCATAATCTTTTGCTATTTCAGCACAGCTAGGTTAAATATATCTAGCCTTCTCCACTCTGTTTTTATGGGGCCATTGGTTCGTTTCCACCAGTTGCCCTTCAGAGATCAAACACAGTGGTGGGTGTTCAGCCAAAACACTGCCTTGCTGTTGCTGATTTTAGGGCTTGGCGTCTGCAGGTGGGTGTCCAGTGGTTGAGATGCATTTTGAATCCCTCACTCTCAGAATCATGTCCTCCTTCAGACCTGTGATAATATGAATTCTGGCTGAGACGTCCTTCTTCCTGTGTGAGACCTAGAGGAGCTCAGAGGAAAGAAGTTTCGTGCTTAGTCAGACAGAAAATCAGGCCAGGGTCTCGTGTGCTGGACTCTGCTCACTGGTCACCCCTTCTCCGACAGCACAAGGGCTTCGTGAGGCTTCAAGGCTCCTGGTCCTGGTGGGGGCCGGGGGCGAGGCTCGCTCCATGAGTGCCAGCTCTGGGACCACCCCCTGCATGCCGTCTCCAGGCCCTTGCTGCTGAGCGGGCCGTGAGGACTCCTTTCCCCCCCACCCCCAACCTCACTCCCCCGGACCTGAGAGCACCCATGCTGACCCCTGGCCCGGTGCTATCTTCTCCTCACCGGGTCCCTGGATCACACCTCTCCCAGGGTAGGCACCTCAGTGCCGCCAGCTGAGCGCTCCATCTCCCGCGCGCTCTGATTCATTCTTGGCCGAGTCTCATGATACACCTCACTCTTGGTCATGGAAGTGGGTGTGTCTGCTCTCATTAAAAGGGGAGGAGAATTGTGACCGTATAAACAAGAAGGTGGTAACTGGCAGACTCCAAGATTTCCTGGGATTTTCTTTGAAAGAGCTCCCTGATACTGAGATCCTTTCAGTTTACACAAGACTTTTTAGAAATGCCTTTTAAATCAAGATGCACCTGTATGTTAATTTTTGCTTCTGTTTCTGTCTTTGTAGATGTTAGTTTTGTGTATTTGTTTCCTCCAGCTGAGGTTGAGTTCCTGGGGAGAAACCTTCAGGGGTGCAGTCCACGCTCTGCCTTGGCGCTCCCGTCACAGGGCCTTCTCAGGCCGGCGGGGGCGGGGGGATGGGGGTGGGCTTTGGGGGTGCACATTCCCAATGGACTCGCCACCTGGCCCCTCAGCAAGGGCAGGAGCTGGGCAGGTAGACCCCAGGGCTCCCAGGCACTGAGGGGACGACCTCTGGAAGGGGCTGCCCATCCCAGGACAGCCCAGGGAGGTGTCGGGACTTAGTCAGCCCCGCAGCCGGGGTGTGGCGGTGCTGTGGCCTCCGTGGCCCTGGCTCTCAGCGTGGCCAACCGCAACCTCGCTCCCTGTGCCAACGAGGCTGGAGGGACACTTCCTCCCCGCTACAGGGAGTCTGCTCTTTTGAGGTCAGTCAGGGTTTTAGGACTTAAAAATCAAACCAAGAGGTTAACAGCAGCCCCCAGGAGCCATTCAGTCTCTGCCAGGGTCATCAGGCCACTTGGTGCCTGAGTGACACCCGGTGCCCTAGGGTGGGTATCCCTTCCACGCCTTGAAATAGTGACGGCAGGTGTCTGAGGCACAGACGGAGGTTGGTGTACGTCCCGGGAGGCTGTGCTTCCTCCACGTGGGGTCCTGACGCTTGAGGGTGGGCTTGGCTGCCCCGCTGGACTCAGACACAGACCCCTTTAGCTGTTTCTCCTCCTCTCTGCTGCCTTTAAAATGCCAGTCAGAAGAGCCAGGATTTGCGGCTACGTATCACAATCGCATTAGGAGCCTCTTCAGAATGCCTGCTTTCAGATTACCATCCAGGGGACCGACTGGGCAGGGAGCCTGGGCTGGGTCCCTACTTCCACCCCGAGGCCCCTCCTTCCACCCCGAGGCCCCTCTGTTGAGCCGCTGTTGAGTGAGAACATGGTGATGTGCCCATGTGTCACCTGGAGACCTTGTTACCCCGTGGGCTCTAAGGTGGCCGGGCTGGCGGGGGCCTCCGAGCCTGCATTTCCAGTGAGATCCAGGAAGATGCCTCGGGCCATGACGAGGGCCACTCCTACCAAATGAGGAAGGAGATAGCAGATCCAGGGCCCTGGAGTCCTGGTGCCGGTGGTCTGGGGCAGGCCCCTCACCTCTCTGAGCCTCCAGCCTGCTCTGTAGGGCGAGAGAGACCACAGCAGTACCTCCGACCTCTCCACGCAGGGCTTGTTCCTGCACAGTGTGAGCTCTGTGAAGGTCTGCCTGCGGGGTTCCCAGCCTGGGTCATCGTTCTGCGAGCTAAGCTGACATCAGACTCGTGGGGGAGAGGGAGGGGTCTGGAGAGCAGCCCCGAGCCCTCTCTAGGCCTGCTGTCTGCCTACTCAGGGATGCCCAGCAGCCCAGCCATAAGGACAGGCCTGAAACCACGCTGTTGACTTCTCCTTTATCTCTTGAGGAGGGAGTTCTTCTCACTCTGAAGCTTCCCGTCTCGTACCCTCCTTCCGAATCCAGGAATCCTGGGCTCTTTTGTCCTTTTTGGAGCCAGGCTGATCAGGCTGGGGCCAGACACTGGGTGCAGTGCAGAGTTCCTGAAGGCGGGCGCTGCCCTCCCCCTGAGCGCTGTAGCGTCTGCAGACCCAGCTCTGCTGCCTGGGCTTCCGCTGGTCCACTGCCAGGCACAGCTGCCCGGCCCTCCCTCCCACTTAGGCAGTGGGACGCGGTCCCCTTTCTGTCCCCTTGGGCATGCTGAGTCTTGGGCCGTCTCTGCAAGCTGGCAGGCCGCAGCTGCAGTTTCCAGGCAGTGATGCAGCCATGCTGTATTGCCTGGCCCTGATTGCAGGCTTCTGGTCTGCGGCATGCCATCGGAGCAAGGGGGCCCTGGGGACAGGGCCACCACCCTGGGGGGTGAGAGTGTAGACGCCTGGCCAGCACAGCTTTCGTCTGAAAGGGTGTGTGTGGGTGGAGGGGGGGTGCCTCTGCAGCCTGGCCCTTCCCACCTGCCCTTTGGCAACAGAAGTTTTTGTGTTATTTGCTCGTGTAAGTGTTTTCAGGTATTTTCATTTTGTCTCCCCCCAACTAAATGTTAAGTTTTGTAAAGCCGGGACACATACCTTCGTATTTGTACTCTTATCTCGTTCTGAAATCTATAGAAAACACTAAAAAACTATTGAGTTGATTGACCTCAGTCTTCAAATTCAGCGGAGCTTCTGTTGAGTGGTTTCTGTAGCATGGGATTGACAGAATTTTCCAGCGAGGGGCACCAGCGTTGGTCTGTTCTCCCACTGCCCAGCCGTTTCCAGCTCTTCTCCCGCAGGCACGTGAGGCCCTCCAGCCATTTGTGTTTGCTAGTGAAACCTTCGATCCTCAGGTGGGCAGCTTGCTGATGGCTGGATTTTTAGGGACTTTCAGTCACATGATGGTCAACTGCTGTGAGAAAGTCATTACTCTGGCATTCACTAGGCTCACTGGCCAGTCAGGTCCCCAGATCCATTCAGAACTGAAAGCTGACAGAGGAGCCCAGCTCCAGCCCATAGTTAGTACCGTTTCCTGCCACGCCCAGTGGGACTGTTCTGAAAGCCAGCATACTGACATTTTAAGTAAGGTCAGAAAGAGTTAAGAGTTTCCCCAACCCCACCCACAGTGTCTACGTGTAAACGTTTGGATCCTAGGATTTTTGATCGTTTGCTTGGTTCTGGCTCTAGACGAGCTTCTGACTAGAAGAATGTCTCCCTCCACTTGATATAACCGGCTGAAACCCAAGCCAGAAAGGACCAGCCAGAGAGGATCCGTGGAGCAGCTGGGTGGGGTGGGGGCTCTCAGACACCTTGAAAGTGACCCACCATTGACTACACCTTTTACGTTGTGACCCAGAACTCATGTATGTTATTTATGCAACTGGAAAAGTTTTCTCGAGATAGTACTCACCCTTCCTGTATGTGATAAGCCCAGTGTTGGCCATGACCCACTAAATTGATTTCATAACCCACTAACAGGTCTGAGCCCTCGGTTGGAAACAGTGTTGCTCAGGAATTCCCTGGCGGTCCAGTGGTTAGGACTCCCCACTTTGACTGCCAAGGGCCTGGTTCAGGAATGGGGATCGCACAGGCGAAACTGCATGGCAAAAGAAAAAAAAATCTCTGCTCTAGGGAGCATCCATTCTAGGATTCGCAAGGCTTTTCCGGAATTCTGCACCAAGGCGTAAACTTGCCAGTCTGCCAGCACGGCTCCTCTGGCCTCCAGACTGCATTTGTATTGGAAGGAGGTGGTCAGTATCCCTGGGCCTGCCCTTCTTTCCCCACCCATCTCTGCACCAGATCCTTCTACATCCTTTTAAAAGACTGTATACATTCCTTGTTTCGCATTTTGTAATCTTATCAAGCCTTGAATCCGTAGGAACACTAAAAAGAATTTCACTTACCTCAGTCCTAGGTTTTAGCGAAGTTCCTATTGAATAGTTTTCCTCTAGTCTCACCCCCCAAACTGAGCTGGGCTTCTCAGCCAGTGGCCAGCGTGCCCCCGCCCCCGTCTCGCTCTGCAGTGCACAGGGCAGCCTCCGCAGTGAGCCCGGGTTCTCACAGCCAAGTGGACTCAAGGGCAGCAGAACTGGGACCTACTGCAGCCTCTGTGACCTCGGCTGAGGGAGCGAGGGGAACTGGTTAGGGGACCCGAAGTCCCCCCACCCGACCCCACCCCCACCCCGCAGTGATCACTGTGCTGGCTCGAGGGGCAGGAGGGATCGTGTTTCTCCGATTGTTTGTACCCCTTGGGAATAGCAGGCCTTTAGAAATTTCCAGCATTGGTCTGACCTCATCATATTTCTTTGAGGAATCGTTCTTTGAGTCCTGGCCTAGGTAAACAGCCTCATCGTCTGAGTGTGTCTGCTGGACCTGCCACTTCCCCACACCACCCTACCCCAACCAGGGTCACAGAGGGCCCATCCCCCCCCAACACACACACCGTCTTCCACGTCTTCACTCACTCGCCAAGGGTGCCTTGTAGGGCTGGCAGACAGCTGGTCCTTGAGCCCCGAGTTTGAAGCTACTCCCATTATCAGTTGAGGATCTGGTGCGGTCCATATCACTAACCCTCGGAGAAGCCCACGTGATTCTCTTGCTCTGGGTCTGAAGGACACAGGCCCCTCCTCTCCCATGTTTTGACCTCCAGAGTTTGACAGGACAGTGGTGGGTGGGTGGCTTCCAGCCTCAACACAGACGTTCAGGCTCCTTTCAGGGCCGTCCTCTGCCTGTTGTCCAACTTCCTACTGCTTCCCCGCGCATGCTAGGGGCCTTGTTAGTGGGTCCTGATCTTAGGGACTAGGCACAAAGGCCCCTTGTATCCCTCGGGCATGTGCTTGGCCCCCACGGAGCATGCTAACCCATAGGGCCACCCAGTCCTACAGGATGTGATGTTCAGATCCACTGGAAAGGAGCATCTTGTTTCAGCTTCCTTGTGTTTTCAACCAGTTGATCAGCCTTAGTTTGTCTTTTTCTCTCCTTAGAACATTTTTATTCAGTGATTTAGATTCTCCCAGGTCAGCCAGGAGCAGTGTTGTGATTGAGGGTCTAGACCCTGAGCTGCGGCACCATCAGTGCCCAGCATCAGAGCCGCAGCGCAGGGGAGCTGTGTGCGCCTTGGGCGGCCCGTGGGGCAAGGGGCAGAGCCCTTGGGAGCCTAGAAAGGGGCGGGATGGACGTGTGCAGCCTCCCTGCAGGTGGCCGTCCCCCACGCGGGGTCCCCACTCCCTCCTGTGCCGCTACATTGCTTTCCGGCTTGAAGCTCCCCGTCAGTTCTGATCTCAGGAAGCAGCCAGAGGGCGATCCCTTAACCCACCTCTGGTGTCCACACCGCTGGGCTCACCTGGGAGCAGCCTCGGGGCTCCTCAGCCTCCACACCGGTGATGCTTTGGCTGATCATTCTCCGCCGTGGGCTGTCCTGTGGTTTGTTGGATGTTTTAACAGCATCCCTGGCCTCCACCCACCAGGAGCCCCTTCCCCCAGCCTTGACAGCCAGGTGTCCACAGACATTGCATGTGTCCTCTTGGGGGAACAGTTGCGCAGTTGAGAACTCTGGGCTGCCTGGTCCCACTGCCTGCTCTGCAGCATCTTCTCTGCCCAATCGCCAGGTGATTCTCCCAGCATGCCCCGCCACAGAGAGCTGCAGGAGCTTCTGCCTCACTCAGGGTGGACTCTCGGGTCCTTCCCCGGTGCTTTCTCTGAGGCCTGAGACACCCGGCCTCGCCTCCTGCTCACTGCTGCTGTCACAGCCTCTGCTGGCCATTGAACACTCCAGGCACAGGCTCCCGGGTCTTTGGGGCGGCTCTCTTGTCTGCTTGGCAAGCTCCCTCCCTTAATACACCCAGACCTCTGGTCACATGTCACTTTGGAATGGTCTTTCCTGAGCACCCACTTAAAATAACTCACTCGTGCTCACCTCCCACTTCCAGTCACTCCCGCATACATTGCCTGGTAGTGCCTTGATTTTCTGTACGGCCTATGGCACTACCTGGTGGGTGGGTGTGTGTGTGTGGGTGGGTGTGTGTGTGTGTGTGTGCGCGCGCGAGTAATTCTTCCTGTGCTTCACTGAATGGAAGCTGAGTCAGAGCAGGACCTGTCTCAGCAGTGCCTGTTCTCCTGAAGCCTGGCTCCCCCACCCCCAAAGGTGCAGGAATTCCCCGCTCCCCCTGGGTGGTGGGCATGTTGTTTGCTACTCGTTTCCAGAGGAGGCAGTGGAGGCAAAGGACATGTGTTCTTGGATTCCACCAGGCACATCCCTCAGACATGTCCCAAAAGTGTCTAAGCACAGGGAATTAATTATTATACCCAGGATCTTATAATAAGCTATAATAAATGTACCAAGAAAAAAACTCACAGAAACAAATCTCCATGCTATACACTTGAAACTAACACAGGATTGTAAACCAGCTGCTGTTGCGGTTGTTCAGTCGCCAAGTTGTAGCCGACCCTTTGCAACCCCACGGACTGCAGCGCGCCAGGCCTTCCTGGCCCCCACCATCTCCTGGAGTTTGCCCAAGTTCATGTCCATTGAATCGGTGGTGCCATCCAGCCATCTCATCCTCTGTCGCTGTCTTCTCCTCCTGCCCCTCAGTCTTTCCAAAGTAATGCACGTTCGTTTTAGAAACCACCGGTAGCCCCTCTTCACTCAGACACTGTGTTATTTTGGTGTGTTGTGTTGTCTTTTTTTTTCTGTTCAGAAACCTCCAACAGCTACAACTCTCCTCCAGAAATGTTAAACCATAGTTGACCACCTCAGAGCTTGTTCAGAATTCTAAAGCTGATCATGATAAAAACTACATCAGAGTGCACCGAACAAAGAATGAGACTGTGTCTGGCTTAGTCTCCCTGTGAACCTGGCCGTTTCCTGGAGCAGGCGCAGTGCCTCCCTGGTGTCGGCCCCGTGTCCAGCACCTGTGGTGGGTACTGGATCTCTGGAGGGCGGGAGGAGCAGAGGGTGCTCTGCTGAGAGAGACCAGGAGGCTTCTCCCACCTGTGGCCTTGGCCTTGGCGGGTGCTCGGGGGCCCTCATGACGTCCACCAGCTGAAGCCACGACAGCTGCCTGCCATGTGCTCCAGAAATGAACAGAGCAGTTACTGCTTTTACAACCAGGACAAGGATTGCTGTCTTGCAGAGTGCATGGAGCTGCCAGAAATGCGGTCTGCTCCGTTCTTGTCTCTACAGCTCTGGGAAGGGAGGAGCTTTTTCTGTGGTTAAGAGAATGGACTTGAGCTGGACTGCCTGAGTTCAAGTCCAGGCTGCATCACTTAGGAGCTGTGTGCCCCTGCCCACGTGACTTCATCTGCTCTTCATCCCAGTCTCCTTTTCTGAAGGCCAGGATGGTGTACTGGTTCCACGCAGTTGTGGAGGATTTCTCAGGTTGAAACACGTGAACTGCTTGGAGACCGCGTGCGTGTGGAGCGTGACACACACCAGGTGTGCTGTCGCTGTGAGGAGAGGCCTCCAGAGCAGGGGTTCCTTCCAGAGACTGTGAGATGCCGGGAGCTCGTGCCCCGGGCAGGCAGAGGTGAGGAGGGCGAGGGGAAGGCCTGGTCCGTGGGCGGCGCCCAGCAGATGTGCAGAGAGCCGTGCCTGGTGTGGGGGCACGCGGGCGCCCAGGAGGCAATGCTGTGGAGCGGAGAGGAGAGCCTGGCGAGTCATCCTGCCCTCCCGGGCATTTTGTGCTCTTCTTCTGGGATTCCCAGGGGAGGGCACGTGGACAGAATCGTGGCCCCGGCGCCCCGCGCTCCTCCCTGCCATCCCTGCCACTCCCACTCGGCACGCACTGTGTCATTGTCATTGTCCTGCAGCATTAGAATCTGGAGACCCGGCTTCACGGTGGAAGGGAGTCTGGCTCTGGCAGGAGGCCGAGTGCAGGTCAGGAGAGCCCCACCCGTGGACACATTGGCTCCCCAGCACCCGCCCTCCACTCCCTGGGAACTCTGTGACCTGCCTCTCCCACATCCTGGCAGCACTTGCGCAAGGGGAGGAAGGAGAAAGCCCACCCCTGGCCTGGCCACGATGCCAGCTTTCATGAGCTGTGGCATTCTTTCTTGGGCCTCCGAGCAACAGCCTCAGCATCCCCTCCACCCACGGGGGCAGCAGGGCTGGGCCGTGTCCCTGCCGGGACTGTACCGACTCAGGGTCCGCCCCGGGCCACTCCCATCCTTTCCCCAGGACGCTCTCAGGGACCGACCCCAACGTGAGGTGGGGCTGCTGTACCTCACGGCCAGATGCAGGGTCGCCTCCCACCCCTCGCAGCACAGCCCCTCTCCTAGAGGGCTTCCCCTCGCTGCAACTCCTGGTTTCCATGGCAACTTGGAAAGACCTGTAGTTGTGGCTTTTTGAAGTCTAAAATGGGAGCAGAGGTTTGAGATAGAGCGGGACAGCACACTGAAAATACCATGTCCTACCCGGGGATTTGGACCCAGAGGGTTAGAGGACAGGAGGTTGGTTGAGTTAGCAAAACGGCACCGTCATTCCAGTACCTTCTTGGCAGAGTTCCACATGGCCCCTGGAAGCCTCCTGGGGTCTCGGAGCCTGAACTTGGGGTCACCAGCCAGTGGGCGCTGGCTGAGCGCTGACCCTGAGCCAGGCGCCCGGGGGCCGTCTGTGCTTTCACCGCCTTGTGAACCTTCTGCGCCCCCAAGGGCTGCTGCGCCGTCTCGTCTCCGGCAAAGGTCCGCTGTGCCTAACCCGGGGCTCGCTCCCTGTGGGAGCATCTCGGTCGCCTGTTGGTGGCAGGCCCGTTGCTTCCGCTTTCCTTGTTTCATAAGTCACATTGCACGGATGCAGGGGTTTCGGTGACCTTGAGTGTCTCCCTTTTCAGTACCTCAGGCCACCTCATGGAGGTCGCCTTTCCAGGCCCCAGGTTCTGCAGTGGCGAGAGTAACCCTGAGGGTCTTCAGCTGGGTGTCTGTGGGAACAGCTCCTCCCCCCTCCTCGTTTGGGGTCTTGGAGGTTCTGCGCTAGGGAGGTGGGCAGTCCCAGAGCCCCCCTGTTCCCAGGATACAGTGAAGAACCCCAGAGGAGCCTCCCCAGGCTTGGGGGGCCAGTGCAGAAGGTGGGCTGGCTCAGTGGAGAACCGTCGGGCTGTTGTGGGGATCCTGTGCCCAGGGGCAGGTGGGGGGACAGTCATGGAGGGAAGGGGTCAGCACTTGCTGTGCACAGAGGTTGGCGTCCTGAGTTACTCATCAGCCTACAGTGCTCCTCGGGACTGTCGATAAGGAGCAGGCTCCAGCTGGCTGGGCAGGATAGCCCAGATTAGAAGGTGGTGCGGCTGATAGCTGCCTCGGGGTGCCCTCCAGCCCTGCGTCATGCTCCTCCTCCAGCCCACCCTCCCCAGCACTCAGCGGCAGGGGCGCAGGGCAGGCAGAGGCGGAGGCAGGACTCCGCTCATAGCAGAATGTTTTGCTCTCGTTTAAGTGAGGCTTTCCATGGTCTGTCGCTTAGCCACCCTTTCCGGTGTGATCAGTTCCCTCCAGTGAGCTCGACTTTCACCGTGGACCGGGGAGGCTGCCCCTGGTCTGTCCCTGATCAGAGTGCGGTCCTGTCCCCAGATCCAGGTGCCGGGGAAGGGCGTGTGGGATTTGGGAAAGCCCCGGGGAACTCGGGGTTTTTGCGCTTGGCTGCACGTAGTGAAGCGCTGCTGCACTAAGGAGGTGGTAGCTGGGAGGAGGCCGTACCCCCTGTTACTGGAGGCCGAGCTCTCACTCTCCGCTCTCTGTTCCAGCTGAAGCTCGAGGACCGCTCCGTGGTGCCCCGCGATGTGGTCCGGCACATGCGCTCCACTGTGAGTCCCCGTCCCACCCGGCGGGCATGGCCCTGGGGCAGGTCGGGGCAGGTCTGGGGTGGCCCCCAGGGCACCTTCCCTGGGCCTGGATGCCTTCTCGCCCGCAGGACAGCCAGTGCGGCACCGTGATCGACGTGAACATTGACTGCGCCGTCAAGCTCATCGGCACCAACTGCATCGTCTACCCCGTCAACAGCAAGGACCTGCAGCACATCTGGGTGAGCCCCCTGCCGGCCTCCCCCCACGGGGCTCTGCTTCTCTCCGCAGCATCTTCCAGGTCGAGCGGCCAAGCCCAGTGCTCAGCCTCTCCTTGCAGCTTGTGGCGCTTCTCACGTGTCAGCCATCCGGACTTGAGGTCAGGTGGCGCTTTATGTCTCTGGCAGACAAGGCTGGTTTCCTTTCTCTTCTAAGACTTTGTGTCGTCGTTTTTGAAACAATTTTTTCCAGTAGTTTATGCATTTCCGATTCCAAGCTTGCTGAAGGTTGTAGGTGCCGTGTCTCCCGCAGCCTCGGGAGCCACACCTGGTGCCGCGTCAGCACTGGCTCCTGCCTGTTCTCCCTCTTACCCACCCCTCTCTCCCCGCCTCTCTTTTCTCCTCTTTTCTGAAACTTTGTTTTTAACCTTTTTTTTTTTTTTGGCACACCATGCAGCGTGTGGGATCTTAGTTCCCTGACTAGGGAACGATCCCGTACCCCCCTCCCTGCCTTGGCCACGTGTTAACTGCACAGCCAGGGAAGTCCCTGCTTTTCTGAAACTTCTGAAAGCAAGCTACAGATATGATTCTATCTGCCCCCGAGTACTAAGTGTATATTTTCCCAAAACAGAAACACTCTCCTATTTAACCACCATTCAAACCCCTAGATTGGGACCTTGACCCGTTACTGTCCATCCACAGACCCACTCAGTTGTTCCATCAATCTCTGTTTTCCCCTTCTGACCCGGCCTCCATCAGGAGCGCACGCTCAGTCGTCAGTGCTTTGACCTCCCCAGGCTGGAGCAGTTCCCAGTCCTGCTTTGTCTCCCTGTCCTGGGTGACCCCGAGCATGGGGCCGTCCGACAGTGCCCGTGACAGCCTCGGGCCCCGCGCTTCTGGCAGAACTGCCCCAGAAATACCGCTCAGCTCTTCCCTGGCCCCGGAACGTGCCTCGGCTGCAGTGTGGGGACGTTCTCTTTGCTCCCCAGTCGTGTTGAGCTCTGCTGAGCTGCCTCCCAACAAACTCAGATTTCACCCCTTGGCCAGCGGTCATATTGGTTTTGTGGGGAGATATTCCGGGATTGTGTCAATAAACTGGTGGTTCTCAACTCCCATCCACCAGCCTTAGCCTCCATTAACAATTCCCACCTGACCCAGCCAGCAGCCTGATGGCTGCTAAATGGTGATTTCATGACACCATCACTGCCTGCTTTATTATGAGTTTGGGATTCTACCATATGGAAGAGCTGTACTTTCTGTGCCATTTATTTCCTCATTTTTTACATCAGATGCAGAGAGTCCTGTTTTATTCATTGGTTGTAATCCGTTACTTGTTCTGTTGCTTCAGTGATCCCACCCAGATTTGGCCAGTAGGAACCCCTTCAAGCTGGCATCTGTGCTCTTTTGACATGTCTCCACCATTTTTTTTAAAAAACACTTTACTTTCCATATTGTTTGATTTCTGATCCAGACTAGAATCAGCCGTTTCTTCAGCGAGCCCTAGTTTCTTTCAAAAGCCATGGTCTCAGTGCAAACTGGGTGTGCTGATTGCTCCTGGGCCCCATTCAGGGCAGCGCTAGGGAATCCACGTATGTGTATCTAGGTGGATAAGTGCACACGTCTATATGTGTATGTAGGTGGATAAGCACGCACGTCTAAATGTGCCTGTGCCCATCTTGTGTACGTATTCAGATGTGTGAGCCCGTCTTGATCCCTCTGACCCCAGTCCAGCTCCTCTCTCTTCCCCTTCCTGTGTTAGTGGCTGCTGTCCCCAGCAGGGAGACTTGGCTCTTGATATCCTCCATATAGTTATCTGTTTATTTAAATCACTTTACTGTGTAACCACCCACCCCAGCTCACTCCCACTCACGTGTCCTGTGTCCTCAGAAGGCCGTCCAGCCTCTGCCCCTGTGGGGGCGAGCAGCTGGGGACTCTTGGGGGAAGCTTGCTGCACAGTTACTAGGTCCGACCCACATGGAGCCTTCCTGCCGTCTGTGGGGCCAAGAGGAACGAGGGTTCTGGACACCAGAGTCCTCCGTCGTCTCTCACCGCCTGTCTGTCTGGTCTGCAGCCCTTCATGTACGGGGACTACATCGCCTACGACTGCTGGCTGGGCAAGGTCTACGACCTGAAGAACCAGATCATCCTGAAACTGTCCAACGGCGCCAGGTGCGGTCTCCCCACCACACAGGAGCCCTCGCAGGGCGGGGCCGCTGGGGAAGGGGCAGGGGTGCATCCTAGGTCCCCCGAGGGCCATGCCAGGGGCTGCAGGCCTTGCGTCTCAGGGCCCGACCCTGGGCTGGTCTCCTTGTCAGCCTGGCTGGATTCTCCGGCTCAGTTCCTGGTCTTCGCTCTACCCTGGCTTGGGGAGACCCTCGTCATCACATAGGACCCCCAAGAGGGGCTGATGCTCTCCTTCAGGCACTTTAAGGGGGTGAACGCTGAAATCTGCTGGCTGAGTCCTGTTTGTTTTAGAGAGTTCCTTGTTCCAGTGCAGGGACTAAGGTGTGGGCGGAGGGTGAATTACCCATTTTAAGGCCTGCAAAGGCACTGACGCCTCCACACAAGTCCTGTGGACACTGACCAGCTCCTTCCGGGGTCCTGGCTGCCTCGCCTCCCCTGAGACTCAGGGACTGGGTCCGGTGCCCACCAAGCCCCCGCCCCCTATTGCAGGTGCTCCATGAACACGGAGGATGGCGCCAAGCTCTACGACGTCTGCCCGCACGTCAGCGACTCTGTACGTTGGCTCCACCCCAGGAGCCTGGGGGGCCGCGGGTGGGGGGCGCGTCTCCTGTTCCTCAGCCCTGGGCTCTGCAGGAGGGAGCTTAGGGGCTTCTCGGCAGAGAGCCGGGGTCTGGCCCGGGGCGACCAGTGGTCTTAGCCAGTGCTTTCCTGGAAGGAGGGGGTGTGTATCAGAAGGTGTAAAAGCTTGGGTGTTTGCAGGAAGCAGTAGAACTTTCTTTGCGTTTTGTTAAGTTTTTATCTCATCCTTTTAAAATCTCCCTTTTTCTTGGAGTGTACACAGTATTTTACTGTGATGTGACATTTTAGAGCAGTGGTGAATGACAGTGTGTAAGTAATACTAGGAGAGTGTGTGTGATCAAGCAGGTTTGGGGACCCCCGCTCTTAGAGCTTTGTCCCCCCAGACCAGCAGCGTTGTTGTGGCCCGAGAGCTTGTTGTAAGCAGGATGGGCCAGCCGTGCCTTTTAGTGAGTAAAACCCCTGGCGGTTTGTGTGCATCTGAGGTCTGAGAGGTGCTACTCTGCAGTCTTAGGTGGTGTGGAGCATGGAGGCCTGGGGTGGACGGCAGGTGTGGACACTGCTGCCCCCGCCCCCTAAGAGGCAGCACTCACAGGGACCCTCCTCTGGCCCCCAATCCTGCAGGGTCTCTTCTTCGATGATTCCTATGGCTTCTACCCGGGCCAGGTGCTCATTGGCCCTGCCAAGATCTTCTCCAGCGTCCAGTGGCTGTCGGGCGTCAAGCCGGTGCTCAGCACCAAGAGCAAGTTCCGCGTGGTGGTCGAAGAGGTAAGGAGGAGGCGTGGCAGGGAGTGAGGCCCGGGCACTCCTGCCCAGCCTGCCTCGCCTGGAAGGGGGCTGCTCTGAGGACGGGGAGCCCGGGCTGAGCGAAGGAGGGAGGTGGCCAGTGGCAGGTCCGCTGGGCCCTTCTGGAGGGAGGAGGCCTCCGTGACCTCTGGGAGGGTCTGAACTACGATGTAGACCTGCCTCCCGCTCTGGAGGACGGCTGCGGGAGCGAGCGGCGTTAGTCTGCTGACCGGGCCTGTCCGCCCGCCTCCCCAGGTGCAGGTTGTAGAGCTGAAGGTCACCTGGATCACCAAGAGCTTCTGTCCAGGGGGCACGGACAGCGTCAGCCCCCCACCCTCTGTCATCACCCAGGAAAACCTAGGCAGGTGAGCGGCCCCAGCACGCCCCCTGCTCCAGCAGCCCCAGAGGTGGTCCCCAAGCAAGTCTCTGGGCCACAGGCACAGATGCCGGGGGGCTTGCCGAGGACCCCCTCGCCTAGTGTCTGCCTTTCCCCTCTCCCTCTCGCCTCCCAGGGTGAAGCGTCTCGGATGCTTTGACCATGCTCAGCGGCAGCTTGGGGAGCGCTGTCTGTATGTCTTCCCAGCCAAGGTAGAGCCGGCCAAGATTGCCTGTGAATGTCCAGAAAAACACTGCGCCCAGGGGGAGGGCTCTGTGGCCAAGAAGGTATGTCCTCGGGGTTGGGGCTTGGCGGGCGTTTGAGGAACTGGCCTTGAGCCATTTCCACAGCAGGAAGGTCTGTGCCTTAGGCCTTGGGGGGCAGCCCTGATGACCCTTGCAGGCCAGTTAGGTGTATACAGCCGTCACCCCTCGACCGAGCTGCCTGGAGTCAGCTCTCCATGGCGCCCGCCCTCCCGCTCTGCCGGCAGGTGAAGCGCCTCCTGAAGAAACAGCTTGTGAGGATCACATCTTGCTCCCCGGACGTCCAGTGCTCCAGGGACCATTCCATGGAGGACGCAGGCAAGAAGGGGGCGGCCAAAGCCAAGAGCGAAACGGGCTCCGCCAGCCCCGAGGAGACGCCCGATGGGTCCTCCAGCCCAGTGGAGATGCAGGACGAGGGCCCAGAGGAGGCCCACGAGGCGGGTGAGCAGCTGCCCCCCTTCCTGCTGAAGGAGGGTGGGGACGACAGGCTGCACTCGGCCGAGCAGGACGCGGACGATGAGGCCGCCGACGACACAGACGACACCAGCTCGGTGACCTCCTCCGCCAGCTCCACCACCTCCTCCCAGAGCGGCAGCGGCACGAGTCGCAAGAAGAGCATCCCCTTGTCAATAAAGAATTTAAAGAGGAAACACAAGAGGAAGAAGAATAAAATCACACGCGACTTCAAGCCGGGGGACAGGTAGACTCAGGGGCACCCTCTTTCCTGGCTGGGTGTCTAGCCCGAGACCGTTCCCTGGCACCTGCACGCAGGCGGGCTCATGGGTGCACATGTGGTATGAAGCCCCATGCGGGCTCAGGGGTGCCTGGGGTCGGCCAGGTGGGATGGAAGGATCTGAGAACGGGAGAGGGTGAGACCAGGGTTGAGGGATTCTCTGGAAGATGCTGGGCATGGAGACTGCAGGGGAGCAGCGCTGTTTCCTCCCTCCTGCCTGAAGCTGAGTTCCAAGTTGCCAAGCCCACAGGGAGGGCACGTGGGGAGGGAGCATCCCTGGCCTTTGCTCACTGGCCCGCCTGCAGGGTGGCTGTGGAGGTGGTGACCACGATGACCTCGGCGGACGTGATGTGGCAGGACGGCTCCGTGGAGTGCAACATCCGCTCCAATGACCTCTTCCCTGTGCACCACCTGGACAACAACGAGTTCTGCCCCGGAGACTTCGTGGTGGACAAGCGAGGTAGTGCCGGGCGCGGCTCAGGAGGAAGGGTCAGGAGGTCTGGCATCAGGCCTCCCCTGGGAGGTGGCTCCCGCTATGGACGGGGCAGCCTTTCTGGCCTTCTCTGACCAAGCCAGGGAAGCAGTGGGTCCTGGGCTCCTGTGCTTTACCTGCAGCCGGCTGTGGGGGCAGCTGGTGGCCCCAACAGGGTGCCTTAGCTCACTCCTCGCCTGCTCTGGGTCCACAGTCCAGAGCTGTCCGGACCCCGCTGTCTATGGCGTGGTGCAGTCTGGGGACCACGTGGGCCGCACGTGCATGGTGAAGTGGTTCAAGCTGCGGCCGAGCGGTGACGACGTGGAGGTGAGCAGGGGCCGCCCCCGTGTCTCCTTCAGGGTGGGCTTTGGTGAGCTGGGCATAGAGCCCCCAGGCTCACGACCGCCCATCCCGCCCTAGCTGATCGGAGAGGAGGAAGACGTGAGCGTCTACGACATCGCCGATCACCCTGATTTCCGGTTCCGCACAACTGACATCGTCATCCGAATCGGTAACGCTGAGGACGGAGCCCCGCACAAGGAGGACGAGGTAGGGCGTCCTGCACGGCCGCTGCAGTACCTGTCGATGCCGCCAGAGGGCGCCCCGCCCCGCGAAGGAGGTGCCCGGCCCCGCCGCGCCCCGCCCCGCCCCCTGTAGGGCCCGCCTGCCGGTCTACACAGCTGCTCCCCGGGCTCCATGGGTGGTTTCTTAGGGGCGCCCAGCCCTGTCCTCAGTCCTGTGAGCGTGGTGGCAGGTGCCGTAGGAGCACAGGAAAGGCCTGGGGAGGTGACTCTGAGCTGGGCCCCAGGGAACAAGTGGGGACATGTGGTGAGGTCAGGCAGATTCTGGGCAGGGGAGAAAGGGGTACCAGAGCCCCAAGGCTGGAGCCTCATCCAGGGGGCATCCAGAGAGACCAGGCTCAGTGGACAGCGATATTGGCGGTGTTTCAGCCAGAGGGCTGTGCTCTCAAGTACTCACGTTGGTCTCTGGCCGGCGCCCACACCGCTTCCATTCTCACGGCCCTGCCTGTGCCCTCACTCTCGGAGAGCTGCCCCTGACCCCGTCCTGTTTCCACTGCAGCCATCGGTAGGCCAGGTAGCCCGCGTGGATGTCAGCAGCAAAGTGGAGGTGGTGTGGGCTGACAACTCAAAGACCATCATCCTGCCCCAGGTGAGACCCCCGGGAGCCCATGGCTCAGCTCCAGACTGTGACAGCCAGGCCAAGGGCTCAGGGCCTTCCTGGAAAAGGAATCTTCTTTTGGGGAGCAGGGTCTTGGGGAAAGGAAGGGCAGTGTTACACCCAGAGCCCCGGATGAGAGTCGGGAGAGCGGAGAGGCTGCCTGCAGTGGGCCCAACTGTCCCGCCCCACCTGGCAGGCTCCTGGTTGCCAGGCATGTCTAGGTTCTCACAGATCTACCTGGATCCCTATTTCACTGCGCTGAGAATGCACAGGTTGCGCCCTGTAAGAAGCAGCCTTCCCCCACCACTTCTAGGAAACTGTCACAGATCGGGGGGCAGGAATGGACAGGCTTTCGCAGCTCCATTTCTGTGCCCCTCGTTTGATCTGATGCTCACACCCCAGCTCCCCTCTCCCTGTGCCAGTACAGGATGGACGAAGGGGTGGCTCCCCCTTCGTCTAGGAGGCCATTCCAGGAACGGGAACAGAGTCACAGAGTCTGCCGCGGTCCAGCGGACCAAGTGCGGTCAGTGACGAGGAGGCTGGCACTGGCATTTGCTGTACCCTGGACCCAGGGGCTGGGCTGGGGTGCCTCCCAGAGGCCTAGGGACCACCTAGCGCAGAGGCCCAACCGCGAGGCCAGAGCAGGAAAGGGAGAAAGGGCGGCAGGGCTGCTGAGGCCTCAGGGCGCCCGGTCAGTGTCAGCTCTGAGGCTCAGGGTCCCTGGCAGAGGGCCTCTGACCAGCCCGCGCCCCATCTCCCCTCAGCACCTGTACAACATCGAGTCTGAGATCGAGGAGTCGGACTACGACTCAGTGGAAGGCAGCACCAGTGGAGCATCCTCAGACGAGTGGGAAGACGACAGTGACAGCTGGGAGACAGACAATGGGCTGGTGGAGGATGAGCACCCCAAGATAGAGGAGCCCCCCATCCCCACCGCCGAGCAGCCGGCAGCCCCAGAGGAGGACAAGGGTGTGGTGATCAGCGAGGAGGCCGCCACGGCCGCCATCCAGGGGGCCGTGGCCATGGCCGCCCCCGTGGCCGGGCTGATGGAGAAGGCGGGCAAGGACGGGCCCCCGAAGAGCTTCCGGGAGCTCAAGGAAGCCATCAAGATCCTGGAGAGCCTCAAGAACATGACGGTGGAGCAGCTGCTGACAGGCTCGCCCACCTCCCCCACGGCAGAGCCTGAGAAACCCACGCGGGAGAAGAAGTTCTTAGATGACATCAAGAAGCTGCAGGAGAACCTCAAGAAGACCCTGGACAATGTGGCCATCGCCGAGGAAGAGAAGATGGAGGCGGTGCCGGAGACGGAACGCAAGGAGGACAAGCCCGAGGGGCAGTCGCCAGTGAAGGCCGAGTGGCCCAGTGAGACCCCGGTGCTCTGCCAGCAGTGCGGCGGCAAGCCTGGAGTCACATTCACCAGCGCCAAGGGCGAGGTCTTCTCGGTGCTGGAGTTCGCACCCTGTGAGTTCGTCTGGCCTCACTCCAGGGCCAGGGCGCCTTGTCCCTGGAGTGGGCCCCAGTCCCCGTGCCAGGAGAGGGCGGCAGGGGAGGCGGGGGCTTTGTCCACCTGTCTGGGGAGCACATTCAGCCGCCGCTGCCCCTCCGGTTGGCGTTCCCAGGCCTCGCCTGAGGGACTGACCACCCTCTTTCCCCCTCTAGCGAATCACTCTTTTAAGAAAATTGAGTTCCAGCCTCCAGAAGCCAAGAAGTTTTTCAGCACAGTGCGGAAGGAGATGGCACTGCTGGCCACCTCACTGCCTGATGGCATCATGGTCAAGACATTTGAGGACAGAATGGCAAGTAGGCGGGCTTGGGCAGGCACAGGCGTCCGGGTGGGCACTCCGGAGGCTGCAGCCTCAGGCCCTGGGCCTGCAGGCCTGGGGGACACCCGCAAGGCCGCCCGCCTGCAGCCCCTCCTCACAGGGCAGGAGAGGCTCCAACAAATCTCCCACAGCTGTGTCTAGACCAGACAGCCGCCCTTTTAAAGCTTAGTTTAAAATTATGTAATACGTTACTTGACTTCTCTCTTTTTTTGAAAAATTAGAATGTTACAGGAAAAGCTGTATTATCCTTTGACCGGTCCTTGACCCAGCCCCAGGGGCAGTGACTTTAGGAGGCTCACCTCCGGCCCAGCCCTGGAGAAAGGGGCCATGGGAAAGGGACGCTGTGGAACGGGCCTGCCGGCACTCCGCCGGTCCGCTCAGCCCTGGCGGTCTCTCGGCTGGTGGCGTTGCCCTGGTGATGGTGCCCCTGCCCCGGCCCTCAGCCTGGGTCTCGTGTGTGCAGAGCCTCCTTAATGACTGACAGAGCATTGTCCTCGAGTCCAGATCCTCTCACCCCTCTAGATCCCTCGAAGCCAGTGCAGCCGTGCCATCCTGGAATGATCTTTCCTCTTGTTGGTTGTCGTCGTTGCCTTCATGGGGTGGTGGGGTGTGCGGGGGGAGGTCACAGTGGTGTTTTGAGGAATGCAACTTACAAGTAGTAGTTTATTTAAAAAAAAAAAAAGTAAGATAAAAACCAGTTTGGAAAATTCCTTTCATGCCAGGAGTTAAGAGGTGCCAAGTGGGTCTGTACAGAGTTGTCTGCATTCAGCTTCTCTGTCGCTGTCAGCGGGTGTGTGGATCCTGGGGCCGCTCCTGCTCCCTCTGCAGCCGCACGGCACCCTGGAAGACTGGAAGTGGGCTCCATGTGCGGGTGCCCGATGCCCACATCAACCTCCCCACTCTCTCCCTGTACCCCCCTCTAGGACCTCTTCTCGGCCCTGATCAAGGGCCCCACTCGCACCCCCTACGAGGACGGCCTCTACTTGTTCGACATCCAGCTCCCCAACATCTACCCGGCCGTGCCCCCCCACTTCTGCTACCTCTCCCAGTGCAGTGGCCGCCTGAACCCCAACCTGTATGACAACGGCAAGGTGTGCGTCAGCCTCCTGGGCACCTGGATTGGAAAGGTGGGTCAGCGCTGGCTCGCGGTGAGGGTGGGGGCAGGCCAGTCCGGGCAGGCGTCTGGGACACAACTGATCAGTGTGCACCGTGTGTGCGTGTGTGTGTGCTGCAGGGGACAGAGAGGTGGACGAGCAAATCCAGCCTTCTCCAGGTGCTTATCTCCATCCAAGGTAGGCGGGGTGCGGCTGGAGGGCACCATCACTCTGGCCATGGCGCCCCTTGACCTCCCGTCTAGGGGTGGAGGTTGGGCCAGCCCTGAGGGACTTCCCCTTCCCTCTTTCAGGTCTAATCCTGGTGAACGAACCGTACTACAACGAGGCAGGCTTTGACAGCGACCGAGGCCTGCAAGAGGGCTACGAGAACAGCCGCTGCTACAACGAGATGGCCCTCATCCGCGTGGTACAGTCCATGACCCAGCTGGTC
Source organism: Bos mutus (assembly GCF_027580195.1). Lineage (NCBI taxonomy): Eukaryota > Metazoa > Chordata > Mammalia > Artiodactyla > Bovidae > Bos > Bos mutus. Next base: position 7,933,235 of record NC_091635.1, on the reverse strand, counting down.
CGGCGGCCACCCGAGGTCTTTGAGCAGGAGATCCGGCAGCACTTTAGCACCGGTGGCTGGCGGCTGGTGAACCGCATCGAGTCCTGGCTGGAAACCCACGCCCTGCTGGAGAGGGCCCAGGCGCTGCCCAACGGGCTCCCCAAGGACAGCAGCTCGCCGGAGCCGCCGGCTGTGGCCGAGCTCTCAGACTTCGGCCGAGAGGAACCTGAGGACGGGGGGCTAGCCCCCGGGGAGGCCTCCCAGGGCTCAGACTCGGAGGGCCCGGCCTCAGCCCCCAGGGACCGCACGGAGCAGGCCTCGGAGGCCCCGCCCGACGCCTCGGTGCCGCCCAGCGTCAAGCCAAAGAAGAGGAGAAAGAGCTACCGGAGCTTCCTGCCCGAGAAGAGCGGCTACCCTGACCTCGGCTTCCCCCTCTTCCCGCTCTCCAAGGGCTTCGTCAAGAGCATCCGGGGAGTCCTGATGCAGTTCCGGGCTGCCCTGACGGAGGCGGGCATGCCCGAGAGCGCGGGGGACAAGTAGCCAGCAGCCCCGGAGGAAGGCACGTAGGTGGCCACAGGGAGAGGCCTCCCCCCTTCCCTCTCCTCCCCTGTCCCAGTGCAGGCCCCGCCCCCTGCCCTTTGCCCCCTCCTCCCAAGGTGAGTTTGCTGCTGACGTGCAGGAAGTTTCTTGAGATGCTGCCATTTGTATTCCGAAGCAATCTTCCAACAGGCAGGTGCCCTGTGGCAAAGGAAATCAGAACCGCGCAGCTGATTTTCCCCTTGTAGTCCCAGGCAGAGTGCCCCTGCGCTTCCTCCCGCGCCGTCTCGCCCTCAGGGCAGGGGTGGGCTCTCCCTGGGGTCTGACACAGGAGAACACAGGCCACGTGGACGTGCCTTGCATGAAATGTGGGTTGCCCGCGGCGGTTGCCCCGTCCCGCCTGCCCTCTCGAGTCCCGCTGACGCTTCCTGGTGTCCCGGGCCCGCCCGTCGCCACCACCTGCCAGGTCTTCCCTCGCCCCCCAGCTCGGCCACCCTCCCCAGAGCGGTGCCGCCGCCACTGACTCCCGGCTGGGCCCTGGCCTGTTGAACTTGCTCTCTGCGAGAGGTGGGCACCAGGCCGGGTGCATGGCGACGCCCGGGAGGTGGTGGCCCTCGCACGCTGCCACGGGGTAAGGACAGGGAGCTGCTGCTGGGAAGACACGGCTATAGGTGCCTTGCCCTTCCTGCCCCTCGGGGTGAGGGGGATCGCAGCTCTGGCTTTGAGGTCCCCGGAGGCGGGAGCAGCAGCACAGACGAGGGCCTCTCCCGTGGACTCGGGCCCTCTCCCCTCCTGTGTCCAGTGCTCACGCCGGCAGGGGTGGCACGCAGCTCATGGAACTCAGAGTGGGCCAGCCCTCTCCCCGCCCCAGACAAGAACACAGCCTGTCAGCCCTGCGCTTAAAACCGCAGGCTCGATGTGGCAGAGTGGCGGCCAGCAGGGTTTTCCCTCGCAGAGCTGGGCCCAGAGGTTTACAAGTTTTCTAAGCGTTTGATAATGTGAAGCTCCAGGTGAAGGGGATGCCATTGAGCACATTGCAGCTATGTAATTTTTGGTGTATGTAATGTAATATTTAAGATTGAAAGAATAAATCAAAAAATATTAACTCTTACTAGGAAAAAAAAAGAGACAAAATAAGAAGCCAAAGCATGATGTGTCTTGTCCGCCTTACGCTGGCTCCACACCTGGGCCGCCGTGAGCACGCGGCCGGCGGCAGCGCGGGGGAGGACGGGGGCCAGACCAGGGCTGCGGCGATTGGAGGCCGGAGTCGGGGTCTTGTTTGAGGATCACCCAGAGTGACTGGCGGGGCTGTGCTTCCCGGTGCGTTGTTCACGTGGAGATGTGAATGCCTATTGCTTAAGATATCTGTATAAAGTGCTGTGTGATTAAACTTTTTTTTTTTTTACTTGCATTTTTTTTGGTTTGGCTCATTACAGTGTACAAAACAGACAAGGTGGCACCATTAAACCTGCCTCTGCCATTCATCTGGCTCTGTCGCCTTTCTTTCCCTCGGGGGCACCTCACACACCCTCCCCAGGGGAAGGAAAGATCCCTGTGGCTGGGGCGGGGTGGGGGACGTCTCAAGGCAGCAGCCCCTTCCTCACCCAGCCCGCTCCCAAGCCTCTTCATCTCCTGTCAAGGACTTGGAGGGGCCGGGAGGTGAGGGTCTAGAAGCTCAGTGGGTGGGTGCTCTTGCCTCTGAGCAGGGCCTGGGTCCTGGAGCCCCCTTTCAGCAGGGCAGCAGCAGCAGCTCTGTTCCCCGGGGGCCTCTGATCAGGTCCACCCGTTCAGCTCCTTCCAGATGCTGGGGGGGGCTGGCCTGGGCTCGAAGCCACTCTGGATGGCTGGAATCTGCCTCTCCTCACCACTGCTTCCTTTTAAACCCCAGCCCACCACTCCCCGACAAGGACAGACAAGGAGGGCAGGGGAGCCCCAGAGCCCGCCCTGGACAGACAGACTCCTTGTAAAAAGGGGACAGCTCTCTGCCATTTTGACCTCTTGCTCCTTGCCAGTTTTCCCCAGTGCCCCTAACTCCGGGACAATCTCCCTTTTGGCTGAGATGCGCTGGCTGTATGGCCCTAGGTAAGACATACTTGCTCTAAACCTCAGTCTTCCTACCTGTGCTAAGAGGCAGTTGGCTCCAGACCAGATGGGGTATAATCATCACTGGGGCAGGGCCCCAACCCCTGCAAAAGCAGCCTGGACCAGCTCTGGTCCTGTGCCCACTACCAAAATGACTTCCCAGGGGCCGGTACCACATGCTGCCCCATCCAGGAGGGACCACTGGGTTGGTCATCATGTTAAATTCTAGAGCCCGGGCAGAATTAAGACCCCACTCTTCGCACCCTCTAGGATAAGACCAGCAGGCTGGGAATGTCACTTTATTCAGATCTGATTCAAGGGTGGCTTCCCTGCTCCTACCCCAACACTCCATCTGGCCTTCGGTGGGCAGAGCCTGTCCTTCCCACCCTTCTCCAGTCTTCCTTCTCCTCCTCCTCCTCCCAACTCACCACGTGGGCTGTGGACAGGCCCTCCAGTCCTGGGGGAGGAGGGAGAGAGGGGTGGCGGGGCCTGAGCACAGAGTGAACCAAGTAGACAAAGGCAGGGGCAAGGCCCACAGAGTCAGGGACGCTCTGATGGGGGCAGCATCTGCTGAGACTTCCTGCGGGGTGAGGGCTGTGGTTTCAGAGAGGGTGGGGGCTCCCTGTAGCCACTGACCATCCAGAAGTAGTTGGGGAGAACCTGGCCCTGGACAGCCTCGCTGATCAGCAGTTCCCCATCCACAGTAAACACACCCTTCCCATCCTTGGGCTCCAGGCGGAAGGCAACCACAGGCACATAGACCAGGTGGGGGCAGTGGCACTCCATGTGCCTGCCTTTCTCCATGGCCAGGAAGAGGCGCAGCAGCATGGCCCGGGACACGCCAGCACGCACGTAGAACAGATGCATGGTGCCAGCCGAACAGCGGCCCATGGGGGCGGTGAAAAGGTCACTGGCCAGGTGGGAATGCAGGAGTACCAACACCAGCACAAAGTCCTGCTCTGGCACCACCGTCCAGTGAGGAGGCACTGGCTGCTCCAGGGGCACCACATGGGTGTCCGCGGGGTCCTGCGGGGCCCGAGCCGGGGAGGGGCCCCTCCTGGAAGCCAGCGTTTCTGCGGGCAGGTAGGCCAGGCTGCCCCGGTAGGTGCGCAGGGCCACCAGGCGCAGGCAGGCGCCTAGAGTGAAGCGCATCTCGCCCAGGCGCCGAAACTTCTCGCTCTCCAGATCCACGTCGGCGATGAAACCCCACGCCAGGCTGAGCACAGAGAAGAGGCGCTGCCCGCAGGCGGTCTGCAGGGATAGCAGGTCCATGGGCGCCAGCAGCCGGCGGCACAGCAGCTGCGTGCAGTTGGTCAGGAGGTCTTCCTTAGTCACCTGCTCGTACCTGCAGGGGAGGGAGTCGGATGAGGAGCTGGGGCAGGCCAAAGTAACCTTGAGCCCCTGGGGGAGTTGACAGCGGGTGACAGCCAACTGGAGTCACTGAGAGAGAGAGAGAGAGGACCCTGGAACAGAGGCTCAGGGCTCCAGAGACGAGTGGTAGCTCGCAGGCACTCATAAAAGAAAGCCTGGCAGGACCTGAGGGAAAATAAACCCGCTTGGACCCTGGCTCTCACCCGGCGTAATAGTTCAAAGAAGCGGCCACTGCATTGCCAGAGCCTGCCGGGAGGCTACACAGGGGCTTCTGGATGGCGGTCTCCCAGTCAGGCCGCTCCATGAGCCCGTTCACCACCTGTTGGAGCACAGGAGGCCTCAGCCTGGGAAGCTCCCCCCACCCGCCACGGCGCCCCCACAACCCAGACCCAGGCCCAGCCTCCCCTGGGAAGGCCTCACCTCGTGGATCAGCCCGTCTCCGGACATGACCACCAGCGCGTCCCAGCGTCTCAGGTCCTCCGCACGCACCAGCTCCCGGGCGTGGTTCCGCCGCTCTGTGCAGAGGGCGCGGCTATCAACGTGGGAGGTTGGAGTCGCGGGTCCCCCGGCTGGGGATGCTCCCCACGCCCGCTCCCGGGAAGAAACTCACCAGTGAGCATCAGCGTGAAGGAGACGTCGGCCTGGGCCAGCAGCGGCTGTACGTGGCTCCAGAAGAGCTGCAGGGCTTTGCCCTTGCCCCCGCGCGGATTTAACAACACCAGCACGTGGCAGGGCCTTGGGAGCGTGTTCCGGGAGCCGCCCGCTGTAAACACAAACCGGAACCGCCACTAGGGGCTGAGGATCACAACGCGGGCACCCGGGTGGAAACGCGGCGCCTGAAATCCACGGGTAATTGATCCAGCTGAGCCTGGCCAGCGGCAGCGGCCTCCAGCGGGGCACTCCAGCCAGTTTGGCTGGGCTCTGACTCCCACCAGCTTCTAGTCTCATGGGGAAAAGGGCTCGCCTCCAGGGTACCCAGCCCCTCTTGTTCAGTTGACTCCGGCCAACTTTCCTCACCAGGGAGAATAGGAATCCCCCTACAGGCCTTCCCCGCCAGGCCCCCACAAACCTGCATCCATGACCTCGCCCCGCTGCCGAGGGGTCCCCGGCGCCGTCCGGACGCTGTCCGCCGCGGCGGCTCCTGACTTCAGCTCCTTATCGGTGCTGCCCAGGCGGGCCTCTCGGTGACGGCCATGGGGCTCGCCCTCCCCGCCCGTTGCCGGGGCTGTGGGGGCACCCGCGTCATTCCCTGCGGTTGCCGGATCTGAGGGAGAGGAAACCGCGCTGGTGGAGTCTGGAGCGGCCCCCTGAGGTAGGGGGCGCCCCATTAGGTTCTGGGACCACGCTCCGGGAGCCGCGCGCACCGGCATCGCCTATTTTTCCAAGAGGTCCAGAAAGCCGAGGTCCAGTGCCACCAAGGGCGTTCGGGTCCTGGAACTGAGCTCCCACCATCCCCACCCCCAGGGGGAAAGGGTCTTTTCCTGAGAGCCTGTCTTTTCTAGGACCTCGGGTTCCGGCCCGACGATGAGTCAGAGCCCCGGCTCTCTCCGTGGGATCAGGTCTTCAAGCCCCTCCCCGGGGGCCGCCAGGGGGAGGGGAGTCCAGTTGTGTAAAAAAATCCCAGAAGGTGAGTGGCCATCGCCGCGCGCGAAGTTCGGGGCGAGTGATCCTCGGCCCGAAACAGCCGGGTCGCCGCGTCCTCTACCCCGAGCTCTGGAGCTGCCCGGATCGCCGCGCGCGTTTCCAAGGGCCGGGCTCTGCGGCGCCGCGCGCAGCGCTCGTGGAAACGGCGCCGGAGTCGTGCGAAGGCTGAGCCGGAGCCGGGCCGCCAGCCACCACCTCCCTCAGCCAGAGCCGAGTGGGCGCGGAGGCCATGTGCTGCACGGCGGCTCCCCCGGCCGCCCAGGAAGCCAAGAAGGGCAAGAGAGCAGGGCAGGCGGCCAGCCCTACCCAGTCGGTCCAGTTTCCTGGGGGAAGCGCTACCTCCGTTCCCCACAATCGCCTAGGGCTGAACACAGCCAGTCCCGGGCTCAGCCTAGCATCTGCGGAGCAACCGGAGCGCCGAGTAAACGCTGACTGCGCGGCCTCGCTGCCTCCAGCCTCAAACTTTTCGCTCAACTTCGGGGAGGGCGCCGTGCCTAGCCTCCCGGCCTGGCCACGCCCCGCGGCCCAGGCGTTCGCAGGGGTGGAACCCAGGCCCCGCACGGCGCAAGCAAGCGGGGCCCTGGCCTTGCCGCTCCGCCCCAGCCCGGCCCGCGCCCACGGCTCGGCCAAGCGCTCAGCCCTTTGGCTGGGTCCGGGGACTCTCGGACCCAGTAGGAAGGCGAGCGACGCGGCCGGGCGGGAGACGTGGAGGCTGCTGGCTAGGCGCGGAGCCCCAGGCCCGGCTACGAGCGGCGCGCCGCGAGCGCAGCGTCCCGGGCGCGCGAGGGTGAACGCGCATCACAGGCCGCCGCGCACAAAATCTGAGCGGCCCCCGGGTGGGGCTCCGGGCGCGCGTGGCTCAGGGCTCTGGTTAGACCCTTGCCTGTCACTGGATAGTCTCCTGGCGGAACCTGCCCCGCTGCCCGCGCCCCCCAATCCCACCCGGATTTCGAGGTCCAGGCCCTGCCAGGTACCCCTCATTTCGTGCTGGGGTGTCTCTGCAGCCGCTCCCATCCTCCCCCAGAGTTATTTTTAGCTTCCTGGACCGCACGGCCACGGAGCCTGAGACAGCCAGAGGAGCCATCCCGGGAGGGAGGGCCAGGAGCGCGGAGGGTACGCGGTCCGGAGGAGGGGGCCTTGTTAAGAACCTCAGAAGTTGGGTGCTTTTCCCAGAGGACAACATCGATGCTCGCCTGAACCAGCGGGCGCTCCAGGCCCCGCGCCCCTTACCCACCTGAAAGGAGCTTGGCGGTGTAAACAGGCCTAGGCGACCCCATCCGGATTGGGGAGCCAAGCATGGGGGCGTGTCCTCCGTCGCCCTGCTGGCTCAGCGGGGAGCTGCAAACTGGCCCGGGGCCTCGGGTGTCAATGGGGTGTGATCAACACATCCCCGGCAAGTAAGTGTCCGATCTGAAAGTGTCCACGACCCGCTCGAGTAAGCTCCCTGTGGGGTAGTGTGCGGCGACCCAGAGGAGGAAGTTGCCAAGGTCAAGTTACAAAGTTTCTAACTCCCTAACCAAAGTTAGAAAAGACCAAACCGCTGTAGGAGGCTTAGCTGGTGCAGGCCCTGGCTGCAGGGTGCTCACGCGCCCACACCTGCCCCCACACAACACCCATTCACACGTCTCGCTTCCCATCGCCCCTGAAAGTCGACAAGAGGCAGGTCTCGGCACGGCTCCGAGGTACCGCTTTGCGAGAGGACCCAGGCGTCCCTGTTCCCCAACACCTGGCGGGGCGGGGCCCGGGATAGGGGAGAGGCTCAGGCTGGGACGCGTGGGTCCCGGGGCCGTTGGCCTGGCACGCGGCCGGGTGGTGTCCACCTCCGCCCTGCGCAGCTCTGGGGGCAGCCCTGGCTGGGTCGTGAGCGTCCCGAGCGCGTTCCGGGAAGGTGACTCAGCGATGCTTTCACGGGTCGAGAAACTCTGCGAAACTAGGAACCCGAGTGGGGAGCGGGGCGGGGCGTCATCACCCTCTAGCAGCGCCGCGATCGGAGTCCACCGAGGTCTGATCTTGAACCTCCAGGCTCCCCACCCCCCGCCCAGGAATCCAGCGCCAGGAGCCAAGCGCCGCGCTGCAGCCGCAGTGCCGCGGTCACGCGACGCGGGAACGCCAGCGCCGGCGGGAGGAGGGGGCTCCTTGCGGGAGCCCGGACTGGATCCCTCGGCTCTCCTCTCCCCCTCCTCCCTCGCCTGCCTGCTCCTCCAGCCAGGACGGTCAAAGTCAGGGCTTTGGGCGCCTGGAAGACGCGGGACGCGGCGTGATGCTCCCGGGGATCTCGGATCTTGGAGGGGGGCGGCCTCCCTCTTCTCCCCACGAGCGCTTCCATCAGTCCTGAGAAGCCGCTGCTTAAACCTCGGAGTCTGGTGGGACTCAGACCCAGGAAGCGAGGACGTGGCCGTGCACGAGCCTAGTGAGAAAGCCCACCTGCCGCAGGGTCCCTCCGCCTCCCTAGCTGGAGCCCCCGGGGTCGTGCGGCCGCTTGGGGGCGGGGTTAACTGGAAACCCAGCGGCGAGGGAGGCGGGGCGGCCTGCTGGGTTGTTATCCGGCCTCCGGGAGCCCAGTGGGAGGGAGGTGAAGGGCAGAGCCCTCTGGCCCCGGTTCCAGTCCGCACAAAGGCTCCTCTGTCCTCCCGGCCGCCTCTCCCCAACCCCCGTCCCCACCCCCAAGGTCCCTGCTCCGCCTGCTTCTTTCTCGTCCGTCACCTCCTTCCTCCAGCCTCCCTCCCTCCGAGCCCGCCCCGCCCCCAGCCCCTCTCTAAAGAGGGTTATTTCATCTCCAGAGATCCTCGTCAGTACCCATGGCCCAGGAGACCGGATTGGGCAAGAGGAAGATGCTTTTCCCCTTTTGATAATTGGGGGAAGTGAAACCCTGAGAGGTGAAGGGTCTTGCCTAGCTAAGCCACTGAACCAGCTCCCTACAGAGCTGAGAAGCAAACCCAGATCCCAGCCCCAGCCCGGGAGGCCCAGCTGACCCCAGGCTTCTAGCTGGCGTTTGAGTATCCATCCGCTCCACGTGTTGCTTGCCACAGAGCTGCCTCATCCACCCCGCTGCTCAATCGCTCTGAGAAAGAGGAAGCATCTGGAAGCCCTCTCCAGGCTTCATCCTCCAGGTTCTGATTAAGCAACTAGCTGCTGTGGCCACAGGCCTGGCATGAGACTTGATCTGTCCCGGTCACCAACCATCAGGTACACCTGTCTCAGAGGTGAAAGAGACTGCTGTTCCAATTCCCCCAGTCACCCTCCCTCCTCCTTGAGGGTAGCCTCCCCAGGACACACCTGATCCTTTTCTGTTCTTTAAAAAAAAAAAAAAAGCAAGCAGGCATGCACTGGGCCTGGCCCAGCTCTCTGGAAACTTGGAGCCAAGGCTGCCAGATGGCAAATGACTTGCTTTTATTAGGAGAGGTTTCCTGCCATCTCCTTGGCTACCCACTCCAGTATTCATTCTTGCCTAGTGAATTCCATGGGCAGAAGAGCCTGGCAGGCGACAGCCCATGGGGTCGCAGAGAGTTGGACACGACTCGGCAACTAACATTGATTTGTTCATTCCTGCCATCTCACCTGTTCCTGAGGTTCCAGCTCCCAGGCTGAACTGCAGGACCCCCGCAGCCTTCCTTGACCTCAAGGGCTTTCTGCCTGGAAGGCTGCAAGGGCAGGGAAAGGGAGGTGTCCAGCCTGACTGTTTTTAAGACTGGTCTCCTGGGATGGACCCAGATGTGGTTTCCCATTCTGAAATCCCAGTGACCCTGACACGCATTGAGGGTGGCAGGCTGTGGGTGGAGAGGTGTGTCCTGCATGGGCATGCAGGAGACCAGACTAGTCACACGAGATTCCTGACCTGCAGGCGGTGTTCCAAGTTTCTGTCTCTGTGGTGGTTCAGCTGCTCCAGGTGTGGTGGGGTGAGCCTAGATTTATCTCGGAGGTGGCCTCCTCCTCCTCACAGGTGTCCTTGCCGAGGCTGCCAGCCAGCATCTCTTCTGGGTCTCTGGACTCTGCCTCCCACACACCCCACATCTGAGCAGGCCTGCTCAGAGGGACACATCCCTTTCAGGAAAGTTCACTAGCACAGCCTCCCCTAAAAGGCCTCACCCCTGCCACTCATTTCAGCTGCTGGTCTGGGATCTGAAGGCGTCTGTGTTAGTTTCCTTGAGTTGTCATAACAAGGTACCACAGACTGGGTGATTTAGAAATTTACTGTGTCACGGTTCTTAAGAAATCCAAGATTAAGATGTCAGCAGGGTCGGTTCCTTTCAAGGCCTGTGAGGCAGCGTCTTGTTCCAGGCTTCTCCCCTAGCTACTAGTGGTTGACTGGCCACAGGTGTTCCTTGACCTGTATGTGCAGGCTTCCCAGGGGGCTCAATGGTAAAGAATCCACCTATCAATCCAGGAGATGTGGGTTCGATCCCTGGGTCTGGAAGGTCCCCAGGAGGAGGACATGCCAACCCACTCCAGTATTCTTGCCTGGGAAATCCCATGGACAGAGGAGCCTGGCGGGCTACAGACCATGGGGTCACACATTGGACGAGACTGAGCATGCACACATAACCTGTGCATGCATCACTCAACTCTGCCTTGGCCACCACATGACCCTCTTCCCTGGTGAAAGACCTGGCTGAAATTTGTTGCTTCAGGGTCTACATTATCTTCTGCGGGCCTGTTCTTTTTTGAATGCAAATTTCTCTGGGAGGAAAACCCAGTTAGTTATGAGGACTCTAGTGTGAATGGATGTATCAGTTTTCAAACTAAAAAAAAAAAATCGAACAGTCCTAGGTGTCTCCAGAGAGGACAACAGTGCAGGCTCCTGTGGGTGCCACAGGAAAGGGACGGGAACTGGCCCTGCCCGCCTTCCACTGTTGAGGGACCTTCCCCAGGCTTGCACACCACCCCCGCTCCCCTGACTTTCCGATCTTACCCTGCACCTCGGCTTATGGCGTCTCTGGTTTTCTGAGCAGATGGGTTTCTTCCACAGTCCTTAGAAGAACAAAGCTGGGTTTTGTGTTAGTGTCCTGGGTTCTCGTTGCTGCACCAATTTCTCATCTTGCAGTTCTGGAGGTCACAAGTTTAGAATGGATTGGCAGGGCTGAGCTGCCTTCCTGTTCTAGCGTCTAGAAGCACCTGCATTCCTTGGCCTCGGATCCCTTCTTTCACCTCCGTGCTGGCAGTCTAGCATCTCCAAGTCTCCATCTGACTTTTGCTTCTGTTGTCACATCTTCTCTGACTCTGACCTTCCTGTGCTGTGCTAAGTCATTTCAGTTGTGTCTGACTCTTTGCGACTCTAAGGACTGTAGCCTTCCAGGCTCCTCTGTCCATGGAATTCTCCAGGCCAGAATACTGGAGTGGGTAGCCTATCCCTGCTCCAGGGGATCTTCCTGACCCAGGAATCGAACTGGAGTCTCCAGCATTGCAGGCAGATTCCTTACCAGCTGAGCTACCAGGGAAACCCCCCGATCTTCCTGCCTCCCTCTTGTAAGTTCTCCCGTCTGTGATGACATTGACCCTACCTGGCTAACTCAGGTTGAGCTCCCCGTCCAAAAGCCTTAATTTAATTTAGTCACAACTGCAAAATTGCTTTTGCCATATAAGGTAACATAGTCATGGGTCGCATGGAACTATGACACAGACATCTTTGGGGGGGGCTGTTATTCTGCCAGCCACAGTGGGGCAGGGAATGTCTGGGAATCCTGTCCTTACTTGGCGCCAGAACTTTCTTTCTAGCATTCCGCATCTCCTCAGTGGTACCAGCTGAACACAAACCAGGAACTTGGTTTCCCTCAATTCGCATTCGTCATGGTGGGGCCGAAAACATTCTTGCTGAGGTCATTGACACGTGATTCTGTAGACTTTGTGGTCTTTGACTCATCAGACAGAGGCCCCCGCAAAGAACACCGGTTTCCATTTTTAAAAACTGCACAGGAGGGAAAAAAGAAATTGCCTGAGAAGGAGCAATTGGCATATTTACTGAACATAGTAATTATAGGATAACAAATAACTTTTCACCTGAGGAAAGGGTGGGGCACAGACCTGCCCATCCATTTCCAGTTTGGCAGAATTCCCCACTCTGCAGGAAGGGCTTGCCACCGGCCCAGCCCACTGGGTACCACACAAAAGACATGGTCCTCACAGCTCCTGTCATGAAGCCCGACAGTCCAGCTACTTTTATACTTTGTGGTGAGGCTGGACCAGGCCAGCCACGTGGAGAACGGTGGCTAGGAATATTTCATAGGTTCTTGCTGACATCAGCTCCGGTTTGGGCTCTCTACAGTGGGCTCTGGCCTGTCTCCAGCACCCAGTCCCACATCCTGAACACTAGTGAGGGGAGAGAAGGTCCCCTTCTGAGGCTGCAGCCAGCCCCTGCCCTACCCAACTGTGTTTTGCTTTTTAAAGAAATAATTTTATTTATTTTTGAATGTGCTGGATCTTTATTCCTGTGCATGGACTTCTTTCTCTAGTTGCCACTCCTAGTCTTGTGCAGGCTTCTCATTGCCGTGGCTTCTCTCGTTGTGGAGCACAGGCTCTAGAACACACTGGCTTCAGTAGTTTGGGCGTGTGGGTTCAGTCGCTACAGCTCCCAGGCTCCAGAGCACAGGCGCCATAGTTGTGGCGCATGTGCTTAGGGGCCCCGCAGCATCTGGCGTCTTTCCAGATCAGGGATTGAACCCATGATTCCTGCATTGGCAGACGGACTCTTTACCACTGAGCCACCCGGGAAGCCCTCAACTGTGCTTTGAAATCAGTTACTCATTTATACTGGTTTATACTGGTTCGACTTCCCTGGTGGCTCAGACGGTAAAGCATCTGCCTGCATTGAGGGAGACCCAGGTTTAATCCCTGGGTCGGGAAGATCCCCTGCAGGAGGAAATGGCAACCCACTCCAGTACTCTTGCCTGGAAACTTCCATGGAGTGAGGAGCCTGGTCGGCTACAGTCCATGGAGTCACAAAGAGTGGGACACGACTGAAGCGACTTCATTTCACATATTGGTTCCGAGAGACACTGTGCGACTGGTCGTCTCCTTCAAGGGAAGAGCAGCCAGCAGCTGTGTCAAACTGCTTTGGGTGATTCCCAAAAGGAGAGCTTCTGGAAAGCAGGAAGAGAGACCTGGCCGCTCTGCAGCCAGGCAGCGGGAGTGCTGAGCCGCTTTTATTTGGTCCCCACGTCCAGGCCAAGGGGATGGGTGTGTACACAGTTTTCCGGGCGTTTTTTGTTGTGCAGTGTTTTCCATTTTAACGTCGCTCCAAAGCTAAGCCTCGTCCTTGGGTTGTTCCCAAAGCAAACAGGCTGGATGCAGCATTTTGGCGCTAATGGTCTGGGGTGGTTTCCTCCTACCTGGGAATGGACCACTTCCACAGAGCAGAGGTGACATCCTCTCTCACCCCCTCCAGAGATGGGGAACACCCTTTCAAGACACCCTGCTGGCCCCTGGTGGGCACCTGGGGTTGCATCCCTCTCGCCTCTCAGGCCTCCTTCACAGAAGCCGATTCACTGGAGGCCAAAGAGGGGCCAGCGCCCTACTTTGCCAAGCTGCAAAAAAAGATGGGCGCCTGGAGTGGGGCTTGCCTGCCCCTGACACTCATTATCCACATCCCGAAAATAGAAATTCCCCTTCCCTGGAGGCTGGCCTCCTGAAGGTCAAACCCTTCGATTCTTTCCAGACAGAACCCTGGTCATTTAAGTAATGATTGCACAGGATGGGCTGGACAGCTGGGGCTGAGGAGAGGGGCCCCGGGGCAAGGGACACGGTAACCTCATTCCACACGTGTGCCCCCGAAGCTTTGTGCTGCCAAGGGAGTGATGCTGTGCCGATCCGACAGGAGAGCCACTTCCAAAAGCGGCTCGTTGTCCTTTTTGCTCCTTGCCCTAAAGTGCTGACCACAGCAACGTGACCAGCTTCTTGAAAATGAGTCGAGCTGTCATTTCTCCTTCAAGGCACCATCAGATGATCCTAGCAGCCTCCTCTGAAACTCCCTGTCTCAAAACAGAAAGGGAGCCGAGTGATTACCTGTAAAAGCTTACAGACTAAGGAGTGAAGTTATTTTAAAACAAAAGATGGAATGGGCTTGGGAGGAGCATATAATGGGAAGCATATACGAAGAAAGTATCCTTTCTTTTCTGTTTCTGTCTCCTTCCTAGAGCTGCGGTAAGCATGGTTCTGTACACAGAAGTCCTGGAGAGAAAGGCTGTGGGCTGACCCCTCCCAACTGCAGCAGAGGATCCAGGGGAGGGAGCCCCATCTGGGCGCCAGGTGGCTGTTCCAGCGATGCAGAGAGCCCAGGAAGGACACAGTCAAACACCCCACCTCCTCCTGGCTCTGCGCAGCAGGCTGATGGGTCCCGGGAGGGAGGGACAGACAGACGGCTCTGATGCAGAGTTTAAAGGACATATCCATCTTCCGGACTCGGCATGACCTAGAAAAATCCACAGCATCAACTTGGCATTTGCCAACAAGCACAAAGATCCTATCATCTTAGGCTGAATTCCAGTTGCCACGTGACAAGTATCTGTGACCACTTGGTTCTCAAATTGAGGACTTGGAGCACTTAAGAAGGGAAGACAATCTAACTGTAAAATAGGATTAGCATGGAATCAGATCTGCCACCTGCATCTCTTGGCAGGAGTAAGTGTTATTCCTAAGGGGAGAAGCATGTTGAGTCCTTGGGGGTGGATCTGTTACCCCGATTTGCAGCCATTAGCGGTGCAGGCTGGCTGGCCCCCAGGAGTCAGGCAAACCCTAGGACACTAAGGTCTCAGGCAGGACCCTAAGTGGAAGCGCAGGCTTCAGGCTTCATTGTAGTCAGTTGTATCTGGCTCTTTTCAACCACATGGACAGTAGCCCGCCAGGCTCCTCTGTCTATGGAATTTTCCAGGCAAGAAAACTGGAGTGGGTTTCGATTTCCTCTCTGGGGACCTTCCTGACCAAGGAATGGAGCCTGTGCCTCCTGTGTCTCCTGCATTGGCAGGTGGATTCTTTATCATTGAGCTACGTGAAAGAACAGCAGCATCATTTTAATTCTAAACTGAGACTTGGATGTTATGTGTACTTAACAAAGACAGGCTGGTCACCCATGAAAAACTGGTCCTAACAGATGTGGAACAGGGTCTTCCCTGTAGCTCAGATGGTAAAGAATCTGCCTGCAATGCAGGAGACCTGAGTTCAATCCCCGGGTCGAGAAGAAACCCTGGAGAAGGGAATGGCTACCCACTCCAGTACTCTGGTCTGGAGAATTCCATGGACAGAGGAGCCTGGCAGGCTACAGTCCATGGGGTTGCAAAGAGTCAGATAGAACTGAGCAACTAACACCACTACTACTAATAGATGTGGAGAACGAATCTGGAGTCCCCGCCAGCCCTTGAGGAAAACATATGTTAAAATTGTTTTTATTGAAGTATAGTTGATTTACAATACTGTGTTAGTTTCAGGTGTATAACAAAGTGATTCAGCTATACATATACATGTTTTCTTTTTCAGATTCTTTTCCATTATAGGTTATTATAATACATTGAATATATTTCCCTGTGCTGTACAGTAGGTTTATTTTGTGTATATATAGTGGTAGTGGTGTGTATCTGTTAATCCCAAGCTCCTGATTTAACCTCCCCACCCTGCCCCAGGGCTTCCCTGGTGACTCAGTGGTAAAGAACCCACCTGCCAATATAGGAGATGTGGGTTCAATCCCTGGGTTGGGAAGATCCTCTGGAGAAGGAAACAGCAACCCATTCCAATATTCTTGCCCTGGGAAATCCCATGGACAGAGGAGCCTGGTGGGCTACAGTGCATGGACTCACAAGAGTCAGACATAACTTAGCGACTGACCAACAACAACCCTGCCCCAAGAAAAATATCTTTGTTCCCCCCTTTGGCCATGCCGGGTGGGTTATGGGATCCCAGACCCTCAGCAGTGGAAGCCTGGAGTCCTAATCACTGGACCACAAGGGAAGTCCCAAAAAATCTCTTTTAAAAAGGAGAGACCTGGGACTTCCCTGGCAGTTCATTGGTTAACATTCTGAACTGCCAATGCAGGGGACAGGGTTTCAGGGAACTAAGATCCCACATGCCACATAGTGTGGCCAAAAAAAAAAAAAAAGAGAGAGAAACTCAAGGTTCCTCAAAAAATTAGACATGGATTTACCATGTGACCCAATAATTTCACTTCTAGGTGTTTACCCAAGAGAACTGAGAACATGTGTCCACATAAAACCTTGTACACGAATGCTTATAGTAGCTCTGTTTACAATACCCAAAAGGCAGAAACAACCCAAGTGTCCATCAGCAGATGAACGGGTAAAAGAAACATGGCTTATCCACATTAAGGAATAGTGTTTGTCCATGACAAGGAATGAAGTCCTGATCTGTGCTACCCTGTGAATGAACTTCAAGAACATCATGTGAAAGAAGTGAGAGAAGGCAGACAAAAAGGCCATATATTGTGTGATTCCATTTAAATGAAACCTCCAGAATAAATAAATTCACCAAGACAGAAAGCAGGTTGGTGGTTGCCAGGAGGACAGTGCTTAACGGACATGGGTTTTATTTGGGATGATTTTATTTTGGGTGATAGTTTTATTGTGGGTTTTATTTTGAAACCAGATAGAGCTCAAAGAAGGCAATGGCACCCCACTCCAGTACTCTTGCCTGGAAAATCCCATGGACCGAGGAGCCTGGAAGGCTGCAGTCCATGGGGTCGCTGAGAGTCGGACACGACTGAGCGACTTCACTTTGACTTTTCACTTTCATGCATTGGAGAAGGAAATGGCAACCCACTTCAGTGTTCATGCCTGGAGGATCCCAGAGATGGCGGAGCCTGGTGGGCTGCCATCTGTGGGGTCGCACAGAGTCGAACACTACTGAAGCGACTTAGCAGCAGCAGCAGAGCTCATTGTTGCACGACGTGAATATGCTAATTGACTTGTTTATTTCCTGTTATATGCATTTCTTCCCTTTTTTTTTTTTTTAATGAGGGACTTGAACCAGCAATGTCCCTTTCAGGATCATTCTTCTGCGACGCACAAAAACATCCATTTCTAATGATGCAGTTTAAATTATGATTTGACTGCTGTTAAAGGAAAACATTTATTCCAGGCACTTGTTAAAGAAGGGTAAGGTGGGCTATATTCAGAACCTCTGTGATAGGGGCAGGGACCAGTACCTTGGGGTCTTGCAGATGGGTGGGAGGGAGCAGAGATTGAGTTCAACTGTGAATACAAAGACAAGCGGGAATATAAGCCAAGGAGTAGGGTAGGGGTCAGTGGGTGGAAGATTACTAAAAGAAAACGTCAGGGATCAGGGGAGATTCTCACTAAATCGGCCTGGCAGAATTTCCGGTGGCTAGAATGCCACACTCCCAGTGCAGGGGGACTGGGTTCGATCCCCGTTTAAGGAACTGGATCCCACATACCGCAACTGAGAGTTTGCATGCTACAACTAAAGAATCCACATGCCTCAACTAAGACCCGGTGCAGCCAAATAAATTAATTAATTAAAAAAAAAAAAACTTGCTAAGGCAGGCCAGGAGGCTCAGACATCACCTGAGGATGCTGGACAATGGGGAAGCCAAACATTTTGAAGGTGACCAGACCTCGAGGATGGGGGTTCAGGCTAAACTGACTTATCAAGATTCTTGTTACAACTGGACTTTGCATGGAAGGACAAAAGGGCCCAGGGTTTGAGACCTGGTCAAAAAGAGGGCTCAGGTGAGCCAGATTAGATCAAAGAGAGACTCCTGCTCCTTGGCACTGAATTATATGGAGTCCCGTATGTCAACTTCATGGAACCTCCCAGAGGCTCGTTCCCTCTCCTCACAGGGGTGAGAGGAGGCCACCAGCACTTTGGTGGCTTTATTTGGAGGGACTTACCTTGTCTCAAAAGTTGTGTCACCTTGTGGAGGCCCTAAAAGGCAATCCTTGGTTTTCACTGGTTCTTTTTTTTTTTTTTTCCCCATTTCTCTGTATTTCCCTACATAGTTATGAAGTATGTGTGGGGTTTTTATTTATTTTCGTTTTTAGGGTTTTTTGGACCCCTGCTGTGCAGCATGCGAGACCCCTGACTAGGGATCAAACTTGTGCCCCCTGCAGCGGAAGCACAGAGTCTTAACTACTGGACCAACAGGGTTGGGTTTTTTTTTCTAAAGAATGTACACATCTGTATAACTAAATCGCTTGGCTATGTGGGATTTTTATTGAGGTATAAATATGTACAGAAAAGTACATGTTATAAACTATGAATTTACGAACCAACACACTGCATCAATAAAAGAACACATCCTAGAAACCCCTGGTGCTCCCTCCCAGCTCCTCCCCACCCCAACCACAATAACTACTCGTGCAGTGTATTTTTATATTGGGGAAAAAATACTTTAAATTTAAACAAAGCAAAAATATATTAGAGATGGAAAAAATTTTAATCCAGCACTTTTTATTTGTGAGTGAAGTCACTCAGTCGTGTCCGACTCTTTGTGACCCCATGGACTGTAGCCTACCAGGCTCCTCCGTCCATGGGATTTTCCAGGCAAGAATAGTGGAATGGGTTGCTATTTCCTTCTCCAGGAGATCTTCCCAACCCAGGGATGGAACCTGGGTCTCCCGAATTATAGGCAGACGCTTTACCGTCTGAGCCACCAGGGAAGTTTATTTGTGAAGGATCTTCCAAATGGCTTAGACATGGTAAAGACAGAACTGTGAGTTTGGCCTCAAGTTGCTCCCAAGGGAAAGCAGGAGGAGGCAGCTGGCAGTAGCCATGGGATCAACTGATGGCCCCATCGCTTTCCTGGGTCAACTGGGCAGCACTTTGGCAACCCCCCACAGCGGGGCTTCAGGACTACAGATGCCTGGGCTCCATCTGCAGAGATGGTGATTTGACTGGTCTGGGCTTCAGAATTTTTCAAAGCCCTCTAGTGATTCTAATACACAGACAAATTTGGGAACCACTGACTTAGCTTACAAGGAGGATGTGAAGCCTGCCTTCCAAGCAGGTGGGCAGACTCAAAAGCCTCCCAGAGATTCTGTGACTACCACAAAAATCCATCTTCTTCAAGAGCATCATGAATTGTCATGGTCCCCGCGACTATTTCACTTCTGGAAATGAGTCAGCTGTAGTACACAAGTGACACATACTCTTACAGCCTCTCCCCACATCCTCCCCGACGCCGGCGTGGGAATGTGGGAACAGTGACAAAGCTGGCTGCCACCCAGGCTCCAGGAAAGTGGGGCGTGGGGGCAGGGGGCTGGGAAAGGGAGGCTCTGCTGTTATTACAGTCACTCCCACTAGGTGGCGCCCGAGCAGACGCTCTTGTGACTATCTTAAAAAAAAAACAACTCAATTAAACCTTATTTCCCTGTGCTCCTTCTTAGTATTGAATTGGTATTTAATTACTGGTGGGATTCTGTTTTCCCTGAAAGGAAGATAAAATTGCCTTACTCTCCCCAACTCCTCCAACCTCCCCACCCCTGAGGGTTCTCACTGGGGCCGAGGGAGGGGAGGTTAACCTCTGATGTTCCTGCTCCTCCCACCTAGACACACTGTACCTTCATGATATGGGTCAGATTTCTAAGAACCTGACCGTGTGTCTATAGTGGTTGTTTGGAATAGTGGTTTAAAATTTACGGAAGAATGGGAACAGCTTGACAGCAGGAAGAAATGGGCAGAAAGGGGAGAACAAGGGGTGGAGGGCTGGAATGCTTTCATGTTACCCATCTTATGAGCTGATACTGTGCCTAAGCTAGAACTTGGGATTGGAAGAGTGTTTGGCGTATATCTTTCCACCAGCCCGGATATGCCACTTATGCAAACCCTTCCTGGACAGTCACTAGAAAGACAATTAATTTTTCGTCCAAGAAAGCACCATATGTTTCTGAGAGTTCTTGACTCCCTAGGGAAGTGTTCTAATTACCTGCTTCCAAGTGATAAATCACCCTAAGCTGTAGTGGCTTGAAGCAATAATTTGCTGGGTCCTCTGCGGTATGGCGGAGAAGGCAATGGCACCCCACTCCAGTACTCTTGCCTGGAAAATCCCATGGATGGAGGAGCCTGGTAGGCTGCAGTCCATGGGGTCACTGAGGGTCGGACACGACTGAGCGACTTCACTTTCACTTTTCACTTTCATGCATCGGAGAAGGAAATGGCAACCCACTCCAGTGTTCTTGCCTGGAGAATCCCAGGGACAGGAGAGCCTGATGGGCTCCTGTCTATGGGGTCGCACAGAGTCAGACACGACTGAAGCGACTTAGCAGCAGCAGTAGCAGCTGCGGTATGGATGTGAGAGTTGGACTGTGAAGAAAGCTGAGTGCCGAAGAACTGATGCTTTTGAACTGTGGTGTTGGAGAAGACTCTTGAGAGTCCCTTGGACTGCAAGGAGATCCAACCAGTACATCCTAAAGGAGATCAGTCCTGGGTGTTCTTTGGAAGGAATGATGCTAAAGCTGAAACTCCAGTACTTTGGCCACCTCATGCAAAGAGTTGACTCATTGGAAAAGACTCTGATGCTGGGAGGGATTGGGGGCAGGAGGAAAAGGGGACAACAGAGGATGAGATGGCTGGATGGCATCACCAACTTGATGGACGTGAATTTGAGTGAACTCCGGGAGTTGGTGATGGACAGGAAGGCCTGGCGTGCTGCAATTCATGGGATTGCAGAGTTGGACACAACTGAGTGACTGAAATGAAGTGAACTGAGGGATGACTGGACTCAGTTGGGTGGTTCTCACTTAAGGACTCATGTGATTGCAGTGTCAGTGGTCTGAACATCTGAGATGGGTCCCTCCTGTGGGACCCTTGAGGGGGCTATCAGCTAGTTCAGCTGGGGCCAGCAGCCAGAGCTCTTGCATGGTCCCTCCAGGTGACATGGAGCCTGGGTTCCCAGAGGGACTGTCTCACGGGCATCATTCCAAGATGCCCAGCAGAAACTGTGCAGCGTCTCATGCCCTGGCTTTGGAAGTTCCAGGCTGTCACTTTCGTCACATTCTACAGCTCAAGCAAGTCACTAAGGCCAGGGCAGATTCCAGGGAAGGGAGCCAGGGCCCCTCTCCCTCGGTGGGGGAGGAGGGGTCTATGGAGGCCATATTTAGGGACTCAGTTACTTATCTCAGGAAGTGGGAACTGGGACAAATTTAGGGAACTGCTTCACCCTGAAGGAAACTGTTTTTCAGTTTAAGAACAGACTCCTTCAAATGTATTTTCAGGAAACCCCAGTGCCTGGTTGATCAAAGCCCCAGCTTCCTTGGGTGTCCGTGCTTTAACTGGAACCAGCTACCCAACCAGACAGCATTCATCCTTAAGCCCTCTCTCTCCATTGGAAGCTGCTGATTTTCCACTTCCTTCTTAATACAAGTGCTAACATTCATCATGCTCTCATTTGTGCCAGAGACTGTGCTGAGCAATGCATGCACTTAGCCCGTTCCATTGAGAAGACTTGTCTTGTTGAAGTGCCTGTTAGGAGTTGCTTGCTTGCTTGTATGTTTCCAGTAACTACCACCAGCTGTGTTCTGTCCAAACCCCCTTGGTCACTTGAGTGTAAGGCTCCCTGTTAAGGCACCTCAATCTGATTTCACTTCTCCAGTCATTTTGTTTTTGTTGTTGTTATTAAGGCAGCCCCACTTGGGAGTTTAAGGCTTGTCCATTTAAAAAGTTAAACTTGGGACTCAGATGTAGAGAACAAACTTACAGATACCAAGGTGAGGGAGGGGGAGATGAACTGGGAGCTTGGGATCGACATATGTATACACCAGCTATAAAACGTAACTAAGGCGAACCTACTGTCTAGCACAGGGAACTCTGCTTAATGCATGATGGTGACCTGAAAGAAATCTAAAAAAAGAGGGAATATATGTATATGTATGAGCTTCCCAGGGCTTCCCAGATGGTGCTAGTGGTAAACAACCCACCTGCCAATGCAGGAGACATAAGACACGCGGGCTCAGTCCCTGGGTTGGGAAGATCCCCTGGAGCAGGGCATGGCAATCCACTCCAATACTCTTGCCTGGAGAATCCCCTGGACAGAGGAGCGTCATGGGCTACAGTCCATATGGTCGCAAAGAGTCAGACAGGACCGAAGAGACTTAGCACACATGAGCTTCCCAGGTGGCTCATTGGTGAAGAATCGCTGCCAATGCAGGAGACAAAGGAAATGTGGTTCAATTGCCGGGTCGGGAAGATCCCCTGATGTAGGAAATGGCAACTTACTCCAGTATTCTTGCCTAGAGAATCCCATGGACAGAGCAGCCTGGAAGGCTACGGTCCTTAGAGTTGCAAAGAGTGGGACACAACCAAATGACTGAGCACGCACATACGTATACTTAGAGCTGATGCATTTTGCTGTACTGCAGAAACTAACAGAACATTGTAAAGCAGCTATAGTCCAACAAAAATTAAAGACTAAAAATAAAAGTCAAACTCGGGAATTTCCTGGTGGTCCAGTGGTTAGGACTCTTCACTTTCACTTCCAGGGCCACAGTTTCTATCCCTGGTCAGCGAACTAAGATCCCAAAAGCCACGTGGTATGGCCAAAAAAATAAATGAAGTCAAGCTTGTCTCAAATTACCCTTGCCGAAGCACAGGCCTGAGGTTTCAGCACTGAAGCAGGGACCAAGCATACCTCTCACACCACTCTCCTCTCTGCTTACTTGGGGCACTGGGGAGAGAAATGGAAAACAGAGGTGTTTCCTGTGGTCACCAGCTGGGGGCAATGATGTGGCTGTCCTGTGTCCTGGGTCTTTACTGCTGACCCAGCTCATTCTCTGGAGCAGGGTTTCTCATCCTCAGCACTACTGATGTTTAGGGCTGGATTATCCTTTGTGGTGGGGCCCTGTCCTGTGCATTGTTTGGCAGTATCCCTGGCCTCATGCTACTGGACGCCAGTTGTTCAGCCCTAAGTCTTGTACCACTCCTCAAGTTATGCAACCAAAAATGTGTCAGCCATTACCAATATGCCCTGGTTGAGAACCAGTGCTCCTTAGACTTGGTGTGCCCAAGGGGGTGCCCCATGGGCCTACTGACAGAGACTCTCTTCCATGGGGCTCCCCTGGTTACATATTCTTGTTGACCCTTGGCCTCATGCCATATTGCTCTGAGGTGTTCCCCCGCCCCCAAACCCCAGGATCCAATTCTAGACTGCCCTGGTGGTCCACGGGTAAAGAATCCACCTCCCAACGCAGGGGACGTGGGTTCGATCCCTGGTCTGGGAAGATCCCATATGCCACAGAGCAACTAAGCCTGTGATTGCAAGTACTGAGCAGGCGCTCTAGAGCCTGTGTGCCACAACTACTGAGCCCTCATGCCTAGAGCCCGGGCTCTGCAACAAGAGAAGCCACCGCAATGAGAAGGCTAAGCATGAGCGCCAGAATAAACCGTAGCCCCTGATGGCTGCGACCAGAGAAAGCCTGCATGCAGTGATGAAGACCCAGTGCAACAAAAAGTAAAATTTTTAAAAAGCCTCAAAAAAAAAAAAAAAAAAAAAGCCTCAAAAAACCACCAAGACTCTGCAATTCCATCCGTACTCTGGATCCAGCTCTGGGGCTGTAGGGGAGCGGGGGTGGAGATGGTCCCAGTCCTTTGCCTCCTGGCTGACTGCCCTGGACACTCTCCAAACTTCAGGAGCCCCAGGACAGAGCCACCAGCCCACGGCCAAGTAGCCAACCCAGTGGGAGACGAGGTGTTCCTCTCTGGTGTCCCACCCACTTTACAATGACTCCACTGTGTCCCCAACCCCCTTCACTCCCACCTGTTTCCCAGAAAAGCCCGCCAAGTCTTCATGCCACCTCTCACCCCTCCCCGTCCCTTTTCCTCTGGAGGCACCAACTACCCAGGGTTGGGCCAAACTTCACAGGTTAAGGGCTCCGTCCTCTGAAAAACTGTCTTCACTCAGCCACTAGCCGCCAAGTCTGGGGGGTCCCCAGGCCACACTCACTTTTTACCAGTTTGCTACAAACCTGGGGGTTCCACCTACTCCCTCAGGTTTAATAATTCACTAGAGTGACTCTCAGAAAAGTGGTGTGCTTGCCATTACCATTTAATGATAGCAAAAGGATACAAAGCTGAACCAGTCTCAAGCAAGGTCTGCTGGTGGGGTGGTCCCAAACTTGAAGCTTCTGACATCCTCAGGGACATGTTACCCTCTTGGCACGTCTGCTGCTGCTGCTGCTAAGTCGCTTCAGTCGTGTCCGACTCTGTGCGACCCCATAGATGGCAGCCCACCAGGCCCCGCTGTCCCTGGGATTCTCCAGGCAAGAACACTGGAGTGGGTTGCCATTTCCTTCTCCAGTGCATGAAAGTGAAAAGTGAAAGTGAAGTCGCTCAGTGGTGTCCGACTCTTCGTGACCCCATGGACTGGAGCCTACCAGGCTCCTCCGTCCATGGGATTTTCCAGGCAAGAGTACTGGAGTGGGTGCCATTGCCTTTTCCGTCTTGGCACATCAGTATGTGACAATATGCAGAGCATTGGCAACCAAGGAAGCTCACCAAGCTTAAGTGTCTGGAGTTTCTATTGCTGTTGCTGTTACTGTTGTTCAGTCCCTAAGTCAGATATGACTCTGAAACCCCATGGACTGCAGCATGCCAGGCTCCCCTGTCCTTCACTATCTCCCGGGCTTGGCTCAAATTCATATCCATTGAGTTGGTGATGCTGTCTGACCATCTCATCCTTTGCTACTCCCTTCTACTTTTGCCTTCAGTCTTTCCCAGAGTTTTTATTGCAGTTTCATTATATATGTACACCATTGACTGAATTCAATCTCCAGTTCCTCTCCCTTCCCCAGAAAGTGAAAGTGAAGTCGCTCAGTCCTGTCCCACTCTTTTCGACCCCTTGGACTGTAGCCCACCAGGCTCCTCCATCCATGGGATTTTCCAGGCAAGAATACTGGAGTGGGTTGCCATTTCCTTCTCCAGGAGATCTTCCCAACCCAGGGATTGAACCCGGGTCTCCCGCACTGTAGGCAGATACTTTACTGTCTGAGCCACCAGGGAAGTGAGCTGATAACACATGGTTTATCCTAAACCAACAGGTCGAGTTGGAGGAGTCCATTGTGAATAACTGACACTCCCATCACTTAGAAAATTCCAAGGATTTAGAGGTGGCCTCCCAGGAACCAGACAAAGACCATCCAAATGCTGGGTTACACACAGGATTCACAGAGTCAGTGCTGCATGGGATATCCCAACCAGCCCCTGGCTGCTAGTTCTCTGAACTTACAATGTGGGGTGCATTTTACTCTTCGCAGTAGGCTCTGGCAATTCTTGGAGAGCAGGAAAGATCCTGCAGGATGCCCACCTCCATCTTGTTGCATATACATCAGCTCATTTAGTCCAGCGGGTCTCCCACACCCCTGCCCCTAGGCAGGTGTTACTGCGATCACCCTTCCACAGGTGAAGAAACCCAGGTGCAGGCTGAGAGACTCCCCAGGTGAACCAGTAGAACAGGACTGAGTCCAGGTCTGTCTGACTCCAGAGCTGCCCACTCACGAGGAGCTGAGCTCTGGCTTCCCCCGAACTCCCCTATCCCCTGGCCCCACTGTAGTCATGGCAGCTCCCCTCATGGCCTCCAAAACACCTCCCTTCCTCCTGCAAAGCCGTGTCCTGACCCTCTGCTACGGGGTTCACCACCCCGAACCCTCCCCCTGTGGTCGCCTACTCCTCGTCTGGGATGTCCCTGGCCTCTGCTCTCAATCTTCCTGACTCCAATTCCGAGAACATGCAGAACATTAGGTTCTGGGAGCTGGACGCCTGCCATAATCTCTCTCCGATCTAGAGTGCTTCCCATCCGCGTCAGACCTCAGCCTTGACTCTCTCGCGGCCGCCCCCGGACCACCAAGCCCTTCTCCAGGGCTGAAGTCCACGTGCCAGGCTGTCCTGCTCTCTCCCTCCTGCAGCCGCGCTGTCATTCAGGCCTGCCTTTAAACCCTTGAGCACCTCCTCTCGCTCCTCCGATCCACCGTCCTGAGGCTGTGGGGAGGGGGAGGAGGGGCAGCGTTTACAGTGAGGGGCACACGCGGCTCCGTGATGCTGCCGGGACTCTGCGAACCCGCGTTTCTCCTCGGCCACGGCTCCCTTCCAGCCTCTGCCGCCAGGGGCGCTAGCCGGGCCCACACGGCCGGCGGAGCGGGAGGGCTGTGGCTTCCAGTCCGCTCCCTGGTCGGGCTCCCGAGCATCATCACCCTGATGTTTGGTTCCTGGCTCCAGAGTCCCTGTGCTCGGAAAACCAGCCTCTGTGCCTCACAGAGATACCGCACCAGCTGGGCAGTGACCCCTCGCCAGAGATCCGAGTCCCAGCTCCCTGGGACCCTTCTTCCCGGCTTCTAAGGATCCCATAACCCTGACCTGTCCTCTTGGTTCTCCAGCCAAGGGAGTAGGGTAGCTGCTTCCTGTGCTTCCCCCAGAGCCTGCTTTCTGCTGCTTCTGTCCTGCAATACCCATTTAACCAATTCTGTGTTCTAAATTCTTTGTTAAAATAATGAATGTGCTTGTTTTCCTGGTTGCCCGTGACTAATAAATATGTATAAACATTTCTCCTCTTCCTTCTCTGGGGGCTCAGAATCCACCAGTGCAGGAGACCCAGGTTCGATCCCTGGGTTGGGACGATCCCCTGGAGGAGGGCATGGCAGCCCACTCCAGTATTCTTGCCTGGAGAATCCCATGGACAGAGGAGCCTGGCGGGCTGCAGTCCATGGGGTTGCAAAGAGTCAGACACAACTGAGAGACTTCACTTTTCACCTAATTATCTCCAACATGCCAGACCCTGTTCTGCTTGACATGTATGGACTCACTTAACTCTCACAAAACCCTTCTAAACAGCAATTACTATTATCCCCACTTCAACAGCGGAGAAGGCAATGGCACCCCACTCCAGTACTCTTGCCTGGAAAATCCCATGGATGGAAGAGCCTGGAAGGCTGCAGACCATGGGGTCACTGAGGGTTGGACACGACTGAGCGACTTCAATTTCACTTTCATGCATCGGAGAAGGAAATGGCAACCCACTCCACTGTTCTTGCCTAGAGAATCCCAGGGACGGGGGAGCCTGGTGGGCTGCCGTCTATGGGGTCACACAGAGTTGGACACGACTGAAGTGACTTAGCAGCAGCAGCCACTTCAACAGGGGAGAAAACTGAAGGGCAAAGGAAGACAGAATTATTTGCTCAGGGTCACACAGCTGGTAAGAGTTGGGCCCAAGATGGCACACATGTACGCACCCTCTCAGGGTGTCCCTGGGGCATTAAGTGAACACATGGTTTCCCAGTTTAT
Source organism: Bos mutus (assembly GCF_027580195.1). Taxonomy (NCBI): domain Eukaryota; kingdom Metazoa; phylum Chordata; class Mammalia; order Artiodactyla; family Bovidae; genus Bos; species Bos mutus. The sequence continues at coordinate 7,906,403 of NC_091635.1, read as the reverse complement.
GGATGGACTAGAGCTATTTTTGGATGTTTATATCATGTGGAGGTTTTAGCTATTAGAGAGCCTGCATCACCTTGAACCTGACAAATTTAGTTTACTTGAGCCAGGAATCTTGCAACTTTCTGAATTATTTGGTCCATGATTTGCTGCAACCTACCTCCTTAGGGATTTGATTTAGGTCATACCTGAATGGTCTAGTGGTTTTGCCTATTTTCTTCAATTTAAGTCTGAATTTGGTAATAAGGAGCTCATGATCTGAGCCACAGTCTGCTCCCAGTTTTGTTTTTGCTGACTGTATAGAAGAGAAATGGCAAACCACTTCAGTATTCTTGCCTTAAGAACCCCATGAACAGTATGAAAAGGCAAAATGATAGGATACTGAAAGAGGAACTCCCAGGTCAGTAAGTGCCCAATATGCTACTGGAGATCAGTGGAGAAATAACTCCAGAAAGAATGAAGGGATGGAGCCAAAGCAAAAACAATACCCAGCTGTGGATTGACTGGTGATAGAAGCAAGGTCTGATGCTGTAAAGAGCAATATTGCATAGGAACCTGCAATATTAGATCCATGTTGCTGCTGCTGCTGCTGCTGCTGCTGCTAAGTCGCTTCAGTCGTGTCCAACTCTGTGTGACCCCATAGACGGCAGCCCACCAGGCTCCCCCGTCCCTGGGAGTCTCCAGGCAAGAACACTGGAGTGGGTTGTCATTTCCTTCTCCAATGCATGAAAGTGAAAAGTGAAAGTGAGGTCGCTCAGTTGTGTCTGACCCTCAGCGACCCTATGGACTGCAGCCCACCAGGCTCCTCCATCCATGGGATTTATCAAGGCAAATTGGAAATGGTCAAACAAGAGATGGCAAGAGTGAACGTCGACATTCTAGGAGTCAGCGAACTAAAATGGACTGAAATGGGTGAATTTAACTCAGATGACCATGACCATTATATCTACTACTGCGGGCAGGAATCCCTTAGAAGAAATGGAGTAGCCATCATGGTCAACAAAAGAGTCTGAAATGCAGTACTTGGATGCAATCTCAAAAACAACAGAATGATCTCTGTTCGTTTCCAAGGCAAAACATTCAATATCACAATAATTCAAGTCTATGCCCCAACCAGTAATGCTGGAGAACCTGAAGTTGAATGGTTCTATGAAGACCTACAAGACCTTTTAGAACTAACACCCCAAAAAGATGTCCTTTTCATTATAGGGGACTGGAATGCAAAAGTAGGAAGTCAAGAAACACCTGGGTAACAGGCAAATTTGGCCTTGGAATACGGAATGAAGCAGGGCAAAGGCTAATAGAATTTTGCCAAGAGAACACACTGGTCATAGCAAACACCCTTTTCCAACAACACAAGAGAAGACTCTACACATGGACATCACCAGATGGTCAATACCGAAATCAGATTGATTATATTCTTTGCAGCCAAAGGTGGAGAAGCTCTATACAGTCAGCAAAAACAAGACCAGGAGCTGACTGTGGCTCAGATCATGAACTCCTTATTGCCAAATTTAGACTTAAATTGAAGAAAATAGGGAAAACCACTAGACCATTCAACTATGACCTAAATCAAATTCCTTATGATTATACAGTGAAGTGAGAAATAGATTTAAAGGACCAGCTCTGATAGATAGAGTGCCTGATGAACTATGGACGGAGGTTCGTGACATTGTACAGGAGACAGGGATCAAGACCATCCCCATGGAAAAGAAATGCAAAAAAGCAAAATGGCTGCCTGGGGAGGCCTTACAAATAGCTGTGAAAAGAAGAGAAGTGAAAAGCAAAGGAGAAAAGGAAAGATATAAACATCTGAATGCAGAGTTCCAAAGAATAGCAAGAAGAGATAAGAAAGCCTTCTTCAGGGATCAATGCAAAGAAATAGAGGAACACAACAGAATGGGGAAGACTAGAGATCTCTTCAAGAAAATTAGAGATACCAAGGGAACATTTCATGCAAAGATGGGCTCAATAAAGGACAGAAATGGTATGGACCTAATAGAAGCAAAAGATATCAACAAGAGGTGGCAAGAATACACAGAAGAACTGTACAAAAAATTTCTTCATGACCCAGATAATCATGATGGTGTGATCACTGACCTAGAGCCAGACATCCTGGAATGTGAAGTCAAGTGGGCCTTAGGAAGCATCACTACGAACAAAGCTAGTGGAGGTGATGGAATTCCAGTTGAGCTATTTCAAATCCTGAAAGATGATGCTGTGAAAGTGCTGCACTCTATATGCCAGCAAATTTGGAAAACTCAACAGTGGCCACAGGACTGGAAAAGGTCAGTTTTCATTCCAATCCGAAAGAAAGGCAATGCCAAAGAATGCTCAAACTACCGCACAATTGCACTCATCCACCCGCTAGTAAAGTAATGCTCAAAATTCTCCAAGCCAGGCTTCAGCAATATGTGAACCGTGAACTTCCAGATGTTCAAGCTGGTTTTAAAAAAGGCAGAGGAACCAGAGATCAAATTGCCAACATCTGCTGGATCATGGAAAAAGCAAGAGAGTTCCAGAAAATCATCTATTTCTGCTTTATTGACTATGCCAAAGCCTTTGACTGTGTGGATCACAATAAACTGTGGAAAATTCTTAAAGAGACGGGAATACCAGACCACCTGACCTGCCTCTTGAGAAATCTGTATGCAGGTCAGGAAGAAACAGTTAGAACTGGACATGGAACAACAGACTGGTTCCAAATAGGAAAAGGGTACATCAAGGCTGTATATTGTCACCCTGCTTATTTAATTTATATACAGAGTACATCATGAGAAATGCTGGGCTGGAAGAAGCACAAGCTGGAATCAAGATTGCTGGGAGAAATATCAATAACCTCAGATATGCAGATGACACCACCCTTATGGCAGAAAGTGAAGAGGAACTCAAAAGCCTCTTGATGAAAGTGAAAGTGGAGAATGAAAAAGTTGGCTTAAAGCTCAACATTCAGAAAACGAAGATCATGGCATTTGGTCCCGTCACTTCACGGGAAATAGATGGGAAAACAGTGGAAACAGTGTCAGACTTTATCATTTTGGGGCTCCAAAATCACTGCAGATGGTGATTGCAGCCATGAAATTAAAAGACGCTTACTCCTTGAAGGGAAAGTTATGACCAACCTAGATAGCATATTCAAAAGCAGAGACATTGCTTTGCCAACAAAGGTCCGTCTCGTCAAGGCTATGGTTTTTCCAGTGGTCATATATGGATGTGAGAGTTGTACTGTGAAGAAAGCTGAGCACAGAAGAATTGATGCTTTTGAACTGTGGTGTTGGAGAAGACTCTTGAGAGTCCCTTGGACTGCAAGGAGATCCAACCAGTCCATTCTAAAAGAGATCAGCCCTAGGTGTTCTTTGGAAGGAATGATGCTAAAGCTGAAACTCCAGTACTTTGGCCACCTCATGCGAAGAGTTGACTCATTGGAAAAGACTGATGCTGGGAGGGATTGGGGGCAGGAGGAAAAGGGGACAACAGAGGATGAGATGGCTGGATGGCATCACTGACTCGATGGACGTGAGTGTGAGTGAACTCCAGGAGATGGTGATGGACAGGGAGGCCTGGCGTGCTGTAATTCATGGGGTCGCAAAGAGTCGGACACGACTGAGTGACTGAACTGAACTGAACCTCCTTAACGTTTGTTTGTTTTTAATAAGGTTGTTTTTGTTTATTTATTTGGTTGTGCCAGGTCTTAGTCCTGGAACATGGGATCTTCAATCTTCATTGATGTGGGATCTAGTTCCCTGACCAGGAATTGAACCCAGGTCCCCTGCACTGGGAGCTCTGAGTCTTAGCCATTGACCACCAGGAGAGTCCCTTGTCTCCCTAATGTTTATCTTCTATCTTATCAGCCCCTATTGACCTTTTTCCTCCCTTCATGTCTTTCCCTATGAGCTCCCTCACCCCCTTGCCAGTGCTGCTATAAATCTGGAGATATGGGCAAGGAAACATCTCGTTTGGCAGAACTCTAGAAGGCACTATGGTCTCACCTTGAACCAAAGTCTTCAGCAAGTATGGGTATTGGTGATGCCCTGAAATGTCTCTGACTTCCCAGGTGGAGCTAGTGGTAAAGAACCCACCTACCAATGCAGGAAACATAAGAGACACTTATATCTTCACAGGTTCGATCCCTGGGTGGGGAAGATAGCTTGGAGGAGGAAATGGCAGCCCACTGCGGTATCCTTGCCTGCAAAATCCCATGGACAGAGGAGCTTGGTGGGCTACAGTCCGTGTGGTCACAGAGAGTTGGACACGACCGAAGCTACTTAGCACGTATCACCAAAGGCCTTCACCAAGAGTTCCTGGAAACCTCACAACAGACCGGTTCTGTCCTACTGAGACTCCACACTGGATTCCATTTCAGACTTTCCAGTGGCCGTCAGGGCAGCTGCTCTCTATCACTGCCCTTGCTCGAGTTGGGAAGGGTCACTCCCGGTGCGCTTGGCTCTGTCTACCCAGTATTTTGCTCTCGTCCCCAGCGTGGTTTCTGGTGTCCTATGGAGAGAATCAGCTAAGAGATCCAAATCGGTATTATTTTTAGAACTAAAGATCATTTGGTCTCAGCTTGCTTAGTCCTGTTCAGGAAATGAAAGCAGGGAAAAATCTCATATTTTTTTCAAAGTTCAAGTCAGAGTAGTGCGACCTGGAGGCAACACTTCTGAATCACTGCCTAAAACGTTTTCCTTTGTCGCAGAGACTGACCTTGTCTTCCAAAGGGTTCATTCCCCGGGGACAAGGCTGAGTCTCTTGAAACACACCCCTCTTTGTCTGCTTGTTCTCTTGGACAATTCTTTGTGTCAAATCTGAACCTGTGCTTTCTCTCCCAGTTTTTAGAATAGATGAGATTATGTTTCCATAATTTATGCTGAACCTGCAGCCCAGTTAACAACAGGTTTTTTTTTTTTTTTTTTAACTTGAAAACCGAAATTGAGTTGAATGTGGAAAATGTCCTCTTGCACTGAGCAGAGAAAGCTGTTTTTGTTTTGTTTTGTTTTTGTAGGAAATGTCCAGCACATCTGGAAGATCAGCCTGTTCTTATAGAGAAAACTTTAAAAAAAAAGAACGGGGCAAGAAAAGTCTCATTTCAAAATGCAAAAAAAAGAAAAAAGAAAAATTATTTACAAAATGAGCAGAGGTATTTTTTCCCTCGGTTCAGACCTTGTATTGGTCAGGGTTCTCCAGAGAAGAAACAGAATTGATATGATTATCTATCTATCTAGAAAGCAAAAAAAATTTTAATATTTATTTATTTGGCTTGGCCAAGACTTAGTTTCAGCATGTGGGCTCTATTACAGTTCCCTGATCAGGGAACGAACCCAGGCTCCCTGCATTGGGAGAGCAGAGTCCTAGCCACTAGACCACCAGGGAAGTCCCTAGAAAGCAAATATTAAAGAACTAAATGGAAATATAAAAAAACTCCACAATCAGAGAACAAGCAGATGAAAAATAATTAAGGTAATAAAGAATTTGAATACAACTAACAAACTTGATCTAACCAACAGATATAGGACATGCACTTCCAAACCATGGAACACCTATTCTTTTCGGATGCAGGTAGGACATTTACCTACATAGATCACGTGCCGAACCACCAAGAGAGTCTCAACACATGGCAGAAGGCTGAGTTCACTTAGAGTGTGTCCTCTTACCAAGTGGAATTAAATTAGAAATCAGTCATAAATCTCTAGAAGTTTCTCAAAGTTTAAAAATCAAGCAACATACTGCTAACAATTCACATGACAAAGAAGAAATCATAGTGAACATTCCAAAGATTCTCAGACGTAAAAAAAACCACATCATTGTCAGCAAATGGCAAAGAGTTGAGAAAGCCACAGACCCAGGGCGTGGCCTCTGGGGGGAGGGGGAGGGGAAAGCAGGAGATGGGGAGGGAGGCTCAGACCCTGTCCGGCTAGGGAGTTCGGCCTTGTAGGCAGTGGACAGCCCTGAAGGCTTTTTACCAGGAAATCTGCTGTGTGTGTGGAGGGTGGGCTAGAGCCATTGGAGGGAAGGAAGGACAGAATGTGAAAGCATGAGGCCAACTGCGAGACCTCTGCCCAACATCAGAGATCAATAGCTATTTGCTGTGTCATGGGTCAGGTCCGTATATACAAGCAGAGCCCTTACTATGTGCCGGGCACCCGAAAGGCACTACCGATCCCTGCTCCAAGCACAGTGTGTGAACCGTCTTGGCGCCACGTAGATTGTCATACGCAGATTGTTAACTGGGAACACTTCCAGCAGCGTAACCGAAATGTTCATTCTTTATGAAGCGTCACATTAAAACAGAGCACGTAGTTCTTGATGCCAGGCTAAGATTAAATGCCTAGCTTGACGGCACTTCCAAAGACATTCTGTACCTAAAGCCCAGCCTCCTCCCTCCACGCCTGAGGCAGTTTGGGAGGGCAGCTGCTTCTCATCAGTAGCCCCCCAAATAGTTATTACAAATTCATCTCTTTTTTTGAAGTCTGTTTTTGGTGTAGACCATTTTTAAAGTCTTTACTGAATTTGTCACAACACTGCTTCTGCTCCATGTCTTGGTTTTTTGGCCATGAGGCATGTGGAACCCCAGCACCCCAACTAGGGATCGAACCTATACCCCCTGTGCTGGAAGATGAAGTCTTAACTGCTGGACCACCAGGGAATTCCCCCTAATTCATCTGTTGTGGCCCTTCCAGCCTATCACTGGAGAAATAAGAAGTTTGTAGGAATTTAGACATTGAGGTTTTGTGAAGATGAGGACTTCCAATCTCAAATTTTGTACATTTATTTTCATCAGAGACTTCTAAACATGAGATGCGCTGGCTAAACATGGTCTCTCTGGTCCAGAGACACAAGGATGAAAGAACACAGAGTCACCCACGCCTTTGGAGCTAACAGTCTGGTGGGGAGATAATCACCCAAAAATGGGGACCAGTGGGGACAGGCTAAAAGGCTCTAAGAGAAAGCTCCCAGCATAATGTGCTTTAAATCAGATAGATGGGGATCTCCTGTCCTCTGTGACCAGAGGTGGGTGGTCCAGAACCGGCAGGGCAGCTCTGCTTCCTGAGGTCACCCAGCAACTCAGGTGATAAGCTGACTCTGCTGTCCTCAACACATGGCCTCCACCTCCAGGTCCACAGGGCTTGCTCCAGTGATCCTGAGGTCACCCAGCAACTCAGGTGATAAGCTGACGCTGCTGTCCTCAACACATGGCCTCCACCTCCAGGTCCACAGGGCTTGCTCCAGTGATTGTCATTTCCCAGTAGTGAAATGACAGACCAGGGGCACCAGATGCCTGCACATTGCACACATCACTTCTATTCTCATTCCCTTGGCCACATGTGTTCACGTGGCCACCCTAGCTGCAAGGGAGGCTGGGACCTGACACTAGCTGGGCTGGTTCTAACACTGAAAGGAAGAAGGGAGATTGGGTACAATCTCGTGATTGGTGATCCTCACAATATACACATCTTTGAGTGTGAGTTCAGTTGCTCAGTCGTGACCAACTCTTTGTGACCCCATGAACCACAGCACGCCAGGCTTCCCTGTCCATCATCAACTTCTGGAGTCTACCCAAACTCATGTCCATTGAGTTGGTGATGCCATCCAACCATCTCATCTTCTGTTGTCCCCTTCTCCTCCTGCCCTCAATCTTTCCCAGCATCAGGGTCTTTTCAAATGAGTCAGCTCTTCGCATCAGGTGGCCAAAGTATTGGGAGTTTCAGCTTCAACATCAGTCCTTCCAATGAATGCCCAGGACTGATCTCCTTCAGGATGGACTGGTTGGATCTCCGTGCAGTCCAAGGGACTCTCAAGAGTCTTCAACACCACAGTTCAAAAGTATCAATTCTTCTGTGCTCAGCTTTCTTTATAGTCCAACTCTCACATCCATACATGACTACTGGAAAAACCATAGCCTTGACTAGAGAGACCTTTGTTGACAAAGTAATGTCTCTGCTTTTTAATATGCTGTCTAGTTTGATCATAAACTTCCTTCTAAGGAGTAAGTGTCTTTTGATTTCATGGCTGTAGTCACCATCTGCAGTGATTTTGGAGCTCCCCCAAATAAAGTCAGCCACTTTTTCCACTGTTTCCCCATCTATTTGCCATGAAGTGATGGGACGGGGTGCCATGATCTTAGTTTTCTGAATGTTGAACTTTAAGCCAACTTTTTCACTCTCCTCTTTTACTTTCATCAAGAAGCTCTTTAGTTCCTCTTCATGTTCTGCCATAAGGGTGGTATCATCTGCATATCTGAGGTTATTGGTATTTCTCCCAGCAATCTTGATTCCAGCTTGTGCTTCATCCAGCCCAGTGTTTCTCATGATGTACTCTGCATATAAGTTAAATAAGCAGGGTGACAATATACAGCCTCGATGTACTCCTTTTCCTATTTGGAACCAGTCTGTTGTTCCATGTCCAGTTCTAACTGTTTCTTCCTGACCTGCATACAGATTTCTCAAGAGGCAGGTCAGGTGGTCTGGTATTCCCATTTCTTTAAGAATTTTCCACAGTTTATTGTGATCCACACAGTCAAAGGCTTTGGCATAGTCAGTAAAGCAGAAAGAATGACAGGACAGAACCAAAGCAAAAACAACACCCAGCTGTGGATGTGACTGGTGATAGAAGCAAGGTCCAATGCTGTAAAGAGCAATATTGCATAGGAACCTGGAATATTAGGTCCATGAATCAAGGCAAATTGGAAGTGGTCAAATAGGAGACGGCAAGAATGAATGTGGACAGTCTAGGAATTAGCGAACTAAGAAGGACTAGAATGGGTGAATTTAACTCAGATGATCATTATATCTACTACTGATGCCAAAGGGAAGAATACAAGGCATGAAACTGAAGACACAGGCAGGGATCAGACCTTAAGCTTTGGCTTTATTCTAAAAGTGACAGGGAACCTCTGATACCTTTTGAGAGGAGTCACTATCAGATCTGTATATGTAAATCCCAGGCTGGCTTATGTGGAGAACAGGTGAATGTAAAGAAGAGGTCATTATGAATGGAACCAAGTAGGGAGGAGCTGGCTACCCTAGTGAGACACCTATCACAGGGCTAAGAAGGTGGGAGGGCTTCCAGAAGTTTTGGAAAGTAGAAAACACAAAACTTGGTTGGTACCCCACTCCAGAACCCTCTTCTTCTGCTCTTTTTCCTATTTTTTTCTTCTGTGGTAGCAAGGATAACAATTCTCCAAAGATGTTGACATCTGGATCCCCTTGTCGATGAAAACAATCAATAAACAATCTAAGGGACTTTCCTGGTGGTCGTGTTTAAGACTCTGCATTTCCACAGCGGTTTGATCCCTGGTCAGGGAAGTTCCATATGCCTCGGAACAAAACAAAACAACAACAAAAAACTGTAATAGGAAAAGAAAAGAAAAAAAAGAAAGAAAAAAATAGGAAAAGAAAATAGTATTATTTGAGACAAACTATAGGCAATGGCACCCCACTCCAGTACTCTTGCCTGGAAAGTCCCATGGATGGAGGAGCCTGGTGGGCTGCAGTCCATGGGGTCACTGAGGGTCAGACACGACTGAGCACTTTCGATTTCACTTTTCACTTTCATGCATTGGAGAAGGAAATGGCAACCCACTCCAGTGTTCTTGCCTGGAGAATCCCAGGGACGGGGGAGCCTGGTGGGCTGCTGTCTATGGGGTTGCACGGAGTCGGACACGACTGAAGTGACTTAGCAGCAGCGTAGGCTGGAAGACAGCCTCCCAGATAACTCTGAGGAACTGCTCCAGAGAAGCATGGTTTTCAGCACAGTTTTATGTCTTATTAGGACAAAGAGTGCCAAAGAATTGATGCTTTTGAACTGTGGTGTTGGAGAAGACTCTTGAGAGTCCCTTGGACTGCAAGGAGATCCAACCAGTCCATTCTTAAGGAGATCAGCCCTGGGATTTCTTTGGAGGGAATGATGCTGAAGCTGAAACTCCAGTACTTTGGCCACCTCATGTGAAGAGTTGACTTATTGGAAAAGATTCTGATGCTGGGAGGGATTGGAGGCAGGAGGAGAAGGGGACGACAGAGGATGAGATGGCTGGATGGCATCACTGACTCGATGGACTTGAGTCTGAGTGAACTCCGGGAGTTGGTGATGGACAGGGAGGCCTGGCGTGCTGCGATTCACGGGGTCGCAAAGAGTCGGACACGACTGAGCGACTGAACTGAACTGAACTGAGGACAAAGAACATTAAACAAGTCATCAAGACATTCTTTCAAAATTGAAAAAAAAACAAAAACAAAACAGATCAGCAGGAACACAGTGACTCACGGCCTTGTGCCTGGGAAGGGAGTCTTATCATTGAGAGTAAGCAACAGTGGCTTCCCAGAGGGAGGCATTCAATCTTTATTTTTAACGTGTACATTCTTTACTTTGCCCCGATAAAGAATCTGCACCGTGGGAGGCCCGGGTTCGATCCCTGGTTCCAGAAGAGCCCCTGGAGAAGGAAATGGCAACCCACTCCAGTATTCTTGCCTGGAGAACCCTATGGACAGGAGCCTGGCTGGCTACAGTCTATGGGGTCGAAAAAAGTCGGACACGACTGAGTGACTAACACTTTTACTTTCATTCTTCTGGTCAGTGTGCCCTTTTCCTTAATAATTAAAACAGATGTACACTGTAATTTTCATAAGCCACTAACAGACTGTTATAGTTAGTATAAAATTCAAGTTAACTCATGTATAAGCCAGAATGACTTCCCATACCTCAATATGTGAAAATTTATCATCCCGAACCAGCGAGTCGATTACTTACACAGTACAAGTGACTTCACAGATGAGATGAGATTAGGTCCTTGACATGGGGACGTTTTACTGGATTCTCCAGTTGGATGCAATGTCATCACAAAAGTCCATAAGACGGGGCAGGGATGTCAGAGTGGGTAAAGATATGTGAATGGAAGCAAAGATGAAAGAGAGAGATTTGAAGAAGATAGGTTGTTGGTTTTGAAGATGGGGACCACTAGCCAAGGAGAGAAGTGGTCTCTAGAGAGTGGAAAAGGCAAGGAAATGCATTTTCTTCCAGAACCTGCAGAAGGAAATCAGCTTGCCAACACCTCCATTGTAGGACCTTTGACCTCCAGAACTGTAAGATTGTATAAGTTTGTGTCATTTTAAGCCACTTCATGGCTCAGATGGTAAAGAATCCACCTGCAATGCAGGAGACCCGGGTTTGATCCCTGGGTTGAGAAGATCCCCTGGAGAAGGGAATGACAACCCACTCCAGTATTCCTGCCTGGAAAATCCCATGAACAGAGGAGCCTGGTGGGCTAGAGTCTATGGGGTTGCAGAGTCGGACACAACTGAGTGACTAACACTTTACTGTTTTACTTTTAAGCCCCTTTGTGGTAATTTATTACCGCTGTAATAGGAAATAAATACAACTTCTAACATACTATATAATTTACTCAATTATTATGTTTACTTTTCAATTTCTCTCCCCCTGAGAGATGTTCCTCTCCAGGGTAGGAATTTTTGTCTTTTTTTTTATCTCTAAAGAATCCCAAACTACTTAAAATGGGCCTGGCAAACAGCAGATGGTCAGTCAATGTTAATATATGGATAAATGGATATAGAAAGTGAAGGAAAGGAAAATGTGGAGGCTTCTCTGGCGCTTTATTGACTGGGAACCTCATGTTATGTTTACTCACAGAAGGAAGACAGGAGCAGGTCAGTTTGGAGAGAATCAAGAAAATAAAGATGGGTTTAGTTTGAGGTTTGAGGGGAGATATAAATAGATAGATATTCGATGGCACCCCACTCCAGTACTCTTGCCTGGAAAATCCCATGGACGGAGGAGCCTGGTAGGCTGCAGTCCATGGGGTCGCTAGGAGTCGGACACGACTGAGCGACTTCACTTTCACTTTTCACTTTCATGCACTGGAGAAGGAAATGGCAACCCACTCCAGTGTTCTTGCCTGGAGAATCCCAGGGACGGGGGAGCCTGGTGGGCTGCCGTCTATGGGGTCGCACAGAGTCGGACACGACTGACGCGACTTAGCAGCATGACCTGAGGGACTTCCCTGCTGGTCCAGTGGCTAAGACTCCACACTCCCAATACAGGGGGCCTGGGTTCACTCCAGGGTCAGAGAACTTGATCCCACATGCCTCAGCTAAGAGTTCGCATGCCACAACTAAAGATCCCAAGTGTGCAACTATGACTCAGTGCAGCCAAAATAAATATTTACAAATATATATTGCTTAAAAAAAAGAAGAGAAAAATGTGTCAGTAATTCTGCAGAGGCAGCTGGAATGTGAGTCAGGCTGCTAACAGGCCCTGGGGCAGTTAAGTTTCCAAATCTTGAAGCTTGAGGCTTGGGAGGCTTCACGAGAAGCACTATCAACTGCTCCCTCAGGCTTAATGTCACAACAGGGAGAGTCCTCAGAATAAGAAGAAACAGGAGATCAGCCTTCCTCCCCAATCCCGGGGCAACTGATAAACAGTGACTCAAATGTTTCCTCATCCTTTAACTTTCTTCTTGGATCTTAATTGACAGGGATGGATTGTGTGCCTCTGGAACTCGTAACACCGCCCCAGACACTGGGAAAGACAAAAGCACTAACTGGTACAGGGTCTTTCCCTAAGAGTACTTACATCCTGGTTGGAAAGTCAGACACTCACAAAACTAAAATAGAAGCAACTATACACGGTGCCATGCATAGTACCGTCCAGTGGGCGAGGGTGGCTTACTGTGGCTCAAGTATCTAGAAAGACCCAGTGGAGCAGATGTCACGTGAGTGGGTCTTCGAGGGCCACGGGCACAGAGAAAGGCTTTTCTGACCGAGAGCAAAGACTGCCAAGAATGCTTTGACTCGTTCAGAGAGCCTTGCCTAACGTACAGATTCCAGATTGGAGTCTGTTTGGGGAATAAACACTTGATACACCACCTTTTGGGCATTTTAGTATCCCAGGCAACCTCCCAGTCCAGCGTATGCGCCTCGCAGGGCTCTCGCGCAGTGTTACCATAGACGCTCAGGGCTAGATCGTCAGCCAGCGCAGAGGCGGACATTTTGGGTCCTGGCAGGGAAAAGTTGGACAGGCTGGTACCACTAAAAAGTCAGTCTGCACCGCCCAAGAACGTGAGAGCAAAAGAACCCCCGTGGGGAGACAGGATCAAAGTGGCGAAACGAATCTTTAGTGGCTTCCTAGGAAAAAAATAAGCTTGTGGAGAGTTGCCCACCGCCCTGCCCTCACCTAAGATGGCGATCGTGCGGGCACTCTAGCTGCGCCTTTCGGATTCCCAGAGGGGGCGGAGCCCTCGTCGCTATCTTTGAGGTGATCGGCGGCGCAGGTTACTTCGCTCTCTGGTTGCGCCTGATTCCTCAGCGAGTGGCCTTTGGTACGAGGAGGTTGGGGGTCTCGAGACTCTCCGCGCCCCCCGCCCCCAGTGTCGGTTTTCTCGGCGCCTTCGCTGCGCTGGCCTCGCGGCCGCCTCCGTCAGAACCGCTCCCCGGTGCAGACCCGCGAGGGCCGGCTGTAACCGCGCCCCCGGGCCGGACGATGCCTAGGAAGCTGCTGCTGCTGCCCCCGCTCTCCGTGTCCTCCGCTTTCCGCGCCCCGCGAGCCTGCCCCGCCGCCCGCCCCGCCATGAACGCCGCCCGCACCGGCTACCGAGTCTTCTCTGCCAACTCCACGGCCGCCTGCACCGAGCTGGCCAAGCGCATCACCGAGTAAGGGGCGGGGATAGCGGATGTCCCGGGGGGCCCCTTCCTTTCGGGGAGACCGTCCTTGCTCCTCTTCGCCTCCACATCCCCCGACCGGGGCGAGGGATGATTTGGCCCCTTCATCCTGCCGCCCCCACCCTCAGCCCCGACCCCAACTCTGAAGCTGAAAACGCGTTGGGCCGGTTGGCTATTAACTGGCTTCTCCCCAAGCCCACCCCTCGGGTCCTTGGAGCGCCCGCCCTGCTTTCGGCTCCCCACTCCCACCTCCCAGGCGGTGGAAACCCCCGCCCCGCCAGATTAGAGCTTTGTGGGATCGGGGGCGGCTCTGGGTTTGGCTGCTTTTCCCACTGTTGGAGTTGACCTCTGGATCTGATCGCTGCGGTTCCCAAGTCTTCCCACCCGGGGAGACGGAGGCCGGCACGTAGTTAAAACATCGGGTGCAGTAGATGGGGGTGGCCGGGGGCGGCCTTGCAAGTGAAAGACCCCCGAGGCCCAAGATGCACGGACTGAAGCAGACGTGTAGGGGAGGGCAGTGAGGACAAGGCAACCCCGGGGAGCAGATTTATCGCAGCTGATGATTGAAACGACAGGTCTAACCGTAGTCTGTAAGTCAGTTAGGTTCGATCAGTTTAAAGTCTTTGCTTTTTCACTTGTTCACCTAAGGAAGCCTCCAGCCTCGAGTGGCATTTGGGGTCTTAGGACCTTGGGCGTCTTGCCCCTGGGCAAGAGACTTGATTTTCCTGAACTTCATTGTAAGATAGAGACAGTTCCTTCTACTGGGCCCAGAACATTGTCAACACGAACCAAATAATGGTTCATGCCTTCAAGCGTCTAGCAGAGCAGAGGTTCATAGTGGCCCTCTGAATAATACATGCTTACTAAATGGCCTCTTTTCTAGTTGGCTCTTGTAGAGAGTTCCAGAGCCTATTGTAGAGAAAGAACCTTCTGAGGCCTTTGCAAATAAAGTTGTTAAAAAAAAAAAAATTGTTTTTTAACTTTTAAAGTCATTTTCACGTTTTAAACAACTTTATTAGAGTTCTGTGGGGTTTTCAGAGTTATAAGTAATGCATGAATATATTTTAAAATTCTAGATGAAAAATGTAGAAGAAAGGGGAAACTTTAGTCATATTATCTCAGTAATGCCTGTGCTCTTTTTAGTTAGTTTTAAATGAGATTAGAAGAGTGTAAAAAAACAAACAGTCCTTTTGCAGTCTACTACCTCGTTTCCATTCCTGACCACTGATTATTTGTCTTTCCTTCTGAGGCCAACTAAAACACTAATTTTAAATATAAAGCTTGTGTTTGTTTGTTTTGGGTCACATTTACCACAGTGATCTTGCTGAAAGAAACCAGAGCGTGGAGGGCAGAATTAAATAGTCAATGGTTTTGCCTTGGTCTTATATTTGGTTCTTGAAAAAATTGTTCCAGAAAAGTTTTAAGTTTTAACCATTTTTAAGTGTGTAATCACTGGCATTAAGTACATTCACAGTGTTGTGTGATTATCAGCACTGTTCATTTCTAGATCTTTTTCATCATTTCAAATAGGAACTCTGTACTCTCTTTAAGTACTAACTCCCCTTTATCCACCCCTCCCAGTCCCTGGTAACCTCTGTTCTATTTTCTGTAGCTGTGAATGTTCCCATTCGAAGGTCTTCCTATACATGGACTCATACAATATTTGTCTTTTTGTGTCTGACTTTTTTACTTAGAATCTTTTTTTTTTTTCAATCGAGGTTCATCAATAATGTGGGCTTCCCTGGTGGCTCAGTGGTAAAGAATCTGTCCACAATGTGGGAGACCTGAGTTCAGTCCCTGGGTTGGGAAGATCCCCTGGAGGAGGGCATGGCAACCTACTCCAGTATTCTTGCCTAGAGAATCCCTGTGGACAGAGGAGCCTAGCCGGGCTACCGTCCATGGGGTCGCAAAGAGTCAGACACAACTGAGCAACTAAGCACATAGCACATCCGTATTGTAGCATGTACCAGAGTTTCATTTCTTTTTAAGACTGAATAATGTTCTGTTGTATACTTGGCTGAAGTGTTTTTAAACAGATTGTAGAACATAAACAACAACCGATTATCAACAGCCCTTATTTCACTCATAAAAATGGTAATACTGACTCATAACTGAAAACAAACAAAACCCATTATTAATTCCTTTGTCTACTCTCATGTCTAGTCCTAATGTATTTCACTGTGTGTGTTAGTCACTCAGTCACGTCTTTGCGACCCCACAGACCGTAGCCCACCAGGCTCTGTCCATGGGGGCAAGAATACTGGAGTGAGCTGCCGTTTCCTTTTCCAGGGGATCTTCCCGACCCAGGGCCTGAACCTGGGTCTCCTGCATTATAGGCAGGTTCTTTACCATCTGAGCCACAAGGAAAGCATATTTCCTAGATTGTCTCAAAAATGAGTTTTCTACTTGCTTTGTTCTAATCAGGATCCAAACAAGATTCATATTGCGTTTGGTTAATGACACGGAAGTCTGATGCTTTTGACCACTGAGGCATTTACCTTTGGCTTGTGTTTTTGGAATTATTGCTGCTAACCACGTATTTGTTTGCAATCGATTTTGCAAGACAATTATTATTCGAAAAATGATGGAACTAGATGTTAAACTTTGGTTGTGGGCTCTTCCCAGTAAAGTGGTGTGTTACAGAATGGTGAGCGCTGGAAGCTGCTCATGGAATGACAGCGGAGTTTTAGTTCTTAATGAGTTAAATTTTCTAAATTTTTTTTTTTTTGGTAAGAGAATGCTGATGTATTCGGAGAAGGTGATGGCACCCCACTCCAGTTCTCTTGCCTGGAAAATCCCATGGATGGAGGAGCCTGCGGGGCTGCAGTCCATGGGGTCGCTAAGAGTCTGACACGACTGAGGGACTTCACTTTCACTTTTCACTTTCATGCATTGGAGAAGGAAATGGCAACCCACTCCAGTGTTCTTGCCTGGAGAATCCCAGGGACGGGGGAGCCTGGTGGGCTTCCATCTGTGGGGTCACACAGAGTCGGACTGAAGTGACTTAGCAGCAGCAGCTGATGTAGTTATTGTAGTCTTTTTGTTAAACACGTGCCTGTGAACTGGAGTTTTTCTAAAAAGAGCCTTCATTCTTCTTTTTCAATTGTTTATTTTTTGGCTGAGTTACACAGCATGTGGGATCTTAGTTCCCTGACCGGGGATTGAACCCCAGTCCCCTTCGTTGGAGTTGTGACTTCTCTGATGGTCCAGTGGTTAAGACTCTGCACTTCTGAAAGGGCCTTAATTGCTTTTTTTCTTCTCCCTTTAGGCGTCTTGGTGCTGAATTGGGGAAGTCTGTGGTTTATCAAGAGACCAATGGAGGTAAGTTAAACTTCTTAAACGTTCTTTGTCCTTCAGGCTCTGTTTAATTGACTGGCATGTTTTTAAAAGGCGAGTGTTATAATATTTAACACAGAAACCCGTTGCTCTTTAACAATAGGGTTGGAAAGTTTTCGGTACTTCTAAACCTTGACTGGAGAAGGCAATGGTACCCCACTGCAGTACTCTTGCCTGGAAAATCCCATGGACGGAGGAGCCTGGTGGGCTGCAGTCCATGGGGTCGCTAGGAGTCAGACACGACTGAGCGGCTTCACTTTCACTTTTCACTTTCATGCATTGGAGAAGGAAATGGCACCCCACTCCAGTGTTCTTGCCTGGAGAATCCCAGGGACGGGGGAGCCTGGTGGGCTGCCGTCTATGGGGTCCCACAGTTGGACACGACTGAAATGACTTAGCAGCAGCAGCAAACCTTGACTTCTTGTTGTCTCCTTAAGTCTTCTTTCCTGTTGTTCCAAGGTAATGCAAATATCTTATCATTTTAGAATGAAAAAAGTGATGGAAGAGATTTTTCTTCCTTATTTTGCTGTATTTGATACAGACTTTCTACATTTATCTGTCTCACTAAGTCATCAAATGGTGTTAAGAGCCATCTGTACTAGATAGGTAATGACTTACTTTAAAAACCTCTTTGAGTTAGTTTTATCTCTCATTTTTTCTCTCAAGTCTTGTCAAAGCTCACCCTGGGTTAGTCACCACTTTTTGTTGCCGCCTAAGTTTTTTGTTCCGAACCAGGCGAAGGATGTGGGGCTCTTAATTCCCAGCCCAGGGTGGAACCTGCATCTCCTGCAGTGGAAGCGTGAGGTCCACTGGACCTCCAGGGAGATCCCCTGCCTGGGCTTCCAGGGAGAGCTGGAACATAAAGTAATACTGCTTGAAGGCCCTTTGTTGATAGCCGTGTTCCAGGAATAAACGCCCAGCTGGGAATTATTTTTGCAAAGTGGAAAGCCTTGGATTCATGTTTCTGTGTTTGCTCAGGAGATAATTAAGATGAAACTGATGTTTGGGGAGCTAAAAAAGCAAAGTATTGGGTAGTAATGTAAAGCATACGTTCTGGAGTGTATACAAGTTACATCTGTGTTATATAATCAACCCCCAGAAACCCTTAATCCAGCTTCCACACTCAATAGCTGTTAACTTGGTGACTTCAGAAGCTTTCCTGCCAGGGCAAGTCAGGAGATGCTTATTTTGATTTTTTTTGTTGTTGTTATACACATGCCTGTGAACTGGAGTTTTTCTAAAAAAGAGCCTTCATTCTTCTTTTTCAATTATTTATTTTTTGGCTGAGTTGTGCAGCATGTGGGAATCTTAGTTCCCCGACCCGGGATTGAACCCCAGTCCCCTTCATTGGAAGCGTGACTTCCAGTGAAGGTGAGTGCATATAGGTGAGATAGCCTGTTTAACAGTAACAGGTTCGGTTCATTGTGATGGCATTTGGGGATCTCATAAATGAAGCATTGTAGGAAAGGAGGGAGGTTTGGGGAGCACCTTTTTCTCCATCTTCCCATCACTGTTCTGGGCCTCCTCTCTCTCTCATGCTGTCAAAGCAGCTTCTTAACAGGCCTTCTTACTTGCATTTTCAGCCTTTAGTTTGTTCTGCTCCCCGCCAACGCGTTATTTCCACAATGCAACCGTTTTTGACTTACCTCTGCTTCACATTTTACAGGCTAGAGTTCAGTCTCCTTAGCAGTCGTGTTGGGGCCCTTTGGGACCTAGGTTCTGCCCATCTCACCTGCTTCACCTCGCATTACACCCATGAGCATGTCTTGTGTGCTCTGCTCAGGAATCCATTTGAAATCTGCCTGCTCCCCTCACTACCTCCCTGCTGCTGCTCTGGTCCAGCACACTGTCTGTCACTTGCCTGGACTCCAAAAAACGTCCTGGAGTGGCTCTTCAAGTAGCCACTCCTGTTTTGCCACCATTCTCTTTACGCAGTAGCCAGTGATCCCACGAATCCTCCAGTGGTTCTCCTATCTACTTTGGAATAAAATCCAGACTCTTGGGAAGTCTGGCCACAGTTGGCTCCCTGCCCTCCTCTCTGTCTCCTTCTCCTCTTTCAGTCTGTCTCCAGATGCACAGTGATACCCCTGCCCCGGCTTGGCACACCCTGCCCCCGCTGTTCCACACTTGGGTTCCCACTACATGGTCCAGCCTGCGGTGAGGCCGTCGTTCCCAGGCGTTTCTCCTCTCTCGTGGCTGGGCTTTCTCCTACATACTGGCCTGGAGTGTTTGCCAGTCTGTGGCATTGCATTGTCTCTCCCGGGTCACTCTGTGTCCCCTTGGTCCAGTCTTCCTCTTTGGGACCCCAGCTCAGGGCCTGAAACAGAGGAAGCCACGGCGTTGTTAAAAGAACAATACAGATATTAACCCTTGGCCTCTTTAATTGCTGAATACTTTTCCCTGAGCATCTTGTGTTTATTTAGTGATGGATTTTCTTTTCTGGACCCTGAGATTTTACATAGACCTGATTATTGCTTTTGCCTTCTAGTCTATTTTTGGCTTATTTTCCCCTGAGCTTGACTTTTTTCTTTCAGTACATGTCATTCCCAGATCTATTAAGAATTTATTTTGGTACACTAAGTGAAGTGTTGATTTAAGTTCAGTTCAGTCGCTCAGTCATGTCCGACTTTTAGCGACCCCATGGACTGCCGCACGCCAGGCTTCCCTGTCCATCACTAACTCCCGGAGCTTGCTCAATCTCATATCCACCCAGTTGGTGATGCCATCCAGCCATCTCATCCTCTGTGGTGCCCTTCTCCTCCTGCCTTCAATCTTCCCAGCATCAGGGTCTTTTCCAATGAGTTGTTGTTTAGACTCCTTACTGCCCAATTGCTTACTCCAATTGCTGCCCAATTCTTACATTCTTACAGCATGAAGTACTTTTCCTTAAAACTATAGAACATTTTTATTTTTCAGAAACAAGAGTTGAAATACAAGAATCTGTTCGTGGCCAAGATATTTTCATTATACAGACAATACCCAGGTAAGAGCACGACTTTATCCCTTTTCCTCTAAAAATCTTAGTGATGTACCTTGCTGTCTCTTCATGTGAACTTCAGTTTTCTCTAAATTTAAATGTGTTTGTATGTTAAATGCTTTCTAAAATACAATATATATGTATGTGTTTGCATGCATACAGACACACACATCCGTCTTTTGGAATTCTTTCCATGCTTGTCACACTGTACTTAACCGCTGTGTGTTTCCTTGATCATCTTTTCCAAGCTTGAAGCTCCTCAAGGACAAAATATCCTCCCTCCATTTGCCAGGGTCTGTCTGTTCCGCTCTACTGAGAGCCCTTGTTGTTGTTAAATGCGGTGCATAGCTGCTCTGGTTCATATCCACTGAGGCTGGTTTTTGCACTGCATTTAATTTTGCACAGTGGCCGGTCCCCCCGACCGTCTCTATTGCAGACACCATCTACTCCTCCTCTCCAGGCAGGAGGACAGGCCCTGGCAGAATCCTGGCATGCCTGAGTGTGAACTTCCCGTGGGGTTCTCTCCTCTCAGCCCCTCACTGGGATGGGGTTGGTGTCTTTGAAAAATCCAGATCTTCACATCTCGATCAGTTCAGTTCTTGAGATTGTGTTAGTGATAAGCAGGGCACTGGGTGCCCCAGCACGTGGACGCGTTACACGCATCACTTTTAATCCTCGTGTGTCAGTCCTACGTGGCTGCTCTTGTTTGGTCCCTGTGATTCTGAGATTTATAATAAGAAATATGGATTTGGTCTTCCTGTCCTGGCGCAGAGCTCCTAAAACTGTTGGAACTTCCTCCGTGAGAATAGCAGTCAAAGTATCTCCATTATTTAGAACAAGCCCCTTTCAGTTACCCCTGAATTATGTTAATGCAAGGAGTTTTTGGAAATCCCCTGGATAAACCCAGGATGGGGGCTGGTTCCTGGGGGCACCAACCTTGTGATGAGAGGGTGGGTACCTTCAACCTAGCCCCTGTGACCTCTGGGGAGGAGTTGAATCCATCTCCAGTGGCCATGATTTGACCACTTGTGCCGGTATCATGAAGCCTCCATAAAACCCCCAGAAGGCCTGGGTGTGGAGAGCTTCTGGGTTGGTGAAGATGGGGGTGCTGGGAGGTGGGTGCTCACAGCAAGGTTGGGGACGCTCTGCACCCTTCTGCCATACAGCATGCAGGATCTTTGTTCCCCGACCAGGGATCAAACCCGTGCCCCCCTGCAGTGGAAGCACCAAGGCCTAACCGCTGGGCCTCCAGGGAATTCCCTGAGGTCTTCTTTTTATTATTATTATTAATTTGCTCTAGCAAACTAATCGGAGCTGAGGAGTGGGTCCTAGGAACCTCTCAATTTATAGCAGGTTGGTTAGACACAGGTGACAGCCTGGACTTGCCCATATCTGAAGTGAGGAAGGGTGGTCCCATGGGACTGGGCTCTTA